>NC_091537.1:43962500-45162500 GCF_042242935.1 Bactrocera oleae
GGAATTGTTTTAGGTTCCTTAAGAGGTAGTATTCGCTGCGAGCCAAATCTGGTGAACACGGTAGATGCTCAAACAATTCTTACTTTAATTCGTTGAATTTTGATTTTTTTGTACTGCAAACCAGGTCTTTTCTCACGATATTTTTCATTCAGCTGATCCAAAAGGCTGCAATAATATTCAGAGTTGATTGGTTTGACTTTCTGCAGATAATCAATCAACAAAATTTCTTTTGCATCCCAAAACACTGATGACATAACCTTCTTTGCTGATCGTTGTGACTTCACCTGCGTTGGAGCTGAACAACCAGCTTCAGTCCACATGATGGTAGATTTAAGTCTTATCCATAGTTATAAAACGATACAAGCATTCGATTTTAGTCTGCTTAAAACGCTCCAAATTATACTGAGAAATTTGTTTTCGATCCAGTTTTTGTTGAATTGTTAACGTGTGCGGCACTAACTTTCCAAACAGCTTTTTCATATATAATTCTCCATGTAATAATGAAGTACTCGTTCGTCTGAGATGCCTATGGCATTAGCAATTTCACGATTAGTCAAATTGGGATCATTTATAACAATGTATGAACTAGCTCAATGATTTGTGGTGTTATTGCGGTTTTTGATCGTCCTTCGCGTGGATCGTCTTCAAGCCTAGTACGACCCCGTTTAGATTCACCAGCCCAAAATTTAAGAGTGCTTTTCGAAGGTGAGAACTCCTTTTACACATCTAACAATTGTTCACAAATTTCCTTTGCTTTTAAACCTTTCAAAACAAAGAATCTAATCACTGCGCGATATTTAATTTTTTCCATATTAAAAAAATTCTTTGACACGTCAACTTCAAATGGCTTGTAAACAAAGAATTAATTGACAGAATGACTTGTAACTTTCCATGTGTTCTCACGACTGATCTACTAACTTGAGAAAATCAAAATTTGGAGCTAGTAGTGATATTTCTTGGTTTTCACTTCCGAGTGAATTTCAAGCAAATCCACTTTCAATTCGACATTTGAATTTCCATATTTCACTTTCACTATTTAATTTCCACCTTTTTTTTAAAACAAATGCCGAGTGGAAATGAGTGTTCTGAAAAAC
Organism: Bactrocera oleae; assembly: GCF_042242935.1. Classification (NCBI taxonomy): domain Eukaryota; kingdom Metazoa; phylum Arthropoda; class Insecta; order Diptera; family Tephritidae; genus Bactrocera; species Bactrocera oleae. The sequence goes on from NC_091537.1 coordinate 43,963,595, forward strand.
GAATTCACAAGAAAATGTTCGGTTGTTATTCACTTAAAATCAATTGTGAATTTGGAGCCCGCAAACATGTAAGTAAATTAAAGAGCCAAATTAAGCAGAAAAATATTTGAAATAGTAAACTCATAAGAACGCAGAGCAGTATGCAATAAATATTCGATTCATGGAAGCTCATAGGGACATCGTCCGAGGCTTTGTGAAGGGTGACAAAAATAAAGTCGATGCGCTTTGGAAGCAATTGGCTACATAGCTTAATGTACAAGTTGTTTTTTACATACATGTGATATAAAATAAGATATAAAACGCTAATATAATTTAATGTTATCATCGGACATTTAGCTTTATAAAGATAAAGCTGTGCCATTATATTTTAAAAATGATTTCGGGCAAGTGACCGCCACAGCTTACTCGAATAAATTCCAGCCGAGAGAACCAAATTTCGACCACTTTTTGCAGCAATTCTGTTTCAATTATTAAACGAATTGGATTTTGTAAGCACACAAAACACACCACAAAATCTTCCTTAAAGTAGATATATTTATTATACTCTGCTCCGCAGTCGCAATAGCGTTTTCGGGGACAAAACCGATCCACCGTTGCTCGAATTACCGACCCTGCTGGGCAATTATGTGGACCAGATATTAGACGCAGCGCGCGATGCGTCGCGCTATCCTAACCATTATTTTGGTAATAAATTTGACCGATGTGCAGACGTTGTTCCGAAGTAAGTCTATTCATTATAAAATGGCAAACCAAACAGTATAAATCTAGCAGCTGATAAAAAGATTATTTCCGGTAAAAGTATTGCCTCCGTTACATGGTCAACCTGAAATATATATATCTGGCTGGAAAAAGGTAAAAACTAGTTATTTTGCTATTATTTCTTAAGCTAATTAGGTTTGCACGATTTGGAAAGCTTTCGTTAGCAAAAAAGGTGCCCACCACATTTCTGAAGCTAGAGAAACTGGTGCGGCCCATTTGATAAATTCACACTAACCGCAATCAATATAATCAGAGTATAATAGTTTTGTTCACCTAACGGTTGTTTGTATCACCTAAAACTAATCGAGTTAGATATAGGGTTATATATATATAAATGATCAGGATGAAGAGACGAGTTGAAATCCGGGTGACTGTCTGTCCGTCCGTCCGTCTGTCCGTCCGTCAGTCCGTCTGTCCGTCCGTCCGTGCAAGCTCTAACTTGAGTAAAAATTGAGATATCTTTATGAAACTTGGTAGACATGTTTCATGGTACCGTGAGACTGTTGGTATTGCAGATGGGCGTAATCGGACCACTGCCACGCCCACAAAACGCCATTAATCAAAAACAAATAACTTGCCATAACTAAGCTCCGCAATAAGATACAAGACTGTTCTTTGGTACACAGGATCACATTAGGGAGGGGCATCTGCAGTTAAAATTTTTTTTAAAAAAGTGGGCGTGGTCCCGGCTCTAATAGGTTTAATGTGCATATCTCCTAAACCGCTAATGCTATAATAACAAAATTCACTGGAAGCAAATATTTTTAGCACTTCTATTGACGGTGTGAAAATAGTTGAAATCGGGTGGCAACTCGGCCCACTCCCCATATAACAGTACTGTTAAAAACTACTAAAAGCGCGATAAATCAAGCACTAAACACGCCAGAGTCATTAAATTTTATCTCTGGGATGGTATGAGATGACTTTATAGGAACCGCGTTCAAAATTAGACAGTGGGCGTGGCACAGCCCACTTTTAGGTGAAAACCCATATCTTGAGATCTGCTTAACCGATTTCAACCAAATTCGGTGCATAACGTTCTTTTCATGTTTCTATGTCACAGTGCAAAAATGGGCGAAATCGGACTACAACCACGCCTACTTTCCATATAACACCATTTTAAATTCCATCTGATTATTTCACTTTCCACTAAGCAAATCAGGCAACAATGACTGTATCGGGATAAAACTTTGCGTGAATAATGCGATTAAAGTATGCCACCTTGTGGCCAAAAATTGTCTAAATCGAACCAAAACTGTTTAAGCCCCTAAGTACTAAATATGTGGACCCCAGTGCCTATAGTTGACCTTCTACCGAAAATATCAGCCAATCCACAAAGAAATCTCAAACGAGTATACTATTTGACTTTGCGAGAGTATAAAATGTTCGGTTATTTCCGAACTTAGCCCTTCCTTACTTGTTTTATTATTATTTTGATGTTTTTTGTTTTTTGAATATTTTGAAAGCTTTCATTAATTTTTAAGGTGGAATAAAAACGAGAGCGAAAATTAACAAACTTCCCGTTTTTCAAAACACCAAAACCAAATCGCTCGTTTTTGTATTCATTTTACTTTCACTCGAATTCCAGAACTTAAAAAAAAATTTTATTTAGGGACTGTGATTAGATTGGATTCGAGTGAAATTAAATTTTTGGAGCGTTTCTCTCCTCTTCAGTCTGTTATTCCTTTATATTTCAAAGAATAAAGTTATATGTAAACTAGCCTTAGGGGTCACATACAGTTAGAATTTTTAACAAATCGATTTTTATTTTTTCTTAATGTGTTTCGAAGTTACACGCAAATTTGAAAAGGCGTTTCAGAGTACTTGAAAGTTCAAGCCCGAAGCCGGAGAACTTTAAACGCGTTTTTCTCATAAGGGTCTTTGTAGTCGGTGACCAACATTACTCGAAAAGGGCTCAACCGATTAGTCTCAAATTTTACCACGAGCTTCTTAAATATATTTTTTATTAATATTTGAAGACTTTTTCTATCCAGTTTAAGGCCGAAATTTCGATTCCTTCTTTTAAGAAACCACCATTTTGTCAAAAAAAACCTTTTATCGTTTATTCCTTTAGTAATTACTACATTTAAAATTACTTTAACGAAATCTGTTTGGTTTTTTAATTTCAAATGATCCAGTTCAGAAATATAGTGGTCACCGCAAAACATCTTTTTTGAGAGGAGCTCCCAGAGATCGGCTGTAGCTCTTTTCCAAATAAATATTTTTACTAGTGATAAGTCTTGAAATATAGTTAAGAGATACCATAATATGTGTATAAATTTTTAGATCAATGAATTTAAAAGTTTTCCCAGAAAAACTTCTGGAAAATTCATATAAGTGTACAGTGTTGGAAAAAATAATAGGGACATCACCTTTATTCCCATATTTTACAGCACAGATTTTCAGATATTTGCCCCACAGTATTGAAGTTAACTGTAAACTAATGCTATCAAACAGTACGTAAATTAAACACCCGTTATACTGTAATAGTCTTTGCTGTGCTTGCGCTACCTATAAGCAGAAAAAAAAATTAGCGACAAATGTCCCTTGAGAAGATCACAACACAATTTTAGGAAATTAAGAGCGTATTTACTGTTTTATTGAAATTAACTGTATTACATAACAAGTAAATATTTTTATATAAAAATTATTCAAAACACGAGTAAAAAGTGAAAAAAAAGAGGACGGAAACGCAAAACAACGGGATTTGCTGGTAATGCAGTAAAACAAGTATCCATTTTTATCGTCAATATTCAAAAATTACATGCATCAGTAACCAGTCGCACAGTAAGAAACCGATTTCGGGAAGCTGGTCTACTGGAAGAAATGCAAGAAAAGTCCTCTAATCGGATGAAACGAAAATAATTTATTATTTATTGCATACAAGACAAAATGTGTTTAACAGATTATCTCAACATCCTTAACACTGTAATGTTGCTCATGCCGCTAAAATGGGAGTTCATGCATGACAACGATATTGATAAATTCACACTAACCGCAATCAATAGCTTCTTCTACATTCAGCTCATCTTCCATAACAATCGTTGCAAATATACTTAACGCACTATTTTTATACTCTCGCAACCTGTTGCTACAGAGTATAATAGTTTTGTTCACCTAACGGTTGTTTGTATCACCTAAAACTAATCGAGTTAGATATAGGGTTATATATATATAAATGATCAGGATGAAGAGACGAGTTGAAATCCGGGTGACTGTCTGTCCGTCCGTCCGTCTGTCCGTCTGTCCGTCCGTCCGTGCAAGCTCTAACTTGAGTAAAAATTGAGATATCTTTATGAAACTTGGTAGACATGTTTCATGGTACCGTGAGACTGTTGGTATTGCAGATGGGCGTAATCGGACCACTGCCACGCCCACAAAACGCCATTAATCAAAAACAAATAACTTGCCATAACTAAGCTCCGCAATAAGATACAAGACTGTTATTTGGTACACAGGATCACATTAGGGAGGGGCATCTGCAGTTAAAATTTTTTTTAAAAAAGTGGGCGTGGTCCCGCCTCTAATAGGTTTAATGTGCATATCTTCTAAAGCGCTAATGCTATAATAACAAAATTCACTGGAAGCAAATATTTTTAGCACTTCTATTGACGGTGTGAAAATAGTTGAAATCGGGTGGCAACTCGGCCCACTCCCCATATAACAGTACTGTTAAAAACTACTAAAAGCGCGATAAATCAAGCACTAAACACGCCAGAGTCATTAAATTTTATCTCTGGGATGGTATGAGATGACTTTATAGGAACCGCGTTCAAAATTAGACAGTGGGCGTGGCACAGCCCACTTTTAGGTGAAAACCCATATCTTGAGATCTGCTTAACCGATTTCAACCAAATTCGGTGCATAACGTTCTTTTCATGTTTCTATGTCACAGTGCAAAAATGGGCGAAATCGGACTACAACCACGCCTACTTTCCATATAACACCATTTTAAATTCCATCTGATTATTTCACTTTCCACTAAGCAAATCAGGCAACAATGACTGTATCGGGATAAAACTTTGCGTGAATAATGCGATTAAAGTATGCCACCTTGTGGCCAAAAATTGTCTAAATCGAACCAAAACTGTTTAAGCCCCTAAGTACTAAATATGTGGACCCCAGTGCCTATAGTTGACCTTCTACCGAAAATATCAGCCAATCCACAAAGAAATCTCAAACGAGTATACTATTTGACTTTGCGAGAGTATAAAATGTTCGGTTATTTCCGAACTTAGCCCTTCCTTACTTGTTTTATTATTATTTTGATGTTTTTTGTTTTTTGAATATTTTGAAAGCTTTCATTAATTTTTAAGGTGGAATAAAAACGAGAGCGAAAATTAACAAACTTCCCGTTTTTCAAAACACCAAAACCAAATCGCTCGTTTTTGTATTCATTTTACTTTCACTCGAATTCCAGAACTTAAAAAAAAATTTTATTTAGGGACTGTGATTAGATTGGATTCGAGTGAAATTAAATTTTTGGAGCGTTTCTCTCCTCTTCAGTCTGTTATTCCTTTATATTTCAAAGAATAAAGTTATATGTAAACTAGCCTTAGGGGTCACATACAGTTAGAATTTTTAACAAATCGATTTTTATTTTTTCTTAATGTGTTTCGAAGTTACACGCAAATTTGAAAAGGCGTTTCAGAGTACTTGAAAGTTCAAGCCCGAAGCCGGAGAACTTTAAACGCGTTTTTCTCATAAGGGTCTTTGTAGTCGGTGACCAACATTACTCGAAAAGGGCTCAACCGATTAGTCTCAAATTTTACCACGAGCTTCTTAAATATATTTTTTATTAATATTTGAAGACTTTTTCTATCCAGTTTAAGGCCGAAATTTCGATTCCTTCTTTTAAGAAACCACCATTTTGTCAAAAAAAACCTTTTATCGTTTATTCCTTTAGTAATTACTACATTTAAAATTACTTTAACGAAATCTGTTTGGTTTTTTAATTTCAAATGATCCAGTTCAGAAATATAGTGGTCACCGCAAAACATCTTTTTTGAGAGGAGCTCCCAGAGATCGGCTGTAGCTCTTTTCCAAATAAATATTTTTACTAGTGATAAGTCTTGAAATATAGTTAAGAGATACCATAATATGTGTATAAATTTTTAGATCAATGAATTTAAAAGTTTTCCCAGAAAAACCTCTGGAAAATTCATATAAGTGTACAGTGTTGGAAAAAATAATAGGGACATCACCTTTATTCCCATATTTTACAGCACAGATTTTCAGATATTTGCCCCACAGTATTGAAGTTAACTGTAAACTAATGCTATCAAACAGTACGTAAATTAAACACCCGTTATACTGTAATAGTCTTTGCTGTGCTTGCGCTACCTATAAGCAGAAAAAAAGATTAGCGACAAATGTCCCTTGAGAAGATCACAACACAATTTTAGGAAATTAAGAGCGTATTTACTGTTTTATTGAAATTAACTGTATTACATAACAAGTAAATATTTTTATATAAAAATTATTCAAAACACGAGTAAAAAGTGAAAAAAAAGAGGACGGAAACGCAAAACAACGGGATTTGCTGGTAATGCAGTAAAACAAGTATCCATTTTTATCGTCAATATTCAAAAATTACATGCATCAGTAACCAGTCGCACAGTAAGAAACCGATTTCGGGAAGCTGGTCTACTGGAAGAAATGCAAGAAAAGTCCTCTAATCGGATGAAACGAAAATAATTTATTATTTATTGCATACAAGACAAAATGTGTTTAACAGATTATCTCAACATCCTTAACACTGTAATGTTGCTCATGCCGCTAAAATGGGAGTTCATGCATGACAACGACCCGAAACATGCTTCGAAACTGGTAAAATCGAGGTTTTAGCGCAACAAAGTTGACGTTATGGAACTCAATCCTAAAGAACACCTATTGGGAGTGCTAAAGAAATCAGTCGGTGGATAAAAATGGAAAAATAAGCACGAATTATGGAGAAAAGTCCAAGATGCATGGAATCCAGTACCGGTCACGACTTGCACTAACCTTGTCATCTCCATGCCGCGAATATGTTAGGAGGTGGTTCAAATGAAAGGAGCATCAACAAAATATTAGATTTGAATGGAAGAAAAGTAATAAATTAATAAAATAATAGAAACAAAAATGAATTAGTGTTTGTCTCTACACAAATACTAATTAATTATCAAAATGAACGATATTTCAATATCGTTCGATTTAAACATATAATTAACAATTTTAAATATATCCCTTTTCCCTATTATTTTTTCCAACACAGTATATGTTATATGAGATCCGATTTCAAAGTAAGGTCATCTTGTTTGTATCTGTATGTAGCAATTTCAGTAAAAATGGCAACGTGACTGCTACAAGAATTCCCACATGAAGTTGCAAAACGATCTTTTTTTTACTTTTTAGTTAACATACAAAAGTTTATGCGATATCTAAGTATTCGAGGGCGTGGCCGGCCGATTGCATTGTATGTTGCTAACCACGTTTCTTTGTTTTTTGCCCATGAATGAAGGAGCAAAGGCTGTCGAGTGTAACACCTGAAATCTTAGGGTTGTTGACAGTCGAAATTTTAACGTCATCGACTGTAATGTTAAGATCCAGACTGTACTCTTTACTTTACCGGTTACTTTCGAAAACATGCCATCAATCTCATTACCTGACGTCAATATCGTGCAATCATCTGCGTATGAGGTGATGGAAATTCCCTCTGGTGGTTGTGGAAGATATAGAAGCGGGAAGAGGGCATCACTTGCGAAACCCCCCGTTTAATTAAGCTACAAATAAGTTTCATATTTTTTTCTTGTTACATGTATGTGTATATAATGTTAACATCATATACAAAAATTTTGTAAATTCAGCCGTTGAAAACGCCTTCATTAACGTCAGTGTCAAAGTGTCCTGAAGGTAGTCAACGTTACTTAAGTAATTTCTTTCTGAAAAAAATAACCAAAGCTTTTCTTTTAAGGATTTTAAGAAAGCTTTTTGCGTTATTCTCAAATCATATGCACTTTTGCACTAAATTTGGTCCTCATCTGAATTGTGAATGATGAAAAAGAAGCCTTTGTTCAAGGAGTAGTCAAACATTTTTAAAAGATGTATGCAAAATTTCAAGTTCATCGGATCATAAGTTATCGAGAAATTTTGGCTACCGACCTTAAAAAAAGCGGTTTTGAGAAAAACGAGTTTTAAGTTTCTGAAAGTCGAATCGAGTCGACCGTTACTAGCTTTAAACACCTATATATCTAGAAATTATATATTAAGTTGTAAAATTGAATAAAAAAAAATAGATTTTCTTCAGTTACAAGACCCATCTAACCGCTTAGAATTTTGGCCTCGAAGTACTACTGACGATTGTCAACTGCTCCGATAGTTAATGATCCACATATTCAGCCTTGGAGAGAGCGTAGATTGCTCGATGTTTTCTAGTAGCGTTGTATGATTGACTGTGTCAAAAGCTTTAGAAAACTCTGACGCTACTAGGATCGCCCTCTCACAGGGTGTAGTAGTAACAAATGTCTTCACTACTGGGGAAAGGTGAGTCATCGGATGATAAGACTCCACTGGGTTTCCCAGATTTCAGTTGGGTGACCACTCGGGTATATGAAGAGTGGTCAGCGGCAGGTTGAAGACCTTGGTTAAGTATTTTACTGCCGTCAAACCTAGATGCTTAAGTATCAACCAGTTCATACCGTCTGAACCTATGAATTTCGACAATATAGGACTCAAGGTGTCGCCCTCATCGCTAAAACTGCTGCTACGATTGACATGTTCGCCAATGATTACGTCCGTAGAAATGGGTAGTACGGTGAAGGTGTTCTCGGTAAATTTTGTAAAGCTGACCCAGTTAACTTTGTTGGAATTAAATAAAAATATAAAGTCGGGCGGATTTTAATCGAGATAATTATAGGCAGATGGTCTGATGGTAGAGTTAGCAGTTGCTACCGATGGTAATATCAGGTCGAAGTTATGATTATGTATCTTAAGGTCTGAGCAGGTCTTAAAATGGCTCCATCCATTGCATGCATTTCACCTAACCAAAGGCAAGTTTGGAAGGAGCGTAAACGCAGAAGACAACTAACAGCCATGGTCCGATAAAATCCAGGTTAATTCCGGTAACGTAGAACTGGGAAATTATCGTTGAATTTATAAAATAGTAAAATTGGCGTGTTTTATTTGGATGTCATAAGCTAATATCTAAATTGTTGCAAATAAAATGCACATAGCTTATTTTAATTGGACGGTTCCTTGGGAGGAAGACCTTTACCTAGGGAGACAAAATCGTCCCCGTAAAGGGTGTGGACAATTCCGGGGGTGCTTGGCTTACCGTTATTGTTGTAACGGTTCTCTAATCACCGCTTGGGTGGTAAGGTAGTTTAGTTGTCGTCGAAGTCATCTAACGGGAGGCCCAGGAAACGAGCTGTTTCGACGGAGTCGGACAATGGGGAAATGGGTGTTAGATGAGTGGGGTTCGTTGGGAATGCAAAAAGGTGGTTATTGTCATGCCGAGACTCATTGCATGCTGGACATATATTTGGTATGTCGGTGTCGATTCTGGTTAGGTAGGAGTTTAACCTGCTACAGTATCCAGAACGAAGTTGTGCAAGGGTCACTATAGATTCTCGTGGGAACTCGAGCTCTTCGTCTGCGATGGGTGGTGGTTTGACTCTAAGTCTTCGTTGCACTACATCCAGGCGACCATATTGGTGCAGTGCAGTTCAAGATCAGCCGGCCGATTGCCTTGTAAGCGGTAAGCCGCAAGCGACTTGAAGATTTTGTTGCGGCTACGCACTTTGGCATTTATCGCGGTCTTGTGAGGAGTGAAGGAGCACAGGCTGTCAAATGTAACCCCTAGAAAGTTGGAGAGATAGCCGTTTACTTTTGAGCACATGCCATCGATTCAATCGCCCGATATCGTGCAGTCATCAGCCCTGGAGGCAATGTGGATTGTTCGATGTCCTCAAGTAGCGTTGTGTGCTTGACTGTGTCAAAAGCTTTTGACAAGTCCAACAGTACGAGGATCGTCCTCTCACAGAGATGCTTTCGGTTTAGGCCATGAACTATCTGGGCGTTTTTGACGATAAGTGCAGTGGTAGTGCTGTGCATTTTTCGGAAGCCATGCTGGTGGTCTGCTAGACTCAGGTTGTGTGTGAATGTCAGGGATAGCAAGGCCTCAAGTGTCTTTACTACTGGGGAAAGGAAAGTTATCGTACGATAAGACTCCACTTTGTTGGCGAGTTTCCAAGGTTTCAGTAGTGACAGGTTGAGGACCTTGGTGAAATAGCTTACTTCCGTCGAGTAGAGTAAGTGGCGCGCAGTCTTTTAGTATTTTCCGCACCTACTGGGACACACATCGTTTGGTCTTGCCTGTCAAAGAGTGCAATGTGAATTGACGGCTGAAATAACTCGCGCACTTCTTCGGGTCCGAACTGGCATGGCCATCGAATTAAATTTCTACTCGGTAGTCATGTCTCCTCGGATAAGACATGTCGTTGACAGTATCTCTAAGCGTACTCACACCGGTGGAGAGGTACAGGACTTCAGATGCTCTACCCATTTTGTCCGCTTATGTTGGTTACCATTTGCCAAATCTCCATATTGAGATCCCTTATTCGGGAATGTCAGGGATCGGCATGGCGTAAGGTGTCGCTCTCGTTGGCTAAAACAGCTGCTTCGGCTGGGAAATTGGGGCGGAGATTCGCGATTCTTCCGGCCAGTATGAAGCAAGCAGTAGCAGCAGCGATGACCTTGTGGAATTGATGTATTTGCCAACGATGACGTCCGTAGGAATGGGTAGTGTGCCGAAGGGGCTCTTACTTATATTCTGTAAATTGTGCAGTCTGAACGCTAGGGCTCTACCATTATCTCCCTCGCGATCCTTTTGTATGTCGTGAAACCTGCACAACTCAGAAGATCTGAGCGGCTGTTTAACTTGGTTTCTTGGACCGCTGCCATCGATACGCGTTCCCGGTTCAGGAATGCAGACTGGGAGTCATGTTGCCTGTGTGAACTCCTTATGTCCGTGGAGGTCCTGTTCTTCGGTCCCCGGGTTGGATTCGATGCTAGCACGGGTCAGGGGGATACGGAGCAAACAACAACCTTGTCGAAGTGCGTGGAGTGCACGGGGTCCACAGCGAACGCTAAGGGCCTCGTGAAGGAGCGCGACCTTAGCTAAAAAGCTGAAGACAGACCGTCGGTTGGCTGCCCGAAAGAGGAATTCTTGCGACTGCTATTTCCGCTGTTTTTATGAAGGTGGTCAGATGTGAGAGTGCCGGGTGGCACCTTGACATTGCATGCGACAAACGATCGGCATTCCCTTATAAGGAGGCGGTAGCCAGGGAAGGGGAAGTGTGAAAAGGAGCAAGGCTCGAGGCGGTGGCGAAATCGGATCTCCCGATGCGGGCTCGGGCATGTGTCCAGCTTTTGGCCGAACCCTATACCCCGGCCGATATTGAAGAGATGTTGCGTTACTGCAATCCATCTCTTCCCACCCAATAGTGGAAGGTGATTAGACCGGAGAGCACCGAGTAGCCATATCGGCAAGCGCTGATACTCCTTAGCAAGGAGCCCCCTGAGAGGAGCCTCAGTATCACAAAGTGGACCATAAGCTATGGCTTCGAGAGGGTGGTTCTCAGAATACTCCCAACAGAAGCCAGGGTGGATGACCCGCAGCCTCCAGCAACGGCGGAAAAGAAGGGAACAGAGATTCACTCTAAAATGGATTTCGATCCAATCCTCTCAGACGCAGTAAGCACGGGGTGCGGATCGTCAGTTGATGATGGATCCGTCTTCAGTCGCGAGCGCCTGTTCCAGGAGGCTGGGGTCGGTTACGATGGTGGTGCGGAATTTGCACTGCTGGAGGAGTTTGGAGGATAGAGATCCTTCAAATTAACCTCCAGCACGCAAAGACGGCCTCCGCCGATGTATTGCTTCGTCTAGGAAGGGATGAAGCCGACGTTGTCCTTATCCAAGAACCTTGGCTGAGTAGCAATGGAATCTCTGGAGTAGGGGCAAAAGGCTACAAGCTCCAGGCGGCAAGCAACACAATTAAAAACAGAGGGTGTTTGAAATACCAATTGGGTCCTTTATTGCAAGAAGCTTCGGTCAGCTGTTCAAACCGCGCCCGATAGGGATTCGATCCTATATGCGGGCGCGATTGATGAGCTCGTCGAAGACTTCAGCTCTATTAGTAGAACAACTCTTGAAAGCTCCTGTCCTCAGAAAACTCAGAAATATAAAGGGAAATTCCTTTGGTGGAGTTCGGAGCTAACGGAGATTTGATCTTTGAGCAGAAGACTCTTTACCACAGTCCGTAAAAGTGGCTCGAGTGACGAGTGGGCGCTGTATAAGACCGAACTCGCTGTTTACAAGTACGAGTTGAAGAAATCCAAAAGAGCCTCGTGGAGTCTTCTGCGGCAGTGTAGAGGGTTGTCATGAGTCCTCACGGTTAAGGAGCATGTTCGCTCAAAATCCTACTTTAATGGGATATCTGAGAAATGCACATAGTGGTTGAAAAACAGGCAGCGAGGAATCGTTGAAGTTAATCCTGGATGCTCATTTTCCGTTGAATCGCTCTGCTAAAGAAATGCCTTTGGGGGATCGTCAGGAGGGCTGTACAGCCTTCTTCGACCTTTTGGATGAACGTCACCTTACTTGGGTCCCTCGCTAAAATCATTCAAACCCTTCAAATCCCTGATGGTTAAAGAAAAACTCCTAAATACCGTCTAAATACCTGGGCGAATAGAAGCGGCCTCGCCGTCACCCCAAGTAAAACCGAAAGACGAGCGTCGTCGTCGTAGCACACGCGAGCGGCAAAGCACGGAGCCGTAGAATCGCCGTCGGGGCCTACACGAGCAGCAGCAGAATCGTCGTTGTAGCACGTATCAGTCGGACATCATCACCACAGAATGCAACCGTAAGTCATCCTAAGTCGCTTAGCACCCCCAGAGCGCTACAGAGTAGAATGCGCTATCGTATAATAGCTATTCAACTGGAGCGTGGAGAGGCGGATGACGCTACTGCGGTAAGGAGTGAATGTCTCGCAGTGCGTCAATCCTCTTGCAGGCATTTTACTCTTTACCGTACGAAGGCTGCAAGTCACTCGTGAAGTGGGTAGTGAGTCGATCCTCTGACCTGCTTTACGCTTGGCATCACGGCCGCTGCCACTGCCCTCCGTAATTCTGCGTGATAGTGACGCGCTAAAGGGCCATGCAAACCGCTACTCTGCCATAGCGCTACCCTTGGGTGACGCCACCACAACGCGGAAGACACCATTTTGTACAGTAAAGTAAGCGCAGGAGAAATTGCAGATGTATGGAAATTTAATAAAATACGATTTGTAAAAGGCCCCATAGTTTCCAAATTTATTGTAACAAACCCTGGGCACGGCGAGTATACTTCAGCAAATCACAAGAAGCAGGAGCAGCAAAAAAAAGCTTCGTTACAAGGTATAAGATCTTAAAAGTGCCTCTCCCCTCTTCCGGGTGTTCACGTTCTTAACCTGTTGAAAAGAAGAGAAAGTTGGGAAGACATCGGTGGCCTTATATTGCTGCAGAGGAGCTATAAGGAAAAGGTGGGGCCTCTCACCAAGAGTAGTGTTCTGGCTCTACGAAACCGTAGTCAAACCAATATTGTTCTATGGTGTGTTCGTATGGCGGAGGGGGCTCAAAAATACTACTCCGGCTAAAAAGCTTGAGCGGCTCCAAAGAGCGGCTCTTATCGGAATGTCTGGTGCACTCCGCACCACATCAACGATAGCTCTTAATACTATTTTAAACATAGCACCTGTGGACATTACCGGCAGGTGTATTTCTGCGAAGTGTGCTATAAGGCTCAAAGAAGCTGGGCTTATGAAGAGGACCGAACAAGGACACGCCGCAATTCTCTACTCCTTCAGCTACATTCCTGAAAATTTGGATCACTGCGCCACTGTGGGCGCTCGAGGCGGCTTTTTCTCTGCTCATATCCTGACGAGAGAGATGTGGGTGGGAAGAAGCCGCTGGGGAAGAGGCGCGGTGATCTTTTTCACGGATGGGTCGCAGTTAGGAGGGAATGTTGTAGGGGAGGTTTTCTGTAAAGAGCTCTCGGTCAATCTTAGCTTCAGGCTAGCGGACCACTGTAGCGTTTTTCAGGCGGAAGCGGCTGCGATCAAGGTGGCGGTAGAAGTACTGCTACGAAGTGCAGCTTCGTTTAGAGAGGTAAGCATTCACTCCGACAGCAGATCGGCAATGGCTGAGTGCGCGAACCGTGCAATCAAAGCTAGTCGAGGAGTGTCTGTCCTCACTCGAATTAGCATCAGGCTACTTCAAGATCAGGTTCGTTTGTGTGCACGGTCACAGCGGAATCGCTGGCAACCGTAAAGCCGATGATCTAGCCAGGTGTGGCACCCTTGCCCCGCTCACATCGGAATGGGATCGAGTTGGATCTCCACTAACATCTTGCGTTTTGGCTCTGGACCAATGGACCTCGCATGCACTCAGCAGACGCTGATCGAGGACCAACTCCTGCGCGACTGCGAGATTCTTCTAGACGAGGGTGGATCGGGGGATCTTCTCGCCGCTTATGGTAGGAGTTCTCACTGGGCACTGTCCAATGGGAACTCATGCCGTGCGGCTTAGAATACTACCCGATGCTAGTTGTCAAAGCTGTATGGAGGAGGGTAAGGTGGAAACATCCCGGCACCTTTCTCCTCCACTGTCCGGGTTTGCTAGGCTGAGACTGAAATATCTCGGCAATCACACTTTCAGCAGGCCAGAAGATTTGGCCGAAATAGATATTGGCCGTCTCAAAAGTTTGTCATAAGCACAAAGTGCTTTGCCGACATGTAAGGGTGGTGGTGGTTTTAGCGGCAAAATTCTGCCGAGTTGACAGTCCTTGGCCGGAATAAATCCGGGTCCGTTCCGGTTACGTAGACCCGACTGTCGTGGAAACGGGTCTATTGTTCCAGCTCATAGGAGTTTTGTACCACAACAGACCGGCGTTTAAGCTGTCCAAATGTGATCTTTCTTAGGATCGACCCTATAACCTAACCTTACCTAACATACCGGTCGAACGTACAAGTATGTTGTGTATGGCCACTTTTAGAAGTATCAAAAGTCAATCTGTGTATATAGTACATATGTGGGTTAAAATTACCCGCAAATGTTATTTAAATTCTGAATTCCGAATACATTATCAAAAAATATTCAATTATCAAATATATAATTAGCATAAAATAATAAGTAAGGTTCCTGTTTAGGTATTTAAAAGATGTAATATTTTTGAAATTTTAAAATATTTTGTTATATTGGGGTTTCAACGTTGGATTAAATATAAATTTGGGATTAAATACTCCTATTAGGACCTAATATAGGATATCTCGATTATAAAACTAATCTTAATTCCATAAATTTTTTTTCTAAAGTATCCATCTTGTTTAGTATTTCTAAAGTTTTCCCCCTTTTCGTTTTATTTCTGAATTATACTAATTTTCTTATTTCTAATTTTTTTCTTGTATCATATTTTTATCCTCTATCCTATTGGTCTTGCTCCTGTTGTCGAGTGAATAGAATTATTATACCATTCTAATTGTTAGTTGTGAACGGACACAATAGTTATACTATTCCTGTCTTTAAGAATTAAAGCTCTTGCAATGTTTTGAAAACCCATACGAAAGGCACTATAATATACGTCCAAACATAACAAGTAAGGAAGGGCTAAGTTCGGATGTAACGGAACATTTTATACTCTCGCAAAGTCAAATGGTACACTCGTTTGAGATTACTTTGTGGATTGACTGATATTTTCGGAAGAAGGTCAACTTTAGGCACTGGGGTCCACATCTTTAGTACTTAGGGGCTTGAACAGTTTTGGTTCGATTTAGACAATTTTTGATCACAAGGTGGCATACTTTAAACGTATTATTCACGCAAAGTTTTACCCTGATATAATCATTGTAGCTTGATATGCATAGTGGAAATTGAAAGAATCAGATGGAATTGAAAATGGTGTTATATAGGAAAAAGGCGTGGTTGTAGTCCGATTTTCGCCCATTTTCGCACTATAACATAGAAATATGAAAAGAACGTTATGCACCGAATTTCGTTGAAAACGGTTAAGGAGATCCCAAGATATGGGTTTTCACCTAAAAGTAGGCGGTGCCACGCCCACTGACTAATTTTGAACTCGGTTCCTATAAAGTCATCTCATACCATCCCAGATGAAATTTAATGTCTCTGGCGTGTTTCGTGCTTGATTTAATGCGCTTTTAGTAGTTTTTAACAGTACCGTTATATGGGGAGTGGACGGAGTTGCCACCCAATTTCAACTATTTTCACACTGTAGGTAGAGGTTCTAAAAACATTTGCTTCCAGTGAATTTTGTTATTATAGCTTTAGCGGTTTAGGAGATATGCACATTAAACCTATTAGAGGCGGGACCACGCCCCCTTAAAAAAAATTTAACTGCAGATGCTCCTCCCTAATGTGATCCTGTGTACCAAATAACAGTCTTATATCTTATTGCGGAGCTTAGTTATGGCAATTTATTTGTTTTTGATTAATGGCGTTTTGTGGGCGTGGCAGTGGTCCGATTACGCCCATCTGAAATACCAACCGTCTCCCGGTACCAAGAAACAAGTCTACTAAGTTTCATAAAGATATCTCAATTTTTACTCAAGTTACAGCTTGCACGGACGAACAAAACTATTACCCTGTAGCAACAGGTTGCGAGAGTATAAAAAAAATAAAAAATTAAAAAGACGAGATAAACCACAAAAGTTTAAACACAAACCTACCAAAGGTACAGTGAAGTGAAGTGCAGTGGAAAACAAAATAATATATATAAACGTATACAAAACTACTTAACAAGAGTGCAGTGACACAAAAACTTATAACATGTAGATATATGTAAATAAAAGGTGCGTGTCAACCAAAACATAAAATACAAAAGGTTTTGACAAACTAACTCATAAATGGGGCGCGAAACCTAAATACAAACTTCAAACAAAAAGCTAGATACACAAATCGGGCGCGAAATACCAAAACAACAAAACATACATAAATACCAACAACTTAAACGTGCGCGAATTTAAAACAAACAATAATAAACAAAAACAACACTCACTAAAACCAGGAACAACTGAAAGCGGAGGAAAAGAAATTGACAACAAAGGAATACACACACTTACATATAATATATATTATCCCCTCAAAAAAACCCTTGAGGGAGAATAAAGTGAGTCGTATCGTTTCCTATTCTTTTATTTTATCATGCATATATGTATGTAAAAATTACAGTTTTATATATATAGAACCTGTAATAACAAATACGTTCACCAAACTACAACAGTTCTGTAAAATATATATATATATGCCAACATATAGATGTATTATTAACAACCTTATAACTCAATGCCTATTTATGCTTAGCTTCGTGTATTCAAATACACCATCAAGAAACAAAAAGCAAATTCAAGTATAACTTGCAAATTTCTGCAGCAATACCCCTTGTATTTAATAAAACAATAAGCAGGATTGCATATAATAAGTAAGCAAAGGCAAAATAGCAAACCCAAAACAAGACAGAGAAACAAATAAAAACACAACAAACAAACAAGCATATTATATATGCATATCGAAATAACGCTGATATATTACATCTCAATATATCGTTAAATATATATTTTTAATAAACATATATACATACAAAAATATATTTACGAAGTGCCTACGGTAAAATACCTGTACATTATTCACTTTACTTTCGCATCGCGAACATACATATTTATACATACTGCATAGAATCTATGCCTATGCTTATATATCCCACAAACATGGGGTCAATTACACAATTAAATTTTACAAAATTATAAAAAAATTTGTAATATTCAAAAAAAAAATAAAATAATTATCCATTATGGTAAATTGAAATAAAATTTCCTTAATTTTATTTTTTATTAAAACGCAAACAAAAAAAATCAAAACGAAAAAAACTACAATAACATAAGTACATACGCATATGTACATCTTTTCAAAGTCCACATTGGCATATATCCCGCAATACCCCTTGTAACAAACAAGCAGGACTGCGTACAAAAAAAAAACTAACAGCACATTGATCTCTTCAACGAGCTCTCAATTAGCGGCCTTTACACGGTCATTCATGTTTGCAAGCATGTGCGACGTTACATAATTTGAAAGGTCTTGATAAACCTACAAAACAACGCTATGCATGATTAGTTTGGATATTGCGTTCAACAGTTATAGACGTGTAAACATGGAGTTCACTAACGCCGAAATTCGCGCTATTTTAAAGTTTTCCTTCGTTAAAGGCAAATCCGCTAGAGAAACGTTCCGTGAGATTAATGGTGTTTTGGGGGATGGTACTCTATCACTTCGAACCACGGAGGAATGGTTTCGACGATTCAGAGCCGGTGAAAACGACACCATGGATAAGCCAGCCGGCGGAAGACCTGTGACGACAAATACCGATCAAATCATGGAATACATCGAGTTAGACCGGCATATGGCATCTCGTGACATCGCCCAGGAGATGGGAGTTAGTCACCAAACCATTTTGAACCATCTGCATAAGGCTGGATACAAAAAAAAGTTTGATGTTTGGGTGCCGCATAATTTGACGCAAAAAAACCTTCTAGACCGAATCAACGCCTGCGATATGCTGCTGAAACGGAACGAACTCGTCCCATTCTTGAAGCGGATGGTGACTGGCGACGAAAAATGGATCACATACGACAATATCAAGCGAAAACGGTCGTGGTCGAAGGCCGGTGAATCGTCCCAAACAGTGGCCAAGCCGGGATTGACGGCCAGGAAGGTTTTGCTGTGTGTTTGGTGGGATTGGAAGGGAATCATCCATTATGAGCGGCTCCCATATGGCCAGACGCTTAATTCTACTATCTACTGCGAACAACTGGACCGCTTGAAGCAGGCGATCGACCAGAAGCGTCCAGAATTGGCCAACAGGAAGGGTGTAGTGTTCCACCAGGACAACGCCAGACCACAAACTTCGTTGATGACTCGTCAGAAGCTACGGGAGCTCGGATGGGAGGTTTTATCGCATCCACCATATAGCCCGGACGTAGCGCCAAGTGATTACCACCTGTTCCTGTCCATGGCGAATGCCCTTGGTGGTGTGAAGTTGAACTCAAAAGAGGCTTGTGAAAAGTGGCTGTCCGAATTCTTCGCAAATAAGGAGGCGGGCTTCTACGAGGAAGGTATTAAGAAGTTGCCGTCTAGATGGAAACAGATCATCGAACAAAACGGCGCATATTTAAACTAAATCCGATCACTGTAACACTTTTTATAAAGCATTGAAGAGCAAAAAAAGCGGAAGGGAGATATTTGACAACCTTTAAAATATCATGGTTTTATGATGAACGTTTAAATTAAATTAGCAAATAAAATGTAGTTGCACGTTATTCAAAAGTATTTGTGTCGGCCTCTGAAATTTCGTTTCGGACTACTTTTGTTAGCTATTTTTAGCGGGTTTATTTCTGGCATCCCGCCTTTTTTGACATCAGCTGTTCGAATTTCCCTTATTTTAATAATCAGGGAAAGAGAATAACAGAAAAATCAGCGAAAATGAGAGAGTCTCGCTTCATGTCATCCTTGTTATTTCATCCTTGATGTTGCTTCGTTCACAAATAACAGAGAAATAAAGTATGATTGCATGTTCGGCCGTTTAAACGAAAACCAGTTTTTTTTGCATCATACCATGTTTGCATACAAAAATGACCGTGTAAAGGCCGCTATTGCATTAGAAAATATACATACATACGCGCAAATAATCCGTGTATTGATCTCTTCAACGAGCTCTCATGCTCTAAAATGCGATTCTTAATAATTAAACTACGAAAATTAAAATTACACTCACAAGTAAATATTTAAAATAAAATACAAATTAAAAAATTAATTTCGCAAGTAAATATTTATCTAGTCCGAAAAAACTCTTACATACGTAAACGAGTATTCAGTATTAATTATCATTTATTTCTGCGTTTAAATCAGTTTACACTGAGAATATTTTAATTAAAATTGACACATAAAGTAATAGATAACATAACTAAATGGCTAATGACGACACAAATCAAACTACACCTGCAGGTACACGATCAAAACAGGTTGCCAAATTCATTTCCGAGAGTGGCTATTAGAAATAAAAAAGCAAAATCTTAAAAATTTTTGGACTCGTCTCCAAGCGGCTCATGACGCCATAATAGAAACTGAGTCATCAGATCTACCACAAAATTTTAAAACTTCGGCTTTCACAAACTATAAAAACTGCTTAGACTAGTACGAAGCCACAAAAGCTATGATCTCCGATCAGTTAAAGCTAATAAAAGCTATTGCACCTACTCCACATCCAAGAGTAGAGCTGCCACAAATTCAAAGTCAAGAGGCAAGTTCAGGCATCCATCTCGAGGTGCCCGCATGTGATACAGAAATATTTTATGGA
Source organism: Bactrocera oleae (assembly GCF_042242935.1). Taxonomy (NCBI): domain Eukaryota; kingdom Metazoa; phylum Arthropoda; class Insecta; order Diptera; family Tephritidae; genus Bactrocera; species Bactrocera oleae. Next base: position 43,983,794 of record NC_091537.1, read on the forward strand.
GGTTCTGGAGATTGCCGGCCTTCCGGGACATGTTCACTGCCGTAATCATCAACCATCCAAAATTATCAAAAGCGCAAAAATTGTATCACCTCCGTTACAAAACTAAAGGTCAGGCAGGCGCAATAGTTAAACAGTTCGCACTAAATGACGACATTTTCAATTTGGCTTGGGAAGCTCTAAAAGCAAGATATGAAAATGAAAGAATATTGGTCGATAAACAAGTAACGACACAAATAAACTTGTCTAAAATTCAAAAAGAAACCAGTGAAGAATTTATAAGACTACAATCCACTGCATCAAACTGTTTGTCGGTTTTATCGACACAAAATATTCCCACAGACAGCTGGGACCCTATACTGGTAAACATATGCACTGCCGCATTACCAGAAAAATCGTTACTTTTATAAGAGCAATCGCTCTCATCACGAAAGAAATGCCCCACGTGGCAACAAATGAATGACTTTCTAACTACCCAGTACGAAATCGCTGAAAGGGTAAAAAACTAATTAAAACAAAAATTGTTCAACACGACCTGAAAGGAAGCTTCAATAGACCCCAAGCTAGTAGCAAAAACAAATTAAACAGAAGCTTTTACAAAACGCAATCGTTCACATCCGAACAAAATAAACATACGTCATGCGAACTATGCACAAGAGGGCATAAATTACAATCTTGCCAGAAGTTTAAAAACTTAAAAGTTAACGAACGAAATAATTTTGTCAGATCAAAAAGACTATGTACAAATTGCTTGTCACATGCGTATACATATAACAAGTAAGGAAGGGCTAAGTTCGGATGTAACCGAACATTTTATACTCTCGCAAAGTCAAATGGTATACTCGTTTGATATTTCTTTGTGGATTGGCTGATATTTTCGGTAGAAGGTCAACTATAGGCACTGGGGTCTACATATTTAGTACTTAGGGGCTTGAACAGTTTTGGTTCGATTTAGACAATTTTTGGTCACAAGGTGGCATACTTTAAACGTATTATTCACGCAAAGTTTTAACCCGATATAATCATTGTTGCTTAATATGCATAATGGAAAGTGAAAGAATCAGATGGAATTGAAAATGGTGTTATATGGGAAATAGGCGTGGTTGTAGTCCGATTTCGCTATACTATAACATAGAAATATGAAAAGAATTTGGTTGAAATCGGTTAAGCAGATCTCAAGATATGGATTTTCACCTAAAAGTGGGCTGTGCCACGCACACTGTCTAATTTTGAGCGCGGCTCCCATAAAGTCATCTCATACCATCCCAGAGATAAAATTTAATGTCTCTGGCGTGTTTAGTGCTTGATTTTTCGCGCTTTTAGTAGTTTTTAACAGTACCGTTATATGGGGAGTGGGCGGTGTTGCCACCAGTGAATTTTGTTATTATAGCATTAGCGGTTTAGGAGATATGCACATTAAACCCATTAGAGGCGAGACCATGCCCACTTTAAAAAAAAAAAATTTTTAACTGCAGATGCCCCTCCCTAATGTGATCCTGTGTACCAAATAACAGTCTTGTATCTTATTGCGGAGCTTAGTTATGGCAATTTATTTGTTTTTGATTAATGGCGTTTTGTGGGCGTGGCAGTGGTCCGATTACGCCCATCTGCAATACTAATTGTCTCACGCTACCAAGAAATATGTCTACCAAGTTTTATAAAGATATCTCAATTTTTACGTCTCGCTTGCACGGACGGACAGACGGACGGACGGACAGACAGTCACCCGCATTTTAACTCGTCTCTTCATCCTGATCATTTATATATATATAACCCTATATCTAACTCGATTAGTTTTAGGTGATACAAACAACCGTTAGGTGAACAAAACTATTATACTCTGTAGCAACAGGTTGCGAGAGTATAAAAATTGCAAAAGCAAATTCAATTGCTTATATTGTCACAAAAGACACCACTTAATGCTTCATTACAGCAAATTTCCCACATCACCCTAAAGAAGCGCTTTTACAAGTACAAAAAGAACCACAGGTTTAGTGGTAACAACAACTCCCAAAAACCGAAATCCCGAAAATTGCCAAGAAGCACCCTAATTTCTCCCCAAGCGGATAAGAGAATTAAAGCAGAAACTAACAAACATGCTTCCAAGCTATCATACAAATAGCAAGCATTGGCAAAAGATTTCACACCTGAAGCTAGCAGATCCCAACTGCAACACCCCTGCTCAAATAGACATTCTATTATGCAGCGACCTTATACCGCAAATAATACTTGAAGGTGTTAAAAAAAAATTTCAACGACCCTTCTAGCCTAAAACACTATATTTGGTTGGATTCTAAGTGGACTAATTACAGAACCAGTTTCCACATCAACAACTCAAGTTGACGAACATTCTAAAGAATCGCTTAATTCACAATTAAGAAGACCTGTGACGACAAATACCGATCAAATCATGGAATACATCGAGTTAGACCGGCATATGGCATCTCGTGACATCGCCCAGGAGATGGGAGTTAGTCACCAAACCATTTTGAACCATCTGCATAAGGCTGGATACAAAAAAAAGTTTGATGTTTGGGTGCCGCATAATTTGACGCAAAAAAACCTTCTAGACCGAATCAACGCCTGCGATATGCTGCTGAAACGGAACGAACTCGTCCCATTCTTGAAGCGGATGGTGACTGGCGACGAAAAATGGATCACATACGACAATATCAAGCGAAAACGGTCGTGGTCGAAGGCCGGTGAATCGTCCCAAACAGTGGCCAAGCCGGGATTGACGGCCAGGAAGGTTTTGCTGTGTGTTTGGTGGGATTGGAAGGGAATCATCCATTATGAGCTGCTCCCATATGGCCAGACGCTTAATTCTACTATCTACTGCGAACAACTGGACCGCTTGAAGCAGGCGATCGACCAGAAGCGTCCAGAATTGGCCAACAGGAAGGGTGTAGTGTTCCACCAGGACAACGCCAGACCACAAACTTCGTTGATGACTCGTCAGAAGCTACGGGAGCTCGGATGGGAGGTTTTATCGCATCCACCATATAGCCCGGACGTAGCGCCAAGTGATTACCACCTGTTCCTGTCCATGGCGAATGCCCTTGGTGGTGTGAAGTTGAACTCAAAAGAGGCTTGTGAAAAGTGGCTGTCCGAATTCTTGGCAAATAAGGAGGCGCGCTTCTACGAGGAAGGTATTAAGAAGTTGCCGTCTAGATGGAAACAGATCATCGAACAAAACGGCGCATATTTAAACTAAATCCGATCACTGTAACACTTTTTATAAAGCATTGAAGAGCAAAAAAAGCGGAAGGGAGATATTTGACAACCTTTAAAATATCATGGTTTTATGATGAACGTTTAAATTAAATTAGCAAATAAAATGTAGTTGCACGTTATTCAAAAGTATTTGTGTCGGCCTCTGAAATTTCGTTTCGGACTACTTTTGTTAGCTATTTTTAGCGGGTTTATTTCTGGCATCCCGCCTTTTTTGACATCAGCTGTTCGAATTTCCCTTATTTTAATAATCAGGGAAAGAGAATAACAGAAAAATCAGCGAAAATGAGAGAGTCTCGCTTCATGTCATCCTTGTTATTTCATCCTTGATGTTGCTTCGTTCACAAATAACAGAGAAATAAAGTATGATTGCATGTTCGGCCGTTTAAACGAAAACCAGTTTTTTTTGCATCATACCATGTTTGCATACAAAAATGACCGTGTAAAGGCCGCTATTGCATTAGAAAATATACATACATACGCGCAAATAATCCGTGTATTGATCTCTTCAACGAGCTCTCAATTTCACGAGCACATAAATATATACATACAAGCCCGTGTATTAGGGTGTACCTAAATACATCAACATAAGGACATAAAAAGTATTTTTAAATTTAAAATGCGATTCTTAATAATTAAACTACGAAAATTAAAATTACACTCACAAGTAAATATTTAAAATAAAATACAAATTAAAAAATTAATTTCGCAAGTAAATATTTATCTAATCCGAAAAAACTCTTACATACGTAAACGAGTATTCAGTATTAATTATCATTTATTTCTGCGTTTAAATCAGTTTACACTGAGAATATTTTAATTAACTTTGACACATAAAGTAATAGATAACATAACTAAATGGCTAATGACGACACAAATCAAACTACACCTGCAGGTACACGATCAAAACAGGTTGCCAAATTCATTTCCGAGAGTGGCTATTAGAAATAAAAAAGCAAAATCTTAAAAATTTTTGGACTCGTCTCCAAGCGGCTCATGACGCCATAATAGAAACTGAGTCATCAGATCTACCACAAAATTTTAAAACTTCGGCTTTCACAAACTATAAAAACTGCTTAGACTAGTACGAAGCCACAAAAGCTATGATCTCCGATCAGTTAAAGCTAATAAAAGCTATTGCACCTACTCCACATCCAAGAGTAGAGCTGCCACAAATTCAAAGTCAAGAGGCAAGTTCAGGCATCCATCTCGAGGTGCCCGCATGTGACACAGAAATATTTTATGGAGGTTCTGGAGATTGCCGGCCTTCCGGGACATGTTCACTGCCGTATACATCAACCATCCAAAATTATCAAAAGCGCAAAAATTGTATCACCTCCGTTACAAAACTAAAGGTCAGGCAGGCGCAATAGTTAAACAGTTCGCACTAAATGACGACATTTTCAATTTGGCTTGGGAAGCTCTAAAAGCAAGATATGAAAATGAAAGAATATTGGTCGATAAACAAGTAACGACACAAATAAACTTGTCTAAAATTCAAAAAGAAACCAGTGAAGAATTTATAAGACTACAATCCACTGCATCAAACTGTTTGTCGGTTTTATCGACACAAAATATTCCCACAGACAGCTGGGACCCTATACTGGTAAACATATGCACTGCCGCATTACCAGAAAAATCGTTACTTTTATAAGAGCAATCGCTCTCATCACGAAAGAAATGCCCCACGTGGCAACAAATGAATGACTTTCTAACTACCCAGTACGAAATCGCTGAAAGGGTAAAAAACTAATTAAAACAAAAATTGTTCAACACGACCTGAAAGGAAGCTTCAATAGACCCCAAGCTAGTAGCAAAAACAAATTAAACAGAAGCTTTTACAAAACGCAATCGTTCACATCCGAACAAAATAAACATACGTCATGCGAACTATGCACAAGAGGGCATAAATTACAATCTTGCCAGAAGTTTAAAAACTTAAAAGTTAACGAACGAAATAATTTTGTCAGATCAAAAAGACTATGTACAAATTGCTTGTCACATGCGTATACATATAACAAGTAAGGAAGGGCTAAGTTCGGATGTAACCGAACATTTTATACTCTCGCAAAGTCAAATGGTATACTCGTTTGATATTTCTTTGTGGATTGGCTGATATTTTCGGTAGAAGGTCAACTATAGGCACTGGGGTCTACATATTTAGTACTTAGGGCTTGAACAGTTTTGGTTCGATTTAGACAATTTTTGGTCACAAGGTGGCATACTTTAAACGTATTATTCACGCAAAGTTTTAACCCGATATAATCATTGTTGCTTAATATGCATAATGGAAAGTGAAAGAATCAGATGGAATTGAAAATGGTGTTATATGGGAAATAGGCGTGGTTGTAGTCCGATTTCGCTATACTATAACATAGAAATATGAAAAGAATTTGGTTGAAATCGGTTAAGCAGATCCCAAGATATGGATTTTCACCTAAAAGTGGGCTGTGCCACGCACACTGTCTAATTTTGAGCGCGGCTCCCATAAAGTCATCTCATACCATCCCAGAGATAAAATTTAATGTCTCTGGCGTGTTTAGTGCTTGATTTTTCGCGCTTTTAGTAGTTTTTAACAGTACCGTTATATGGGGAGTGGGCGGTGTTGCCACCAGCGAATTTTGTTATTATAGCATTAGCGGTTTAGGAGATATGCACATTAAACCCATTAGAGGCGAGACCATGCCCACTTTTAAAAAAAAATTTTTTAACTGCAGATGCCCCTCCCTAATGTGATCCTGTGTACCAAATAACAGTCTTGTATCTTATTGCGGAGCTTAGTTATGGCAATTTATTTGTTTTTGATTAATGGCGTTTTGTGGGCGTGGCAGTGGTCCGATTACGCCCATCTGCAATACCAATTGTCTCACGCTACCAAGAAATATGTCTACTAAGTTTTATAAAGATATCTCAATTTTTACTCAAGTTACAGCTTGCACGGACGGACAGACGGACGGACGGACAGACAGTCACCCGCATTTTAACTCGTCTCTTCATCCTGATCATTTATATATATATAACCCTATATCTAACTCGATTAGTTTTAGGTGATACAAACAACCGTTAGGTGAACAAAACTATTATACTCTGTAGCAACAGGTTGCGAGAGTATAAAAATTGCAAAAGCAAATTCAATTGCTTATATTGTCACAAAAGACACCACTTAATGCTTCATTACAGCAAATTTCCTACATCACCCCAAAGAAGCGCTTTTACAAGTACAAAAAGAACCACAGGTTTAGTGGTAACAACAACTCCCAAAAACCGAAATCCCGAAAATTGCCAAGAAGCACCCTAATTTCTCCCCAAGCGGATAAGAGAATTAAAGCAGAAACTAACAAACATGCTTCCAAGCTATCATACAAATAGCAAGCATTGACAAAAGATTTCACACCTGAAGCTAACAGATCCCAACTGCAACACCCCTGCTCAAATAGACATTCTATTATGCAGCGACCTTATACCGCAAATAATACTTGAAGGTGTTAAAAAAAAATTTCAACGACCCTTCTAGCCCAAAACACTATATTTGGTTGGATTCTAAGTGAACTAATTACAGAACCAGTTTCCACATCAACAACTCAAGTTGACGAACATTCTAAAGAATCGCTTAATTCACAATTAAGGAAATTTCGGGAGTTAGAAAAACGCCCCCTCATAACGAATCCAGAAGATCAGTATTGTGAAGACTTCTACAAAGTCACAACTACTCGATCAAATAATGGCCGGTACATCATAAAACTACCACTAAAGACACAATTTTCCAACACTCCACATAATGGTACAAAAAACAAAGTGTTTCCTCTGCCAATGTTCGAAAGACCAATATATGTAATCCAAACATATCACCCAAATATATTAATACCTATTCCAAAAGATAATTTTTTTTAAATCAATTTGCTTAGATTAAAAAAGACAGTACAACAAAAACACAGAGGATCCAATGAATCTGTCTAGTTTTAATATCCTACTGATTCAATATCTGCATTATCCCCAATAACACAGAGGCAAATTTTATCCTCTGTGGCAAAACTTCGACCATGCAGGATAGCTTTCGCCAATAATGATAAAAATGCTGATTAAAAAATTTTGGCTAGACGGAACCAACTGGGACGAACAAGCGAAACATATTCGCTTATAAAACTGATCCCAATTTCGCTGCTACAAATACCATGTTGGGCAAACTATTCCCAAATTACCAACGCAAACCAGATTGCTTCGGCGACGCCTCATAAAATCCATACCTCGCAAAAATTCGAATTGAGATATGTGGTAGTGCCAAATAAGTATACACAGTGCACACGCATTTCAACATGGCAAAATATAAATTATCTCGATACTCCGATTACGAAATTATTCTAGCCTGATTGGAAAAAACACTCTATGCTTAGAAAACATGTATCCAATTGCACGTACAGTCGTCCATGCGCGACACAATACTAAGTATTGGATGATACACACATGCATTGACCGTTAACCCGAGCACTCAGAATAGTCACCCACATTCTCAAATACAATTCAACAATAAAGTTTAGGGATTACCATACACCCAATGCGATACAGTGCCTCATCTTACAAAAGGCAAAGATCGCTCTTATCGCATGTATTTGAGCGCTCATCATTTGGATGGTTTAGGGAAATACTTGTAAAAGCTGCAAATCCACTTAAAAAAGTAGCCGTAAATCACTTACTCTCGCAAGATCCCTCTTCAAAGATTTCAAAGGAGCACCCATTCTGGCCATATCTGAGCCAGGCGAGAAGTCACTATCCTATTAGCCGATAATAAAGTAATAGTAAATAACCGCCAATAAAATGAAAAAACAAAAATATATCATATAATAATACGTCGTCACAACAACCAATCGAATAAATGAAAACCAACATTGCTTGTTTCACTAACTTCCAAATCAAAACACATAATAACCATTTAAAAATCAAAATTGCTTCCTACACGTACTATGGATATACCACTACTGCATTATCATGCATGCCGCGTGCTCTGCTACTCCAACAGTAGTACACCGAGATGCCTGGAACGTTTACTGCAAATATGTACAATACTAAGCAAAATATTCGCCTAGGGAGCCCAGGATGTTTAAATGAGCTAAGCCTCAGTCAATAACCACACCACTCTACTCGGCAAAAACACTTAACAACCCATAATGAGAATCATGCAACTGAGCTTGAACCACTGCGAAACTGCTCAGGAGCTCCTTAAACAGACGGTATACGAACAGAAAGTGGATGTGGCCTTTCTCAGTGAACAGTACAAAACATAAGCGACGGAACTGGATCTCCGATTGCACGAACAAAGCTGCCTTATGGGCATGTGGAGGAAAAGCTTTCCAAGACAAGCCGCTGTTAGGGAAATCATTCCACACTCGAGCAAAAATCTGTGGGATCAACTTTTACAGTTGCTTTATCCCACCAAGCGTATGTCAAAATGATTTTGAAAGAATATTGGATGAACTGGTGAGAGAAGCATTAACTACCACAATGAACGTGGTCGCAGGCGATTTCAATGCATGGGCGATGGAGTGGGGTAGCATCTATACAAACAGACGTGGAGATGCGGTGCTAAAGGCGTTCTCGTTGCTAGACATGGTGCTGCTTAATACCGGAAACAAAAACAATTTCGAGGAAAACGATCGTGGCTCCATTATAGATATAACTTTCGTTAGCAGCTCCCTGATGCGGACAGCAAGCTGGCAGGTGTGTGACCTCTACACTCTCAGTGACCATCAAGCTATTATGTTTGAAATCGGGCACCCAACCACCCAAAACGGGTACAAACGAAAGGGTGGAAGGTCGAAACCTTAGACGAAGAACTATTTAAGCTATTGCTAGACGGCAACATGAGTTGCGCGGAAGACGCAGATCGAAAGGCGGAGATGCTGGTAAGACACATTAGCAAAGCATGCTACGCTTCTATGTGCAGAAGGAAGAGCGGACCATACAGAAAACCCGTATACTGGTGGAGTAATGAAATCAATACCCTAAGAAGTGAATATCATAAAGCGAGGAGGAGCTGCCAAAGGAATCGGGGATCAACGGAGCATACGGAACTACGCGAACGCTACAAAAGGAAGCGCAATTCCCTTAAAAAAGCAATAAAAAATAGTAAAGCATGCTGCTTCAAAGAACTTTGTGGAAAAATCGACGAAAATCCGTGGGGCGATGCTTACAAGATAGTAATGTCAAAATTCAAAGGCGGCAAAGGGCAAACACCGACCTGCCCCAAGCTATTGCAAATCATCGTGGAAATCCTATTCCCATCACAGTCACAAGAAAAACTACAGGCTCAAGCAGAGGGACATGTTGAAATGGATGTCACAACAGTCAACGATGTGGATGTGGCTCAAGCGGCACAGAGATTTGGTAATGCTAAAGCGCCAGGCCTGGACGGCATCCCAAACATTCACAGAATTATTTACACAATGCTTCAGGAAAGGTGTTTTCCCGAAAATTTGGAAAAGGCAGCGACTTGTCTTATTACAGAAGCCTAATAAAACAACCGGCGAGCCCAACTCTTATCGACCTCTTTGCATGCTGGATACGCTTGGCAAAATACTAGAGCGAATTATCTGTGTATGATTAGAATCGCACTTAGAAAAAGAGTACCAGGGCCTCTCCGAAAATCAATACGGATTTCGGAAGCGGAAGTCTACCATCGACGCAATAAAAAAGGTCACTGATATCGCTAACAAGACAATCGAAGGAAATAAATGGATGTATGTTCCAAAGGAGTACTGCGCAGGGGTAAAATTTGATGTACAAAATGCGTTTAACTCGGCTTATTGGCCTCATATAATAAGCGCCCTGGAGCGTAAGGCAACACCTGCTTACCTAGTGAAAATTGTAGCCAGCTACATGTCAGATCGACAGTTGCTGTACGATACCGATGACGGACCGAAAAAGTATACCAGTATGGAGTACCACAGGGTTCTGTGTTTGGCCCACTGTTGGGGAATGTACTCTACGACGTTGTGCTGTGCCTGCCACTACCGAAGGAAGTGCAGATCATAGAATACGCAGATGACATTGCGGTAACAGTGGTAGCAAAGGAACTGGATCAAATCCAGAACCTATGTAATCAGACGGCAACAAAAATCAAAAATTGGCTCGCTGCAACAAACCTCCAGCTTGCTGGACAAAAATCTGAAGCAGTACTGATTACAAGCAGGATGAAGCTGGAAGGCATCACCCTTAATATCGACGGCTATAGTATCACGACTAGCAGTCATTAAAGTACCTAGGGGTACTTATTGACACTAGACTTAATTATAAGACGCACATTGACAAAGTCTGTGAAAAAGCGGCTCGGGTAGCGGCGGCACCAGCGAGGATAATGGCCAACATAGGGGGACCAAGTCAGAATAGGCGTGAGCTATTGGCCAAGGTGAGCCAATCTATATGGGGACCAGCACTGCGGAATAAATCCTATGTCAAGAAGGCGAAATCCGTAATTCGGCTCAGTGCCACTAGAGTCATCTGCGCATTCCGCACAGTATCTCACGAGGCAGCGGGAATTATAGCGGGTATTATACCACCGGATATATTGACCATGGAAATAAAAAGAGTTTACGATAGATCCAAAAGTTTAGGAAGGCGACTAACGGTTGCAGAGCGGAAAGACGAAAGGCAAAAAAGCATCAATGAATGGCAGAAACGGTGGGACACAGCAACGAAGGGAATATGGACCCACAGGCTTATTGGAAGCGTGCAAGCATGGGTAGAAAGGAAGCATGGAGAAACGGATTTCTACCTGACGCAGTTTTTGACGGGGCACGGTTGTTTCAGAGAATTCCTCCACAAATACGGCCATGATGACAGTACTAATTGTTCCTTCTGTGACAGTAGCGGAGAAAACGCGCTGCACATTTTCTTCTCCTGCCCGAGGTATGGAAATGAGAGAGCAAATGTGGAGAAGCTAATAGCGGACCGAGTGACGCCAGATAACATTGTGCGTCACATGATTAAGTCGAAACTGGTGTGGGATCGAGTGAGGATGTGAACTGCGATAGTCCTGCAAGAACTTAGAAGGAAAGAGTGGCCTCGGAGCGAAAGCAGAAGAGAGAGACGCCTGGAAGGAATGACTGACGAGCCGGATGGCTAAGCTTGGCCTCACGATGTAATGCCTAAAGGCAGTTCCGTGGGCCGTTTACGAGCACTGATGATGGAGTTAAGGGTTTAGTACGTAGGCGCGTTGTTCCGCAAGTCTGGATGGGCGTGGTGCCGAATGAGAATGCACCATGACAATACAACACACCACAACACCGCGCGTGTACATCACCTGCTCCGCACGCGCCGACCGATTTAGCGATCCGATAATATATAAACCTGAATTTAAGGAATTTTATTGTGTAAAATTTAATAATAAAATTCGAATACTAAGCTAAATAGCGCATTTTAATTAAATACTACTAACTATAAAAGTGATGAGTGCTGCTAAAGTGGGAAAGTATTACACACAAATTTATTCAGTCTACATGTAGAATTTGATTCACATCATGGTTTTCTCCATAATTAACTATGTTACATACATATGTCACAGTTATTTATGTGCTTATTAATAATTAGTTTTAATTTGGGAACGTGAATTAAACTCCTGATAATTTCCGTATGTCCTGTTTTGTTCTTATGATGTTTGTGTATCCGTTTGAGAGTTTCGTCTTCAATATTTATAATTTCTTTGGCTGTAAAAAAATAAATTCCTACTTTCCTACTCTTTCGGATTTAGCATGTCGTCGAGGAATATCTGGTATATCTTTTTCAAGATCATCTTGACTTAAGTAAATTGTTGTATTGCCAAATTTTATTCAAACTATTTTTCTAATATTTGTTTCAAAATTATTTGCGTTTTTACTAATACGATTTACTACTGCTTCAAGATGGAAATGTATTGTTAGAATTTTCTTCTTGCGAATGTATTTTATGTTATTTATATGTACTTCTCTCGTCTACATCATTTTGTAAAGAGTCCGTATTATCTCTTCTATTTCCTCCTGGCTATTTATAGCATTTATTCCATTTTATTCTACCAAGGAAATCTGGTATTTTATTAGCCTTTCCGTGGATGTATTGTACCTTCATATGTTCACATCGTATTTTCCTAAACAAAATATTCATCTCCATAATATCGGATTTGCGTCTTTGCATTGTGTTTGCAAATTGAAGTGTACGCCATAGAGATATAGTGAGCCCAAACAATGGCCAAAAGTAATAATTTCTCTCGTGATCATTAGGTCCTACTAGCATAGCAGATTGGATGATTATGCTGCTAAAGATCAGATGTCAAATGAAATTTCTTTTTAAAATCTGGATATTTTATTATTACTGGGGCTTCAGTTAGCAGTCTCTTTAATTTCCCAAATGAATTACTATAATTGAGGTTTTTCACATTAACTTTGTCTTTGGCATTTATTTTTCGAGGAATATCTCTTCCAAATGTTGGCCGCGGCTACGTATCAGATGGTCCTTCCGTTCAGTCTCCAAGGCATAAATCGGATCGCAACTGTCCGCATAGACATAGACTTTAGACTTGACATATCCCCACAAGTCTAACGGTGGTATCACAAGATTTTGGTGGCCAATCGACCGGCTCAAAACGTGAAATTATCTGCTCACCGAAATAAATCCATTGATTGGTGCGATGTGTAGGAAGTGGACCCGTCTTGTTGAAACCAAATGTTGCCAAGATCACGAGCTTCAATTTCAGGTATCAAATAGTCGGTTATCATGGCGCGATAACGGTTGACCGATGATTCTAACGGCCCACAAACCACACCAAATCATTGTTTTTTCTCGTTCCATACGTCAGCCCGAGATGCTGCAACCGGCGCCGAATCGACTCTCCACGTTCTGAACAAAAATAACATGACAGCATGACATGACTCGCGCGTGATTTGTTAACAAAAGGCTATTGAAAAAAGTACATCTACTTGGATCACCCGTTATAATATTGTGATCTTCCTAATTTATCTAAGATATTTTCTATGTTCGGAATTGGGATTATCATCGATGGTGTTTTCATTTAATTTCTTTTAATCGACTACTACTTTCAATTTCTAAGTATTACCCACAATGCGCTATTATAAGGTTAACATCTTCGTAATTTCTTAGTAAATTTGATGTTAGTTTATACTCCTCGTCTTTAAGGTTTTTTAACAATTGACCAACCTTTTTTTTGCTCAACTCATTACACTCAAGCTGATGGATGTCCTTATCAGTAAATGAGCTGGCCCCCATAAATTCTTAAATTATGTCGTTAATATTTACAATGTTGTTTCCCGTATTTAGTTTTGCCTTAAGTGGTCTCAAAATGTTTTGTTCTAAAATTGCGTCAAATTATTTTAATTCAAATTTGGAGAGTTTCCAGCAGCGTCTTTTTTAAATTGTTGAGGACGATTAGTTAGAATCTCTTTTGTTATAATTGTTTCATTTTGAAGCGACCTAAGCTTGATTGCTTATTTAAAATAATTATTTTACATTTCTTTAACATATTTTCATTCATTACTGATAAGGAAGAACCTGAATCAATTAAGCATTTTACTTTTTGGTTATTTACTGTTAGCGTTGCTATTGATAAATGTCTCGTTTGTGGGCTAACTGACTCTTGTACATTTTCTTATATAGGTTCAGCATAATTTCTTTGTTGGCTAGAATTCAATCGCCCTGATCCATGTCTAAAGGTATAAGGAATTTTGCTGATAATTTTCGCGATTGCGATTATGATAAATGTTATATGTTGAGTACAATTCAACATACTTAGTAGACGTGTTATATCGAAAATTATTTTCATGTTGTTGTAAAATATTGTGGTATTATTTAAAGTATCTCTGTTATTGTTGATTGCGTTGCGAGAAATTGTATTCCCTAATCAATCCTTCTGTTTCTAGTATTGAAAAGGATTGACTAATGTTAGTTACATTTTTTATTTATAATCGCGCTTATATTTGTAATAAAACCCGAAGAGCTACTTAGATTCTGGCTTATATTCTATCGGTTTTAATATATCATATTCATATTTTTTCATTAATTTTTGATAATAGGTCTCTCAATTTATTATAACTTCTGATAAAGAGAATGGTATGTTTCCTTAACTCGAAAACTTTCTACCTAGGCTCCATATATGATATCCCATGTGGCTGCCTTGCCGACAGTCCTTACTACGTCCAGTGCACTTCCATCTCTCCGAAATTCGCGAATGCGATGGGCGTCCTTTTATCGTTTTAAGGAAATAATTATTAATTGTTTGCGTTAAGTATTTTTATGGCGAAAGTGTTTGGAATTTGGAAATCAGTCGTGGGTTACAATTAATTGGTTTGGCAATATTATGCACTCTATTTTAAGTAAGTAGGGTTTTGTGGAGCTTTTGACGTAACTTGCGCGCGTTCAGCTTGACTACTTACCATGGACAATTGCGTCCGAAACTTCCTTCTTTGCTTGTTGAGAGATCCTATAATCTGGTGGTTTAATTTGGCCGCATTGAAAGTTCATGTGCTAATGAACAGATGATAAGCAAAACAACGAAATACCATTAAGAATCCCGCCGAAATAGATTGCAAAAACAGTGGGTTATTTGTGAAATCAGATTTTTTTTACTAAATTTTACGTATGCGGCCTCTTTTGCCTTCTGCTTGGATACGGTCCCTAGGGGCGGTAGGTCAGGAGTCTGCCGACTGAAACCTTGAGAAGGCCGGACTAAAAGGGGACTGAACGACACGTGGACGGAGGAAAAGTGGGGCCGAGCGAGCCCCATACCTCGATAAAGCGGCAGAGGTCGCAGGAGGGGGAATCCTCCCTCGGCAAAAAACCGCGGGTCGGAAATTTTCCTCCACGGTCCGGCTGTTGCAAGACTAAGACTGAAATATCTCGGTAATCACACATGCGGCGGACCAGAAGACTTAGCCGAAACGGATATTAGCCGTCTCAACAAATTTGTTATAGGCTTAAAGAACTTTCTCCCTTACAGATTCTTTTGATCTAGCTTTATAGGAGTTTTTAGGTAAAACAACGAACCGGCGTTTTAGGCTGTCCAATTGAGATCCTTCTTAGGATCGACCTCCCAACCTAACCTAACTTAGCTTATTTCATATCTTTGCTTAAAAACAAATTTTGTTGGCAAGAACAGTCAGCTGATATTTATGTTATATTTGTTAACATTTTTATATTTGTAGATTAGATTAGATTAGATAGTGATTGAGGTATGCACCGTGACCTATGGTCTATTGTGCCCTCCCCTAAGTCACAGCGACTCATCTAGCCCTAGCGTATTGATGAACTCCAATATACTGCTAGGCGCCAATGAGGCGATGCGATCCCTGTTTGGAAACATGGATCCCAGGGCCTTGACTCTACGTCTGCAGATAGCTGTGCAGTCCATTAGTAGGTGTTCTGGTTTATATTATATAATAATAATATTCTATACAAACATATTTTAATTTTGTCCAGTTGAGGTCTATAATACAAAAAACTGAAAACAAATATTTCTATTTTGTCTTAATCTTAACTTAATACCCATCCACAAAATTGTGTAATTTTGGTTTGTTTACATTTTCATCTTCCAAAATAACTTATATCATTATTGGCAACTGTTTTTTTCTGCTAAAACTTACCGATCCAAACAGGGTTAAAACGCCGAAATAACAGCCCTTGGCCGCCAGATAAAATCCGGTTCAATCCCGGTAACTTAGAACCGACTGTTGTGGGAATTGACTTGCTGAGTTGTGCAGGTTTCAACGTTTTACGTAAAGAGCCTAGCCTTCATACTGCACAGCACACTGCATTATCGTCTAATCAATGTTGACATCGACCACAGGGATACTACCCTTGAATGTCAGGCTATAGCTGTCCGGTCAGGCGATGTCGAGCTCGAGATATTTAATATATACGTCCCACCCATTAAAAAAATACAATAGATTAAATGGAGGTATGCACCGCGACCTATGGTCTATTTTGCCCTCCCCTAAGTCTCAACGACTCACCTAGCCCCAGCACATTGATGAACTAACCCCAGTAACATGTTGCCAACAGGATGTCACCCGAACATAGGTGCGCTATGTCCTATTTGACACTGTCAAACGAATGTAGGGGGATGGAGCTGGCGGAACAGATTGACGATTCGAGGTTCTGCACAATGAATGACCAAGCACCTACCAGAATTATGGGCACCTGTCCGGTGGTTTGATAAATATCATAACCTGCGACCCATGCTAACTCTCACATCAGACCGTCTACCCACAATTATCTCGATCGCACCTTTGTTAACTTTAACAAAGAAAAATGGGTTGGCTTCACAAAATTTACCGAGAGCACCTTTACCGCACGACCCATCCATATGGACGTAATCGTAGGCGAGCGTCAATTCCTCAAGGTGATCGCTGCAGCAACTATTTTAGCTGGCAATTTACACTGCATCCTTCGGCAGACAAGACCAAACGATGTGTTACCCGACGACTGCGCACAATGCCATAAGACCGCGCACCACTTTCACCGATAGGGAGGTTCAGAGTGCCATCAAAAAGGCCAAATCGTCTAAGTCCATTGGCCCTGACGGAATAAGCATATTGATGCTAAAACATCTTGGCTCGACGGGAGTAAGTTATCTCACCAAGGTCCTCAACTTGTCGATGGCCACTCTTCAAATAGCCGATGTGTGAAAAGTCGGAAGAGTGTTCCCACTAGCGTCATAAACACCCAGATATTCCATAGCCTAAACCAGAAGCCACCCTACGAGAGGACGATCGTCGTAGCGTACTTTTTCGAGGTCAAAACTCCAAATTGAGAAGAATTAAACAGGGGGTTCCGCAGGGTGGTATCCTCTCCCCTCTACTGTTTAACTTCTACATCTCGAAACTTCCCCAAACACCAGAGGTAATTTCCGTGACCTCGTGCGCTGATGACTGCACGATATTGACGTCATAACAATGGAATCGATGGCATGTGCTCGAAACTAAACAACTATCTCGCCGATCTTTCTCGATTCTTCTCTGAAGGGAACCTACCACTCCCCCCCCCCCTACTAAATCCACAGCGACCATATTCACAAACTGAACGAAGAAGTACAGACTGGATCTAAACATTTCAGTCAATGGTACCAAAATTCCGACGGTAAAACCTAAAATTTTAGGCGTTACACTAGACAGTCTTTGCTCCTTCACTCCTTACACGACCGCGATAGCTGCAAAAGTACAGAGCCGTAACAAAATCCTCAAATCGTTTGCCGGCAGCTCTTGGGGAAAAGACAAAGAAACGTTGCTGGCGACATACAAGGCAATCGGCCGGCCGATCCTAAACTATGCAGGCCCAATGTGGTCGCCTGGAAGTAGCGCTACGCAGACGATGCAGCTTCAGACATGTCAAAACACTGCACACGGAACTAACACGGGATGCCTATCCCCAATCGAACACCTACCCAATGAGGCCCGTATGCTTCCGGTTAAGAAACATAACGAGCTCCGCTCCAAGCAGTTTCTGCTGGTTTGTTTTCGTAGAAACCACCCCTGCAGTCGTCTGCTTGAAGTGGAGCCGCCTCCTAGAAACATCAAGAGGTGTTTCCTTGAGTATGTCGACGACATTAGACAGTACACCGACCGGACTTCGGACGCAACGAACTTCAGACAGGCACTGACCGCCATTCACAGTGGAGCCATCAACAGCTTCACCGACTCCCTCTCAGTGAATGGCGTACTAGAAGTCAAACCACCACCCATAGCAGGCGTAGAGCTCGAGTCGCCACGAGAATCTAGAGTGACCCTTGCACAACTTCGTTCTGGATACTGTAGCAGGCTAAACTCCTACCTAACCAGAATCAACCCTGACATACCAATAATAGGTCCAGCTTGTAATGAGTCTCCGCATGACACTAACTGCCTCTTTGCATGCCCAACGAACCCCACTCATCTAACACCCTTTTCCATATGGTCCGACCCCGTCGAAACAGCTCGTTTCCTGGTCCAACAACAACAACATAAGATAACACTGATTATTTGGCATTTTGCAACCCTTTTGCTATTGTCAGAATGGTAAAACTTTAGTTTAGAATCCCTCGATTTCAGGGTTAATACGTATGGTTGGATAGAGGAGATTCTCCAGATCACGAATATATATAAACCGGAAACTTATAGTTTTCGAGATACTTGCATTTTAAGTTGAAAATTTCACAAATTTTATTTTACAATTTCTCGATTTATGGTTAAGTTTTCTTTTATATTATGCACTTATTATACACTAACACTTCACTAAAATGCTTCTACATATTTATTTTATATTAAATATTTAAATATTTTTATTAAGGATAATTATAACAGTGAAGATTTTAAAAATTTGATATATGAATACATATGGCGTAAAAATATGGCAAATCAGCATCATGATCCATTTGTAAAATTATCTGATGCAATAAAACATACGTTTAGGCCATAAAACCTTTTTCTTTTATTAAAATGGAAAATTTAGTTATTTAATATAATATTTTGTAGAGGGTAATTGGGTTTTTTATTTATTTTGATTGCTTTCATTCGTTTGGATATGGCAACACTTGTTAGCTGTCAACATGGAACCCATTTGTTATTGTTCATATAACGAAAATTGTGTAAAAATTAAATGCTTATTTAAAGCAAATACTCTCCTCTATCCAACCATAGCCCTCTTAACCCTGAAATCGTGGGATGCTAAACTAAAGACAGCCCGTCAGAATTATTAGAATTGAACATTGATTTAAATATTGAATTCAAGGTATTTTTGCACCATATAACGTAAACTAAATGTGGACAAACGAACTGGTGAAGTGTTAGTGGATATAAGAGCGAAAATTATAAGTGTAAATTAAAAAAATACGTACTTTTAATAGTTGAAATTTTCAACTTTAAACTTAAATATCTCGAATAATATAAGTTAGCCGCGGTAATATCTATATATATTATTGATCTGGAGGATCTCCTCTATTCGACCATACCGATTTCATTCCCGAAAACCAGAGACAGTATTCTAAAGCTTTCCCGCATCGTATGTTGAATTCTGACAAACATCGGGCCAGTATTGCTGTATTGTTGGTAGCCGGAGACTTTGTTTTCGGATTATGTATAATATATGAATTATACACTCATAATGTACATAACTATATCCATTAACACATCATTAATTAGTGTTTACACATTTATTTAATATTAAATATTGCATAAATAGTTTTAAATCGTAAACATTTTTGTTATATTTGCTTATTTATACAATAACAAAGGGTTGCATATTTACATATAATAAATGAGAACACCCATATTTTCCAAAAATACACGGCAAATACAGAATACTTATATCCAGTAAAAAAAAGAGAGGGTAATAAAGACATTATTACACAGCAATAATAAAGACAGTAATGTTTTTCCTAATATTTTTTAGAAGGAGCAACAAGTCATTGGGTCATCTATCAATGCACTTATCTTTATTGAATCATTAACTCACCTTTAACAAATGTATAATTTAATTTTCCCTCGATTTACTGAAGTAACACTGAAGAACACAGTGAATTTATTTCTAATGTGCCAATTAAGTATTGTTAACTTACTGTTTACCTTGAAAATAATCATTGGGGACTGCTACACGTTCAATAAATATCTCGACCTGAAATAGCAGTAAAATATACTGAACGTGTAGCAAGCAATATTGATGGATTGCGTTTCATAACACAAAATATTTAATACATTTTGTATGTAAATTCGCGTGCTGCCAGAACAAAGTACTGAAACCATATTATAAATAAGTAAGATTTCTAAAAAAAATTATTATTTATTAAAATTTATATCAAATAAAGCTTTTTCGAAGATCCGCTAAAGTCTTCACAATGGTACCTAGTATTTTCTTGCTCCAATGATTTCTTAACATTATTTTCATCAATGGCGTAAAAACTGTTAACTGCAGTTTTCTTTTGGCAGTTCATAAAAAAAAAACGGACAAAAAATTAAACACTTTACTAAAGCATAATTAGTCTTAAACATACATGTTTCAAGAACTCGATTTATTTCGAATATGTATCCTGACGTGTAAAATCTTGAACGTGTAGCTTTCAATCGCGATCAGTCATTCAACAATATCGATCACGACCTAAAGATCACAATTAATATTGAACGTGTGCACAGCGCCATTATAACGACAATCGAATCATACACAATCCTAATCGACGACCACGATATTAATAGAACTTTTACTATTGTAACGGATTTCTCGATAAATCGTCTACCTGTAACTCACTCTTGAGTTCGATCACTGGATTGTTAAATAAAAGTCCCAACTTAATGGCTACACACTATTCTTTATTTCTAATTCCAACAACTTAACACTTAGGTATTGCTCGTTATTCGAGCTTACCACTTCTTGCTTATGTCTCAATTGTTCTTATCACGACATCACTTTAAGTAGAACTGTGTTTGCTGCACAATCCGGCAGCCCTTATATAGTAAATCTGTAACAAAACATTGCTTCTAGAACATTCTGGCAACTACGAATTCGCTAACTAGTTGCTTCTGGCAGCTTATCGTTGATTCGATTTTGTTCTATTATCCATGTTCGTCACACTGCCCTCCACCTAAGTCTGATCGTCCCGATTAGACATATTTGCGATACCAAACAAAGCTTTTATGTCCCCCATCTCGTCTTCTAGGCTGTTGCTGACATCGTTAGCCGTTACTCTCTTCTTGGAGTTAATTCCATCCGTTTTCCGGATACTCAGTTTCTGGTACATCCCTTGACTTAAAGCTGACTCGAGATTCCATTCTTGATCAGAACGTAACTCCATTGGAACACCGAATCTCGTTACCCCCTTGTTGATGAATGCCTCCGCCACTGGTTCAGTCTCTTGGTTAGGAATTGTGTATACTTGAAATGGTCCTTGACTGCCAAAACATGACTATTTCCTAATTTATTGGTGGGATATGGACCATCTTCATACACGCCTATTTTCTCAACTGGCGCACGCGAATTGTGTTCTTTCATCTGCCCATGACTCCTGGACCTTGATCATTTAGCTACAATGTTCTCAGCATATTTCGCAATCCTTTCTATAGCTGATTGACAACCAGTCCAATATAACCTTTGCTTCAAATTCTCCAAGGATTTCATGTCTCTCAAGTGCCCTCCTCTTGGACATTTGTACAGCACGTTAAGAACCTCAGGAATTCCAACCCTTGGAACAACCATAAGTACTCGGAAGGTTTGCCCATTTTCGCTTATCCATACTCGATGCAAGCAGCCATACACTAACTTTAAACTGCTCCGTTCTGCCCAATATGATTTTCTGACTGGCCTTCCTGTAGTTATTTCTACAATCGTTGTACATTGGTTCAACTCCACTTCATGTAATGCACCTTCCAAATCTGGATCTTCTTGCACAGAGTCATCCGTTTCAGGTTCAATTTTATGCTGATCTTACACTTGTGATGGTCTACACGCTTCCTGCTCTTCTAACTGTAAGGACACTTGTGCTGGAATGCAAGCTTCTTGCTCTTCTAACTGTGAGGAACCTTTTACTGGTTCACACGCTTCCTCCTCTTCCAACTGTAAGAACACCTGCCCTGACATACGCAGTTCCAGCTCTTTCGACTGTGAGGACCCTTGTACTGGTACACACGCTTCCTCCTCTTCCGACTGTGAGGACACCTGCGCTGGCATACGCCCGTTCAGTTCTTCCGATTGCGAAGACACTTTTGCTGGTATACAAGCTTCTTGCTCTTCATACTGTGAAGATCCTGGTTCACATGCTTCCTCCTCTTCCAACTGTGAGGATACCTGCGCTGACATATGCACGTCGAGCTCTTTCGGTGCTGACAACTGTGCTGAAGAACGTGCATCTTGCGCTGCAAACTGCTCATCCAAATGCGTTGACAATCGCGTTTCCATTTGAGACATACGTGTATCCTGTTCTTTAAATAGTGTCGACATTTGTGTCGATATTTGCATTGACAATTGCAATATTGCTGCAAAAACCATGTTTATGTCCACAATCTTTGACGAGCATTTAGCCTCTTCCTTTTCTTCTATCTTTGTTGTCTCTTCTTCTAATTCCATGTGAAAGACATATTCCTCCACATTAATGTTTTCCGCCTCCATGGCCTCTCAAACGTGATTGTAATGCAGTTTTGAATCCATTTGTCGCCAAACCCCGTTGCTCCAGCTCATTTTTCAGTTGTGGAATCTTCAGATCGTTAAACTTGGCCATTTTCAAATAATTATCTCCTTGGGAATTTATTTGACAATCCCACTTCTGACACCAATTGTAACGGATTTCTCGATAAATCGTCTACCTGTAACTCACTCTTAAGTTCGATCACTGGATTGTTAAATAAAATTCCCAATTTAATGGCTACACACTTATCTTTATTTCTAATTCCAACAACTTAAGACTTATTGCTCGTTATTCGAGCTTACCACTTATGTCTCAATTGTTCTTATCACGACAACACTCTAACTAGAACTGTGTTTGCTGCACAATCCGGCAGCCCTTATATAGTAAATCTGTAACAAAGCATTGCTTCTAGAACATTCTGGCAACTACGAATTCGCTAACTAGATGCTTCTGGCAGTTTATCGTTAATTCGATTTTGTTCAATTATCCGTGTTCGTCACACTATTTTATACAATGAATCGCGATCTATCTCAAAAAATTTATGAATAAATATTCTATTATTAATAATAGTCCCAATTTAATGGCTGTACACTTAGACTTTATTTCTAATCCAAACAACTTAACGCTTTACTACTCATCCAAATTCACAACTTTTACTTGTATTTTAATTGCTCTTAACACGATTAACAATTATGTATTAATATTGTAACTGATTTATCCGATAAATTATCTACCTTGTAACTCACTCTTGAGCTCGATCACTGGATTGTTGAATAAAAGTCCCAATTTCATGGCTGTACACTTGGCCTTTATATCTAATCAAAACAACTTAACGCTTTACTACTCATCCGCATTCACAACTTCTTACTTGTATTTTATTTGCTCTTTACACCGCAACACTCTAATTAGATCTGTGTTTGCTGTACAGTCTGCCTGCCCTTTTATAGTAGATCTTTAACAAAACATCGTTTCTAGAAAATTCTGGCAACTGCGAATTCGCTGTCTAAATGCTTCTGACAGTTTATCGTCGATTCTGATTTGTTCTGGTATTCGTGTTCGCCACCTAGGTCTGTAGTGGTTGTAAGCGGTACCAAACGCTGCAAGCCGTTCAAGATGAACTGCCTTCATTTTATTCCTTGGTCTTCCAATGGTCTGTATGCGATACACTATATACAATAAAACCCATAGCGTTCATTGGCTTGTCGTGTTTTGTATTCATTTTATCGCTCATAATTTTGGTGCCCTGTCTCACCATAGCATGTATATCCCTCATCTCTTCTCTGAAGGTGTTGACTTCCTTAGCACTCCTTCCTCCGTTGGCGTTCATTCCAAATTTCAAATCAATCGGTAGTCGAAGACCATTACCAAAACTTACCCTTGCTGGCGTCTGACCCGTTGTTTCATGTACAACAGACCGATAAGCTATCAGGAACAAGGATATATGGGTATCCCAATCTTATTGATACTTGTTCACAACTTTTCTCAAATATTCTTCCAAAGTTCGATTGAATCATCGCACCATGTCATTGGACGCCGGATGTAGTGCAGTTATACGGGTTTTTCGGATACCCAGTTTCTGGCATATCTCCTGTATTAGAGCTGATTCAAAATTTCTCCATTGGTCAGAATGTAATTCTATTGGAACACCGTACCTCGATACCCAATTGTTGATGAATACATCCGGTACTGTTCCTGCCTCTTGTGTAGGAATTGCGTATGCCTCTGGCCATTTGCTGAAATAGTTCATGACTATCAAAACATATTTGTTTTCTAATTCACTGATAGGAAATGGACCAGCTACATTTATGGCAGGAATTCTTACTTTTGGAATAATCATCAAAGCTCGCGAACTTTGCCAAATTTCGCTTTCCCATACGCGATGCAGGCAGCCAGACACTAACTTCAAACTATTCCATTGTGCCCAATAAGCCTTTGCAACTGGGCTTTCTACAGCTATTTCTTCTCTCGTTGAACGTTTATTCATCTCCAATCCGTGTATTACACTTTTCAAATCTGGATCCTCTTGCTGACATTTCCGTAGCTTCTCCGGATCCCAGTCTGATGTTGGTGGAATCTGCTGGCTCTCTGTTGTTATCACTCGGCTAACGTTGTACTTATTATCGTAACCGAACATAAGTGTTACTTCCATATTTCTATAAGACATACTATTTTTTCGTGTAAATTTTGATTCCTTGATTCGCTACAAAGTCTACTCCAATTTTAGCTTCGTTAACGATATCTGCATTATAAAATTGTGTAACACGGCTGCCTTTCCAATTACGATCTCGCACGTTACCTTTCCGAGAACTAGGGTATATTCTCCAGTTGCAGTACGCAACTTTGCCCCAGCTAACGGTCTCACTTCTTTCTCAGCCAGATCAGATCGAATTATGGAATCTGATGTGCCCGTATTCACAGTCAGTGTTCGCTTTTCACCGCATCCACTAACGGTAACGTTACCCGTATTCCTGCTTATTTGTGAAATGGAGATTACAGGGCATTGGCTTGCGGGAGCCAGCCCGTGCTCTTTTCCGCTGGCTAGCTTTAGTTTTAACGATTGGTTTCATTTGACATTTTCTTGATCTCCCTCTGCTTTGCGTTTGCGTCCTCGCATGTATTCCATGGATTTATGTGCATAAGCTAAGTGAGTTAACCTCTCAATCTCTGTAGCAAACTAGAGCAACGACTAATTGGTTTTCTGGCGGCGATTTCGCAACTCTATTTGAACGATCTGCTTCCTGTGCTCACTAACATACCATCTTTCTAATGCACCCATCAACGTTTCATAACTACTCGCCTGGCAGTTTGGAACGGTATGTAAAATCTCCGCTGCAGATCCTTTAAATGCAACGAACAATGCAGCTACTTTATCTCCAGAATTCCAATTATTTGAAAATGCCATCTTTTCGAATTGAAGCTTAAAAACGTGGGACGGAACAGTGCCATCAAAGGATGGAGGTTTTGCCTTGGCAGAAGCTGTTGACACAATTGGCCGATTTAATTGTAGCTCACGGAGACGATCTCTCAATTCATCCACTCATCCACTTCTGCTATTTGTGTGGTCACCTGCGATATCCGTGCATCCTGCTCTTCTAACTGAAAGGACTCCTGTGCTGATATACGTACGTGATATACATCGTACGCTAGGAACTGCTCTTCCAAATGCGTTGACAATCGCGTTTCTAACTGCGACATTTGTAGGGACATACGTGCATCCTGCTCTTTAATTTCAGTCGATATTTGCATTGACACCTCTGTTGCTATCTGCGTTGACATCTGGGACATTGCAGCAAAAATCATGTTTATGTGCCCCATAGCTGACGACCATTGAGCCTCTTCTTTTTATTCTATCTTTGTTGTCTCTTCCTCTAATTCCATGTGAAAGACATATTCCTCAACATTAATGTCTTTCACCTCCATGGCCTCTCTCAACCGTTATTGTAATTCAGTTTTTAATATATGTGTCGCCAAACCACGTTGCTCCAGCTCCTTTTTCAATTGTGGAATCTTCAGATCGTTAAACTTGGTCATTTTCAAATAATTATCTCCTTAGGAATTTATTTGACAATCCCACTTCTGATTTCTCGATAAATCGTCTACCTTGTAACTTACTCTTGAGTTCGATCACTGGATTGTTAAATTAAAGTCCCTATTTAGTGCTATACACTTATCTTTATTTCTAATCCCAACAAATTAACACTTGTTCCTCGATATTCAAGTTTACAACTTATTGCTTATAGCTTAATTGCTTTTTACACGGCAACACTCTAATTAGAACTGTGTCTGCTGCACAATCCGGCAGCCCTTATATAGTAAATTCTTAACAAAAGTTCGCTACTAGATCATTCTGTCAACTACGAATTCGCTGTCTAGTTGCTTCTGGCAGCTTATCGTCGATTTTGATTAGTTTGGTGTTCGTGTTCGTCACAAGGTTTTGAAATAAGGCTACCCGTTCAATATAAATATATATTGAGATATAATGATAGCGATTCACGATCACGATTCAAGATCGCGATATTTATTGATCGTGAACGATGCAATATTGATGTTTTATCATATCGCACAATGCAATAAATGTATTGCGATTCATATCACAAATTATTATACATTTTAAAATCCGGATCGAGGATCGGGGACAGCGTATTTAGCGTTCAATACTGATCGCGGTATCCACGACATTTTGTAGGTAAATTCACAATACGGCTGAACAAGGTATTGAAAATAGTTTAGATACGTGTGAATTTCCCTAATATTGTATTATATGTTTATATTTAGTTAAACATTTAAGCATTTTCAAAAATCCGGTGACTTCGTAACAATGGTGGCTAAAACGGTATAACGCTCTCTTTGAATTTGATTCTTCGAAACCATAAAAACTTTTCTTTCATTGTTTTTAAAAAATAAACACTGCATATGTGTTAAGGAAGTCTGACCCGCAAACGTTCAAAGAAACACGTCAATCATCATTTTATATTTGCACTCACGTCGCTCGACTGTCATGCATCATCGAAAGACCATTTTCTTATATAGGTTGTCAAATATCTCCCTTCCGCTTTTTTGTCTTTTGAATTTCGCGGCTATGTACAAAGCGCTACAGAGCTCGTATCTGGCAACACTATACATAATTTGAAAGGTCTTGTCATAACCTACAAAACAACGCTATGTATGATTAGTTTGGATATTGCGTTCAACAGTTATAGACGTGTAAACATGGAGTTCACTAACGCCGAAATTCGCGCTATTTTAAAGTTTTCCTTCGTTAAAGGCAAATCCGCTAGAGAAACGTTCCGTGAGATTAATGGTGTTTTGGGGGATGGTACTCTATCACTTCGAACCACGGAGGAATGGTTTCGACGATTCAGAGCCGGTGAAAACGACACCATGGATAAGCCAGCCGGCGGAAGACCTGTGACGACAAATACCGATCAAATCATGGAATACATCGAGTTAGACCGGCATATGGCATCTCGTGACATCGCCCAGGAGATGGGAGTTAGTCACCAAACCATTTTGAACCATCTGCATAAGGCTGGATACAAAAAAAAGTTTGATGTTTGGGTGCCGCATAATTTGACGCAAAAAAACCTTCTAGACCGAATCAACGCCTGCGATATGCTGCTGAAACGGAACGAACTCGTCCCATTCTTGAAGCGGATGGTGACTGGCGACGAAAAATGGATCACATACGACAATATCAAGCGAAAACGGTCGTGGTCGAAAGCCGGTGAATCGTCCCAAACAGTGGCCAAGCCGGGATTGACGGCCAGGAAGGTTTTGCTGTGTGTTTGGTGGGATTGGAAGGGAATCATCCATTATGAGCTGCTCCCATATGGCCAGACGCTTAATTCTACTATCTACTGCGAACAACTGGACCGCTTGAAGCAGGCGATCGACCAGAAGCGTCCAGAATTGGCCAACAGGAAGGGTGTAGTGTTCCACCAGGACAACGCCAGACCACAAACTTCGTTGATGACTCGTCAGAAGCTACGGGAGCTCGGATGGGAGGTTTTATCGCATCCACCATATAGCCCGGACGTAGCGCCAAGTGATTACCACCTGTTCCTGTCCATGGCGAATGCCCTTGGTGGTGTGAAGTTGAACTCAAAAAAGGCTTGTGAAAAGTGGCTGTCCGAATTCTTCGCAAATAAGGAGGCGGGCTTCTACGAGGAAGGTATTATGAAGTTGCCGTCTAGATGGAAACAGATCGTCGAACAAAACGGCGCATATTTAAACTAAATCCGATCACTGTAACACTTTTTATAAAGCATTGAATGAAGAGCAAAAAAGCGGAAGGGAGATATTTGACAACCTTTATTAAGGGTTGCTGCAGTTTTATCGCAAAAAAAAAAATTAAGCAAATAGCAAAAACCAGAGTGCATGTAAGTTGGGTATCAAAACGGAAGCAATTTACACATGAAAGTCTTTTAGATGAATTGAAAATATCAAGCGAAAGAGATTATCATAACTTTTTTAGAATGGATTCAGAAACTTAATGATTTTAAACACTGAAAATTCATTATTTAATTACATTAACATTAGCTCAACAAAATATTTTGTATCAAACAAATAAAACAAATTTAAAAAATTTAAATGATTAAGATAGATTTATGGGGTCGCCTCGTATTTTAAAAAAATTAAATTTTTATGACTATTTTTTTCGTCCTTTAACTGTGACAAATGTCAAATGAACTAGTATTTGCCAAGCATGAGTTGATACGATCAAATTAGCAGCCGTCAAATAGAAATATCAATAATTTCTGATATTCATCAAACAGCGCCCAAAAAAAGGCGGTGTATGAGCGTTGATGGCATTTTTGACAAGGGAACATCTGGCGGCGATTGGTTCAAAGCAGTTCTGAAACTCTAATACATTAAAAGTATTTTAATGACAACAGATACATATACACATATGCAACAAAATGTGAGTTGTGCACAATTATTTAAACCAGAGAACGTAAATTATAGATAAGATACAGAGGGAGTAGATTTATAGAAAATCACGATGGGTGGAATTCCATCACAGCTAGCTCGGAAGCAGAAATTTTTACAATGGCGAGTGAACAGAGCTGCTGATCATGGAATAAAAATTATGCTCAGAGACTTGCTTTGATTTTACAGCTGCATGGTAGTCTTTTGGCTTATATTTTTGTACGTTTATATGCATTAATATTTAGTGATATGAATATAAATTTGCTCAAAAAAAAATTATAAAAAGAATTTCAGTCCTCACCGTTCTGGTGTGTGCAAAAACCTTGGCACGGTGTCAAAGGCCTCTTGAAATCGTGATTGTAATTCGGACTTTACTCCATTTGTTGCTAGATCACGTTTTTCCAGCTCCTTTTTCAGCTGTGGAATCTTCAAATCGTTAAACCTTGCCATTTTCAAACAATTCTCTCCTTGGGAGTTCATTTGGCAATCCCACTTCTGTCACCAATTGTAACGGATTTCTCGATAAATCGCCTACCTTGTAACTCGCTCTTGAGTACGATAAGTAGTTTGTTAAAAGAAGAGTACTTTTCTGGGCTGAAAAGTTGAAAAACTTGAGCGTAGCTCCGCCACTAATCGGTTCAATAAATATTCGAATATATCTCACAAACCTATAAAGGCGTGAAAATCGGTAAAATCGGATAGTAACCATGCCCAATTCCCATATAACGGTTATGTTTAAAACTATTAAATGCATAATTAATTAAATTTCACATCATATATGGCACGGAAGGGCTTCCCAGGAGTCCGTAACATAATCGGACAACGTTCGTGGCACGGGCATGAAATTTCATATCGCAGGACTTACTCAACTAACCTAAATCTGCTTAATAGTTCCTCTAGCCACAACATACCTATAATAAATAATTTCGAACTTCCGGTTGACTTTATACTGTATATATCGGTCAGTATGTAAACTATCATAAAGAAATTCTTGGAGAATCTTTAGAATAACAGTACCTATAATAAATAATTTCGAACTTCCGGTTGACTTTATACTGTATATATCGGTCAGAATGTAAACTATCATAAAGAAATTCTTGGAGAATCTTTAGAATAACAGTAAAATGCTTGTGCTTAAAATGGATCAAATCGGGTGAATAATATATTAAATTCAGCACCTTTGGTTTAGTTTATGTCACATATATCTCATTTGGTTTAATTTGCTTGATTTTAATATAAACATCTTGAACATGCAGTAAAAGGTAGAAATAAAACTGAGTCTACGATCCATAATATAAGTAAATAATATACTAAACATGTTCCTTTGTCCATAATTCAGCTCGGAACATGTCGCTACAGAATATAATAGTTTTGTTCACCTAACGGTTTTTTGTATCACCTAAAACTAAATGAGATAGATGTAGAGTTATTCAGGTTGGTTAAAAAGTGAGTAATGCTCACCAAGAAATAGCAGTACTAGATCCAAATTTTTTTATTTTTATTTGGTACATCTGTCGTTAGAACACATGCACAGTTACTCTGTCATTCTTCAGATTATTTTTTTAATATGGATGGAGATTATTTTTTAAATTGAATATCGCACAGTGATTAGATTCTTTGTTTTGAAAGGTTTAAAATAAAAGGAAGTTTATGAACAACTATAAGAAGCGTATAAGGAGTCCTCATCTTCAAAACGCACCGTTGAATTTTGAGTTAGTGAATTTAAACGTGGTCGTAGGCTTGAAGACGATTCACCCGAAGTACGACTAAAAACCGAAACCACACCAGAAATCATTCAACAAGCTCATAATATTGTAACGGATTTCTCGATAAATCGTCTACCTGTAACTCACTCTTGAGTTCGATCACTGGATTGTTAAATAAAACTCCCCAATTTAATGGCTACACACTTATATTTATTTTAATTC
Source organism: Bactrocera oleae (assembly GCF_042242935.1). NCBI lineage: Eukaryota > Metazoa > Arthropoda > Insecta > Diptera > Tephritidae > Bactrocera > Bactrocera oleae. The sequence goes on from NC_091537.1 coordinate 44,014,496, forward strand.
CAACAACTTAACACTTATTGCTCGTTATTCGAGCTTACAACTTCTTGCTTATAGCTTAATTGCTCTCATCACGACAACACTCTAACTAGAACTGTCTTTGCTGCACAATCCGGCAGCCCTTATATAGTAAATCTGTAACAAAACATTGCTTCTAGAACATTCTGGCAACTACGAATTCGCTAACTAGTTGCTTCTGGTAGTTAATCGTTGTTCGATTTTGTTCTATCATCCGTGTTCGTCACACTGCCCTCCACCTAAGTCTGATCGTCCCGATTAGACATATTTGCGATACCAAACACAAAGCTTTTATGTCCCCCATCTGGTTTTCTAGGCTGGTGCTGACATCGTTAGCCGTTACTCTCTTCTTGGAGTTAATTCCATCCGTTTTCCGGATACTCAGTTTCTGGTACATCCCTTGACTTAAAGCTGACTCGAGATTCCATTCTTGATCAGAACGTAACTCCATTGGAACACCGAATCTCGTTACCCACTTGTTGATGAATGCCTCCGCCACTGGTTCAGTCTCTTGGTTAGGAATTGTGTATACTTGAAATGGTCCTTGACTGCCAAAACATGACTATTTCCTAATTTATTGGTGGGATATGGACCATCTTCATACACGCCTATTTTCTCAACTGGCGCACGCGAATTGTGTTCTTTCATCTGCCCATGACTCCTGGACCTTGATCATTTAGCTACAATGTTCTCAGCATATTTCGCAATCCTTTCTATAGCTGATTGACAACCAGTCCAATAAAACCTTTGCTTCAAATGCTCCAAGGATTTCATGTCTCTCAAGTGCCCTCCTCTTGGACATTTGTACAGCACGTTAAGAACCTCAGGAATTCCAACCCTTGGAACAACCATAAGTACTCGGAAGGGTTGCTTATTTTCGCTTTTCCATACTCGATGCAAGCAGCCATACACTAACTTTAAACTGCTCCGCTCTGCCCAATATTATTTTGTGACTGGCCTTCCTGTAGTTATTTCTACAATCGTTGTACATTGGTTCAACTCCACTTCATGTAATGCACCTTCCAAATTTGGATCTTCTTGCACAGAGTCATCCGTTTCAGGTTCAATTTTATGCTGATCTTACACCTGTGATGGTCTACACGCTTCCTGCTCTTCTAACTGTAAGGACACTTGTGCTGGTATGCAAGCTTCTTGCTCTTCTAACTGTGAGGAACCTTTTACTGGTTCACACGCTTCCTCCTCTTCCAACTGTAAGAACACCTGCCCTGACATACGCAGTTCCAGCTCTTTCGACTGTGAGGGCCCTTGTACTGGTACACACGCTTCCTCCTCTTCCGACTGTGAGGACACCTGCGCTGGCATACACCCGTTCAGTTCTTCCGATTGCGAAGACACTTTTGCTGGTATACAAGCTTCTTGCTCTTCATACTGTGAAGATCCTGGTTCACATGCTTCCTCCTCTTCCAACTGTGAGGATACCAGCGCTGGCATACGCCCGTTCAGTTCTTCCGATTGCGAAGACACTTTTGCTGGTATACAAGCTTCTTGCTCTTCATACTGTGAAGATCCTGGTTCACATGCTTCCTCCTCTTCCAACTGTGAGGATACCTGCGCTGACATATGCACGTCGAGCTCTTTCGGTGCTGACAACTGTGCTGAAAAACGTGCATCTTGCGCTGCAAACTGCTCATCCAAATGCGTTGACAATCGCGTTTCCATTTGAGACATACGTGTATCCTGTTCTTTAAATAGTGTCGACATTTGTGTCGATAATTGCGTTGACAATTGCAATATTGCGGCAAAAACCATGTTTATGTCCACAATCTTTGACGAGCATTTAGCCTCTTCCTTTTCTTCTATCTTTGTTGTCTCTTCTTCTAATTCCATGTGAAAGACATATTCCTCCACATTAATGTTTTCCGCCTCCATGGCCTCTCAAACGTGATTGTAATGCAGTTTTGAATCCATTTGTCGCCAAACCCCGTTGCTCCAGCTCCTTTTTCAGTTGTGGAATCTTCAGATCGTTAAACTTGCCCATTTTCAAATAATTATCTTCTTGGGAATTTATTTGACAATCCCACTTCTGACACCAATTGTAACGGATTTCTCGATAAATCGTCTACCTGTAACTCACTCTTGAGTTCGATCACTGGATTGTTAAATAAAACTCCCCAATTTAATGGCTACACACTTATTTTAATTTCTAATTCCAACAACTTAACACTTATTGCTCGTTATTCGAGCTTACAACTTCTTGCCTATAGCTTAATTGCTCTTATCACGACAACACTCTAACTAGAACTGTCTTTGCTGCACAATCCGGCAGCCCTTATATAGTAAATCTGTAACAAAACATTGCTTCTAGAACATTCTGGCAACTAAGAATTCGCTAACTAGTTGCTTCTGGCAGTTTATCGTTGATTCGATTTTGTTCTATCATCCGTGTACCTCACAATATTGTTAGTAAATATCCAAGTTTGACTAAGCGGGAAATTGCTAATGCCATAGGCATCTCAGATTACAAATGAAAAAGCTGTTAGGAAAGTTAGTGGCGCACATGTTAACAATTCAACAAAAACTGGATCGAAAAGAAATTTCTCAGCACAATTTGGAGCGTTTTGAGCAAAAAAAAACCGATTTCTTGTGTCGATTTATAACTATGGATGAGACTTGGATCCACCACCAGGATCCTAACAAGAACGTTTACAGTGTACTAAAGCTGGTTGTTTAGCTCCAAAGCAGGTGAAGTCACAACGATCAGCAAAGAAGGTAATGGCATCAGTTTTTCGGGATGGAATTTTGTTGATTGATTATTTACCGAAAAGTAAAATAATCAACTCTGAATACTATAGCACCCTTTTCGATCAGATGGATGAAAAAATTCGTGAGAAAAGACTTTGTTTGCACAAAAAAATAATTTTTTTTTCAAGACAATGCACCTGCTCAGAAAGGTGTTAGCCCTGACAAAATTCAACGTATTAAAGTACGAATTGCTTGATCACCAGATTTGGCTCCCAGTAACTACTACCTCTTCAGGAACCAAAACAATTCCTGCGTGGAAGGCGTATATCGTCGAATAAAGAAGCTATTACAGACGGGTATTTTGCAGAGCTTCCGGAAAGTCATTATAGGGATGGCATAAAATTATTTGAGGATCATTGGAATGAGTGTATTGAAGTCGAGGGAAATTATATTGAATACAAAAATATATTTCGTACTAGTAACAGTGTGTTTTCATATTATATAATATATAGATGATCAAGATGACAAGACGAATTGAATTCTAAGAGACTTTCGGTCTGTTTATCCGCCCGTCCGTTCAGTCGCTAACTTGAGTAAACATTGAGTTTTGATGAAACCAAGTACACGTGAAACAGTGCATTGCCACGCTCACAAAATGAGGAAAACATATAAAGGCCTATAACTAAGCCACATATTAAGGCACAAAAGGGTTCTTTGGTACAACGAATCGGTCTAATGGACAGGTCGGTCAAAATTTTAAAAGATTAGGTGTGGCACCGCCCTGAATAGGTTTAACTTATATATCTCTCAAACCATTCAAGCTATAAAGATCCAAATGTGCACCAGAAAAACTCTTTTCACCCCTCTTATAACATTGTGAAAAAAGATGAAATCGGATGATAATCACGCCTTCTCACCATATAATGGTTCTGCAAACCTCACCTTCGGGAAAAATCACATATGTACGTCCTGACCACCACATCGCCTACTTTCCATATACAACAATTTTAAATTCCATCTTATTCCTTAACTCTTCAGTGTACAAGTCAGGCACCAATGCCAAAATCGGAAATGTAAAAGCTCCCAGAAACCGAAAATGGGGACCCCAGTGCATATTGCTACCTTTTCTCCGAAAATATCGTTCAATCTGTAAGGTACATTTTTGAATTTTAGAAAAAACCTTTTTCTGATATTGGTATGCCTATGTGCCGAAAATGGATTAAGTCGCGTTAATACTTCAGTTAGAATATACCTAATATAAATATTTTCGAGCCTCCCGCTGACTTTATATCGCATGTATCGACCAATATGCTATTTACCTTAATGGAAATGAGAGAGCGATTTTTTTTATTTTTTCGGTGTATCAATCAGTTCAATTTGTGTTAAAATGGGGTGAAAACCTGCCCTAGATCCCATATAACAAATATCAAGATTTTCAAACATACGGTTGACTCTACTTCTTATATATGTATTGGTGATGGTATGTTAGGTACTTTAATGAAACTCAGAGAGCTTTTCCTTTCTTTAGTAATATGTAGTATTGTCAAAAATAGAAAAAATCGGATCAATACTAACCCTATCTCCCATATATCTATGATACCTAACAAAAGATTTTCAAACTTCCGACTGGCTCTACACCGTACGTATTGATATAAGATATCGTGGCAAAATTAAGAGAATGTATAATATTGAATATAATATAGTTTAATGCCGAAAATATGTGAAATTGTTCAACAAAAATTTATTGAAGACGATTAGGTTTTCTTAATAAAAAAAAATCGCGATCCTGAATCGCTCTCAATATATCATAGATAAAATGATCCGAAACTCCTCTCTTTGCCTTTCGAGAGAGCTCATGAACTTTCAGTGCTGCCAAGAAAAACAACGAGTTCATGAGCTACTGAACAGATGACAACCAAAACAATGAACTACCACAAAGAATCCCGCAGAAATAAATTGCGAAATCAGTGGGTAATTTGTAAGATCAGATTTTTTGTTGACTTTTACGTATATTTGTAATCTTTATTTAAAGAGTTTTAATATAGTTTTGTTTTTAAGAAAGAGCGGGTATATTGTTTTGTATTGTTTTGCTTAGCAGTACCAATTGTCAACGTTTATACTTATTTTGGTTAGAATTCCCAGCAAATGTTATGTAAACTTTGACTTCCGAATAAATTATCAAAAAATATTTGTTTATTGAGTATATAAAAAGGAAATAAGGATCTGGTTAAGCTTATTTAAAACTTGTAAGTGTTTTGAAATATTAAAATATTTTGTTAAATTTAGTTTAAAAAGTAAATTTTGAAAATCTTTTGTGATCAAAATATACACTTACATATATTTAGATATCATATAGGATATCTAGCTTGTTAAACTAATTTTATTTATGTATATTTTTCTGTAAAATGGAAACCGAAAAATACCCAAGAAATACATTAAAAATCTCAAAAAAATTTGGACTTTTACAGCGCTCTCTCGATTCAAAGAGTTTCGGATCATGTCATCCACGCAATATATATTATATTAAACGGATAGCAGCCCCTAATCTTGATCCATGATCACACTCAAGCAGCAAACATATTTCTAATTAGAGTGTTGCCATGTAAAGAGCAATTAACATATATGTAAGAAGTTGTGAATGTGGATAATGAGTAGTAAGGCGTTAGGTTTCTTTTATTAGAAATAAAGTCTAAGAGTATAGCCATTAAATTGGGACTTTTATTTAACAAACTACGACCGAACTAAAAAGTGAGTTACAAGGTAGACGATTTATCGAGAAATCCGTTACAATTGGTGTCAGAAGTGGGATTATCAAATAAACTTCCAAGGAGAGAATTGTTTAAAAATGGGCAAGTTATAACGATCTGAAAATTCCTCAACTGAAAACGGAGCTGCAAAAACGTGGCTTGACAACAAAGGGAGTAAACTCCAAATTACAGTCGCGGTTACGAGAGGCCTTTGACGCCGTGCCAATTTTTGGGCACATACCAGAACGATGAGGACTCCGATTTCTTTTATAATTTTCTTTTGAGCAATTGAATATTCATATCAATAGATATGGATGCATATAAAAGTATAAAAATACAAGCCAAAAGGCTAACATGCAGCTGTAAAATGAAAGCAAGTCTCACAGCATAATTTTTATTCAATGCTTTGTTCAATCGTAATTGTTAAAATTTCTCCTTCCGAGCTAGCTTGATGGATTTTCACCCAACGTGATTTGTTAGATTTTGACAATTTACACGCTGGACCGCAATTCAGCCTCTTCTATAAATTTTCGTTCTTTGGAACTTGTTTATAATTTACCCTCTCTAGTTTAAATATTTGTATACGAACTCAAAAGTGAGAGTTAAAGTAGTTTATTCATCGAGAAATCCGTTATAATTAGTGTCAGAAGTGGGATTGTCAAATAAACTTCCAAGGAGAGAATTGTTTAAAATGGGCAAGTTGAACGATCTGAAGATTCGTAAACTGAAAAAGGAGCTGGAAAAACGTGGAGTGGGCAACAAAGAGAGAACACTTCTTTGGACTCAGCTTTAGACCACCGCAGGGTTCCCGTGGAAATCCTTTTCCAAGTTCTTAAGGTGTTCATCGAAGCTTTTACCCAACACGGTGATATCGTCGAGGTATACCAAACAGGTGTTCCAGTGTAATCCTTTTATTAGCCGGTGCATTAGTTTCTCAAAGGTAACAGGAGCGTTACATAATCCAAAGGGCATTACGGCAAATCAAGTGTTGAGAACCATTTTGTGCCTGATAACGAGTCCAGCGTGTAATCGGTTCTAGGTAGTTGATAACTGTCTTTGTTTGCTACATCACCGTCTTTAGTCACCATAGTTTCATGTTGCCATCCTTCTTTTAAGAAGCTTTACAGGTGAGCTCCGAACTCGCCGTATTTGCTCATTTCACATACGCTCTGGTTTACAACTTCACGTTTTGCTAAAGGAACGATTCGAGGAGCCTGCACACGTGGGTGAACCAATTACTTGAAAAAATTTACAACATACAGAAATTACTGGAAAAATTTACGGAAGCACGTAAGAAAAATGATGGTGTGTTTAAATGCTTTAACTGCGGAAAAGTGGCCATATTGCACGCAACTGTAACCAGTCCAATAATCCAGTTGGACTTAAATGCAAAGTAGAGGAAGATCAAGCAAATATCAAATCCAACCAATCGCTGAACTCTATTTCACAAATTAGCAGGAATACGAGTAACATTACCGCTAGTGGATGTGTAGAAGGCAAAAAACGCATACTGACTGTGGATACCGGCGCATCACATTCCATAATTCGCTCTGATCTGGCGATAAAGAAGTGAGACCATTAGCTGGGGCAAAGTTGCGTACTGCAACTGGAGAAGATACCCAAGTTCTCGGAAGAGCAAAGTGCGAGATTGTAATTTGAAAGGCAGCCGTGTTACTCAATTTTATAGTGGCAGATATCGTAGACGAAGTCATAATTGGAGTAGACTTTCTAGCGAATCAAGGAATCACAATTGACATGAAGAACAGGATTATGACCTTTACAAATTTCATTATCGGTTGCGATAATAAGTACAACGTTAGACGATTGTTAACAACAGAAAGTTAGCAGATTCCACCAAAATCAGAAGCAGTTATTCGGGCACAAATAGATGGAGACTATGGACCAAACAAGTGGTGAATTGTTGACGCCACAAAAGAATCTACACGAAACTTACTTCTAGGCAAAACTCTAGCTATGACAACACAAGATAAACGTGTTCCAGTAAGAGTACTTAATGAGTTCAGGTTACCAATCAAACTCTCCAAAGAGCTATATTAACGCATGGGTCGAGGATCTAGAGACAAACCATCAGAATAAGACTAACCAACTTCTTCTCACATATTCATCCATATTTGATAAAGACGATGCCAAATTAGGAAGAACCAAAGTTGCGAAATATTTTATTATCACAGGTGATGCAAGACCAATCCGGCAGACTCCTCGAAGCGTTCCTTTAGCAAAACGTGAAGTTGTAAGCCAGGCCATTGGTGAAATAAGCGACGTAATCGAACCATCAGAGAGTCCATGGAGCTCACCTGAAGTGCTTGTAAAAAAAAAAGATAGCTACATGAGATTCTGTGTGGACTATAGAAGGTTGGATGATGTAACAAAGAAAGACAGTTATCCACTACCTAGAATAGATAACACGCTGAACTCGTTATCAAGCACAAAATGGTTCTCAACAACATTTGCAAAGCTAATGAAAAGATAGAGGCAGTAAAAGATTGGCCCAATGTTTAAAATATACAAGAATTGCCGAGTTTCCTTCAATTATGTACTTATTATAGACGATTCGTTCCAAATTTTGCCAGCGTAGCTAGTAGCCTCCATGAACTCACGAAAAAGAACAGAGTTTTTAAATGTAATAAAGAACAAGAAGTGGCTTTCCAAATTCTAAAGAAACGATTAAGCACTGCGCCAATGCTGGCATACCCGGTGCCAGGATCAGCGTTTATTTTATATACGGATGCTAGTGGATTTGAAGTAGGAGGCGTTCTATCACAAGTTATTGATGGATATGCGAAAGTGGTTGCGTATTACAGCCAGACCATAAGCACGTCAGAGAGAAATTATGGTATTACTCGGAGGTGTTACTGGCGTTGGTGAAGTGCATCAAACATTTTCATAAGTACCTTTATGGCTTTCATAAGCTCATGCAGCATTAAAATGGCTTTTACAATTCAGGAACCCAGAAGGATAGTTGGTACGGTAGATTGAGAGACTCCAAAGTTACGACTTCTCTATAGAACATCGCAAAGTTAGTAGTCATGGAAATGCTGATGCCATCTCCCGCCGTCCATTTAATTTGGAGTGCAGACAATGCTCGCAAGCTGAGGCCAAAGAAGACATTATAGATGTCCGATTAATGACTATAACATAAGACTAAGCACAATGGAAAAGTTTGAAGTTAGTGTCTGGCTGCTTTCATCGCGTATAGGAAAGCGAAGATGGCACAACGGTGCAAGTGGAGGACACATGGGTATCATTTAAACCTTGAAGAAATTAAAACAAAGATTTTGTTGGGTGGGTTGTCGTCAATCAGTTACGGAGTGGATCGCCAATTGTGTCGAGTGCATTGCTGCTAATAGGCCAAGGTCCAGGATTCATGGAGAGATGGAGCGGTATAATTCAAGTGTGCCGTTTGAGTGAGTTGCTATGGATGTAACTGGTCCATTTCCTATCAGTGAATTAGAAAACAAATATGTTTTGGTAGTCATGGACTATTTCAGCAAATGGCCAGAGGCATACGCAATTCCTACACAAGAGGCAGGAACAGTACCGGATGTATTCATCAACAATTGGATATCAAGGTACGATGTTCCAATAGAATTACATTCTGACCAAAGGAGAAATTTTGAATCAGCTCTAATACAAGAGATATGCCAGAAACTGGGTATCCGGAAAACCCGTATAATTGCACTACATCCGCAGTCCGATGGCATGGTGCCATGATTCAATCGACCTTTGGAAGAATATTTGAGATAAGTTGTGGACAAGTATCAATAAGGTTCGGATACCCATATATCCTTGTTCCTGATAGCTTATCGGTCTGTTGTACATGAAACAACGGGTCAGACGCCAGCAAGAGTAAGTTTTGGTAATGATCTTCCACTACCGATTGATTTGAAATTTGGAATGAACGCCAACAGAGGAAGGAGTGCTAAGAAAGTCAACAGCATCAGAGAATACGAGATGAGGGATATACATGCTATGGTGAAACAGGGCACCAAAATTATGAGCGATAAAATGAATGGAAATTACGACAAGGCAATGAACTCTGAGGGTTTAAGGAAGGCGATTGGGTATTGTTATGTAACCCACAACGAAAGAAAGGGTTATCTCCCAAATTACAGTGTATTTGGCAAGGACCATACCAGGCTATTAAACGATTCAATAATGTAGTGTATCGCATACAGGCCATTTGAAGACAAGGTAATAAAATGAAGGTGGTTCATTTGGAACGGCTTGCATCGTTTGGTATAGAAAATATATCTAACAATGACGATCAGGCTTAAGTGGAGGGCAGTGTGGCGAACACGAATACCAGAACAAGTCAGACTCGACGAAAAACTGCCAGAAGCAACTAGCACTAAATTCGTAGTTGCCAGAATGTTCTAGTAGCGACCTTTTAATAAAGATTTACTAAAAAAGGACTGGCGGATTGTGCAGCAACACAGTTTTAAATAGAGTGTTGCCGTGTAAGGCGTAATTAAGCAATAAATTATAACCTCGAATAGCAAGCAATAAGTGTTAAGTTGTTGGAATTAGAAATAAATATAAGTGTATAGCACTAAATAGGGACTTTAATTTAACAATCCAATGATCGAACTCAAGAGTGAGTTAAAAGCTAAAACATTTATCTATAAAACAGGGGTACCAAACGCTGCAAGCCGTTCCAGATGAACCACCTTTATTTTATTCCTTGGTCTTCCAATGGTCTGTACGCGATACACTAAATCATTGAGTCGTTTAATAACCTGGTATGGTCCTTCCCAATTACTCTGTAATTTGGGAGATAACCCTTTCTTTCGTTGTGGGTTACATAACAATACCCAATCGCCTTCAATAAAACCCTCAGAGTTTATTGACTTGTCGTATTTTGCTTTCATCTTATCGCTCATAATTTTGGTGCGCTGTCTCAGCATAGCATGTATATCCCTCATTTCGTCTTCTAGGATGCTATTGAATTCCTTGGTATTCCTTCCTCCGTTGGCGTTAATTCCAAATTTTAAATCAATCGGTAGTCGAAGATCATTACCAAAACTTACCCTTGCTGGAGTCTGCCCCGATGTTTCATGTTTAGCAGACCGATAAGCCATCAGGAACAAGGTATATGGGTATCCCAATCTTTTTGATACTTGTCCACAACTTTCCTCAAATATTCTTTCAAAGTTCGATTGAATCGTTCTACCATGCCATCGGACTGCGTATGTCGTGCAGTTGTACGGGTTTTCCGGATACCCAGTTTCTGGCATATCTCCTGTATTAAAGCTGATTCAAAATTTCTCAATTGGTCAGAATGTAATTCTATTGGAACACCATACCTCGATACCCAATTGTTGATGAATACATCCGGTACTGTTCCTGCCTCTTGTGTAGGAATTGCGTATGCCTCTGGCCATTTGCTGAAATAGTTCATGACTACCAAAACATATTTGTTTTCTAATTCACTGATAGGAAATGGACCAGCTACATTTATGGCTACTCGCTCAAATGGCGCACCTGAATTGTACTGCTTGATCTGATCATGACTCCTGGACCGCGGCCCTTTAGCAGTAATATACTCGACACAATTTGCGATCCACTCCGTAAATAATTGACGACAACCAACCCAATGAAATCTTTGTTTTAATTTCTCCAAGGTTTTATTGATACCCATGTGTCTTCCACTTGGACCGTTGTGCAGCTCGTTGAGAACTGCAGGAATTCTTACTTTTGGAATAATCATCAAAGCTCGCGAACTTTGCCAATCTTCGCTTTCCCATACGCGATTCAGGCAGCCAGACACTAACTTCAAACTATTCCATTTTGCCCAATAAGCCTTTGCGACTGGGCTTTCTACAGCTATTTCTTCTCTCGTTGAACGTTTATTCATCTCCAATCCGTGTATTACACTTTTCAAATCTAGATCCTCTTGCTGACATTTCCGTAGCTTCTCCGGATCCCAGTCTGATGTTGGTGGAATCTGATGGCTCTCTGTTGTTATCACTCGGCTAACGTTGTACTTATTATCGTAATCGAACATAAGTGTTACTTCCATATTTCTATAAGACATACAATTTTTTGGTGTAAATTTTGATTCCTTGATTCGCTACAAAGTCTACTCCAATTTTAGCTTCGTTAACGATATCTGCCACTATAAAATTGTGTAACACGGCTGCCTTTCCAATTAACACAATTGTGTGATGTGCCCGTATCTACAGTCAGTGTTCGCTTTTCACCGCATCCACTAACGGTAACGTTACCCGTATTCCTGCTTATTTGTGAAATGGAGATTACAGGGCATTGGCTTGCGGGAGCCAGCCCGTGCTCTTTTCCGCTGGCTAGCTTTAGTTTTAACGATTGGTTTCATTTGACATTTGCTTAATCTCCCTCTGCTTTGCGTTTGCGTCCAACTGGATTATTGGGCTGGTTACAGTTGCGTGCAATATGGCCACTTTTTCCGCAGTTGAAGCATTTAAGCACACCATAATTTTTCTGATGCGCTTCCGTAGATTTTTTCAGTGCTTTGTGCATGTTGTCAATTTTTTCAAGTAGCTGGTTTACCCAAGTTTGTTTCTCTATTTCTACTTAGTGAGCTTTAAATGTTTGACTGCAAAGCAGAGATGCAGTTTCCTGAGTCAAAGCATACGAAACGGTTTCTGCAAACGTCAATTTTGGACATGCTAGTGCAGCGAAGCGTGTAGTGTTATCTCGTATTTCATTGACGAAAGTCTGAATTTCCGTGTCCTCGATGTATTCCATGGATTTATGTGCTTAAGCTAAGTGAGTTAACCTCTCAATCTCTGTAGCAAACTCCAGCAACGACTCATTGGTTTTTTGGCGGCGATTTCGCAACTCCATTTGAACGATCTGCTTCCTGTGCTCACTACCATACCATCTTTCTAATGCACCCATCAACGTTTCATAACTACTCGCCTGGCAGTTTGGAACGGTATGTAAAATCTCCGCTGCAGATCCTTTAAATGCAACGAACAATGCAGCTACTTTATCTCCAGAACTCCAATTATTTGAAAATGCCATCTTTTCGAATTGAAGCTTAAAAACGTGGAACGGAACAGTGCCATCAAAGGATGGAGGTTTTGCCTTAGCAGAAGCTGTTGACACAATTGGCCGATTTAATTGTAGCTCCCGGAGACGATCTCTCAATTCATCCACTTCAGTTGAGGACACTTTTGCTATATGTGTGGTCACCTGGGATTCCGTGCATCCTGCTCTTTCAACTGTAAGGTCACCTGTGCTGATATACGTGCATCCTGCGCTACGAACTGCTCTTCTAACTGTAAGGACTCCTGTGCTGATATACGCGCATCGTACGTTTAAGTCGATGTTTGCGTTGACAGAATGTTCTAGAAGCAATGTTTGGTTACAGATTTACTATATAAGGGCTGCCGGATTGTGCAGCAAACACAGTTCTAGTTAGAGTGTTGTCGTGATAAGAACAATTGAGACATAAGCAAGAAGTGGTAAGCTCGAATAACGAGCAATAAGTGTTAAGTTGTTGGAATTAGAAATAAAGATAAGTGTGTAGCCATTAAATTGGGACTTTTGTTAAACTGGATTGTTAAATATCCAGTGATCAAACTCAAGAGTGAGTTACAGGTAGACGATTTATCGAGAAATCCGTTACAATTGGTGGCAGAAGTGGTATTGTCAAATAAATTCCCAAGGACATAATTATTTGAAAATAGGCAAGTTTAACGATCTGAAGATTTCACAACTGAAAAAGGAGCTGGAGCAACGTGGTTTGGCGACTAATGGATTAAAAACTGAATTACAATTACGGTTGAGAGAGGCCATGAAGGCGGAAAACATTAATGTTGAGGAATATGTCTTTCACATGGAATTAGAGGAAGAGACAACAATAATAAAAGAAAAAGGAGAAGCTCAATGCTCTTCAAAGATTGTGGACATAAACATGAGTTTTGCTGCAATATCGCAGATGGGGAAAGAGATGTCAACGCAAATGTCAACGCAAATGTCGACACAATTTAAAGAGCAGGGTACACGTATGTCTCAAATGTCAACGCTAATGTGGACACAATTTAAAGAACAGAATACACGTATATCTCAAATGGAAACGCGATTGTCAACGCATTTGGAAGAGCTGTTCGCAGCCAAAGGTGCACGTTTTTCAGCACAGTTGTCAGCACCGAAAGAGCTGGACGTGTATATGTCAGCGCAGGTATCCTCACAGTTGGAAGAGCAGAAAGCGTGTATACCATCACAGGTGGAAGATCAGCACAAAATTGAACCTGAAACGGATGACTCTTTGCAAGAACATCCAGAATTGGAAGGTGGATTACATGAAGTGGAGTTGAACCAATGTACAACGATTGGAGAAATAACTACAGAAAGGCCAGTCACAAAATCATATTGGGCAGAACGGAGCAGTTTAAAGTTAGTGTATGGCTGCTTGCATCGAGTATGGAAAAGTGAAATGGGCAAACCTTCCGAGTACTTATGGTTGTTCCAAGGGTTGGAATTCCGGATGTTTTTAACGTGCTGTACAAATGTCCAAGAGGAGGGCACTTGAGAGACATGAAATCCTTGGAGACTTTGAAGCAAAGGTTTTATTGGACTGGTTGTCAATCAGCTATAGAAAGGATTGCGAAATATGCTGAGAACATTGTAGCTAAAGGATCAAGGTCCAGGAGTCATGGGCAGATGAAACAGCACAATTCGCGTGCGCCAGTTGAGAAAATAGGCGTGTATGAAGATGGTCCATTCCCCACCAATAAATTAGGAAATAGTCATGTTTTGGTAGTCAAGGACCATTTCAATGAATGGCCACAAGTATACACAATTCCTAACCAAGAGACTGAACCAGTGGCGGAGGCATTCATCAACAAGTGGATAACGAGATTCGGTGTTCCAATGGAGTTACGTTCTGATCAAGAATGGAATCTCGCGTCAGCTTTAAGTCAAGGGATGTACCAGAAACTGAGTATCCGGAAAACGGATGGATTAACTCTAAGAAGAGAAGGATGGCTAACGATGTCAGCACCAGCCTAGAAGACGAGATGGGGGACATAAAAGCTCTGTGTTTGGTATCGCAAATATGTCTAATCGGGACGATCACACTTAGGTGGAGGGCAGTGTGACGAACACGGATGATAGAACAAAATCGAATCAACGATAAACTGCCAGAAGCAACTAGCTAGCGAATTCGTAGTTGCCAGAATGTTCTAGAAGCAATGTTTTGTTACAGATTTACTATATAAGGGCTGCCGGATTGTGCAGCATAGACAGTTCTAGTTAGAGTGTTGTCGTGATAAGAACAATTGAGACATAAGCAAGAAGTGGTAAGCTCGAATAACGAGCAATAAGTGTTAAGTTGTTGGAATTAGAAATAAAGATAAGTCAGCCATTAAATTGGGACTTTTATTTAACAATCCAGTGATCGAACTCAAGAGTGAGTTACAGGTAGACGATTTATCGAGAAATCCGTTACAATATTATACATTTTCAATTAAGGAACACTGACCGTGGATCGCGTGTTAAGCGGTGAATATTGACCGCGAGATCCACGACATTTTGTAGGTAAATTCACGATACGACGGAACAAAGTATTGAAAATATTATATTATATAATTTTTGAAAATTCGGTGAATTCGTTACATGAACTTTTTCTTCGAAACCATAAAAACCTTTCTTTCTTATTTTTTCGACATTTTATAAAAAATTAAACACTGCATATGTGTTAATGAAGTCTTACCCGCAAACGTTCAAACAAACACGTCAATCATCATTTTATATTTGCACTCTTGCCGTTCGATTGTCATGCATCATCGAAAGACGATTTACTTATATTACGGGCTGCTGCTGTTTTATCAAAAAATAAAGCAAATAGCAAAAACAAGAGTGCATGTAAGTTGGGTATCAAAACGGAAGCAATTTACACATGAAAATCTTTTGCGAATGAATACAGAAACCTAATGATTTTCAATACTTAAAATTCATTAAATATTAACATTACCCCAACAAAATATTTTATATTAAAAAAATTAAACAAATTTAAAAAAATTACATAATATAAAATATATACAGGGGCGAGCAGAATTGAGAGCATGTTTACAAATTATCTGAAGAAATGGAAAATAATGTTGTGAGCCTGACCGAGAATGGCTGTACTACGCGGAAAATTTCCTAGAGGCTTGGTATTAGCCAATCGGCGGGGATCACAGTTCAAAAGAGGCGAAATCTGACTCCCCAACCGCAAGTCGCAGGTCGCAAAAAATTATTGAAGGACTCAGATGCTCGACTAATGATGTCCGAAATGAGAATAAACAAGCTACTGACACCAAAGGGTACTTCTCTGGTCATTAACAAAAAAGTTACTGAATGGACTGCTAGAAGAGCGCTGCGAGACATCGGATATAAAACTTGTAAAGGAATGAATAGTAAAACAACATTTCAAATTGATGGAGTGGTCACCATAAAGTCCCGACTTCAATCCGTTTGAATATCTTTGGTCAATAGAAAAGACGGATCGGGCAGTACGAAGCAGCTCCAACAAACATGGACAACCTTTGGGATCGTGTAACAGCAGAATGGAGTCGAATTCCGAAAGATATTATTGAAAATTTGGTACAGAGCATGCCACACCGCGTAAAAGAAGTCATTTCCAATAAGGGTCTATGGACAAAATATTGAAATCTATTTAGTTATTGAATTTTTCTTAAACGTGCAAAATTGAGTTTATGCGAGTTTCTTTCGTTTTTTCTTTTAAACTATTAGAATTTTTCTCTTTTGTCTTTGTTTCTTTACTAAAATTTGTTACGAATTATATAAAAAAATAGAACAAAAAAAAATTTTGCATTTGCTTGTTTGGTTATGTTTTTATGGGTGATGAAAGTCAGTTTTGTAAACATGCACTCAATTCTGCTCGCCACTGTAGAT
The DNA here is from genome assembly GCF_042242935.1 of Bactrocera oleae. Classification (NCBI taxonomy): domain Eukaryota; kingdom Metazoa; phylum Arthropoda; class Insecta; order Diptera; family Tephritidae; genus Bactrocera; species Bactrocera oleae. The sequence goes on from NC_091537.1 coordinate 44,030,863, forward strand.
ATATGGGTCTTCTCGATCTCGGTTCAATATTAGGGACTGCTCCACGTTCAATATATATATTAAGGGCGATTCAAGATCGCGATATTTATTGATCGTGAACGATGCAATATTGATGTTTTACAATCCATATCGCACGATGCAATATATATGTATTGCGATTCATATCACAAATTATTATACATTTTAAAATCCGGATCGATGATCGGGGACAGCGTATTTAGCGTTCAATACTGATCGCGGTATCCACGACATTTTGTAGGTAAATTCACAATACAGCTGAACAAGGTATTGAAAATAGTTTAGATACGTGTGAATTTCCCTAATATTGTATTATATGTTTATATTAAGTTAAACATTTTAGCATATTCAAAATGGTTGCTAAAACGGTATAACGCTCTCTTTGAATTTGATTCTTCGAAACCATAAAAACTTTTCTTTCATTTTATTAAAAAATAAACACTGCATATGTGTTAAGGAAGTCTGACCCGCAAACGTTCAAACAAACACGTCAATCATCATTTTATATTTGCACTCACGTCGTTTGACTGTCATGCATCATCGAAACATCATTTTCTTATATAAAGGGCTGCTGCAGTTTTATCGCCAAAAAAATTAAGCAAATAGCAAAACTAAGAGTGCATGTAAGTTGGGTATCAAAACGGAAGCAATTTACATGAAAATCTTTTAGATGAATTGAAAATATCAAGCGAAAGAGATTATCATAACTTTTTGAGAATGGATTCAGAAACTTAATGATTTTAAACACTGAAAATTCATTAAATTTTAACATCAGCCCAACAAAATATTTTGTATCAAACAAATTAAAAAAATTTAAATGATTAAGATAGATTTATGGGGTCGTCTCGTATTTTAATTAAATTTTAGTTTTATGACTATTTTTTTCGTCCTTTAACTGTGACAAATGTCAAATGTACTAGTATTTGCCAAGCATGAGTTGATACGATCAAATTAGCAGCCGTCAAATAAAAATATCAATAATTTTATGATATTCATCAAACAGTGCCCAAAAAATGGCGGTGTATGAGCGTTGATGGCATTTTTTGACAAGGGCAACATCTGGCGGCGATTAATTCATAGCAGTTCTGAAACTCCAATACATTGAAAGTATTTTAATGACAACAGATACATATACACATATGCAACAAAATGTGAGCTGTGAACAATTATTTAAACCAGAGAACGTAAATTATAGAGAAGATACAGAGGGCGTAGATTTATAGAAAATCACGATGGGTGGAATTCCACCACAGCTAGCTCGGAAGCAGAAATTTTTACAATGGCGAGTGAACAGAGCTGCTGATCATGGAATAAAAATTATGCTCAGAGACTTGCTTTGATTTTACAGCTGCATGGTAGTCTTTTGGCTTATATTTTTGTACGTTTATATGCATTAATATTTAGTGATATGAATATCAATTTGCTCAAAAAAAAATTATAAAAAGAATTTCAGTCCTCACCGTTCTGCTGTGTGCAAAAACCTTGGCACGGTGTCAAAGGCCTCTTGAAATCGTGATTGTAAATCGGACTTTACTCCATTTGTTGCTAGATCACGTTTTTCCAGCTCCTTTTTCAGCTGTGGAATCTTCAAATCGTTAAACCTTGCCATTTTCAAACAATTCCCTCCTTGGGAGTTCATTTGGCAATCCCACTTCTGTCACCAATTGTAACGGATTTCTCGATAAATCGCCTACCTTGTAAATCGCTCTTGAGTACGATCAGTAGTTTGTTAAATAAAAGTCCCAATTTAATGGCTCTACTCTTTGACTTTATTTCTAATTTAAAAAACTTAACGCCTAACAATTCATTATCCGAATTCAAAAACTTCTTACTTATATCTTAATTGCTCTTGAACACAGCAACACTCTAATTAGAACTGTGTTTGCACAGTCTGACAGCTATATATTATATATACTACATAGTAGATTTTTAACAAAACTTCATTTCTAGAACATTCTGGCAACTACAAATTTGCTATCTAGTTGCTTCTGGCAGCTTATCGTCGATTCTGATTTGTTCTGGTTTCGTGTTCGCCACAATATGTTGAAATCTGAATCTCGGTGTATGATCACGGATCATTATTGGGGACTGCTCTACGTTCAATATATATATATTGAGAGCGATTCAAGATTTCGATATTTATTGATCATGTACGATGCAATATTGATGTATTGCGATCCATATCACAAATTATTATACATATTTAATAAACATGCGAATTTTCTTGAAATTGTATTATATATTTACATTTAGTAAAAAATATTAGCATTTTCAAAAATCCGGTGAATTCGTTACAATGGTTGTTAGAATTTTCTTGATCTAGCGCTTTCATTGAATATGTTTCTTCGAACCCATAAAAACTACTACCATAAAGGCTACAAAGTATAATAGTTATATTCACCTAGCGGTTCTCTGTATCACCTAAAACTAATCGAGATAGATATAGTGTTGACTCTAAGTCCGTCCGTCCTTTGTCTGTGCAAGTTCTAACACGACTAATAGTTGAGATATCGTCATGAAACTTTGTGCACGTGTACTTTGGTCGAAGCGGGAGGAAGGTATTGTAAGTGGGCGTAATCGGACCGCTGTCCCACCCACATAATTTGATTAAGCGAAACAGAATTGAAAAAATGTAATAGGTGTCACGAATTCAAATATTATTGGTTTGATGTTCGAGACGAACCACGGAAACCAATTTCATCGGTTTTGTTATCCGAAACAAAGCAAGAAGATAGTCGCAGAAAATCCAATCAGATTCTGCGACACCATTGAAAATCAGAACTGGTTTGCAATTCTGACTATTAAGTAAATATGTCTTGGATTCCACAAAAACCCTGATAAAACTGAAATTCGGTGTAGAGCACTTTTCTGGGCTGAAAAGTTGGAAAACGTGAGCGTAGCTCCGCCACTAATCGGTTCAATAAATCTTCGAGTATATCTCACAAACCTATACAGGCGTGAAAATGGGTAAAATGGGATAGTAACCATGCCCAATTCCCATATAACGGTTATGTTTAAAACTATTAAATGCTTAATTAATTAAATTTCACATCATATAATATATGGCACGGAAGGGCTTCCCAGGAGTCCGTAACATAATCGGACAACGTTCGTGGCACGGGCATGAAATTCCATATCGCAGGACTTACTCAACTAACCTAAAATTTTCCAAATTTGGTACATAATATTATATTGACATTGTTATCAAAAAGTTTTAATATGGGCGAACTCGAAATATTCACGCCTACTTTCCTTATGGCAAACTTTTAAATTCCATCTAGCAATCAATTTCTAAGATATAACAATGAAACTTAAAGAATGTCGGTCCCTGATAGTAAGGTATTCTGGTACTAAATATGAGTAAAATCTGGTCAATAGTTCCCATAGCCCCGTACATAAGGAGTTTTAAAGTTCGACTTTGTACCACATATATCGGTCAATACGTGAGTTATCTTAATAAAACTCAGGGTACATCTTTTTCTGGTAACAATATATATTCATGCCAAAAAAGGGGAAAATCTGCTTAATAGTTCCTCTAGCCACAACATACCTATAATAAATATTTTCGAACTTCTGGTTGACTTTATACTGTATATATCGGTCAGTATGTAAACTATCATAAAGAAATTCTGGGAGAATCTTTATAATAACAGTAAATGCTTGTGCTTAGAATGGATCAAATCGGGTGAATAAGATATTAAATTCAGCAACTTTGGTTTAGTTTATGTCACATATATCTCATTTGGTTTAATTTGCTTGATTTTAATATAAACATCTTGAACATGCAGTAAAAGGTAGAAATAAAACTGAGTCTACGCTCCATAATATAAGTAAATAATATACTAAACATGTTCCTTTATCCATAATTCAGCTCGGAACATGTCGCTACAGAATATAATAGTTTTGTTCACCTAACGGTATTTTGTATCACCTAAAACTAAATGAGATAGATGTAGAGTTATTCAGGTTGGTTGAAAAGTGAGTAGTGCTCACCAAGAAATAGCAGTACTAGATCCAAATTTTTTTATTTTTATTTGGTACATCTGTCGTTAGAACACATGCACAGTTACTCTGTCATTCTTCAGATTATTTTTATAATATGGAAAAAATTGATTATCGCACAGTGATTAGATTCTTTGTTTTGAAAGGTTTAAAATAAAAGGAAGTTTATGAACAACTATAAGAAGCGTATAAGGAGTCCTCATCTTCAAAACGCACCGTTGAATTTTGAGTTAGTGAATTCAAACGTGGTCGTACTAGGCTTGAAGACGATCCACCCGAAGTACGACTAAAAACCGAAACCACACCAGAAATCATTCAACAAGCTCATAATATTGTAACGGATTTCTCGATTAATCGTCTACCTGTAACTCACTCTTGAGTTCGATCACTGGATTGTTAAATAAAACTCCCCAATTTAATGGCTACACACTTATCTTTATTTTTAATTCCAACAACTTAAAACTTATTGCTCGTTATTCGACCTTACAACTTCTTGCTTATAGCTTAATTTCTCTTATCACGACAACACTCTAACTAGAACTGTCTTTGCTGCACAATCCGGCAGCCCTTATATAGTAAATCTGTAACAAAACACTGCTTCTAGAACATTCTGGCAACTACGAATTCGCTAACTAGTTGCTTCTGGTAGTTAATCGTTGATTCGATTTTGTTCTATCATCCGTGTTCGTCACACTGCCCTCCACCTAAGTCTGATCGTCCCGATTAGACATATTTGCGATACCAAACACAAAGCTTTTATGTCCCCCATCTGGTCTTCTAGACTGGTGCTGACATCGTTAGCCGTCCTTCTCTTCTTGGAGTTAATTCCATCCGTTTTCCGGATACTCAGTTTCTGGTACATCCCTTGACTTAAAGCTGACTCGAGATTCCATTCTTGATCAGAACGTAACTCCATTGGAATACCGAATCTCGTTACCCACTTGTTGATGAATGCCTCCGCCACTGGTTCAGTCTCTTGGTTAGGAATTGTGTATACTTGTGGCCATTCATTGAAATGGTCCTTGACTACCAAAACATGACTATTTCCTAATTTATTGGTGGGGAATGGACCATCTTCATACACGCCTATTTTCTCAACTGGCGCACGCGAATTGTGCTGTTTCATCTGCCCATGACTCCTGGACCTTGATCCTTTAGCTACAATGTTCTCAGCATATTTCGCAATCCTTTCTATAGCTGATTGACAACCAGTCCAATAAAACCTTTGCTTCAAATGCTCCAAGGATTTCATGTCTCTCAAGTGCCCTCCTCTTGGACATTTGTACAGCACGTTCAGAACGTCAGGAATTCCAACCCTTGGAACAACCATAAGTACTCGGAAGGGTTGCTTATTTTCGCTTTTCCATACTCGATGCAAGCAGCCATACACTAACTTTAAACTGCTCCGCTCTGCCCAATATTATTTTGTGACTGGCCTTCCTGTAGTTATTTCTCCAATCGTTGTACATTGGTTCAACTCCACCTTATGTAATGCACCTTCCAATTCTGGATCTTCTTGCACAGAGTCATCCGTTTCAGGTTCAATTTTATGCTGATCTTCCACCTGTGATGGTATACACGCTTCCTGCTCTTCCAACTGTAAGGACACTTGTGCTGGTATGCAAGCGTCTTGCCCTTCTAACTGTGAGGAACCTTTTACTGGTTCACACGCTTCCTCCTCTTTCAACTGTGAGAACACTTGCCCTGACATACGCAGTTCCAGCTCTTTTGACTGTGAGGACCCTTGTACTGGTACACACGCTTCCGACTGTGAGGACACTTGCGCTGGCATGCGCCCGTTCAGTTCTTCCGACTGCGAAGACACTTTTTCTGGTATACAAGCTTCTTGCTCTTCATACTGTGAAGATCCTGCTTCACATGCTTCCTCCTCTTCCAACTGTGAGAATACCTGCGCTGACATATGCACGTCGAGCTCTTTCGGTGCTGACAACTGTGCTGAAAAACGTGTTCAATTCAGTATTTAATCCATTTGTCGCCAAACCACGTTGCTCCAGCTCCTTTTTCAGGTGTGGAATCTTCAGATCGTTAAACTTGGCCATTTTCAAATAATTATCTCCTTGGGAATTTATTTGACAATCCCACTTCTGACACCAATTGTAACGGATTTCTCGATAAATCGTCTACCTGTAACTCACTCTTGTGTTCGATCACTGGATTGTTAAATAAAACTCCCCTATTTAATGAGTGTTTTGAGGTCGAGGGAAATTATATTGAATACAAAAATATATTTCGTACTAGTAACAGTGTGTTTTCATATTATATAATATATAGATGATCAAGATGACAAGACGAATTGAATTCTAAGAGACCTTCGGTCTGTTTATCCGCCCGTCCGTTCAGTCGCTAACTTGAGTAAACATTGAGCTTTGATGAAACCAAGTACACGTGAAACAGTGCATTGCCACGCTCACAAAATGAGGAAAACATATAAAGGCCTATAACTAAGCCACATATTAAGGCACAAAAGGGTTCTTTGGTACAACGAATCGGTCTAATGGACAGGTCGGTCAAAATTTTAAAAGATTAGGTGTGGCACCGCCCTGAATAGGTTTAACTTATATATCTCTCAAGCCATTCAAGCTATAAAGATCCAAATGTGCACCAGAAAAACTCTTTTCACCCCTCTTATAACATTGTGAAAAAAGATGAAATCGGATGATAATCATGCCTTCTCACCATATAATGGTTCTGCAAAAAATTACTAAAAACCGATAGATCAATAGCTGAATGCGGTAGAGACATTAACTTTAACATCCGGGAGGATACAAGAGAGGTATACCGGAGCCGGTGTAAAAATTTGTTCGATGGGCGCGGAGCCGCTCACCTTAAGGTAAAATCACATACGTCCTGACCACCACAACGCCTACTTTTTATTACAATTTTAAATTCCATCTTATTCCTTAACTCTTCAGTGTACAAGTCAGGCACCAATGCCAAAATCGGATATGTAAAAGCTCTTAGAAACCGAAAATGGGGACCCCAGTGCATATTGCTACCTTTTCTCCGAAAATATCGTTCAATCTGTAAGGTACATTTTTGAAATTTAGAAAAACCCTCCTCCCATATATCTATGATACCTAACAAAAGATTTTCAAACTTCCGACTGGCTCTATACCGTACGTATTGATATAAGATATCGTGGCAAAATTAAGAGAATGTATAATATTGAATATAATATAGTTTAATGCCGAAAATATGTGAAATTGTTCAACAAAGTACTCCCCAATCTGTCATATACTATACATATATTATATAATGATTTTCGTTATTATAATTAACCTTTTGCCGAGTATGTCGGTCAGTATATGAGCTATCTATTTATAAAATTTATTGAAAATATATCCTTAAGTATGCCCGAACAATGTCAAAAGTTACCGCAATCAGCCAATATCGTTCGTTGCCGCAATGTACCCTATAGTATACGAGTATGTTATGGTTGTTATTTTTATGAAGTGTAATATAATGAATTCCAATCCTTTGGTTGATGCTTTGCACATAAACTCAATATACTATTAAATTTAGCCTCTTCGGCTGAGTTTATATCACATATATCCCATTTAAGGATTATTTTAATATAATTTTCGATGGAGCGAACTAAAATATATCCTTAAGTATGCCCGAACAATGTCAAAAGTTACCGCAATCAGCCAATACCGTTCGTGGCCGTAATGTACCCTTTAGTATACCAGTATGGTTTGGTTGTTATTTTTATGAAGTGTAATATATTGAATTCCAATCCTTTGGTTGATGCTTTGCACATAAATTCAATATACTATTAAATTAAGCCTCTTCGGCTGAGTTTATATCACATATATCCCATTTAAGGATTATTTTAATATAATTTTTGATGAATCGAACTAAAATATAGTAATAAAGCGAAGTTAGTCTAATAATACCAAATTTGCTTGTATTCCAGTCACGATTTCGTCTAACAATGATACTCTTCCAACATGTTGCTACAGAGTATAATAGTTTTGTTCACCTAACGGTTGTTTTTATCACCTAAAACAATCGAGATAGATATGAAGTTATATACTGTCTATAAATGTTGAAGATGACGAGAGGTGTTGAATTCCGAGTGACTGTCTGTTTCTCCGTCCGTCTGAGAAAGCGATACTGAACAAAAATAACATGACAGCTTGACAAAAAGTTTGTACATGAAACAAAAGGGTTAGTTTTGGTAACGATCTTCGACTACCGATTGATTTGAAATTTGGAATTAACGCCAACGGGGGAAGGAGTGCTAAGGAAGTTAACAGCATCCTAGAAGCCGAGATGGGACATATATATAATATAGTGATACAGCGCACCAAAATTATGAGCGGTAAAATTAAAGCAAAATACGACCAGGCAATGAACTCGAATCGTTTAATTGAAGACGACTAGGTTTTGTTAATAAAAAAAATCGCGATTCTGAATCGCTCTCAATATATATTATATTAAACGGATAGCAGCCCCTAATCTTGATCCATGATCACACTCTCGCAGCTAACATATTTCTAATTAGAGTGTTGCCATGTAACGAGCAAGTAACATATATGTAAGAAGTTGTGAATGTGGATAATGAGTAGTAAGGCGTTAAGTTTCTTTTATTAAAAATAAAGTCTAAGAGTATAGCCATTAAATTGGGACACTAAAAAGTGAGTTACAAGGTAGACGATTTATCGAGAAATCCGTTACAATTGGTGTCAGAAGTGGGATTGTCAAATAAACTTCCAAGGAGAGAATTGTTTAAAAATGGGCAAGTTATAACGATCTGAAAATTCCTCAACTGCACACACCAGAACGATGAGGACTCCGATTTCTTTTATAATTTTGTTTTGAGCAATTTTATATTCATATCAATAGATATGGATGCATATAAAAGTATAAAAATATAAGCCAAAAGACTAACATGCAGCTGTAAAATCAAAGCAAGTCTCGGAGCATAATTTTTATTCAATGAGCAGCTCTGTACACTCGTAATTGTAAAAATTTCTCCTTTTGAGCTAGCTGTGATGGATTTCCACCCATCGTGATATGTTAGATTTTGATAATTCACACGCTGGACCGCAACTCCTCTCCTCTTCTATAAGTCTTTGTTCTCTGGAAATTTTCTATAATTTACCCTCTCTATTTTAAAGTTTAAATATTTGAATACTAACTCAAGAGTGAGAGTCAAAGTAGTTTATTGATCGAGAAATCCGTTACAATTGGTGTCAGAAGTGGGATTGTCAAATAAACTTCCAAGGAGAGGATTGTTTAAAATGGGCAAGTTTAACGATCTGAAGATTCGTCAACTGAAAAAGGAACTGAAAAAACATGGCGTGGGCAACAAAGGGAGTAAAGTTCAAATTACAAAAGACTAACATGCAGCTGTAAAATCAAAGCAAGTCTCTGAGCATAATTTTTATTCAATGATCAGCTCTGTTTACTCGCCATTTTAAAAATGTCTCCTTCCGTGCTAGCTATGGTGGATTTCCACCCATCGTGATTTATTAGGTTTAGACAATTCTCACGTTGGACTGAAATTGAACCTTTTCTATAAATCTACGCCCTCTGGATCTTCTCTATAATTTACGTTCTCTGGTTGAAATAATTGTTTACAATATAATGCATATTTGAGTATGTATCTGTTGTCACTAAAATCCTTCATTGTATTGGAGTTTCGGAACTGTTATGGACCAATCGCCGCGGTATGTGTCTCTTGTCAAATAATGCCATCAACTCTTTAAGTGTTTTGGTGTTCGCGGGTTTCATCGGCCACGTGTTGCCGCTACACCGACTTTTTTCGAAAAAAGTAGGTAGTCAAAAAACTAAAATGTAATTAAAATACGAGATGACCCCATAAATCTATCTTATATCAGTTAAATTTTTTTAATTTGTTTAATACACAATATTTTGTTGAGCTAATGTTAAAATTTAATGAATTTAAAGTATTTAAAATCATTAGGTTTCTGAATCCATTATCAAAAAGTTATGTAATCTCTTTCGCTTGATATTTTCAATTCCTCTAAAAGGTTTTCATGTGTAAATTGCTTCCTTTTAGATGCCCAAATGACAGGCACTCTTGTTTTTGCTATTTGCTTAATTTTTTGCGATAAAACTGCAGCAGCCTTTAATATAAGTAAATCGTGTTTCGATGATGCAAGACAACCGAGCGACGTGAAAGCAAGTATAAAATGATGACTGAAGTGTTTGTTTAAACGTTTGCGGAAAAGACTCCAATAAGACATATGCAGTGTTTATTTTTTAATAATGTCGAAAAAAAATTCAAGAAATGTTTTTATGGTTTCGAAGATATGTTTTCAAAGAAAGCGTTCGATCAAGAAAATTTTAGCAACCATTCTAACGAATTCACCGGAGTTTTGAGAATATTAAAATTTTTAACTTAATATATATATGTAATAATATTTTAAGAAAATTCGAACGTTTTTTAAATATTTTCAATACCTTGTTCTGTCTTATCGTAAATTTACCTACAAAATATATATAACGCTTGACATGCGATCGACGGTCCGCGATCCGGACTTCAAAAGGTATAATATTTTGTGTTACGGATCGCAATAAATCAATATTGCATAGTACACAATCAATAAATATCGAGATCCTGAATCCTGCTCAATATATATTGATCGTGTAGCAGTTCACAATATTGATCCGTGAGCTCACTCCGAGATCCTAATTTCAAAATCTTGTGACGAACACGAATATCAGAACAAAACAGAAACGACGGTAAACTGCCAGAAGCAACTAGACAGCAAATTCGTGATTGCCAGAATGTTCTAGAAACTAAGTTAAGAGCAATTAAGATACAAATAAGAAGTTGTGAAGTCGGATAATGAGTAGTAAAGCGTTCAGTTTTTTTGATTAGAAATAAAATCTAAGCGTATAGCCATAACATTGGGACTTTTGTTTAACAAACTACTGATCGAACACGAGAGTGAGTTAAAAGGTAGACGACTTACTGAAAAATCCGTTACAATTGGTGTCAGAATTGGGATTGTCAAATAAACTTCCAAGGAGAGAATTGTTTGAAAATGGCACGGTTTAACGATTTGAAGATTCCACAACTGATAAAAAAGCCGGAAATACGTGATTTAGCAACAAAGGGAGTAAAGTACAAATTACAGTCGCGGTTACGAAAAGCCTCTGACGCCGTGCCAAGCCTTTTGCATACACCAGAACGATTAGGACTGAGATTTCTTTTATAATTTTGTTTTGAGCAATTTGATATTCATATCAATAGATATGGATGCATATAAACGTATAAAAATATAAGCCAAAAGACTAACATGCAGCTGTAAAATCAAAGCAAGTCTCGAAGCATAGTTTTTATTCAATGAGCAGCTCTGTTCACTCGTAATTGTAAAAAATTCTCCTTTCGAGCTAGCTGTGATGGATTTCCACCCATCGTGATATGTTAGATTTTGATAATTCACACGCTGGACCACAATTCGTCTCCTCTTCTATAAATCTCCCTTCTCTAGAAATTTTCTATAATTCCTCTCTATTTTAAAGTTTAAATATTTGAATACTAACTCAAGAGTGAGAGTCAAAGTAGTTTATTGATCGAGAAATCCGTTACAATTGGTGTCAGAAGTGGGATTGTCAAATAAACTTCCAAGGAGAGGATTGTTTAAAATGGGCAAGTTTAACGATCTGAAGATTCGTCAACTGAAAAAGGAACTGAAAAAACATGGCGTGGGCAACAAAGGGAGTAAAGTTCAAATTACAAAAGACTAACATGCAGCTGTAAAATCAAAGCAAGTCTCTGAGCATAATTTTTATTCAATGATCAGCTCTGTTTACTCGCCTTTTTAAAAATGTCTCCTTCCGTGCTAGCTATGGTGGATTTCCACCCATCGTGATTTATTAGATTTTGACAATTCACACGCTGGACCGAAATTGAACCTTTTCTATAAATCTACGCCCTCTGGATCTTCTCTATAATTTACGTTCTCTGGTTGAAATAATTGTTTACAATATAATGCATATGTGAGTATGTATCTGTTGTCACAAAAATCTTTCATTGTATTGGAGTTTCGGAACTGCTATGGACCAATCGCCGCGGTATGTTGCCCTTGTCAAATAACGCCATCAACGCTTTAAGTGTTTTGGTGTTCTCAGCTTTTGTCGGCAATACGAACGCTATACCGACTTTTTTCGACACTGTTTGATGCATATCATAAAATTATTGATATTTATATTTGACGGCTGCTAATATGATCGTATCAACTCATGCTTGGCAAATACTAGTTCATTTGACATTTGTCACAGTGAAAGGACGAAAAAAATAGGTAGTCAAAAACTAAAATGTAATTAAAATACTGGACGACCCCATAAATATATCTTAATCATTTAAATTTGTTTTATTTGTTTGATACAAAATATTTTGTTGATCTAATGTTAAAATTTAATGAATTTTCAGTGTTTAAAATCATTAAGTTCCTGAATCCATTCTCAAAAAGTTATGATAATCTCTTTCGCTTGATATTTTCAATTCATCCAAAATTTTCATGTGTAAATTGCTTCCTTTTTGATGCCTAACTTACAGACAAAACATGTTTTTATTGGGCGTAACAAAGAATTTATATCGATATATTAAAATTATCAGAATGTAGTTTTAAATTGTATCAATGAATGCAAGTATAAGTGTTGCAAATGAACAAATACAAATACTGGCCACATATTAGCTCTGGAAACAATTAGATGCACACTAAAACTGGAAAGTATTTTTAATTTTATCGTAGGAGTATGGTGATTGACATATAAGCAATTTTGTATCATTTAAAACGTAGTTTTTGTTTCTTATTTGACATGGTTGTTTAATTGAATATCTATTAAATTACTACAGTTAAAAAGATTATTCTGGAATTTGCAAATAATAGTCGGTCATTTAAGAATATATATTAATATAAACTGATTTTATTTTGAAAAAATACAAAAGTTTTACATATAATCAATATATTTTGGACAACTTTTTCATAAATTAAAAGAAAATAGCAATATGCAACCATTTTCCTGTCAAAAGTCGGCCATCTTGGCTGTCATCGAATCTCAACCTCTAGGCGTACTTGACGTTTCTTCATGGACACTTCTCAGCTGTAGCTTTGTTTAAATCGATAGTTTCTCTACTCCCCCATTACAATGATTCAGTCCATAGTGTCTCATCTCTAATTGAGCAATATCAGTTACTAATTTGTTATTTGTGTTAAAGCAGGCAATAAAAACTGAGCAGAAAAATGGAGGATGCAATTGGGCTAATTTATATCATGGATAAATCTATGATTTATATCATAATGAAAAAAAGAAAAGAGAATTTTGAATAACAAAGTGCTTTTCTCCTAGCTGCACACGCAGGCGGAATCTGGCTATTTTGCGCAACAGGGAAGATCCCTTTTTATACGAGGAAACTACGTTTAGGAAGTTCTTTCGATTTCCAAAATCTTTATGCTGGGATCTCATCCAACAACTGAAGCCGTATAACCAACAGCAATCCTCGATTCCGTTTGAGCTTTGGGTGAGTTAAATTTTAATATTAAAGGAACAGTATGTCTCCAGCACTCATTTTTCTAGTTCATTTCAGTTCTATAGTTTTTAAGCAATGGCCCATACCAGTAATCCGTGGGAATTAGATATTTCTCAGTGATGAGCCAATCTAGCGTTTCCCGTATCATTGAACAAATTTGTAAATTGGTGGTGGAGCGTAAACACGCCAAAGTGCGATTTCCTAATTCTGTTGAAGAATGCAATAGAGTTAAGACTGTGTAAGTTGTAGTTCAATTTCGCTCTACAACTAATTATTTTATTCCAGTTTTTATTTGAATTGATTGCACTCATGTTGAAATAATGCTGAAGTGGTAAGTATAAAAATTAATAATTAATTAACTGATTTATGTATCTCATAAGTTTGTGACGATAAACTAATTTTTCGGCACGTGAATGCAAGATTCCCGGGCTCATGCCATGACTCCGATATATAGACAATTTCGCCAGTAAGGATAAAACTTATAAGAGAACATTCTTACGGTGCCTTTAAATGGCTTTTGGGTGGTTAAGGATATCCATTGGATCCATGTCTTCTTATACCGGTGACAAATCTTGCTACACCAAATGAACAAAATTACAATATAAAGCATATAAGAGCAAGGAACACCATTGAAAGAGCATTTGGAGTTTTAAAATCACGTTTTCGTTGCATTTCAAAAGAACGTACATTGCGGTACAAACATTCAAAAGCTGCATTATTTGTTTATACATGCATAATTTTACACAATATATTATAAAAACGTGGCATTTTAATAGATGAAACCGAAACATTGCCAGAAGACTCACCTCCTGAAGATTTGGGAGCAATCTCTGGAATCCATTCGGATATAATATAATTAAATTTGTATCAAAATTTCATTTAACAGTAAATGGAAATTTATTTACAATTCATTTATTTTTAAATAAACCCGAAAAAATATACATATATCTAATTTATTTTTTTTTATTTTCTATTCTAATTTTTTAACAAAAACAGTTAATTTCACCTCATGTAAATGATGCTAGGTAATGGAATAAACTTTAATATATTAAAAATTTAAATAGCATTAATTTCATGATGGAAAGTTAGGTTTAATTACTTATTTAAGGTCATTTATTAGAGTTATATATTGTCGTTATCTTTCATGGCTAGGTGCCAATAGATAGCTTTTTTTCTGTGTTGAATTTGATCATGCAAAGAGTTGTTATTTCGATGATCTAATCCTGTTTGGATCGGTAAGTTTTACGGTTTTACAGGTATTCATGCATACTTATATTTGAGTCAATCAAAATGCCGCAACATTATTATCACTCAAATACATATTTAATATTGTAATAATAATGATGCATATTAAACGGAACACTTACTGTTATTATAAAAGTCATAAAGTAACATATTGTAACGGATTTCTCGATAAATCGTCTACCTTGTAACTCACTCTTGAGTTCGATCACTGGATTGTTAAATAAAAGCCCCAATTTTACGGCTTTACACTTACCTTTATTTCTAATTCCAACAACTTAACACTTATTGCTCGTTATTCGAGCTTACAACTCCTTGCTTATGTCTCAATTGCACTTAAATCAACAACACCAACTAGAACCGCGTTTTCTGCACAAACCGGTAGCCCTTATATAGTAAATCTTTAACAAAAGTTCGCTACTAGAACATTCTGGCAACTTCGATTTTGTTCTATCATCCGTGCTCGTCACAATATAATATATAAATCAACTTTTTATACTCTCGCAACCTGTTGCTACAGAGTATAATAGTTTTGTTTACCTAACGGTTGTTTGTATCACCTAAAACTAATCGAGTTAGATATAGGGTTATATATATATAAATGATCAGGGTGAAGAGACGAGTTGAAATCCGGGTGACTGTCTGTCCGTCCGTCCGTCCGTGCAAGCTCTAACTTGAGTAAAAATTGAGATATCTTTATGAAAGTTGGTAGACATGTTTCTTGGTACCGTGAGACGGTTGGTATTGCAGATGGGCGTAATCAGACCACTGCCACGCCCACAAAACGCCATTAATCAAAAACAAATAACTTGCCATAACTAAGCTCCGCAATAAGTAACAAGACTGTTATTTGGTACACAGGATCACATTAGAGAGGGGCATCTGCAGTTAAAACTTTTTTTGTAAAAGTGGGCGTGGTCCCGCCTCTAATAGGTTTAATGTGCATATCTCCTAAACCGCTAATGCTATAATAACAAAATTCACTAGAAGCAAATGTTTTTAGCACTTCTATTGACGGTGTGAAAATAGTTGAAATCGGGTGGCAACTCCGCCCACTCCCCATATAACGGTACTGTTAAAAACTACTAAAAGCGCGATAAATCCAGCACTAAACACGCCAGAGATAAATTTTATCTCTGAGATGGTATAAGATGACTTTATAGGAACCGCGTTCAAAATTAGACAGTGGGCGTGGCACAGCCCACTTTTAGGTGAAAACCCATATCTTGAGATCTGCTTAACCGATTTCAACCAAATTCGGTGCGTAACGTTCTTTTTATGTTTCTATGTCATAGTGCGAAAATGGGCGAAATCGGATTACAACCACGCCTATTTCCCATATAACACCAATTTCAATTCCATCTGATTCTTTCACTTTCCAGTATGCAAATTTAGCAACAATGATTGTATCGGGGTAAAACTTTGCGCGAATAATGCGTTTAAAGTATGCCACCTTGTGACCAAAAATTGTCTAAATCGAACCAAAACTGATCAAGCCCCTAAATACTAAATATATGGACCCCAGTGCCTATAGTTGACCTTCCACCGAAAATATCAGTCAATCCACAAAGAATTCTCAAACGAGTTACTATTTGTCTTTGCGAGAGTATAAAATGTTCAGTTACATCCGAACTTAGCCCTTCCTTACTTGTTTAAATATCTTTTTATTCAAAATTTTAGCATTTAACATCTCATCATTAGACTTAAAATTAAGGATATCACTATCTTTAGATAAAAAGTTGGTAAAAGTATAGTTTAGGTCCCCCAACTAAGGAGGCCTCAAAACTGATGTTTTTTTTTAATCGACTTATTTTTACGCGTAGATTACAAATCCGTGAGCGGAAATTGAATTTTTGGGTCGGCTTTAGAATAACGTCCCAGGCTTTCGGGGATAAAATGGGTATGGGCGGATAGAGGAGATCCTCCAGTTCAAGAATATATATAGATATAGCCGTACTTAAATAGTCGAAATTTTGAACTTTAAACCCAAATATCTCGAAAACTATAAGTTTCCCGCGGCTATATCTATGTATACTCTTGATCTGGAGGATCTCCTCTATCCGCCCATACACATTTTATCCCCGAAAGCCTAGGACGTTATACTAAAGTTTTCCCGAATTTTTTTCAATATTTCTATTTTTTTTTAAATTAAAAAAAAAAACCAAAAAAAATTTTGTTGAATTTGAAAATGTGATATGTGCAAAGTGTGTTAAATAAATTTTGAAAAATATACATAAATTATTGAAAAAATCACTTTGTAATCCACGCGTAAAAATAAGCTGATTTAAAAAAAAATTTAATTTTTGAGGCCTCTTTAGTTGGGGGACCTAAACTATACATTTACCAAAAAGTTTTTGGTAATAAAAAAAAATAGGCTTCAAAGCATCAGTTGATAAATTATTTCTATGATCTGTAAGATCACTACCTACCTACCCAAATAACCTTCGGAATCTAGATTTATATCAATGTTAAAATCAGTCAAATCCAATAATGCGTGCCTTTTCCATTCATTGTCCAATTCCTATAGTACAATATGATCTTTTGATGATGATAAAACAGGGAACCTTCTTAAAATGATACTGAGCGACTTTAACGAGTAAAACATTGCTACTTTAGGTTCTAAAATGTTTAAAAACCCATAAAATATCTGACGTTTGTACTTTGCCATTATCAATCAAGTCCCTTAAGCTTTCGTTTGCTCCAAGATCCACGTAAAGATTGTCTATTAAGACAAACAGTCGAGGGTTTTTGTGATCCAGGTTTAAAATGTCGTCGTTCCTTATGTAAGCAATATCGATGTAGTTTGAACAGAGATTTCACCACTTTCTCAATCTCAGGTTTCACCTTGTGTAATACAGGTTTCCCTGTTTGAAGCATTTTGTTAAAATCTGTAAAAAATACCTAGTACTTAACTTAAAAAATGCAAAGTAATAAAAGTGAACCGATTATCTATGGTTTTAATCATAGTTTGTACTGTAGGAGATGGGTCTGAAAGTAACTGGCTTTGGAGAAAAACCTGTAAAGGTATGTATTGCTCTGGAACTCGGTCAACACAAATTTGCAGTGAAAACCAACATGTGTACCTTGGTGACAAGATGTTTGCTACATGCATGTTAAGCATTAAGATGTATGCCGTGACATGAACATTTGATTAATGCTAGGCCGTCAATAAGAGTGCGTACGAGATGGCAATCACGACAGCAGTGTGGCAAATTTGTTAAAGCATCACGTTCTGGGATAATTTTTGGCAACAGGTTCTACTGTCACTTTTCGCACGCAATTTATGCAAATAATCGGCAAAAATAAATTTTTGTCTGCACATCAGCAAACATATGCACATATGCAAACAAGCAACACAGTAGCTGTACTGCTGCAATTATTACGTAGCTCGAACACATCCTATCTTTCTTAAGTAATGCAAATATCGATTTGTGTCCTCCAGCCATAACATTGGTAGTGTCAGAAGAGAATCCAACTAAATTGTTCAAAGGTATACTTTTTTCTGACAAGAATTTCTTTAGTAAAGAATACAAGCCTTCACATGACATACTTGCACGCAGGACATATGTTTGGAATGTCGGGGTCTATTCTGGATAAGTAGGAGTTAATCCTGCTACAATATCCAGAACGATGTTGCGCGGAGGTCACTCTGGTTTCGCGAGTCAGCTCGAGCTCTACATCTGCTTTTTCTACGCATACCATGCCAAAAAAACACTGATGTCTTACAAAAAGAAATATACTATTTAATTACTTTATTGTAGTTTTAACTTTTATTTAAACTCAAAAATTAAATTTTAAAAGAAGATAGGTAAAAATTCTTCAACTGAAAAATTCGGTGTTAGGTTAGGTTATCTTAGGAGGTCGATCCCAAGTCACTTGGACGGCTTAAAACGCCGGTCAGTTGCGATACCTAAAAACTCCTATGATCTGGATCAAAAGACCCTGACAAGTCGACAAAATGCCGTCCTCCATACAACTTTGGCAACTAGCATCGGGTAGTACTCTAAGCCGTACCGATGAGTGTCCATTGGACAGTGTCCAGTGAGAACTCCTACCATAGCTGCCAGATGCACTTTGCTCAGGGCGAGAAGTTCCCCCGACTTCCTGCGATCCACTCTTGACCAGAAGGATTTCGCGGTCTCGATCCCATTCCGATGTGAGCGGGGCAAGGGTGCCCCCCTGGCTAGCTAATCGGCTTTGCAGTTTCCAGCGATTCCGCTGTGACCAGGCACCCAAACGAGCCTGATATTGAAGTAGACAGATTATATTTCTAGTGAGGACAGACACTGCTTGACTAACTTTGATTGCACAGTTCGCGCACTCAGAGCTAGTATTGCCGCCCTACTATCGGAGTGGATGCTCACTTCTCTAAACGAAAAATTCGGTGTATTTATATCAAAAAAGTATTCGTAAAAAAATTGTATATATAAACTAAAATTAATTTTATTTTTAAATAATATCTGGTAGCGAATCTATTCATCATTATAACTTCCTTTGATCTATTTGCCATTGAAAAACCAAATTTTTTTGTTCGCTCCGCAGAGATTTCTCCCCTATCATTGATTATGTTTTTGAATGCATGCCGATAGCAAGTCCCAAATTTGCCCACAAGTGCTTAATTGGATTGAGATCCGGGGACTGAGGGGGCGTTCCTAAAACTGTATGTTTCGAGCCGTTGCCATGTTGAATATGTAACGCCTGGAAAATCCGAATTTATCTGCGCTAATTTTTAAATTATCTTTTAATTTTTTTATATTGCCGGTGAACCATTTTATCATTAATAAACTGCATGTTTCTGACACACATACAGTTCCACAGCAGTATATTTCCATCCCCGTCCTTAACCGAACATATTGTGTTTTTCCTTTTGGAATTCACTTTTCGCCAAACTTTGTTGCCATAATCAGGTCTAAATATGTTGAACTTCGTTTCGTCATTAAAATATTATTTTCGACCAAACTTGATACCACGATTTACGTACGTTTTTTCGAATTCCATATGCTTCTTTATATTATTTTCATTTATAAGCGGTTTCACTCGTAGAGTTCGCACATTATAACCAGCAGCTCTAAGCGTTCTGTGTACAGTTTCATCGTTGACACTTATTCTAGCATACTAAATGAGGCTTTGATTAATTTTCGAAGTTGAAGCACGTGGATTTTCTTTAATTTTTCTCCCGACTTTGAAGTTTTTCAGGCTCTGCAAAATGCTGTGGTAAATTTTGATATCTCTTGCAACGTTTTTACTTTCGAAAATTAAATATTATTTTTCTTTCTTCGAATATGGTTTTTATTGATTCTCTTCCCATATTTTACACAATTTATCGTATATTATATTGTCGACGCAATAGCGAATATTTAGAATAGTTGACAAGTGAACCGGTTTTTTTAAAATGTTTAAAGGCTCGAGTTTTTCTGTTTTTCAATTTATATAACTCTTTCGAAAACCACGGACTTATACTTTTGTTTTTGTTAACAATTACTATTGGAACATACTTTTCAAATAATTTCATAATAATGTTATTAAAATGAGAGACACTCAATTCAATGTCACCATTATAATTAGGCCATGTTATTGTAGAAAGTTCTGTATTTAATTTTTTTAAATTAGCTTTTGCAAAGTTAAACCGAGTACAGAAGCACGAAGTTTGATGATTATTATCCCGTACAATGCCTGAGATTTCGACAGATATTTCCAAAGCAGGATGGTATGAGTCCTCTGGTAGAACAAGAGGATTACTCTGAATAACGGAACACTTTGCAGAGGTATCAACGTGTACTAAATCTAAGCATTTACCAAATTTATTCGGAATCAAATTAATTTGGTTCAGACCCAACTCGGACATTTTTTCGAAAAACTCATTAAAACATGACCGATTACAAATCGGCACGATATAGTCATCGAAAGGTTTCCACGAAGCACACGGTAAATTGAAATCACCTAATACAATTATTGAATCTGCATTATTTGCCATCGAGGTAGCACTATTTATTAAAGAAGCATGCTGCATGTATACAGATAAGTCCGAATGGGGTGGTATATAAGATAGGGTTAAATAAATAAAGCAACTATTAACGTATACTCTAATACATTTAAATTCAAATGAGTCGGTCCCTGGAACAAGAATATTGTCAGATGGGATAGAGGAATGCACGGCAAATAGAACACCTTCACCGATTCTGTTCAGTCGATCACATCTAAAAATTTGAAATTGGCTGTTCAAAATCTCATTATCAAAAATGTGAGGTTTTAACCAAGTTTCTGTAAATCCAATTATATGGAAATTAAAATTGGAACTGTTCAAATACAAGTCAGTTAATTTTGTATTAAGACCTCTAACATTTTGATAATAAATGCTTAGCGAATTTCTACCAATCAGTTTTTTATATCGGTGGTTGCTTTTGGTAATTTAACACTGTTTTCCTCAGTTTGACTTCTAAGTTTAGGTTTAAATTCGCGTACAAAAGTCCCAGGTGGCCAGATGAACTATCTAAGATCTTTTTGAATGTTTCAAGAGATACGTCTATTTTAAACGATGATATACTTCTATCATAATTGAAGTTAAATTTACGTATATTGATATCATCGATTTTTAAACGTGACGAAATGTAAGATTTAATGTCCTCCACCAAGGTATCTTTGGCAAGTCTCGAAATAAATATAGACTTTTTAGGTGGAATAACTATCAAGTTATTAACTGATGCTACTAAGTTAATAGGGGGAGCCTCTGGAATTGTGAGACACTTATTACTATTAGATAGAGCTTTTGGGGAATTGAGCTCTTTGGAAGTTGACGGCTTATCACCTTGAGGGCAAGGAGAAGAGAGATTTATTAGGTCATTGGGAGGAGACGTTCTTTTCTGAACAGAAGAACTAAGTGTTACTTCATCGGAAGGACGTTTACGCTTAGGAGCAGGTTTAGAGGATTCGTGAGAATCATTCAGGCACTTAAAAGATTTGAACAATTTTTCATAGTGCCTAAATTTTTCAGTGAGGGTTACAAGATCACGACCGATTTCGTTAAAGCCATTGCGTGTCTCCCTATAAACTTTAAATAGATCGATTTCAATAGATCTACAATTTAAACAGGACCAACGCAATCCCTTACAGTCGATAATAGAATCTAAGATTCTACCAGTCAGTCCAGCACATTTAATATGGGCAAGCCCATCACAAAGCCAGCGTGAAACGTAGCGATCTGACTCGCCTTTAATGTTACCATTGGGAAAGTTACAAGACATAATAAACCACAAGAATGAAGATCAAATAAAAGAGTAGGCAGAACAAAATTTAATAGATAAATAATAAATTAGTGTGTTAATAATATATTAATAATAATAAATTCAATTAAGAACAATTTTTTTTATCAAAGTTTTAAACCAAGACAAGCAATATAGCGAGCAGTTTAAGAAGCACTGTAACAAATAAAAAGCTAAACGCAACACAGCTGTAAATAAAGAAGTAAATAAGATAAACAAAGTGAGAAAATAGAACAAAATAAAACAAAATGAAACAAAAGGCTGACTCGGCACCAAAAATTGGAAAGTTTAAACTTTTTAATACTTTTTAATACCGCACAAAACAGAACATTTAATACTTATCATGAAACTGAGAGTTTAATCACTAAAAATTTGTATTAACACCGTAATAACAATCAATTAAACTTCAAGAATTTTTTAAAATAAAAATACAAATGTACACAGCTAAAAAATTACAGCTTAAGAGCTTGAAGTGTTGGCACCTTTTTTAAATTCATATTTTTGTATAAAATAAGTCTTGCTTTTTTATATTTTAATTCATCGTTAAAACTTTATTTAAAGTAATAATAAAGTTTCGAAAATAAGTCTTTAAACCAAAAATTTTTTGATTTTTTTTTACTAAAAAAATATAATTACCGAATACTGTATACTGTATATATATATAAGGTATATGCATATATATATTCGACGATATATATTTTTTGGTGAATGGCTGTTCGATAATTTGTTTCATTCAGTTTTTATTTTAATAAAAGTTAGGTATAAACACTAATAGTTATAACTTAATATTATGTATATATTTTTATACTCTCGCCACCTGTTGCTACAGAGTATAATAGTTTTGTTCACCTAACGGTTGTTTGTATCACCTAAAACTAATCGAGTTAGATATAGGGTTATATATATACAAGGTAAAATTCCAAAGTTCCAGGACTTTTTAAACAACGTGGCTTCTAGTGGCACCATTTGTCTGAAATTGTTATCCCTCAATTGTGTATTCTTCAGTGTTGTCGGTAAAATTTATATAATAGCTGACTTGTATAACAGCTGAGATATCGCGCTATATGTGACATTACATTTGTAGTGTCGGTCGGAAAATGATCATCAAACAAAGAGCCAACATTAAGTTTTGTTTTAAAATTGGTAAGACTTTTACCAAAACACAGCAAATGATGAAACAAGTTATGGCGAATCGGAATTATCAATATCCGCAGCGTCGGTTTATCGTATTTTGACAGAAAATATGGCGACAAGTGGCGTCTTATGCAGGAATAAATAATCATATTGTTCGAACTTGCGAATTCTTAAATGCAGAACTTATTCCTGAAATAATTTTGAAGAATGCTGCAGAACTGACGGTTCATGGTCAAATAAAAGTTCATTCCGGTTATGTAGACCCGACTGTCATGCGAAAGTCCTCACGCTCGAAACTTTTTCTTCTTGTACTTAACTAGTTTTTTGCAGCACTATATAGTAGCTTTACCTACGGCTCTTAAAAATTATTGCATAATACTTTAAAATAATCACAGTAACAAATTATATCAATTCTTTATTTAAAAAAAAAAATATATATAAAATTATTTCCTAGAAGTATTTAACAAATTCTTCGAAAATAACATAGAAACTATTGTCATTGTATTAGGTATATACCATTTAATTTGTTCCATAATTTGGATTTTAGATTCATTGATCAACTCTTCTGAGTTTAAACATACAGTACAAAATTTATCGCTTAAACTGTGTTCAACACATTCTAAATGGAAAGCGTGTTGACACAAAAAGTAAATAGATGGTAGACTTAGCTTACATTTACAAATAGCGCACACACTTTTTCTAAATTCAATGGGACACATTCTAAAACTAGATAAGGAATCGACAAAAGCCCGCAGAGAATTAACCATAACTTTAATATCGATACATGATTTTATTTTGTAGTCTGATTTACTTTTGCAAAAGAGTTGCTTTAGGTGAATTACATTAAACATTTTTGCTACAGATATTCCTTGAACTAGTGGCAGTATATTTTGTTTACTTTCATTAAGCATTTTTCTTGTTATACGATCTAAATGATCCTTTGCGATTTGCGAGCTATATTTCATTATTTCTATTGTCTGCAAACTAATACTTTTATTCATAACACTTATTTTCCTCAATTTGACGGGTATATCTATATCAATATGCTTAATGGAGTATCTAAAATGCATTTGTAACATTTTGAAATTTTCACACAAAAAAATAACGCCAGGCCAGAAAGAGTAATTTACAAAAGTTATTAACATTTGCTCCGAATATGCCTCAAAATTATTGTCTAAAAAATTTAATATATCTGAAATATTTTTTCTTTCGCTGTACCATTCAAGCAAATGTAATTCTAGGAGAACGCCAAATACTTCCGATTTATTATGGACAGATATTAAATATTCTAAATATTCAATACAATTTTCTTGTGTATTAATTAAAGGTGATATATAACGTATAGGATTTTTAGACACCTTAAGCAAAGTAAAAATTTTTCTCCAATGTTTTGAAATTATCATAGGATGTTTCGTTATCGCATAATACAAATCATTCTCATAGGATTCTGACAAGGTGGACATTGTTGTATCAGTTAAATAGTTTTTGGAGTATTCACTTTCATAAGAGACGTCATCTATACTAGTCTTAAAACACAAGTTGTGTCTTGTATTACAACCTTTCAAAAGTTCCATTTGAGAATTTGAAGCTTTATTAATATTTACCGAATAATTTATGTAATACGATAAGTGATAACTATACTTTGAATTTAAAAGCCTCTTTATGATGAAGTAGGGATCTATCAAACCTATTGTTTCCTTGTATTTGGATGTAGCAGATATCAAGTCACCTTTAGACAGTAGGTAATCACCAAAATTCAACAAAATACAACCAATAAAAGCTTTCTTTTTCTCACAAAGAATGCTTAGAGCAAGGTCAAAAAAATTACTATTCATTAACGTCAACAATTT
Organism: Bactrocera oleae; assembly: GCF_042242935.1. Classification (NCBI taxonomy): domain Eukaryota; kingdom Metazoa; phylum Arthropoda; class Insecta; order Diptera; family Tephritidae; genus Bactrocera; species Bactrocera oleae. The sequence continues at coordinate 44,055,900 of NC_091537.1, forward strand.
GTTAAGAAGGCTTCGTTCCTTAGTAATGTAGATCGTATTACTCATTAATATATAGCAGGATATTTCATTGGATACCAATATATCTTTGTTTGAGTTTGAAATTTTCTTTTGGAAAACAATAGCCTTGTTAATTATATCTATAATTGTTATATAACTACGGCAACTGTCTTCAGATTCCATTAATATGATAATATTTTGATTTAGACAAGCAATAATTTTTTTTTTGCCCCCAATGGCGTAACAAGGACCTCTTCCATCTATGGTAAAACAATAAAGGGCATCCTCTCTACCGACCAAGAAAAATGAATTATCAGAATTATGTAGAATTGAACTGCAACTATTAGTTGAAAAATATTCCAAATTTTTTTCGGTACTACCATTATCCAATACATTATAGAAACCAACTTTTTCTTCCGAACATAGAAATAAATATAGATACTCTTTTTTATGTAGAAATTCTATGCCTAATATGCTACAATTGCCGGTTGAAATGCAGAAGAAATTTGACGACATATCCGAACTCATAACCGATCGATGAATTAATAAATTTCCATTATCCAATCCAATAGAAATGCATAAATATTCTTTTATTAAGCATGTTCGGATTGTTGTTACGCGCCCATACTGATTTAGAACTGCTGAAGCCACACATGGAGCGCCTTCACGCTTATTAAGTTTTGCAAGGTTTAACACTTCTACACGAATTTTCCCAGATGATTCGTCTTCAGCTACTAACACCAGAAATTCGTTATTAGTTGTAAGAGCGCAGAATCGAACCTCAGAGCATTGATAACGAAAACAAATTGTCCAAGAGTTTCTGAAGTAAACATGAATGAATCCCGACACTTCACAGAAAATATAGATATTTCCATTGGCGCAATGTGCAGTTATTTCCGATTGTACGTCAACTTTACAACAACTGGAAAGTACCACAAGATCAAAAAACTCGCAGCTCTTCCACTCATGCACAATCATAATTTATGGAATTGCAAGGAAATCAGTTTCGATACAGACTTTTAAAAGTTATTTAAAAAAAAAAGTAATAATTAATATTTGTTATTATTGAAGTCACGACTTTTTTAACCAATTTATCGAAAACTTTTATCACGAAGTTCGTTTTGTTCCACTATTTAGTGATTCAAAATACCTGAGATTGAGCTGCATAATAATCGAACGGACTATCGATAGTATTGTAACGGATTTCTCGATAAATTGTCAACCTGTAACTCACTCTTGAGTTCGATCACTGGATTGTTAAATAAAAGTCCCAATTTAATGGCTACACACTTATCTTTATTTCTAATTCCAACAACTTAACACTTATTGCTCATTATTCGAGCTTACAACTTCTTGCTTATAGCTTAATTGCTCTTATCACGACAACACTCTAACTAGAACTGTGTTTGCTGCACAGTCCGGCAGCCCTTATATAGTAAATCTGTAACAAAACATTTCTTCTAGAACGTTCTGGCAACTACGAATTCGCTAACTAGTTGCTTCTGGCAGTTTATTGTTGATTCGATTTTGTTCTATCATCCGTGTTCGTCACAGTATATTTTGACTATCAATGGTTTATGCTTTAAGTGTGCTCTTACACACAGACTCTTTTGTAACCCAAACCGGTTTATTGTAGGCAGGGGGACGACAAGGAAAGACGAAGGGACCGTGCCACTCGTGTTAATACTTAAAGATTAGAAAATTCCTGTTATAAATTTGACCATGAAAATATTAGTAGAGGGTATTCAATACATTCTGGTGGATTAGGGAATGCCCGTCTTAAGTATTTCTTTGAAACTTTTAAGCGGGTAGGTATTACGCATATTGTTCTACCACATTCATGCTAAGTCATTACAAGCAAAATGTGGTTCCACCATCCCAACATACAAATTAACTATGCAACACACTCTAAGTGTCGCACAGCCGAACCGCACAAACATTTTCGAAAATTTTATGAAAAGGAATGACAGAAAACTCGATTCGAGTTGCTGGACTCTTCTTGCTCGTGTGAATGCACAGAGCGACACCAAAAGAGAATTTGCCAAAAATGAGGGTCAAAAGAGTCTGTGTGTAAAACCACACTAACGAAACATTCGCTGTCTAGTTGCTTCTGGCAGATTTTGGTAGGTTCGATTATGTTCTATCATCCGAGTTCGTAACAATAGAAATTATTAAATAAATCTAATATATAGGATCGGCTTTAGAATGCGTCCCATGATTTCAGGGATTAAATGGGAATGGGCGGATAAAAGAGGTTCTGCAGTTCTAGAATATATATAGATATAGCCGCGGGAAACTTATAGTTTTTGAGATATTTGCGCTTAAATTTGAAAATTTCAACTATTTAAAGTACGCATTTTTTTGATTGATTGAGTTTTACACTTATAAATTTCACATTCGGGGTCGGCTTTAGTATACCGTTCCAGACTTTCGGGGATAAAATGGGTATGGGCGGATAGAGGAGATTCTCCAGATCAAGAATATATATAGATATAGCGCGGGAAACTTATAGTTTTCGAGATATTTACGTTTAATGAATATTTTGAAAATTTCAAATTACAAAAGATGTCGATAAGGTAACACTGGTTATTTGACATTTTGCAACCCCTTTTTTATTGTCAGAATTAATAGAATTTAACAATAATTTAAATACTCAATTAAACTATTTTAAACACTATATGATGTAAAATAAATAAAAATGTAAAAACAAATTAGTGAAGTGTTAGTGGATATATAAGTGAAAAACATAAGTGTAAAATTAATATTAAATCGAAAAAAAAACGTATTCTAAATAGTTGTTATTATTTATTATATAATATTGTAAATTGTAATTTTAATTTTATTTAGTACTCCTGATTTTGGAGAATAAAATTGAAACATATTATGAGAACATTCTGTTTAGATCGAGTTTCAAATGTACATATATACATAAGTACATACACTCAGAGGCATGAGTCTCCCTACAGTGCACATAAACGAATATTACGTTAATTAATTTTAATTTGACAGGGTTGGAGAGAATGTTTCGGCAAGCTAGATTGCTAATATCTGATAGGAGAGCAGCATTAAGGGCTAAAAACGTCAAAAAATTACTATTTTTAAACAAAAACAAGTGGATTATTGAGGAATAAAGTATTTTTATTATTTTAAGTATAAATTATAACAAATGTACCTTTTTATAACTCGTCAAAACTCAGAGCAGTTTTAACATGAAAAATTGTGACTTTAACTAATGACTTTGACTATTTTTGTTTTGTTTTCCGTTCCTGTTCATGTTTTGTTTTCTAAATAAATCCTAAGACTATTTCATAAAAATTAAGTGTATAAAGACAAGGCCTCTTAATTTAAACCAGCGAAATGTAACAGCCGTCCCTGGCGGCAATTTACTGTCAAAAATTCCTCATGCCCACAGATTTTCTGTGGCGCATACCTAAATAATAATAAGCGTTGAAAACTGACAGCTCATTAACATGTAAAGTTCGCTATAGAAAAGAAAGAAATTGCATCTCAACAGCCAATATTGTAACGGATTTCTCAATAAATTTTCTACATTTTATCGCTCATAATTTTGGAGCGGTGTCTCTAGCTGTATATCTTTCATCTCGTCTTCTATGATGCTGTTGACTTCCTTAGCATTCCTTCCCCAGTTGGCGTTAATTCCTAATTTGAAATCAATCGATAGTCAAAGATCGTTACCGAAAATTACCTTTGCTGCAATTATTTAAATTAAAAATTACCTTTTTCGCCGTTGTTTTATGTACAGGAGACCGATAAAAAATCAGGAAGAAGAATATATGGGTATCCCAATCTTTTTGATACTTGTCCACAACTTTCCTTAAATGTTCTTCCAAAGTTCGATTGAATCGTTCTACCATGCCATCGGACTGCGGATGTAGTGCAGTTGTACGGGTTTTCCAGACACCCAGTTTCTGGCACATTTGAAGAATTAGAGCTGATTCAAAAGTTCTCTCTTGGTCAGAATGTAATTCTTTTGAAACACCATTACATCCGCTACTTTTTCTGCCTCTTGGTTAGAAAATGTGTATGTCTCTGAACATTTGCTGAAATAGTCCATGGTCACCAAAACATTTGTTTCCAAACTTAATGATAGGAAATGGACCAGCTACATCCATTGCAATTTGCTCAAACGGCGCATCCGAATGACCAAGACCCTGGACCTCGGCCCTTTAGCAGCAATGCAGTCGACATAATTGGCGATCCACTCCGTAAATGATTGACGACAACCAACCCAATAAAATCTTTCTTTAAATTTCTTCGAGGTTTTAGTGATACCCATGTGTCCTCCACTTGGACTGTTGTGCAGCTCATTAAGAGCTGCGCGAATTTTTGCTTTCGGAGAAATCATCAGAACTTGGGGGTTTGCCCATTCTCGATGAAAGCAGCCGCACATCACTTTTAAATTACTCCGCTCTGTCCAATATGCTTTTGTGACTTGCCTTCCGATAGTTATTTCTCCACTCGTGGTACATTTGTACAACTCCACTGCATGCAATACACCCAGCAGTTCTGGATCTTCTTGCAAAGAGTCATCCGTTTCAACTTAAATTTTTTCCTGCTCTTCCACTTGCTGGTATACACACTTCATGCTCCCCCGACTGTGAAAACCCTTGTACTGGTACACATGTTTCTTGATCTAACTGTGAGGACACCTGCTCTGACATACGCAAGTCAAGCTCTTTCTACTGTGAGGACCCTTGTACTGGTATAGACGCTTTCTGCTCTTCCGTTTGTGAGGACACTTAGTCTGGTATACAAGCTGCTTGCTTTTCTAACTGTGAGAACCATTTTAAGAGTTCACACGAGTTATATATTCGGAAACGATAACTGTGGATCTTCAGGAACAAACACTGAATTAAAAACACAATTGTTTTCTTTATTTTCTTAAATCAACTCGAGTTTGCTGTGATGCCCGGCTATACCGCTTATTCCAGCAAGCTCAAAATATGCTGAGTCTGCGGTTTGGGTCACTTATTAGCGGATCATGCGATGTGGTGCAGTACATGCCGTCGTTAGACTTAATTCCACTCTGAGAAGCCTCCTGACTTCTCTTATTTATAATTTTAAAACTTATAATTTTATTTCTTTTATTCAAGATGCGTTGAATGACAATAGTTATACTCATTAATGAGATTATAAATACGGCGGCGCTAATGTCATAAGTTATATTTGTAGCCCACCACAAACTCACCAATACACCATACCAGATGACACCACACAGGACAATACAACACCGCGCGTGTACATCACCAGCTAACAAAAAGGATGGTCCGCGTAGCTTTTTCATCTCATTCGATACGACAGCTCCCGCGCACAACGTCGTCTCAACACCACTCCGCACGCATCTCATACATTCGTTTTTGTCTACGGGCCTGAGCGCCAGATATATGTTTTACAAAAACAATAAGCAGGATTGCTATAAATAAGTAAGCAAAGGCAAGAGAGAAAATAGCCAAAATAAAAAAAAATCAAAAACATACATACATATATGTACATCCACTTTGTTCTAATATATACATATATGTAAATAATCCTGTAAACACATACAAGGTCCGTTCCAAAGTAAACAGTAAAAAAGTAACTAAGTCAACTCTAGTGGCGCCATTTATATGTCAACTATTGCGTTAGAGTCTGCTATCCTTTATCGACTCCCAGTAAAAATTTCATGACATTTAATCTATTGGAAGTGAAGTTATTGCGTTTTAAGTGGCAGTATGTTTTTGTCATCGGTGCGAATCGGTGCGGTGATTGACTGACGACCAAAAATTGCTCAGAATTCAACATTCGAAGGACATCATTAAAGAGACAAAAAAAAAAGACCTGAACTTCCTTTACAAGATTGTGACTGGTGACGAAACGTGGTGTTTTCAATATGATCCCGAAACGAAACGCCAGAGTGCTGAATGGAAGGCGCTGGACGAGCCGAAACCCAAAAAATCGCGCCTGGAGAAGTCAAAAGTGAAGACAACGCTGATTTGTTCTTATGATTCCAAGGGTATTCTCCCCAAAGAATTTGTTCCACCCGGCCAAAACGTTAATGCGGTATTCTACCTTGGAGTTTTGAAGTGTTTGGTGCGCCGTATCGATCGACGGTTGTGGCCGATTATTTGACCAAAAATCACATTTAACAATCAACCACTCCCCGTATTCACTTGATATGGCACCGTGCGACTTCTACGTTTTCAGAAAAATGCATTTGCCGATGAAAGGAAAGCGTTATACAGACGTGGAGGCCATTCAAAAAGCTTGCACCAGTATACTGGCGGCCATACCGGGCAACGAGCTAAAACACTCGTTTGACACGCTTTTGGACCGTGCAAAAAGCTGTATTAAAGCAGAAGGAGACTATTTTGAATAAAATTAATTGATTTAGCCGATAAAACCGTTTGTTCTGAATTTAAAGTATCGAGAACACAATCCATATTTTGATAGTATATATTTTTATTTATGGCTTCATAGGATGTAGTAAACAAAAACAAAATTCAAATTATATTTGCATTTTTTGTAACAAAATATATATATTATATATTACCTAAGTTCCATAGAAAATAATTGTATGTACAAATTCATCTATTTGTGTTCTGGCACTTGCACAGGCAACATATAAATTTAGTTTTTAACTAAATTGGAAAAGAAGAAAATTAAAGGTATTAAATCTAGTGCATAGAAATATAATTTATTACTATTAATTTTAATTTTGTTAAGATACAAGTAGAATTTGTCCTATCAATCACTAGACAGCGTGTTCAGCAAATTATGAAACATGAAATGAGACTTAACTTTGAATAAAAACTAACCCAGAAGCGACATAAAAATGACCGTGTTTTATTTTGCGACAGATAAAGGTTTTGGAAGCACGAGTTTGAAAACCTAATTTTTAGTGATGAGAAAAAATTAATCTCGGATGGTCCAGATGGTCATCACAAATATTGACAAGATCCACGACATCCAAGAGAGACTTGCTTTAAGCGAAACCATGGTGAGGGATCTTTAATGGTATGGGCTGCCTTTAGCGCTAAAAGTATATCTCACATGAGCTTTTACTGACTAAACTGAATGCCGAAGTATACATTGATCTATTAGATAGTTCGCTCATTCCTTTTGTTGAGAACTTTCATGACCAAAATTGGATATTTCAACAAGACAACGCCCCCATTCTTGTGGCTCGCGCTACAAAATAATTTTTATGGGATTGGCCAGCTTTGAGTCCTGATCTCAGCCCAATAGAGGATCTTCGGGGTATACTTTCTGCTAAAGTATTATAAAAGCACATGCCAAGCAGTATGATTCTATTAAGCAGTCAAAAAGTGTCAAGCCTAGAAGAGTCCATGCCACGAAGACTGTGTTTGGTAAAAGTACATAAAGGTAATACTATTAGGTACTGAAAATATTTAACATTTCAATGGCTTGAAGTTAATTTTATCATATAATTACTATAATAATATTTTATATTAATTGCAAGGAGATCCCTATTTTGCACATATAATTATTTTCGATGGAACTTAGGTAATATATATAATTTATGTCATAAAAAATGCGAATATAATTTGAATTTTGTTTTTGTTTACTACATCCTATGAAGCCATAAATAAAAACATATACTATCAAAATATTTAATGTGTTCTCGATACTTTAAATTGGAGTTGCACATATAATTCTTTTACGAAGGTATAATTGCCAAGCGCAATATAAATATAAAACATATTTACAAAGGTCATAATAAGCATAAGCAATAAAATAAACATACATTTATACATTAGTGCTAAGGAAAATACCTGCACATTAACAACTCCGTTTTCACGCTCTTCTTCTCTTGCAAAAATATACAATAGAATTGCAATTTAGACATACATATGGCATAGAACCTGCCTCTCTCTTTTACCCTACACTGGGTATTATTACATTATTTATTTAAAAAAATTACCAAAAAAAAAAAAAAACAAATACAAAGATCGTAAAATTCATAAATAATTAAGCGGTAATAAAGCTGTATAGTATTGGATTTTACTTAAACAAATATATTCACCAACAAAATATATTCAGTATACTTACATACTTCTTCATATGTAATTTATACTCATTTTCAAAGTCTACATTGGCAATTATCCGGCAAAACTCCTTGTTCTTTAATAAACAAAAACAAGCATGATTACGAACCAAACAAAAACGCATTGATCTCTCTAACGAGCTTTCAACTGCGTTTGTGCGTGTGTGCGTATCTTAGCAAGCAAAAAAGTCCATCTATTAGGATATATCTTTATAACACACATTCGGACATAAGAAATACAAATTAGTTAAAAGAGCGGTTAAGCAAAACAAAAAATATACAAATATATAAAAATATGTATATATATATATATACAGATATAAAATAATACCAATAATAAATTTGGAAATAATACGAAACTGTATTATTAAACGATACAATATATATAACAAATACTTTATTTTTTGCTTTTATTGCTATATTCAAATCAGTATAGACTGAAAAAATCATTACACTTATTTAAAAATATAAATAAAATGTTTAATGTTGATAAAAAAAAACATACCCTGGAGCTACACTCTCATAACAAGTTGCTATATTTATTTCAGAAAGTGACAGGTTAATAAGATACTGCACTAGGTTTTCAACTTCACCGATTCAAGATAACTTTGAATCGTTATATAAATAAAAAAGGAAAATTTTAACAATTTTTGAATTCGTCTCCAAGCGGCTCATGACGCCATAGTAGAAACTGAGTCATCAGATTTAGCTGAAAATTTAAAATCCTCGGCTTTCGCCAAATACGAAAACTGCTTAGACCAGTTTGAAGAAACTGAAGCAATGATTTCTGATAAACGAAAATTAATTAAAGCCATTGCACCTACTCCACATCCGAGAGTAGAGCTGCCACAAATCCAATGCCAAGATGCAAGTTCAGGCATCTACCTCAAGGTGCACGAATGCACAGAAATCTTTCGTGGTGGTTATGAACAATGGCCATCCTGCCGGGATATGTTTACAGCCGTTTTCATAAACCATCCCAAATTATCAAATGCAGAAAAAATGTATCACCTTCGACACAAAATAAAAGGTAAAGCAGGCGTAATAGTCAAACAATTACTTAATGACGAAAATTTCAATTTCGCTGGAGAAGCTCTTAAATCACGATACGAAAACGAAAGGATATTGGTCGAAAAACAAAGATCGATATTAATGAACTTGCCACAGATTCAAAAGGAAACAAGTGAAGAATTTATCACACATCAATCCACTGTTTTAAATTGTTTGTCGGTTTTATCGACACAGCACAACAATATTCCCCCAGACAGCTGGAACCATACTGGTAAACATATGCACCGCCGCATTACCAGAAAAATCATTATTTCTATGTGAGCAATCGCTCTTATCACGAAGAAAATGCCTCATGTGGCAACAGACGACAGACTTCCTAACTACCCAGTATGAAATCGCAGAAATAGTAGACAAAAAAAAAAAAATAGACAAAACGAAAAGTGTTCAACACGACTCAAATTTTAAAACTTAAAGAAAGAAACTATTTCGTGAGATCAAAAAAATTATGTACAAATTGCTTGTCACAAGCGCATACATATAAAAATTACAAAAGCAAATTCAATTGCTTATATTGTCACAAAAGACACCGAAAATTCAAAGGAAAACTTTAATTCACAATTAAGGAAATTTCGGACGTTAGCAAAACGGACCCGTCATATCAATTACAACACCAAAAGATCAATATTGTGAATCCTTCTACAAAGTTACAACTACTCGATCAAATAATGGTCGGTACGTCGTATAACTACCACTAAAGCCACAACTTTCCAACACTCCACAAATTGGTACAAAAAACCAAGTTAGAGCTTATTCTGACAACCCCAGTGTTAAAAACATAAATACAGATAATTCAACTAAATCATCCATTAAATTCGAAAAGGGTAGTACAACGAAAACACAGGGGATCCCATGGAATGCGATATCTGACTAGTTTTCATATCCTACTGAGCCAATATCCGCATTATCCGCAATAACAATTTCGACCCCGCAGGATGGCTTTCGCCAAATTATGATACCAGCAAAAATCCTAAGTTTTCTTTACTCAGAAAAATGATCACCATTCTCAAATAATCTAAACATTTCCGAGTTGAGTTGAGTTTAAGGTTGAACACTAATTAAAACGGCTAACAAATCAAGGCGAATATATGCCTATACGAGTATACATAATCTTATAGTACACTAACTACATACATATAAAATCAAATAGACGGACAATTACACTATTTGTATATTGCTATTTATATTATATGCTGTCGGCCTTCGTCGTCTATTACCCCGAACAACCATTTGTACATTGTGCCTCCTAGACTAATTAGGCCTCTCTTCTTTCTTCCCTCTTTCTTAGGTGTGTAGTCGATCTAAGTTTTGCTTTGATTATTTTAAGTCCATTCAAAAGAAGTTACTTATTTCTGCCAGTCTTAGTTTTTTTTCCACATCTTCTACCAATATTGTTAACTCTTTCGGATGTACTTGTATAATATGCATTATTGTATTTACCTCGTGGACGAGTTCTACTTCGTTGAGTTAAATCATCGTGTATCCTTCATCCGCATGCTACTTATAGAATCACTGTCACCATTTCTTGGCGGTAATCAGAAACGCTATTATCCACATGGTCTGAAAATAGATTTGCCCGTGAATTAACTTCTCTGCTTTAGCTAATTTAAGTGGCCTCTTTATGTTAGCTACATGAATGTTTTACAGGGTAGTAATTCGAAACTACGGTTCGTCCTTGTGTCTATCTTGAATTATGTGTTGTTTCGCTTGGTCTATTGCTTTTTTTAAAATGATTGGATATATACTATTTTTTGTGTTTTTTGGTGTACATTTAATGGTTGAGTGATATCTGTCATTATAGTTACCTATAACGATCTGTATCCTCATTTCTGTTGAGAGACTTGGATCCTCAAGTCCTGTTACTTTTTCTGACAGGGTTGAGTGCAGCCTCTCAATGTCTGCATTGCCTGTAAAGGAATTAGGGTTTGTTAGGTGTACCTCTACTTTTTCTGCATTGAAGAACTGTATCAACTGTCCGGCCCTGAATTCATTATCCATTATGATTTGTTTTGGTTTTTTGAACTTCACGAAATGTGAAATTATAATGGGCTTCTTTGCCCTTCTATTTCTATCAGTTATCCTGTATGCCCGTGCATTTTGTCAGTTTGTCAATAACTGTGACAAAAGACTATTTTTTTAAATGAAAAATGTCTACATGTATTATTTCGCTTTTATCTGTTGGTGTCTCCGTTAGTTTAAACTTTGATCTTGTCAGTTTCCTATCATACTTAACTCTTTGGCACTTTTCACAGTTATTTATTATTAATGTATGTGTAGTATGTGCTCTTTGAATTTAGGATAGTATATTTTGTTTAAGTATATTGTAAGTTTTGTTTATTCTGCAACGTGTTGACTCATTATTATGGTAAAGTGAGATTTGCTTATGTAAATCTTCTTCTTTTTCTTTTTCTATTTCTGTTGCTCTTTTTCTACATTTGACAAATTTAAAATTATTTTGATGTGAAAACATCGAAATCATTAATATTTCAATTTTATGATAATCAGATTCAGTGACTTCTGAGAATATGCCGATACTCCCTTTTCCTTTAATGTGCCGACTGAACACCTTTTTTTATTATGTACTCTTCCTCCATTGGGTTGATTTCTATTATCTTCCACCCGTTATGATTTGAATTTTATGTTTATTTACTATTATATTTAGTAAGGTCAATTTACACATTCAAGGTTACAAAAATTCGTAAGAAGCTGAAACTCGGCAAAATTGCTCAAAAGTCGAGGTCAAAGGTCAAACAAATGATTTTCAGCAAACCCTTAAGTTTTTTTCGCAAAATTACCTAAGAACAAAATTGCAGATCACAAAATTCTCTACAAAAAATGTATCAATATATTTTTCCTCACAGACAACATTTTGGAGATATAACGCTAATAAATAAAGTTGGATAATTTGTAATCCCCATATTTTGCACACGTTACCACGTATAAACATCACTGAAGCTGTTTAAATAATTGTTTCAGTTACGCACTCACCTTGTTTCCACTGTTCCGTAACAAAAAAAAACCAAACGGGCACGGTCACGGCTGATATATAAAAATATATACGGGCGCAAAAAGGGCGGAAAAGTTGCACGTCTTGATCGCTTGAATTGCTAACGAAAAAGGAAGGGTGTGGTCCTCTGTTAGCCCCTTTTGAGTGTTGAGTTGTGTAGAGTTGTGGTGTGATGTGATGTGTATGTGTGGGTGGTCTGAGTGGTGTGATGTCTGTTGTGGATCGTGTTGATGTGGTGTGTTGGCGCGCAGTGGCGTGTATGGAGGGGGGAGGCGTAACTCATCTAGCCATCCCGGCCCCCCTAGGCGAATTCTAGCCTAGCAATCGCTGTAGTTGCTGCAGCGTAGCAACAACACTGCTGAGGCCAGTGGAGCGGCGGTATGTTGGCCTGGGCTGCCGACGCCGCGTTGATGCCTCCTGTCGCCTTGGTCTGGAGAAAGGTGGAGCTGCTTCTCTTCGGGGGCGATCCGGATGGCTGCTCTGCTGCGATCTACGGCTTGGGGCGAGTTGTCGCCCGACGGTCCGCTTTGGGGTGCGGTGCAGCATGGTATGGTGCTGTCTATTGCACAGTTGGCAAAGCGTAACCGACGTACACTCCGGTGTCGTGTGGACCGTAGACAAACAGTTGAGGCAGTGCCCGTGCGCTTGGGCAACCTGCTGACGTTGTGGTGGCTGCATGCTTCGAAAAATGCTGCAGTGTTGCAGCCGGTGTGTGCGTCGACACAGTGGGCATCGGCTGCGTTGCGGCACCGTTGCCAGTGCTGATGAATTAATTTGATCGATCATTGCGGTTAGAATGGTTGGTTTATAACGACTAATTCATTTGCGTCGCGGTAATATCGGCGGATTGTTTGTTATTTGCGGTTTTGTCATTAGATACGGTTGGCAGAAAACATAATTTCACGAGCGGTCTTGTCAGCGTTCCGCTTTGAGTACGGAGATCAACTACTCGTATATGATCGTCGGAACCGCAATATAGTTTTTCTATGCGGCCAAGCCGCCATTCTGTGGGGGGTAGACAATCATCGTGTATGATAACACAGTCTCCAATTTCCAAGAATTTTGATTCTTTCCCATCGATTTAATAGGGATAGCGACCCCACGCCTGGCTCAGGTATGGCCAGAATGGGTGCTCCTTTGAGAAAATGCCCTGGAGTTAGGGCTGTGAAGTCGGAGGGATCTTGCGAGAGTGTTGTGAGTGGCCGTGAATTGAGAACGGCTTCAATTCGGGTTAATAAGGTAGTGAATTCTTCATAATGGAATTTATAATTTCCAGCTACTTTTTTGAAGTGGGATTTGAAGCTTTTTACACTTGATTCCCATAAACCACCCATATGAGGAGCGCTTGGGGGGATAAACTGCCAATTAATGCCTTGGGGAGCATACTTCTGAACAATTTCAGGTGATACTTGTTTAATAAAATCCACAAACTGTTTTTCAGTGGCTCTTTGGGCTCCATTGAAGGTTTTGCCGTTATCGCTCATTAGTTTTGAGGGGAAGCCGCGTCGTCCGACGAAGCGAGCAAATGCCGCGAGAAAAGCCTCCTTAGTCAGATTTGTACATAGCTCGAGGTGCACTGCTTTTGTCGTAAAACAGACAAAGACAGCCACATAGCCTTTCATTATGGTGGGCGACCTTAGCATGAACGCCTTTATTTGAAAAGGCCCAGCAAAATCGATACCTGTGACTGTGAAAGGCAGAGCGAAGTTACAGCGTTCCGGTGGAAGTGCTGCCATAATCTGCGTTCGCAACTTCTGCTTATGCAGAGTGCAGATCTTGCACATGAAAATGCATTTTTTTATTTGGGGCTTAAGAATATAGAATAATTTGGGGAATATAGAACTATATGTTGCATTAGGCGATGTTCTGCGTGGAGCATAAGTAAGTGGATATAATTGAGGAGTAAAGTGGCAAGTCGAGATTTCTCTGGTATGATTGGAGGATAGCGTTCATTATACGTGAGGCTTGAATTGGCAAGCCGACCATTCGCACGAAGCAGACCTTTCGTGTCTAGGAATGTGTTAAGAACTAAGAGTGAACTCCTTTTGTCAGTGGGTTTTGATTCTCTTAATAGTGTTATATCGCGGCTGAAGTAGCGCGTTTGAGTTGATGCGATTAGAGCGACCTTTGCCTTTTGCAATTCCAGGTGCGTCAATGTATTGCATTGGGGGTACTCTGAGGAAACTCCCTTAACTTTAATTTTAAGTCACTCTATGAACTTTAACATATAGGCGATTACTCTGAGGGCTCGGGAGAACGATGAAAATCGCTCAAGGATGTCAGTATCCTCCACTGCTCTGTGAAAGGAGTCGATTTTTCGACTTTCTGGGGCTATTATATTGCGCATGGGCGATTGTGGCCAAGAATCGGGAGATTCTGTTAACCATCGGGGGCCATTCCACCAGAGGGTGGTGGTGGCGAGATGCAGGGGTTTGCGTCCTCTTGTACCTAGATCAGCATAATTGTCAGCACTGGCTACATGTCGCCAAGTGGCTGACCCCACTAGGTCAAGTATTTGAGACGTTCGATTAGCAATGTACGTCTTCCATGCATGTGGTGGTTTTTCCAACCAGGCTAGAACAATTTCAGAATCGGACCAGAGATACAATCTATGTTTCTTCATGTTTAAATGGGTCTGCACCATGGAAGCTAATTTTGCGAGTAGTAGCGCGCCACAGAGCTCAAGTCGAGGTAGACTTAGCGTTTTTAAAGGAGCCACCTTTGCTTTTGCTACTAATAAGTGGCTTGTGGTCGCAGTTTTGCTTTGTGTGCGCACATAGATAGTGGCACAGTATGCCTTCTCCGAGGCATCACAGAAGCCGTGTATTTCAACTTTGTGTTCGGGGAAATAGTTCACCCATCGTGGGATTTGTATCTGGGAAATGTCTTCCAGATTGTTTGCGAACTGGGACCATTTTTCTAAGCGAAGAGGTTTCACTTGTTCGTCCCAGTCGGTTCCGTCTAGCCATAATTCTTGTGTCAAGATTTTCGCTTGTATCATAATTGGCGAAAGCCATCCTGTGGGGTCGAAAAGTTTTGCCACAGAGGATAAAATTTGGCGTTTTGTTATGGCGGATAATGCTGATATTGACTCTGTAGTGTATGAAAACTGGTCAGATATCGCGTTCCACTGGATCCCCAGAGTTTTTGTTGTACTTTCCTTTTCGAATTTAAGGAAATTAGTGTCCAACAGATTTTCTTTAGGTATATCCTTTAAGATATTAGGGTGGTTCGCCGTTATCTTTTTTAACGGAAACCCTGCGGTTTTGAGGGCTTGCGTCACTTGTGCTAGTGACTCGTATGCTTGTGGAAGACTGTGACTTCCAGACAGAATATCGTCTACATACGTTTGTGATTTTAATATGGAGCACAGTTGACGCCAAAGGTAACTGTTTTAAGTTTATAGTCGCGTAGTGGACTATTAGGAGATTTTCGGAAAATAATTCGCTGAAAATCTTGATCGTCTTTATGTACGACTATTTGCCTATACATTTTTTCGACGTCTCCGTTAAATACGTATTTGAATATACGCCAATTTAAAATGAGTAGCATTAAATCTGGTTGGAGCGTGGGTCCCGCATATAGGATATCATTTAGGGAATTCCCCGAGCTGGTGGATCTTGATGCATTAAAAACAACTCTTACTTTAGTTGTTTTTTTGTCTGGCTTTACTACTGCGTGAAGAGGCAAGTAAAATGAGTAATATTTGCCATTTATGACTTTTTCGCATGGGCTTACTTCCTCCATGTGGTCTAAATGGAGGTATTCTTCTAACACGCCATCGTATTCTGGCTTAAGCTCACCTTTTTTAAGTAAGTTCTTTTCCATACTTTAAAACTGCTGTATTGCAGAGGTGCGAGAGTGACCTAAGGCGAGTGTGTTAGGAAATTGTTGTTTTAGTGGTATTCGTACGACGTACCGACCATTATCTGATCTAGTAGTTGTGGCTTTGTAAAAGTCTTCACAATACTGATCTTCAGGGGTTGTGATTGATATGGGGGGGAGTTCTTCTAACTCCCAAAATTTTTTCAATTGTGAATTGAGGTATTCGTTTGAGATTTCCTCAATCTGAGTGATCATGGTGGTAACTGGTTCCGAGACTAGTCCACTTAGGATCCCCCCAAAAATAGTATTTTGTGCCAATAGTGTATTCGAAATTTTCTCAATACTTTCGAGTATTATCTGTGGTATGAGATCGCTGCCTAATAGAAGGCCTATTTGAGCGGGAGTGTTGCAGTTGGGATCTGCTAGCTTTAGGTGTGAAACCTTTTGCCAATGCTTGCTATTTATATGATAGCTTGGAAGCATATTTGTTAGTTGCGGTAAGACTATAGCTTCTGCTTGTATGTGCTTATCCGCTTGGGGGGAAATTAGGGTAATGGGGCAGATTTTATTTGAGTTTTGGACTACTCTTCCGCCCATTCCCGTAATTTCAAAATTGGCTAGTTTTGTTGGCAGTTGTAGCCTATTTTGAGCCCTAGACGTTATGAAAGATCGTTGTGATCCTTGGTCTATTAAGGCCCTAAGTTTAAACAGCTCTCCTCGGTGTTCGATGGAGACGACTGCTGTTGGTAGTAGTACTCTACTTTGATTTTCGCTGTGTAGCGTTTGGGTTTTTAATGCCTTTGAGCAGCATGGTGCTTCTTGGCAATTTTCGGGATTTCGCACTTCCGGATTTGCTGTTGTAACTAAACCCGTGGCTCTTTTCATATTTGCGCTGTTTGGGGGTGAGCTGGAAAATGTGTTGTAATGCAGCATTGAATGATGTCGTTTATGACAATAAACGCAATTAAATTTGCTTTCGCACTCTTTAAGTGCATGTGCATGTGATAGGCAATTTGTACAAAGCCTTTTTGTTTTTACAAAATTGTTCGTATCGACAATATTTAATTTTTCGAATTTATCGCAAGATTTAAGTTTATGCCCTCCTGTACACAGTTGGCATGACGTTTGTTTATACTGTCCGGATGTGAACGATTGATTTTTAAAAAAACTTCTATTTAAATTGTTATTGCTACTGGTTTGGGGTCTATTAAAGCTTCTATTGAGGTCGTTTTGAACGTTTTTAGTTCTAACTAGTTTTTTGTCTACCCTTTCTGCTATTTCATATTGGGTAGTTAGAAATTCTTTCATTTGCTGCCACGTTGGGCATTTTTTCCGAGATGAGAGCGATTGCTCCCACAAAAGTAACGATTTTTCTGGTAATGCCGCGGTGCATATATTTACCAGAATAGGGTCGCAGCTGTCTGTGGGAATATTTTGTGTCGATGAAACCGACAAACAATTAGAAACAGTGGATTGTAATCTAATAAATTCATCACTTGTTTCTTTCTGAATTTTAGGCACGTTCATTAGTATCGTTACTTGCTTATCGACCAATATTCTTTCATTTTCGTATCTCGCTTTTAGAGCTTCCCAAGCCAGATTGAAATTATCGTCATTTAGTGCGAACTGTTTGACTATGACGCCTGCTTGACCTTTTGTTTTGTATCGGAGGTGATACAATTTTTGCGCATTTGTTAATTTTGGGTGGTTTATGTAAACGGCTGTAAACATGTCCCGGAAGGACGGCCATTGTTCATAACCACCATGAAATATTTCTGAATCACATGTGGACACCTAGAGATGGATGCCTGAACTTGCCTCATGACTTTGTACTTGTGGCAGCTCTACTCGCTGATTTGGATTAGGTGCAATTGCTTTTATTAGCTTAAGTTGATCGAAAATCATTGCGTTAGTTTCTTCGAATTGGTCTAAGCAGTTTTCGTATTTTGCGTAAGCCGAAGATTTGAAAATTTCTGGTAGATCTGAGTCGTCAGATTCTACAATTGCGTCATATGCAGCTTGGAGACGTGACCAAAAATTGTCAAGATTGTCTTTTCTGATTTCTAATACCGATTCAGAATTATCTTGAATCGGAGAAGAAGAAAATCGAGTGCAGTATCTTATTAAACTGTCACTCTCAGCAATGAATTTACTGTATGTAATGTCTTTCCCCCTTTTTTGCCTTATAGCACCTTGCTTTGAGCGTGTAGCTTCTGCAGGTGTACATGGACTTCTTTCGTCAGAAATCATTTTTGGAACTTTTAGCAACTGAGTTGTTTTAAAATCTTTCGAGCCTGAGCTCATTTAAGAGATGTGCCGAAGTAAAATAAAATATTTTCACTGTAAGAAATATATGTATATTTGAAACCTTTTTTAAGAAAATAAGGGTTTTTGTTTATTTTTTAGAAAAAATTAACAAACTAATAACTTTTTTAAACTCGTATGAGTACCTAACTCTTTTATGATAATAAGAGTTTTTATTTAATGAAATGAATATATTGCGCGTATTTCGTGTTTTATCGCTTTTTTTTCTTTAATATTATTTAATTGATTAATACTAAACGCAACTGTTTTTTATTTTTACTTTTATTTGTAAGTATTATTTGTCCGTAATTCCTATAGGGTATACCTATAAGCGGATCAGCTGATACATATGTACTTGACGTTATGCGCAATTGAGAGCTCGTCTTAGAGATCAATGCACTTTGTACATATGTACATATGTATTTATGTAATATATTATGTTTAAATATTTTTGCGCAATCCTGCTTGTTTTTGTTGGTCAAAGAACTAGGGGTATTGCGAATATGTGCCAATGTGGACTTAGAATATTATATGTATTGCAATCCTACTTGTTTTTGTTTAACAAAGAACAAGGGGTATTGCGGAATATTTGCCAATGTGGACTTTGAAGCGAAGTACTTATGTATTGTTGTATACCTTAGCGTGTATATATACGCAGTTCGAAAAGACCGCGAAAAGGAAAGAATATACCGCAGGTATTCTTGTAAAATTTATGTATATAAATTTTTAGTGATATATGTATGTATATATTTATATATGTTATATATAATATGTACGTTTGTACGTTTTCGCTTTTGTTTGTGTTTTTTTCTTTTGATTTGCCTTTGCTTATTTAACGCAATCCTGCTTATACTTGATTAAGTATAAGGGGTATTGCTGGAAATTGGTGCAAGTAAATACTTGAATTATTTAGTTTTTGAAATGTTTTTGTGTATTTGAACACAACGGTAAGCATTTAGGTAATCAAGAGTTCGTTAGATATATATTTTTTACCAAACTGTTTTATATCTTAGCGGTATTTTGGTTTTTACCGGAAAAGAAACCGAAATATAGAAACAGTTTGGTAACCGCTTTTTTTATTATTGCCTTTATTAAGACGGATTTTTGTAAAAAATAAACCGCAAAGGCATAAATTTCAACATACATACAATAAGAGGATATATACATATACTAAAGGGAATCGATACGACTCACTTTGGGGTTTCCGCCAAGGGATTTTGGTGAGCTTGAGTGGTTGTTGTTGTTTGCTGTTAAAGTTTTTTGATTTGAATTCGCGCCCGTTCAGTATTTTTATGTTTTGTTGCTTTTTGTTCAAATTCGCGCTCGTACCTAGTTTCTTACTATTTCGCGCACGTTGATGGTTTTCCTGTTTTTTTTTTTGTTATGTATATATATGTATGTTTGTGCCACTTCCCTTCACTCACTTCTTCTGTCCTTTTTTTTTTTTTTGTTTTCTATGTGTATATGTATGTCACTCCCCTGCACTGCACTTCTTGTAGAACTGTTTTTTTTTTTTTTTTGTATGTGTATATATGGTTTTTCACTGCACTGCACAGCACTTACGTCTTTTTTTTTCGTGTGTATTTCAACGTTTAGCCACTATTTTTGTTCTCAAAGGATCAATAAATAATTGTTTCAGTTACGCACTCACCTTGTTTCCACTGTTCCGTAACAAAAAAAAAACCAAACGGGCACGGTCACGGCTGATATATAAAAATATATACGGGCGCAAAAAGGGCGGAAAAGTTGCACGTCTTGATCGCTTGAATTGCCAACGAAAAAGGAAGTATTTGGTCCTCTGTTAGCCCCTTTTGAGTGTTGAGTTGTGGTGTGATGAGATGTGTATGTGTGGGTGGTCTGAGTGGTGTGATGTCTGTTGTGGATCGTGTTGATGTGGTGTGTTGGCGCGCAGTGGCGTGTATGGAGGGGGGAGGCGTAACTCATCTAGCCACTGTTAAATAACCAAAGTTAGTTTGCTATTGGCGATTGTTACTTACCTATGTAAAATATAAGTTAAACTATGAGAATCTCAGGTATAATAAAACCCTGTTCCTGTTCCCTGTCCCAGAGTTACTGTCGTATTTGACGGATATGATGATTAAACGAAAAATATTAAAGCTGCAGAGCAACGTTCTCGAACTGCTGCTTCATCAACCTCGTCTGATATTAAATTCGATGAATCAATGACGAAATAATCACAACAAATCTCGGTTAATTTCAATGTTGAAAGCAAATTTTACTGCTAAAAATATATCAGGTAAACAAGCTAATTATGATGCTGATGCACTTATTATTAACACAGCGATAGAGCAATTTAATGTGACAAATACAACTGTTATTGTTGGTGAAGATGTTGATTTACTCTTACTTACTGCTCGAACTCCTACTGAACAAATTATTTATTTATTTTAAACCAGCTAAAGCTCAAAATCAATCGAGGGGAAACTTTAGTATACCCACGGTTGCAGGGTTAAGGGGGACATGGTTGGATAGAGAACATTCTCCAGATGAAGAATATATGTATGTATATAATTATAGCTGCCGGAAACTGCAACTACTAAAAAAAGCCATATGTGGTTGCAAAAAAGTTGTTTCCTGGCATGCACACATTGTCAAGGCCGGTCGGGACCTAATGTTGTCCAACTATTGAGGACTCCTATGATACCGATGAATTGGGGCAGTTTACTTGTACCCAAAGTAAAATAGAAGAAGAGGAACAAGAGGAAGAACTAGAGGAAGAACGAGAAGAAGATGAAGAAGAGGAAGCAGAAATATTTGAAAACTATGAATCCGACGAATAAATTTAGCTATTTTCTTTTTATTACTTTTTATTTTTACCAACCCTTATGAATGATATTATTTCGCAATAGTTTTAAAAGAAATAGAAACACAGCAGACCCGTGGAATAGGTGGACTGGGGAAACCACGTTAAAAAAACGCGCTAAGTTAAAATATTAAAAATATGGGGATTACTATCCAACTTCTTAAAGCGTTATATCTCCAAAATAGCGGCTCTGAGGAAAAAAACTATCGGTACATTTTTTGTAGAGAATTTTGTGATCTGCAATTTTGTTCTTTGGTAATTTTGCGAAAAAAACTTACGAGTTTGCTGAAAATCGCGAAAAACTATTTTTTGACCTTTGACCTCGTGACAATTCTTTTTGTACACTCCAGAACGAAGAGGATTTTTGAGATTTCTTTTGTAATTGTGTTTTGAGCAATTTGCTTGTTTTTTTGTTTCAGCCTCTTATGAATTTTTGTAACCTTCCTACTTATTTTAGGCCTAAATTGACCGGATTATATTTCTTCTTTGATTACAACATGTTCTAGCAGTTCTTCTTCTGCAGAATGCACTGTATCCGACATTTCTAAATTTGATTAATCGTCGTTCCCCTCCGTTATTTTAGGCGAATTTTCGATCCGACTTAGGAAGTACGCTACTACGTGATCTTTGCCCTTTACATACTCCATTTCGTAATTGTACTCCTGGAGTTTTAGAAATCACCTTTGATGGCGTGATGCAAATTCTTTCCCTTTATACTTGTTATTTAGATTCTTGATATACACCATTTCTTATTAAATAGAGTGAGTGAGATTAAAATTTTATTTTGATTTTCCGAGGCTAATTGGCAAAAAATTCCTCGTTGTTATTTGTTTCCTCTGTTCTGCTCATAGCGTCAACCTCCATGGGTGTTAGGCCATTTGAGCGTATTGATTGCCGAGTGCCATTCTGTACAGTTTGCCTTTACGATTTAGATTATTTTGATCAGAATTTCTTGAATTAGTTTGTCTGTGGGGATTATTTGGGTGATAGATATTTTGCCCTGAAAAGTTTATATTTCTTTGGGATTATCGTCCGATTAACTATTTTGTGAATAAAAATTATTAATATTACGGGGATGTTGTCCTGAATTGCTTAGGTAGGATCAATATTTTGAACGCTACCATTTTGTCTCCTATAGTTGTTTGTTATTTGATTATTCTGGTTTCTTTCCATTTTTTGTGAAAAACAAAGGGTTTACTATTCCGTCGTCCAGCACTATGAAATTACGAATTGTATTTGTCATGTCGTTATATTTCTTTCCTCATATTTCCTGACTCACTTAAATCACAATATTCCGTAACATTATCATTTATTTCTTTAGCCTTTCTACTAAGTTTACTGATACTTCCCACCCTTAGAATGGTGAAGTCGTTGGTCAATGTCATCCGGTTTTTTTGTTGACCTGAAGTGCTGTTTTAATTTTATTTTGCATGTTTATTAACTTCTGGGGGGACTTAAGGACAAAAAATTGTTTGCTGTACCTAATATTTATTTCAAAATCGTAAATTATTCTGAAAACCAGCTGTTTTTGTTCAACATAATCAGTTAATATCTTATCAATTGCCAATTAACGCCAGTAATATTCTTGCATTACCTTCGAATGGCTGCAAGTATTTCAGGTCTTTTTCAATTTTTTTGACTAAGGCTAACGTCTTGTTGTGCAGCATTTTATTGAAGGAATTGTGTTATTGCTGATAAACAGCGATCGACGTCGTCATATTTTTTTTATAATTTCTTTGTATCTTTGGAATATACTTCTATTATGTATTCAAATATTCAGCTTATATCATATAACTGCTATTCGAGCCTTTTAATGTAAATAAAATGTTTTAAGGGAGGGGTTTTTACTTTCGAAAAATCAATTTTTTTTTGTTTCTCTTATCTTATTGTTTAACATTTCAAGAATATGTCCTTAAAACTTTAGGTCGATAGAAGAAATATTCTTAAAGTTATTGTCTTATTAATCTCCTGGCCTTTAACGCTCCAACCAATAGTTCATAAACTTCAGACGCGTTTTTCTCAAAACTACTTTTTCAAGGTTCGTGTTCACTGTCATTTCAAAACTACTTGACCGATTCATTTCAAACTTTATACACATTTTCGACATATAAAATACCGCCCCCTACGTTTAGTAAACATTTTTTTTTTACATCAAGGGTGTTTTTCACCCCCAAAATGGCGAAATTTTTGGTGGAAAATAACAGTTTACACTTTAAAAAGCCGCCAAAAATTTTTAAATGAAAAAAAAAATTATCAGAAAACGTAGGGGCACCGCAAATTGTTTTTTTCTCAAGACGTTCTGGGGGAAGCTCCGTTACCGGCTTATTATATTGTCGAAAGTATGCTCAATAATGTACAAAAAGTCCGAATAAAATTACTCAATCCATATTTACGAAAAAAATTCGCAAAAAAAGTCTTTTTTTTTCCATGAAAAAACCTAACCCCTCCTTAACTTTCTAGTACAATTGCTATTTAAATGCCACTGCATTCAATGTTTCCATGCAATCGTTTTATGCTTTAAAAATTCTGTCACTCAGATTTTTTTGGGTTACAAGTACATATAGATCTTTTCTTTTCTTAAGCTTCCAAAACTGTTATACTTTCAAACTGAACCAATTAATGATCTGGTTTTTATAATAAATATATTGTAGTATTCTCAAACTGTAAGATCTTCTTATCTTCAAACTGTAAGCAACATTATATTACGGGTTGTAGTTTCTTTTCGTACTCATTATATTTGCGGTTGTTTCTTTTATAAGTTTGTTATTTGTATCGTTCATTTAAAATTTGTCTACCGTCTGCTTAATAAAGTTAGCAACCCCACGCTTGACTCAGATCTGGCCAGAATGGGTGCTCCTTTGAAACCTTTGAAGAGGTATCTTGTGACAGTGAGATTTGTGATTTTCGCCCACTCTTTTGAAGTGAGATTTGCAACATTTACAAGTTTTTCCCATAAATTACCCTTATGATGAGGTCTAAGATAGATGCAATAAGTTCGATCTTTGCTTTTCTGGGTGCGTCAATGTATCACATCGGAAGTATGGTGATCAATTAACTTTAATTTTGAATTGTGTTATAATTATGAAAATTTAGACAACTATGAGGCACTAGAGTAAGAGAAGTGTCCATTTTTCGACTTTCTAGTATGTTGCGGACGATATTATGTATGGAAGTGGGTGATTATGCCCAAGAAGTGGGTGATTATGTCCAAAAATCGGGAGGTTCGGATGTCGTTTAGATTATTTGAGAATGGTGATCATTTTTCTGAGTGAAGAAAACTTAGGATTTTTGCTTGTATCATAATTTGGCGAAAGCCATCCTGCGGGGTCGAAATTGTTATTGCGGATAATGCGGATATTGGCTCAGTAGGATATGAAAACTGGTCAGATATCGCATTCCATGGGATCCCCTGTGTTTTCGTTGTACTACCCTTTTCGAATTTAATGGATGATTTAGTTGAATTATCTGTATTTATGTTTTTAACACTGGGGTTGTCAGAAGAAGCTCTAACTTGGTTTTTTTGTACCAATTTGTGGAGTGTTGGAAAGTGGTAGTTGGTTGGCTTTAGTGGTAGTTATACGACGTACCGATCATTATTTGATCGAGTAGTTGTAACTTTGTAGAAGGATTCACAATATTAATCTTTTGGTGTTGTAATTGATATGACAGGGGCGTTTTTATAACTCCCGAAATTTCCTTAATTATGAATTAAGGTATTCTTTCGAGTTTATGTCAACTTGAGTTGTTGATGTGGAAACTGGTTCTGTAACTAGTCCATTTAGAAGCCAACCAAATAAGGTGATTTGGGCTAGAAGGGTGGTTGAGATTTTTTCAACTCCTTCGGGTATTATCTGTGGGGTGTTGCAGTTGGGATCTGCCAGCTTTAGGTGTGAAACCTTTTGCCAATGTTTGTATTTGTGTGATAGCTTGGAAGCATATTTGTAAGTTGCGGTAAGACTATAGCTTCTGCTTAAATGTGATTATCCGCTTGCCGGGAAATAAGGGTAATGGACAGATTTTGTTTGAGTTTTGAACTACTCTTCCGCCCATTCCCGTAATTTAAAAATTCGCTTGTTTTGATGGCAGTTTAGCCTCTTTTGTGCTCTAGACGCTTTGAAGGATCGTTATGATCCTTGGTCTATTAAGGCTCTAGGTTTATAGAGTTCTTCTTGATGTTCGATGGAGATAACTACTGTGGGTAGTAATACCCTATTTTGTATTTCGCTGTGTATCGTTTGAGTGGTTTTTGATTTTGAGCAACATAGTGTCTTTTGGCAATTTTCGAGATTTTGCTTTTTGGGAGTTGGTGTTACAATTAAACCTGTGGTTCTTTTTGTATAAGCGCTTCTTTGGGGTGAGATAGAAAATTTTTTGTCTTTTGTGACAATATAAGCAATTGAATTGCTTTTGCATTTTTTATATGTATGCGCATGTGACAAGCAATTTGTCAATACTTTTTTTATCTCACGAAATATTTTCTTTTTTTAATATTTAATTTTTTTAATTTATCGCAAGATTTTAGCTTATTTCCTCTTGTGCATAGTTCGCATGACGTATGTTTTTTCTGTTCGGACGTGAACGTTTGCGTAACGATTGTTTTGGCAAAGCGGCGGTGCATATATTTACCAGTATTGGGTCCCAGCTGTCTGTGGAAATATTTTGTGTCGATAGAATGGGCAAAAAATTCGAAACAGTGGATAGCAGTCTAACAAATTCTTCACTTGTTTCGTTTTTAATTTAAGGCAAGTTTATTAGATAGATAGATAGGTTTATATGAGGTTTTGCACTGCGACCTAGGGTCTATTGTGTCCTCTCCTCCATCACATGCATTCTTAAAGTCCCAGCACTCTTACTCAAACTCCAGAAACTTGCTGGGTGATATTGAGGCAATGTGATCCCTGTCAACATAAATGGAACAGAGGACCTGCAGAGCCTGCGTCTACGAATTGCGGTTGATTCTAGAATCAGGTGTTCTCGTGTTTCCGGCCCCATGTCGTAGAACCGGCAGTGACTATCTCTGCTCGCTCTCTCCTCCGTACGGAGCAGCTCCTTTATTGTAGGAGCTCCACCGCAATGAATGGTTCTAGAAGCAGCAGCAGAGCGGGCAAGTTCGTCTGCCATCTCGTTACCGGCTACCTATTTATGCCCCGGCACCAAGATCAAGTGTACACGGTTGCAAGCTGATAGGCGGTTCAGCCTTCGTATGCACTCATAAGCCGACTTCGCTTTTGGCGCCTCTTGGCTATCGCTGAGTATAGCAATACTCTTATTTCGATAGTTGCGTTGGAGATTTATTATTGCACACTGAGTTATGGCAAGTACTTGTGCCTAAAAGGTGCTCGGAAAACCACTCATGGGTATGGAAAGCTTGGTATGTGGTTCCGTAATGCCAGCTGCAATTCCTTTCGGTGTTTTCGAGCCGTCAGTGTACCACTGAATAGTGTGGCCTCTCAGCAGTTGGTCGAGTGTGGAATCACTCCAGTCCGCCTTAATGCCGAGAGTAACTTTAAACTTTTTTGTAAAGTGCATGTAAGCAAGGTATGCCTCGCAGTCTGTTTATTAACTAAATGGAGCAGTGTGAGCTCTAGCATGACCTCAACTGCGGTGGGGCAGGTGCTCATAGCCCCAGTGGTGCAGACGCAGGCAAGTCTTTGCAGCTTCGATAGTTGCCGACCTATCGCAGTCTGCAATGTGGTTGTCTATAATCTTTTCCAAACCTTTTAGCATGAAGGAAGTGAAACTAATAGGCATGAAGCATTTGGCCAGTGAATAGTCCTTCCTTCCTACCTTAGGTATGAAGATTACCCTTGCTATTCTCTACGGTGATGGGATGTACGACAACGCAAGGCTATCTTTCATCAGCCCAACAAGGTACGGCAAGCTCTATATGACCTCCTTGCTGCAGAAGGGCTGGGAAGATGCCGTCAGCCCCTGGTGACTTATATTTCGAGAAGGAAGCCAGTGTCCATTTGATTGAGTATGCATTGAATAGATTATTTGCAGATGTCCAATCTGAGCGATCTGGCTTATATGCGACCACTGGTTGGATTTGGTCGTCCCGAATAGTCTCCGAGAAGTGCGCAAGCAAGAGTGTAATTGCCCTTTCATCTGCGTTGGTCGTATAGGTCCCATCAGATCTTTTTATGGCCAATGCTCAGTCAGTCTTACCTCTGGCCAGAGCCTTGTGCAGTTTGGCTACCTCTGGGGTTGAGGAGACATTTTCACAGAATTTCCTGAAACTACTAGTTTTCGCAGACCTCATTTCCTTGTTGTAAGTTGTTAGGTGCTGCCTATATTTATTTCAGTTGCCAGTTCTTTTGGCTCTGTTGAAAAGCCTGCCAACCGATTTTCTGAGCACCGAGAGTTCACTGGACCTTCAAGAACAACCTTGTTGTTTGGTTGTTGTCTATAGTGGGAAATCCCCATGGTACGCGTCTATTATGAACTGGTTAGTCGCAGCCAACCTGCTCTCTAGTCCTAGCGGCGAAGCATCGCTTCCTACCTGCCTCAATCTGCTAATGTTTAATCCTAAGGTCTCTCTGAAAACATCCCAGTTTGTAAATACGTGTGGAAATACGGACTGGCATAATGTCCCTGACCTCCATTGCACAAAGTTATGTCAAGAACCTCCCTTTAGGTACTGGTAATGAATGTGGGTTCACAACCCACGTTGCAGTCCGTGCTGCCCCACTCCGTGTGGTGCGCATTGGCATCGCACCTCAGTATGAGGGGGAGCTTATTTCTCCTGCAGTATTTCATTGCGGGTGAATTGCGGGTGCTGTGGTTGTCTCCCATGGGAAATAGGCCGCTTCAAGGACGAACTCTGCCCCTTCCTTGTCCTTGACCTGCAGCGCGACCAGATCATGCGTTAGGAACTCTGAAATACAGAAGAAATCAATATCGTTCCTAACTACTACACAAGGCCGGGGTCTCTCAGATGAGAGATCCCAGATTACCTTGCTTATTTTTGTATTAACGCCTCTGACCTCCCCTATAAAGACCCACGGCTCCTGGTTTAATCGAATACCCAGGTTATCCGAAAGGAACCTACTCGCGATAACAGCCGAGGCTGCCGTCGCGTGGTGTAGGTGGGTCCACCTCCTGCCCCTTCAGCTCCTCTAGAAGCTCTTGGCTCGATAGCTGATTCCCCTATTGTCTCTTTGAACTTGGGCGTTCTTGAACCGTAATCTGGTTCCGCCCTTCCGCTTCTTCGTTTCCCAGGCGGGGTTGCGTTAACTCGGCTGAACCTCTGGTTCTTGCGTTCCGCGATGGATGCGGCGTTCGCTCACCCAGGCATCCCGCTGCTGGTTCTGGAGACATTTACCATTCAAGAATTATACTAAAGGGTATATTCCCACCTATCTCTTGTTCTTAATAAACTTGGTTGCATGGAAGTCAGAAACATATCATGATATAACCCTTGCCACTTTTATTCAAAGACTTATTGGTCATTTGCCAAGATCCCTTGGCATGATGAAACCCGTAGACCTCTTTTAAGCTCTTCACTTACACCTTAAGTTGGAGAACTAGAAATTTTGTTCGCATTATGCTATCAATAATAATTCTTTTATTAAGAAAGCCCAAGACTTTAACCTCTTCCACCTAGGAAAGTGACCAACGAGTTCTTTCCACAATTGGCTTATATTCCTAAACCATATTTACCTAAGCAGAATGTCATGCCTCGGCACCTAGCACAGCCACAGCCTACTTTTGATCATTCTCAAATTTTTTGACCAACATATTAACCTCCCGCTAGACCACAACACCCACATCCTTTCGGACTTCCACGTTCAGGGCCAAAGGATGTAGTCCGCTCCCTACATGCGAAAGTGGTTAACTACATGAATAGAAATGCACCCAAAAACAAAGCATGGAAACGACCAACCAATTTTTCAAACAAAAATGAACTTCCACTAAAAGTCCAAAGAAACTTTCACGTAAATTCAAAATTTGAACCTCCCAGATAACAAAATTACCAACACAATAATGACTACCAAAACAACGACTATAACTACACTTCTTATGATGCAACACAAACCGATGAAAACGAACAAATGCTGGACTTGACAGATTAAAAAGCTCTTCGTTACCTTATTTCAATTAGAAAGCGAAGAGTAGAGAAATTTTAAAAATACTACAATAGTTGATACTGCTTCCAATAAAAATTACTTACAATCTAATTTAGTACCAAACCCAAAGAAAAACAATAACACTTTTTACGTAAATTCCGTTGGTGAGAAAATACACATTATTCATCATACTTTCTAAATTTTTCTAAACTCGAAGAATGTAAATTAAAATTTTTTTGTTACCCACTCTTACAATTTTTCACGCCATTCTTGGAAATGATAAACCATTTTTACTCCTCCGAAACTGTGTTTCAGAACCTTAACGAAAAATTAACGTAAGTAGTACCCGAAATTAGAACGAAAATCATACCCATATTTTGTTAGTTTAAAACAAGAAGTACAAGTAGAAAAACAAATAAATAAATTACTAGAGGACGGTATTATCAGAAAATCAAGATCACCATACAACTCACCAATATGGGTTGTACCCAAAAAAGGCGATGCATCTGGCGAAAGAAAATTCAGATTAGTTATTGATACAGAAAGCTAAACACAGTGACTATTAATGACAGATATCCAATACCAGCGATAAATGAAGTATCACAATTAGGAGAAAACCAAATATTTTCAGTAATGGACTGAAAAAGCGGTTTCTATCAAATTCCTCTTAAAGAATCTAACGTGGAGAAAAGAGCTTTTTCAGTGAACAACGGAAAGTAAGAGTTCACAAGACTACCTGCTTTTAAGACAATATATAGGAAAAATATATTATGTATATATAGACAGCATAATAATATTTAGCAAAAATAAAAAATTTCATTCAGAGCATATCGAAAAAATTTTTGTTACACTCCGTAAAACTAATATGAAAGTACAAGCAAACAACTGCGAATTCTATAAAAACTAAGTAAATTTTTAGGATTCATAAATTCTGATGCTGGTATTTCCATAAACCCATTTAAAGTAAAAAGTATTGCAGATTTTCCCTAATCCAAAACATTTAAAGACCTTAGGTCATTTTTGGAACTACTTGTAGTTCATATATGAACATATACAGAAAAAAAGTCTTGTACTCACCGCAGTAGATAAATTTTCGAAAAACGTTCAAGTCAGATCAAAAGCAAAACTCATAGTTATAGATAATGAAAATTTTCTAAATTCAGCTTCAATACCATTTATGGTTGAAGATCAACTTGGTATTAACATTTTTAAAACACCCCCTTATGCTAGCAAAGTGAATGGACAAGTCGAAAGATTTCACTCTACACTTCCTGAAATTATGCGTTGCCTTCAAACCGAACGCACCCCCCGCTAATTTCAAGATCTTTCAGATCGTTGCACATACCAATATAATTATTCAATACATTCTACAACCGGAAAACGACCAATAGAAACCTTTTTGGAAGACACGTTTCAATAGACCCGCAGCAATATGAAAACTCAAGACAAGAAAATGTCGAGATATTAAAAAATCGACAGATGTAAGACTTAGAAATTCACAATAAAAGTAGAAATCTAACGCCCTAGGAGAAATAATATATGTACAAGTATGTTAAAATAAATAAACGAACAGGCTCGAAATTACAAGCAAGATATAGGAAAAGAAGAGTAAAAGAAGAAAAATAAAGTGTTGTAATCACAGAAAAAGGACGAACAGTAGACCAAAGCAACATCAAAAACTAGCAGAATTTTTGTTATCTTAATTTTAGGAAAATTCTTTAGGCAACTCCAATTTTTCGACTATACCTCATCCCACATGATTACTACTAGAGACCAACAGACAATGATACAAGACGGTACATTTAAGATAAATCATCTAATAGACCTTAACCAATACAATACAACGTTCAAATCGAGGTGGGCAGAAACATACCCGAAACATATATATTTTATCCATTTTTAAATCTCGAAATACGCGAAGCCGTAGAAGTTCTTCAAGATGTAAAACTAAACAAAACTTCGAAGTAAAAGGGCAATTTATTTGATTGGGACGGCATGAAAATATATTGCCGGTAGTCCAGATCATGAAGATCTTGAAATCATAAGTAACAATATAAACGAATCAAATAATAATAACAACAAATAAATGTTCATGAACGATGCAGTTAATAAAAATATTAATAATTTTTTAAATGTTACGAATGAAATATCTAATTATATTTATTAGAAGATAATAGTAACGAAAACGAATTAGCCTTAAGTATTGGAAGTAAGAATAATTGAAGAAAAATTTATTAATATTAAATATGCCATTCAATGGGCAAAAAAAATAAATTGCTAATTCAATGTTGTTAAATAAAAATGCTAATTCAATGTTGTTAAATAAAAATGAAATAAAAGTGCAGTTTTAAAACTTCAAGGAGAGAACATGCCATTCCTCACCGTAGAAAAAGCAGTAGAGTATGCCAATATATATCATTTAAAGGATAGATACTTTACTTTTAAAATTTAATCAAATTTTGACAAATGGGACGAAAATTTTTGGCATTAAAGACAAATGTACCGAATATAGTTTTACCAAAATATGTAAGAGAGATCAAATAGTAGACATAATTAATGATAATTGTTTATCTAGATTAATAAAAAGTTTGAATTCGTCGTGTGCATTGAGCAGCTGTCACCACATACCAACGAAAGATGAACTAGAAATGATTTCAATGGAACAGTAACGGAAACAGCAGCGGATAACATTCAGTGTTTGGCAACAAGCACAATCGAAGGAAAAAATCAACATCAAGAAAACGTTAGACCCAACGACCCACCTCACTTCTAATCGATTGAGGACGACCGAATGAAGGGAAGGAGTTAATGTAACAAATGCTATAAAGTACGAAACATAATCCGGTGGATATAAGTGAAGACGCTGCTTCAGCAATAGCACTTGCACACGCATCCGTGTGTATTTAAAGAAATAAATTCGATCATTCTCAAATTTTTTGACCAACATATTAACCTCCCGCTAGACCACAACACCCACATCCTTTCGGACTTCCACGTTCAGGGCCAAAGGATGTAGTCCGCTCCCTACATGCGAAAGTGGTTAACTACATGAATAGAAATGCACCCAAAAACAAAGCATGGAAACGACCAACCAATTTTTCAAACAAAAATGAACTTCCACTAAAAGTCCAAAGAAACTTTCACGTAAATTCAAAATTTGAACCTCCCAGATAACAAAATTACCAACACAATAATGACTACCAAAACAACGACTATAACTACACTTCTTATGATGCAACACAAACCGATGAAAACGAACAAATGCTGGACTTGACAGATTAAAAAGCTCTTCGTTACCTTATTTCAATTAGAAAGCGAAGAGTAGAGAAATTTTAAAAATACTACAATAGTTGATACTGCTTCCAATAAAAATTACTTACAATCTAATTTAGTACCAAACCCAAAGAAAAACAATAACACTTTTTACGTAAATTCCGTTGGTGAGAAAATACACATTATTCATCATACTTTCTAAATTTTTCTAAACTCGAAGAATGTAAATTAAAATTTTTTTGTTACCCACTCTTACAATTTTTCACGCCATTCTTGGAAATGATAAACCATTTTTACTCCTCCGAAACTGTGTTTCAGAACCTTAACGAAAAATTAACGTAAGTAGTACCCGAAATTAGAACGAAAATCATACCCATATTTTGTTAGTTTAAAACAAGAAGTACAAGTAGAAAAACAAATAAATAAATTACTAGAGGACGGTATTATCAGAAAATCAAGATCACCATACAACTCACCAATATGGGTTGTACCCAAAAAAGGCGATGCATCTGGCGAAAGAAAATTCAGATTAGTTATTGATACAGAAAGCTAAACACAGTGACTATTAATGACAGATATCCAATACCAGCGATAAATGAAGTATCACAATTAGGAGAAAACCAAATATTTTCAGTAATGGACTGAAAAAGCGGTTTCTATCAAATTCCTCTTAAAGAATCTAACGTGGAGAAAAGAGCTTTTTCAGTGAACAACGGAAAGTAAGAGTTCACAAGACTACCTGCTTTTAAGACAATATATAGGAAAAATATATTATGTATATATAGACAGCATAATAATATTTAGCAAAAATAAAAAATTTCATTCAGAGCATATCGAAAAAATTTTTGTTACACTCCGTAAAACTAATATGAAAGTACAAGCAAACAACTGCGAATTCTATAAAAACTAAGTAAATTTTTAGGATTCATAAATTCTGATGCTGGTATTTCCATAAACCCATTTAAAGTAAAAAGTATTGCAGATTTTCCCTAATCCAAAACATTTAAAGACCTTAGGTCATTTTTGGAACTACTTGTAGTTCATATATGAACATATACAGAAAAAAAGTCTTGTACTCACCGCAGTAGATAAATTTTCGAAAAACGTTCAAGTCAGATCAAAAGCAAAACTCATAGTTATAGATAATGAAAATTTTCTAAATTCAGCTTCAATACCATTTATGGTTGAAGATCAACTTGGTATTAACATTTTTAAAACACCCCCTTATGCTAGCAAAGTGAATGGACAAGTCGAAAGATTTCACTCTACACTTCCTGAAATTATGCGTTGCCTTCAAACCGAACGCACCCCCCGCTAATTTCAAGATCTTTCAGATCGTTGCACATACCAATATAATTATTCAATACATTCTACAACCGGAAAACGACCAATAGAAACCTTTTTGGAAGACACGTTTCAATAGACCCGCAGCAATATGAAAACTCAAGACAAGAAAATGTCGAGATATTAAAAAATCGACAGATGTAAGACTTAGAAATTCACAATAAAAGTAGAAATCTAACGCCCTAGGAGAAATAATATATGTACAAGTATGTTAAAATAAATAAACGAACAGGCTCGAAATTACAAGCAAGATATAGGAAAAGAAGAGTAAAAGAAGAAAAATAAAGTGTTGTAATCACAGAAAAAGGACGAACAGTAGACCAAAGCAACATCAAAAACTAGCAGAATTTTTGTTATCTTAATTTTAGGAAAATTCTTTAGGCAACTCCAATTTTTCGACTATACCTCATCCCACATGATTACTACTAGAGACCAACAGACAATGATACAAGACGGTACATTTAAGATAAATCATCTAATAGACCTTAACCAATACAATACAACGTTCAAATCGAGGTGGGCAGAAACATACCCGAAACATATATATTTTATCCATTTTTAAATCTCGAAATACGCGAAGCCGTAGAAGTTCTTCAAGATGTAAAACTAAACAAAACTTCGAAGTAAAAGGGCAATTTATTTGATTGGGACGGCATGAAAATATATTGCCGGTAGTCCAGATCATGAAGATCTTGAAATCATAAGTAACAATATAAACGAATCAAATAATAATAACAACAAATAAATGTTCATGAACGATGCAGTTAATAAAAATATTAATAATTTTTTAAATGTTACGAATGAAATATCTAATTATATTTATTAGAAGATAATAGTAACGAAAACGAATTAGCCTTAAGTATTGGAAGTAAGAATAATTGAAGAAAAATTTATTAATATTAAATATGCCATTCAATGGGCAAAAAAAATAAATTGCTAATTCAATGTTGTTAAATAAAAATGCTAATTCAATGTTGTTAAATAAAAATGAAATAAAAGTGCAGTTTTAAAACTTCAAGGAGAGAACATGCCATTCCTCACCGTAGAAAAAGCAGTAGAGTATGCCAATATATATCATTTAAAGGATAGATACTTTACTTTTAAAATTTAATCAAATTTTGACAAATGGGACGAAAATTTTTGGCATTAAAGACAAATGTACCGAATATAGTTTTACCAAAATATGTAAGAGAGATCAAATAGTAGACATAATTAATGATAATTGTTTATCTAGATTAATAAAAAGTTTGAATTCGTCGTGTGCATTGAGCAGCTGTCACCACATACCAACGAAAGATGAACTAGAAATGATTTCAATGGAACAGTAACGGAAACAGCAGCGGATAACATTCAGTGTTTGGCAACAAGCACAATCGAAGGAAAAAATCAACATCAAGAAAACGTTAGACCCAACGACCCACCTCACTTCTAATCGATTGAGGACGACCGAATGAAGGGAAGGAGTTAATGTAACAAATGCTATAAAGTACGAAACATAATCCGGTGGATATAAGTGAAGACGCTGCTTCAGCAATAGCACTTGCACACGCATCCGTGTGTATTTAAAGAAATAAATTCGATCATTCTCAAATTTTTTGACCAACATATTAACCTCCCGCTAGACCACAACACCCACATCCTTTCGGACTTCCACGTTCAGGGCCAAAGGATGTAGTCCGCTCCCTACATGCGAAAGTGGTTAACTACATGAATAGAAATGCACCCAAAAACAAAGCATGGAAACGACCAACCAATTTTTCAAACAAAAATGAACTTCCACTAAAAGTCCAAAGAAACTTTCACGTAAATTCAAAATTTGAACCTCCCAGATAACAAAATTACCAACACAATAATGACTACCAAAACAACGACTATAACTACACTTCTTATGATGCAACACAAACCGATGAAAACGAACAAATGCTGGACTTGACAGATTAAAAAGCTCTTCGTTACCTTATTTCAATTAGAAAGCGAAGAGTAGAGAAATTTTAAAAATACTACAATAGTTGATACTGCTTCCAATAAAAATTACTTACAATCTAATTTAGTACCAAACCCAAAGAAAAACAATAACACTTTTTACGTAAATTCCGTTGGTGAGAAAATACACATTATTCATCATACTTTCTAAATTTTTCTAAACTCGAAGAATGTAAATTAAAATTTTTTTGTTACCCACTCTTACAATTTTTCACGCCATTCTTGGAAATGATAAACCATTTTTACTCCTCCGAAACTGTGTTTCAGAACCTTAACGAAAAATTAACGTAAGTAGTACCCGAAATTAGAACGAAAATCATACCCATATTTTGTTAGTTTAAAACAAGAAGTACAAGTAGAAAAACAAATAAATAAATTACTAGAGGACGGTATTATCAGAAAATCAAGATCACCATACAACTCACCAATATGGGTTGTACCCAAAAAAGGCGATGCATCTGGCGAAAGAAAATTCAGATTAGTTATTGATACAGAAAGCTAAACACAGTGACTATTAATAACAGATATCCAATACCAGCGATAAATGAAGTATCACAATTAGGAGAAAACCAAATATTTTCAGTAATGGACTGAAAAAGCGGTTTCTATCAAATTCCTCTTAAAGAATCTAACGTGGAGAAAAGAGCTTTTTCAGTGAACAACGGAAAGTAAGAGTTCACAAGACTACCTGCTTTTAAGACAATATATAGGAAAAATATATTATGTATATATAGACAGCATAATAATATTTAGCAAAAATAAAAAATTTCATTCAGAGCATATCGAAAAAATTTTTGTTACACTCCGTAAAACTAATATGAAAGTACAAGCAAACAACTGCGAATTCTATAAAAACTAAGTAAATTTTTAGGATTCATAAATTCTGATGCTGGTTTTTCCATAAACCCATTTAAAGTAAAAAGTATTGCAGATTTTCCCTAATCCAAAACATTTAAAGACCTTAGGTCATTTTTGGAACTACTTGTAGTTCATATATGAACATATACAGAAAAAAAGTCTTGTACTCACCGCAGTAGATAAATTTTCGAAAAACGTTCAAGTCAGATCAAAAGCAAAACTCATAGTTATAGATAATGAAAATTTTCTAAATTCAGCTTCAATACCATTTATGGTTGAAGATCAACTTGGTATTAACATTTTTAAAACACCCCCTTATGCTAGCAAAGTGAATGGACAAGTCGAAAGATTTCACTCTACACTTCCTGAAATTATGCGTTGCCTTCAAACCGAACGCACCCCCCGCTAATTTCAAGATCTTTCAGATCGTTGCACATACCAATATAATTATTCAATACATTCTACAACCGGAAAACGACCAATAGAAACCTTTTTGGAAGACACGTTTCAATAGACCCGCAGCAATATGAAAACTCAAGACAAGAAAATGTCGAGATATTAAAAAATCGACAGATGTAAGACTTAGAAATTCACAATAAAAGTAGAAATCTAACGCCCTAGGAGAAATAATATATGTACAAGTATGTTAAAATAAATAAACGAACAGGCTCGAAATTACAAGCAAGATATAGGAAAAGAAGAGTAAAAGAAGAAAAATAAAGTGTTGTAATCACAGAAAAAGGACGAACAGTAGACCAAAGCAACATCAAAAACTAGCAGAATTTTTGTTATCTTAATTTTAGGAAAATTCTTTAGGCAACTCCAATTTTTCGACTATACCTCATCCCACATGATTACTACTAGAGACCAACAGACAATGATACAAGACGGTACATTTAAGATAAATCATCTAATAGACCTTAACCAATACAATACAACGTTCAAATCGAGGTGGGCAGAAACATACCCGAAACCAATATATTTTATCCATTTTTAAATCTCGAAATACGCGAAGCCGTAGAAGTTCTTCAAGATGTAAAACTAAACAAAACTTCGAAGTAAAAGGGCAATTTATTTGATTGGGACGGCATGAAAATATATTGCCGGTAGTCCAGATCATGAAGATCTTGAAATCATAAGTAACAATATAAACGAATCAAATAATAATAACAACAAATAAATGTTCATGAACGATGCAGTTAATAAAAATATTAATAATTTTTTAAATGTTACGAATGAAATATCTAATTATATTTATTAGAAGATAATAGTAACGAAAACGAATTAGCCTTAAGTATTGGAAGTAAGAATAATTGAAGAAAAATTTATTAATATTAAATATGCCATTCAATGGGCAAAAAAAATAAATTGCTAATTCAATGTTGTTAAATAAAAATGCTAATTCAATGTTGTTAAATAAAAATGAAATAAAAGTGCAGTTTTAAAACTTCAAGGAGAGAACATGCCATTCCTCACCGTAGAAAAAGCAGTAGAGTATGCCAATATATATCATTTAAAGGATAGATACTTTACTTTTAAAATTTAATCAAATTTTGACAAATGGGACGAAAATTTTTGGCATTAAAGACAAATGTACCGAATATAGTTTTACCAAAATATGTAAGAGAGATCAAATAGTAGACATAATTAATGATAATTGTTTATCTAGATTAATAAAAAGTTTGAATTCGTCGTGTGCATTGAGCAGCTGTCACCACATACCAACGAAAGATGAACTAGAAATGATTTCAATGGAACAGTAACGGAAACAGCAGCGGATAACATTCAGTGTTTGGCAACAAGCACAATCGAAGGAAAAAATCAACATCAAGAAAACGTTAGACCCAACGACCCACCTCACTTCTAATCGATTGAGGACGACCGAACGAAGGGAAGGAGTTAATGTAACAAATGCTATAAAGTACGAAACATAATCCGGTGGATATAAGTGAAGACGCTGCTTCAGCAATAGCACTTGCACACGCATCCGTGTGTATTTAAAGAAATAAATTCGATAATTTATATTATATGCATTAAGTAAATATGCATTTATGTTTGTTTGTTTTTTTCCGCTTCAATTCTTGTTTTACTGGAGAGTTAAGCGTGTTTGGAATACACTAATGTAAGCATATACATATAGGCCATCAATTTGTACTTATTTATTTAGTGATAGATATACCTATACGCATGTATGTATGTATAATATATATATTAGGATATACCATATAATATATACTTAATAAAGCGGTTTGATATTTATACCGTATAATAATTTATTACAGGGTGGGAACTGATTTTTCATTACACGTTTTAAATATTTAAAGCCGTAACTTTAAACATACATATGTATATATAATAATTAAAAGGTGAAATGAACACGCTCACTTTGATTCCTTCAAGGGATTTTGGGGTTTATATGAGCCTGCGTTTTTGCCGCTAATTATTTATCTATACTGCATGAATTGTGTTTTGTTATATACATACGTACACATGTGTGTGTATATATTTTTGGGTCACTGCACTCTTTCTTAGTATTATTGTATATGTTTGTGTATATTATTTTGCTTGCAAGTGCATTTCACCGCACTGCACTGTTTTTTATTTTTGTTTTATTTTGTGGTTTGTCTTGTCTTTTCAATTTTTGTCACCACTGTTATAAATAAAAAGCAGATTTCTTTCTGATACGAAATATGTGGTAATTTATTTTTTATTACAAAACATTCTAAATTTTACACTTATTTAAATACTGTGTTAAAGATAGCTGTGTGGAATCGATGTCAAACGAAATTATTGTAGTTGACGGTTACGGGATCGCAGACGAAACAAATTGTAGCGCGCTTGATCGCTTTCGTATCGAAATGTTAAAATGAATGATGATTCTCTTATGTGGAGACCATCTTCTTTGTAGCTTGGCGGTGTGGGGTGTCGTCGTGTGGTGACATCTTGCTGAGTGTGGTGGTGTTCTCAGGTGTAGTGTGTATTAGTAGGTTGCGCCAGTTTTTTCCGGGTAGAGTGGTGTGTACATGTAGAGGAATTGAACCACTATTAAAGTGCGCTGACATACGCACGTCCAGCTCTTTCGCTGCTGAGAACTGTGCTAATATAAGTGCATCTTGTTTTGCGAACTGCTCTTTTAACTGCGTTGACAACCAATATTTGTGATGACACACTGCTATTTGTACTGCAGCAAAAATCATGTGCACTGTCACAATCTCTTCCTATAATTCCAATTTAAACACATATTCGTCAACATTAATGTTTTCTGCTTCCATAACCTCTCGTAACCGTGTTTGCAATTCGGGCTTTACTCCATTTGATGCTAAATCACGTTTTCCAGCTCTTTTTTCAGTTGTGGAATCTTCGTTAAACTTTGCCATTTTAAAATAATACTCTCATTGGGAATTTATTGGCAAGCCCACTTCTTGAGTTCGAACACTGGATTGCTAAATAAAAGTCCCAATTTAATGCTACAAATTTATTTTTATTTCTAATTCCAACAACTTAACACTTATTACACGTTTTCCAGTTTAAAACTTCTTACTTACATCTTAATTGCTCTTTACACAGCAACACTCTCGGTATTTTAATGGTAATTGTTAGCATATGTAAATATCACATATTTAAATATCGAATTGATAACTTGCAATTCCGTAAAAATTATAATAGTATACTAGGCGCCCTTCGCTGCGCTCCGGGACGCTCGCTTCGCTCGCTCGCCTACGTCCGCCCCCCGCCGAGCGCGAGCTAGCTCGCTCTTATGTTAGTTGATTCTCGACAGCAGCAGACAACTTTTATATATAATAGAGAGATATCAACATATATTTTTTTATTTGCATTTAAGTAGATTTTTTCTTTTCCCATTATTCTCTTACATTTTTGTCAACCTCATGAAATTTTTAAAGGGCTACTTCAGCTCGAATATATCTACCCGATGCCGTTTCTTGTATGATTATTTCCATCTATCAATAGCCCACACAAAAATATTAACTGTAGCGGTGCACTGCAACAAAGAGTATACCTAATGCTTACTCATGTATCCAAAACGCTCAAGCAAATACTTATTGGTAGCTAATTTTACTATTATAAATTACTTACTTAGCTCAATGTGTATTTGTTTATATTTAACACAATTCTACTTACTCATGTTTTTATTTAGCCATATTGAGAATTTACGCATACAAGGTACAATTCAAAAGTTCCAGGACTTTTTAAACAACGCGGCTTCTAGTGGCGCCATCTGTCTGAAATTGTTATCCCTCAATTGTGTATTCTTCAGTGTTGTCGTTTAAAATTTATATAACAGCTGACTTGTATAACAGCTGCGATATCGCGCTACATGTGACATTACATTTGTAGTGTCGGTCGGAAAATGAGCATCGAACAAAGAGCCAACATTAAGTTTTGTTTTAAACTCATCAAATAATGAAACAAGTTTATGGCGATGATTTTCTATCCCATAGCTGTATTCACGAGTGGTTTAAACGTTTTTAAGAGAGACGGGAGGACTTGGAAGACGACGAACGTTCGGGCGGGCCAAAAGATGTTGTGAACAAAAAAAAAACACGGAAATTGTGCGGGAATTCATTAAAAAAGAGCCGAAATCATCGCGTAAATATATGGAATCGGAATTATCAATTTCCGCAGCGTCGATTTATCGTATTTTGACAGAAAATTTGGGCCTCAGATAGGTTTGTGCTCGATTTGTCCCGCACACTTTGAAACAACACGAAAAAGACCTCAGAACTCAACATTCAATTTGACCAAAAATCGCATTCATATCATCAACCATTCACCCTATTCGCCTGATATGGCATGCTGACGTTAATGCCATCCAAAAGGCGACGACCGCCATCCTCAACGCTATACCGACAAATGACCTAAGTCAGTGCAAAACGTTGTATTCAGGCGGAAGGAGACTATTTTGAAGGCGACCAATAAATTTTTCAAAAAAAAAAATAATAACTTTGAAAGTGCACCTTGTAATTCGATTGTAGCAGTTTTGAAAGTATTGAGCGCATTTACTCCTTTGTTCGATCGTTTTGTATACATAAGTAAGAAAAATATTATACACAAGTAAGCATGAAGTTTACTTTTTGTAGCGGTGCGCCCCTTCAGTTTTCTGGTATTTATATAAGTCAACAGAAAAAATATTTATCTTAAAATAGAAATATTCATTGCAAAAACCAATTCTGTCGCCAATAATTCCGCTGCCGCTGTCGATGACACACAGCTGGTTTAGGATAAATTTAAGAAAGTATTGTTCAGTCACAATTTCGCACTCAATATAGGATACACATAATTTCTTTAAAATTAAGTCGATTTA
Source organism: Bactrocera oleae (assembly GCF_042242935.1). Lineage (NCBI taxonomy): Eukaryota > Metazoa > Arthropoda > Insecta > Diptera > Tephritidae > Bactrocera > Bactrocera oleae. Next base: position 44,097,840 of record NC_091537.1, read on the forward strand.
GAAAAATTTTAAATTCAACTTCAATAGGTGGATTGCAGTCTTGTCCAATTGGCACGTAGGACACTCTTTACATTTGTGAAAGCTGCAGGATCCCTAGTAGAAGCAACAGGGACAAATCCGAGTTAGCAGGAGGAGCGACCACACCAAATTCCTTAATGTAAGTTAGAATTTAAGTAAAAATAATTATAAACAAATATATAATTAAAAAGCTAATTTCAAACAAAATTTTTTTTTGAATATTAAAGGAAATAAATAAATCAGGTTCAGATTTAAAGTGCATCTAAAATTAAAACAAATATTGAACAATTTTAAAAAGGTCGTAAGTCGATAAATATAACAACCACTGCCTTTGTGAAAATCATTTAGCGCCAAAAAAAAAAACTTTTTATAATAATAAACCAATTAAATGAAAAGAAAAATTAAGGTTAAAACGATTGATACAATATTTTTGGTTGTTATCGATATGTAAATTTTTCATTTATATACTATTCTTATTATCAAACATTTAATAAATTTATATTTGATGCAAATATTTATAGAAATTATTAAAGCGAAACAATAATTTCTTTGAGGAAGTTAGAATTCTTCAACTTAGTTGAACAATTACTAATCTTGTTACAACAGTTTCAAACTCAAAAATTTCACTTTACTGATGTAGAATGTCAAGGAATTGACAAGAGCATCTTAGGAAAATTAGGAAAAGTAGCCGATAATGTAAAAAGTTTAGGAGAATTTTGCGGTGACCCGGCCAAGTTTGGCTCATGGAAGAAAAGAAGAATATTAAAAACATACGAACACACAGTTGGTATAGCAAAGTACTTTGGTAGTTTACATAATATTCGTAACAAAATCACTGGTAACGCAGACACAGCGTTAGAGTCTTATAATGTTCACTTAAATTGGAATGCCATCTCTAAATGTGTTGCGCTACACTACGCACACAAAAGGGACTTAGATACATTAGAATACCAAATGACCACCATAGCACAATGTCCTAACCAGTCTGTAGAAAAATTGAATCACACCGTTTATAAGCACATATCTTTGATTCTTAATAAAATAGGCTGCACGGAAATAGGCAGGGAATCGGAACAACTGATCGCAAAGCTGTACATAAATAAGGCTCTCGATACCAGAGAACGTAATTGCGGACCAGCGTGTGAATTGTCAAAACCTAACAAGATTTTAATAGTGGATTTCACCACATCTGGCTCGGAAGGAGAAATTTTAACAGTGGCGCGTAAACAGAGCTGAGCATTGTCTGAAAATTATGCTCAGAGACTTGCTTTGATATTACAGCAGCATGTTAGCCTTTTGGCTTATATTTTTATACGTTTATATGCAATCATATTTATTCATATGAATATCATTTTGCGAATTTTTATGAATGCATGCAAAACTGATAAGATCTTTTAAATTATGAAATTTCGAAATAATATTTATAGTCAATTTGGGCATTTAATAATTTTATTTAGTTTTTACCTTAAATACATTCCTAATAAATATTTAATATTATAATAATAGAGATTAAATTTATTACAATATATGTATGTATGTACATCTTTTATCATATTAATCTTATATAGTCATATGTATGTACGTATGTATTTGAATGTACGCATTCAGAAAGTCAAATCATGATTTTATCACTTATCAATACACTATATGTGCGCGCATTGATTTATATGTACACGCATATATCTACATAAAATTGCCGAACAAATAATGCATACACAAACCAACCTACATATGTGTGTGCGTACACATGTAAATATGTCACCCGCAAAAACTACAAACATTGTTCTACAAAAACAACAATCGTCACAAGTCAATATGTCAGCCAAATAGGCGAAGCCCAAATTTATAGTAAATAACACAACAACAACATTTTTATTCATGAACGCAGGCGTACTTTTAACAAGCAACCTCGCTTCATTCATAAAAACAGATACCCTCACATCCCCCCGAGCGTGCTTTTGCCAAAAGCGTCTTTTCACGACGATGGCAAAAGCTAAAAATCATAAATTGAACAAATTTCTGATATTCCCTCTAGAAGGGAAAAGTGACAACCCCTCAAATATGAGTATTAAAATATTTTATAATAAAAGTGACAACATAGTATATTTGTCGATTTACAATTCAAGAAACTTTTTAAAGAAAATATTCAATATTCCTCTGATTTATGTATACAGTAAACCCCGGTTAAGTATCAATACTCCAATCCCTCTTATCTGCCTGTGTCTTGCTGCATCTCAGGTTTTTTTTTTTTTAATTTTTTAAGGAAAACGGTTATATTTTTTTATTAAATACATAGAAATTATTTTTTGGTACCACTCCTTAAGTACCACAATCGCTTATGTACCACAAAGCACAAAAAATCTGCATCTTTGGTTTTGGCACTTATTTGAATTTTTTGTACACACATCTGTCCGTATATATGCATATGACTTGTTGACTTTGTTTCCATTTACGCATGCCACGTTGTATATGAATAAGGGTTGATTTTGTACTTGCCATATGCGATGTATGTTTGTTAGAGTGTGTATGGTTCTGCTTTCCCATGAAACATAGTACAGTGTACATATTTACATACATACGTTGCGTATAGGCAAATTAACAATTATAATGGGTACTTTCATATTTGTTTACATGCACACATAATTATACATATATATATGTATAAGAATATTTGCGACCGCTTGGTCTTTTCTTATGAGTTTATGTCAAGCAAGAGGAGTACAAAATCAAACCCAAAAATTTGACTGAACTGAAGCAGTCCTTTAAATACATATTTAATGCAATCCCGACTTCAACCTTTCAGCCCGCATTAATTTGCTAATTAGGTGTCGCATATGCGTGGCTAAGCATGGAGGAATAATTAATTGTATAAAATAAAATTAAAATTTTCTATACAATACAACAAAAATTGATAAAAAAGAAACTTAATACGGTTAATTTTTGTAGCACGATTCGTGAGCCGCCCTGTATATGCAGAATATCTTAAAATTATATGCAAAGTCGTTTGCGCATTGTAAATATACGAATCTGTAAGCGTACATTTCTTAACATTGAATTTAGCATTATTTTTCTCATTTAACATTCAAAATGCTTAATTCTGTTATTTTGCGCTCCGCAGGGGTAAAATTCTGGTGAAATCCGCTTATAATTTGTTTGAGGTGAGATCCTCTTAAGTTGGCGAGTAACCCTCCGTCATGAGGAACATTTTGACAATCGGCAGAGGCATTAGTCTGCTTACAGTGCATATAAACGAATATCACGTTAATTAATTTTAGAGAATGTTTAGCCAGGCTGGATAGCTAATATCAGATAGAAAACCAATAATAAAGGCTAAACACGTCAACAAAATATAATACTATTTTTAAACAAAAACAAGTAGATTATTGAGATTTGAAGTACTCAACCCAAGCGTATTTTAAGTATAAATTTCTGGCTCTCATATTACGTTAGTAAATGTATAAAATACCTATTTATCTTTTTATAACTCGTCAGTTTTCAGAGCACTTTATATAGTAACACGGATAATTTTGTTCATTCCGTTATTGTTAATTTTTTCTCTTATAAATAAAGGTCTCTTAATTTTAACCAGCGAAAAGTAAGTATTGTAGATTTCGAGGGGAACAACTATTTATGCATTGCTCATCTTTTGCTCAGAGGTTAAACGTTCGTGTTCTTTGCGTTTTTGAATTGCACCTTTGGGTGTTGAGAGAATGTCAGGAAAACTGTTGAGGATGCCTCTGAAATAAAAAATACATAGAAAATGCGGCCGTTAGGTATAAATATACATATAGAAAGTTGTATGCACGTATGTATGTATATATTTGTAGGTAATGAAAAAGATTGATAAGTGATTTAGAAAGTGGCAAACGCAAGGAACAAGCAAAACAAGATTTTAAATGCAATCACGATAACCGTAGAGTATTTATTCTAATACCAGAAAGCAGATACTGAAATTTCGGTTTTTGTAGTATTTCCAAGGTAGGCTCAAGGCCCCTTCATTTAATTCCTTATTTCTATGTAACTAAACAGATATTTACTTTCGTGTCGTATTACCTGTAGATATCCAAACAAATAGTTGGCCAATACTAATGAAAATACCACCGAAGCGCCCAACACTTTCCGAAAGCTTTGTTGCTTTTGAGGGTGCAAGACGCTCGTCTATATTTAAGGCCTTTGCCAAATCCGACATAACGTTTCTCCGTGTAATTGGATATTGCTAAGAGATTTCGTACCGAATTGTGTTTTCAGGCGGTGATGTGGCGCAACAATAAGAGTCTTTCATATATATGTGTCAAGTTCGGCTTTCCTTTTGCCTGATTTCCGTATCTTGTCATCGATATAAGTCAAGAAATGATGCCACACTTCACATTGTGGGAGTACCGGATGACACAATCTACATATTCTTGTAATTGAACCCGTCTATGCTCCACAAGTTGTTCTTTGTAACATCCAGAAATATGGCAAGGGTGGCATGGGAATGAGGAAAAAATTCTCCACCAAACGTTCATGTAACCAATCAAAATGATTGTGTTGTCTTGATACCTGTAACAGAATTATGTTGAAATTTAATTTAACGCATAATAAAATAATATGTAAGTATTTGAAAGTTATAAGAAACCAATCACAGCTTTGAATAACATTTGAATTACAGATATATTGCTAAAGATCGGTGTCAGCTGATTGGCAATAAAAGTCTTCATACCATTAAGTTTAGACTCTTTTTTAGGACTGGCCACTATTACAGTGCAATGTTGATGGTTTGTTGCCAATAGCAAAAATTTTCCACATATGCAATATGCACAATATTATGTTAAGAAAGCTTTTTCCCTTCACAGAGCTCTCTTTTCGAATAAGTTTCATTGTCTTCATGCCAATCATCTTCCCAATTCCAATAAATAAAGTATATACAAGGTGCAATTCAAAAGTTTCAGGACTTTTATTAAACAACGAATATTATATGTTTTTTTTTGGAAAAATTTATTGGTCGCCTTCAAAATAGTCTCCTTCCGCCTGAATACAACGTTTTGCACGTTCAAGAAGGTTATCGAATGACTTTTTTAGGTCATTTGTCGGTATAGCGTTGAGGATGGCGGTCGTCGCCTTTTGGATGGCATCAACGTCAGCATAGCGGTTTCCTTTCATGGCCAAATGTGGTTTTCCAAACAAATAAAAATCGCAGGGTGCCATATCAGGCGAATAGGGTGAATGGTTGATGATATGAATGCGATTTTTGGTCAAATTGAATGTTGAATTCTGAGGTCTTTTTCGCGTGACGCGTGACAAATCGATCACAAACCTATCTGAGGCCTAAATTTTCTGTTAAAATAAGCAAAAACCGACGCTGCGGATATTGATAATTCCGATTCCATATATTTAAGCGATGATTTCGGCTCTTTTTTAATGAATTCCCGCACAATTTCCGTGTTTTTTTTGTTCACAACATCTTTTGGCCGGCCGGAACGTTCGTCGTCTTCCAAGTCCTCCCGTCCCTCTTAAAAACGTTTAAACCACTCGTGAATACAGCTATGGGAAAGACAATCATCGCCATAAACTTGTTTCATCATTTGATGAGTTTTGGTAAAAGTTTTACCAAGTTTAAAACAAAACTTAATGTTGGCTCTATGTTCGATGCTCATTTTCCGACCGACACTACAAATGTAATGTCACATGTAGCGCGATATCTCAGCTGTTATACAAGTCAGCTGTTATATAAATTTTATACGACAACACTGAAGAATACACAATTGGGGGATAACAATTTCAGACAGATGGCGCCACTATAAGCCGCGTTGTTTAAAAAGTCCTGGAACTTTTGAATTGTACCTTGTATACGTATTCAACATAGAAATATACAATATTGGCCAGTTATGATTATATTGTGACGAACACGGATAATAGAACAAAATAGAATCGACGATAAATTGGGAATTCAGTATAAATTTTGGAAGAATCCACTAGACAATAAGAGTCCTAGTAAGAAGATCCAAATTTGCATGCTGTTATGCATGAAGTTGGGTTGAACAAATGTACAACGAGTTAAGAAATAATTACAGGAAGGCCCCAAAAGCATATTGGGTAGAACGGAGAAATTGAAAGTTGATGTGTGGCTGCTTGCATCAAGTATAGTAAAGCGAAGATGGGTAAAGCTCCCAAACATAAACGTTTTATTGGACTGGTTCCGATATATGACCTCAATTATATTATATATAACATTAAAATAAGGTTTATAATTTACTTACTTGTATTCAGGACTCCTCCGCTGCATACTTCGTGCCCGGCGTGAAGCACATCAAATACTGAAACAGAAGTATGACGTTCTTATTGGCCTGTTTCGAAAGATGATTGTTTCCTACCAATTTAAACCTCTTCTTAAATGCTTTATGTGATAATTTGACAGTTTGTAAATTTTAAACTCCACGGTTCCACCACCTAAACCATCCTCGCCGTAACGTAACGAAACAACTGACGCACTCTCCCGTTGTACTTGACCGTGACCAACTCATAGCCTTTACGAGACGACGTTAAATATTATATAACCGGTTTCAGCAGTTTTACAGCAGTATTGACGACCACGCATATCGTGAAAGGAGAACTTCTAAGGTGTTAAGCCAGCAAGATTTAAATTCTTTACGAAGTCACGAGATTCAGGACAGTAATCGATTTTAATGAAATGCGGTAATGTGCGCTAACGGAAACCGTAGGATATACGTTTAACTTCGACGTTCACGTGACTCACATAAGCTGGACCGGTGAATGAGTTATATTAATAGTTTTTTATATATTAATAATTTTAATAAGTCAAAAGAGTTAATGCTATCCTTTTAAACGTTCAAATGCGTTGCGAAGTAATTTTTGGTTATCACTGTTGTCGAAACTAAAAAGATAAAAAAGAAAACAATAAAAACTCTTTGTTATACAATTGGTGGCGCTAAAATTAAAACATTAATAAATATATTAAACACCAGGCATTAACATACTGTTATCTTTAAACATATTAACAAAATTTCTATCTGGAATTATATTTCTTAAGAATTGATAGAATTAACATAAAGTTCAAGTACTTACGCTTTTTTCAAACGCCTTTTGATGCTAAGAAACAAAATAATATAATATTGTAAACGTATTTAAAAAATAAATTACAAAAATCGTTTACCTCAAAATTTTTTTTCCAAATAATGCCAGCCATTGTTGAAGAAAAATCATATAGCTTTATATGCGTCTCTTTCTTACGCATTGAAAAAAAATGTGTGATGAATGTTCCTATTCTTACGACAGAATTTTTAATTTAAAAAATAAGCTTTACAAGTGTAGTAGTGAATTGGTTATCTCCGTCTTCTATTAATAATTTATTTAAAAATTAATTATTTGATTTAAACAAAAAATATTTGATCGATAGTACACATATCTACTACTACTTCTCTAAAAGGAATAGTAAAATTTGAAAATGTGTTCAGCATACACAAAACAAAACCAAATTTTTTATCATTCTCAATAAGCAACGCTCAAAATTGTAAAGCACAAGAAAAAAATATAATATAAATAAAGAGCAAACACACAGTAGGTACATCGGCTACAGAAAATTTGTATGTACTTGCCATGAGTTTTTGTTTACTTATAAATTTAGCATAACAATTCAACATTCGAAGAAACCGAATGATTACAATCAAATTTGATATCTGATTAATTATCTTATTAACTTATGTATAGATTGTCAGCAAAAATTCCCTTAGCTTTATCCCCTGCGCGGATGTCATTTGGGCAATGTGAATAAAACGCAATATGAATAAAAAACCAAGAGGCAAAGTGGGCTGGGATATCAGTCCAAACTCCAGTGGAATACGTGGCTGCACCCAACGGCGGGCACAGTGTTTTGACGAGCTGTGTCCCCAGCAGCCACACCTCCAATGTAACTGGAACAGGTTGAGGTGGTTGTAGTACAACTGACAAGCCAGCTCTACAGCGCACGGGTGCCACAGACCAACTCTGGCAACCAGAGAGGGCCCCGGAAGAAACCAAACAAGGAGGCGGAGGATACAAGGCGGTAGTCGGGATATGTGCCCGTTTCGAGGACAAGTCCAAACTAAAGGAAGAGAAGGTGAAACGGTTGGCCAGAAAGGAGGTGAAAAACGGGCGGGCACATTTCGCTATATGCAATTGGTGCAGTGCTTCGGATCTAGCAGGATGATTAAGCGGAGTCAAAATCGTGGAAGGCAAGGACGACCCGTCGCCGACATGAGTGAAGGAAGATTTAAAATACTCCCAAACCTATGGGAAAACGCAAAACTGAAGGTGGTGAACTGCAGTTGGACTACAATCACGTCTACTTCCCATATACTTGTATCACAATTTTAAATTTGATTTGATGCTTTCACATCTTCACTTCAGGACCTAAGGCTGAACCTTTTTTGTGAGATATATTTTTGGAATTCTTTTCCTGGTAATAATGTGCATTGTGTTAAAAATATGTAAAATCTCGCTTATAATTCCCACATATAACTTTTATAAAGATTTTCGAACTACCTGTCGACTTTATACCGTATATAACGGCCAAAAGTGCGTTTTCTTAAAGAACTTTATAGAGTGTTCCTTTTTGATAACAGTGTGCCTGTTTATCTAAAATTGATAAAAACGGGGGAGTTCTACGCCTAGCTCCTATGTACCTAATATAGGGAGTTTTAAACTTCCATTAGACTTTATATAATAAATATCAGCGAATCTGCGAGGTATCTTAATTAAAGTCAGAGAACATTTTTTCTGGCAATAATATCTGTTCAATAGTACCCCTACTTCCTTACATATACACCTAATATATTATAATATTTTCTAACTTCCTATTTATTTTATACCGTATATATCGATTAATATGCCATATATCTTAACGAAATTAGGTAAACTTGTAAATCTTATATACAAAAGCTTAGACCCGAAAAATCGGTAGACGAAATACCAAACATTCCAGTCCAGACCTCTCCTAGCTGCAATATTCCTGTCATAGTGATTTCCGACTTTATAGCTGACTTTAAACCGTTTATGTTGGTTAATATGCATTTATGAAATTTAATGAATATTTTTTCTTAAATATAACGCGATCTCCCTGAATATTCATTTATCCCTTATCCCTAATAATTTTCATTCTGTGGTGGACTTCTTCCTCATAAATATGTGTATCAAATATATTATATTAAATTTAGCTACTTTTCTGTTTAATTTGGTTGGTGTTAATATAAATATTTTGGACACGAAGTAAAATAAAGTACGTATAGTACGTAAGTATATGGCATGTATTATAAGTTAATAAAATGCCAAATATGATTGTTCACGGTTTCGTCGAATAATGCAGTTTGGCAATACCTGAAAGTATTTATTTGATCCTTTCACATTACCAGAGTATAAATTAGTCGGTTATTCCCGAAATCAGCCCTCAAATACTTATTTACTTAAAGTTTTACCGATAGCCTAAAATATTTTGACTTGGAACGTTGCAAATTGCATCACTATATTTCTATTGCACTTGAACTTAGCTGTTTCTTATTAGTTAAACGCTCATAACCTACAATTAAATGAGGGTGCTTTAAATATTTTCTGTGTTTATGCTTAATGTTTGTATATGTACAATATATGTATACATTCAAAACAAGGCATATAACATATGTCTTTTAATGTCATAATGCCACGATGCAGATCCTTCTGCCATTAACAAAGGAATCAATAGAAATGCTGGCGAAAAGTGGAGGCGAGATCAACTATGGATCCACGAAGTTAAAGATCATAAATATCATAACCTAACTTCGAAAATGATATGGGTGAAGTCAAGGAAGATCCCATGGAGTCCTCGAGTGACGTAAAAATCATTGAGCAAGGTCTGAGCCTGTAGATCGACTCTTTAAATTACATACTGTAAGAGAACTTCTGATAATAATATTAGAGTTATTGTGTCTACTTCAAATTAATCTCCATCATAGCAAAATAACTTTAGTTCTATTTAATTAAACGCGTGACGACAGAAAAGCCTGAGTTTATCCTGATTCAGAAGCTATAGGTTAATGGGGAACGCATTTGCGAACTGAGGAAACCATAGCTATGTGTTTGTCAATTTAAACACACCTGTGAGAGCAGGTGCATTGTACATACATATGTGCATACATATTCCTATGATCTAAATACAAAAAATATTTTGGGCTTTTAAACTTTGCGGCGAGACATATTAGTCGCAAATAACATTCTTTCCAATATGCATACATAGTCTGTACATATGTACATAAATTAACTGAATTTAAAAGTTACAAAAAAAATTACTGTTGTGTAAATACCTGCCTGCTTAATTCGTGTCTCCAAACACACCACAATACAAAATACAAAAAAAAAATTATATAAGTGAAGTTTGTCGACTTGCAGGGATAGGGAAAGTCCCTTCGGCCAATAAAGCAACAAGCAGGATCGCTTATAACATAGGTATAAGCAAAGGCAAAAAGAAAATAACAGCAATCGAATTATTATCGACATTTATGTATGTAAGTTAGTTAACACCACCAATATCAGAAACCACTTAGCTATTAAGTAAACAAACTTTATGTTGACCTTCACAAAAAGGCATAAGTATAGTAATCATAACAAAGAAGAACGCTTAACGTTGTTCTGGAATATGTTCAATAAGCTAAAAATGTAATTGACACTTTAGGTAGATAAGAGAATAATGTTTATGTAGAATAAGCTTGAAATGTAATTGACGCTTTAAGTAAATAAGAGAAAAGAGTATAAAAAAAAGGTATATAAAGAGATATCAAATTAGTTTCTGATCATATTCCATTTGATCGTTTTTAAAAACTTTCCGGTCAACGCCGGTAAATTAACTGGCCATTCTGTCAGGAGCATTAAACCTCTGGTGGACCTATAAAATAAAAATTCGAGCGTGTGTTTACCTTCGTAACGTTTACAACTTGTGCTGCGTAAAAAGCAAAATATACTAAGCAGAAATATAAAATATTGTAAGCTTATGTACTGTGAGTATTATAAATCTGATACGCAAGAAACTTACAAGTGCTGGTATTTAAAAAAAAACTGATATGAAATGGTATAAAAAACTTGAAGTGGAAGAAATAATAAATGTCAGTTGGTAATTTCTCCCCAGAGAACATAGCTGGATTAGTAGCTGCCCAAACGGCTAACTTACGATCTGAAATAGCTCAATTAACGAACCAAGTTAGAATGGTACATTGACAAATTCTACACAGATGACAGAATACGAAACTCAAACAGTAAATAACTGTATAACTTGCAACGAAAGCTCAGATATTGTCAAATCTTTGCCAGAATTTTCTGGTAAATCTTACGTCAGCTCGACGAAATCTGCAAAAAAATTCAATGACACTTAATATAGAAAGCAGTATACGATATTTTGGTATACTGACAACTCTACAAAATAAAGTTGTAGGAGATGCAAATGATATTCTGACGAACCACGGGACAGTACTAATCCAAATAAGATTAATACCAAATCACGTAATTGCTCAGGAAATAAGCGTTTTGCGACAAGGATCAAAATCCTTAATTGACTTTACTAAGAAACAAGACAATAATGACGTACGGGACAAATTCTGAAATTACAAAACAATCAATATCAAGAACCGTGGAACTGCTTCAAGAACTTTCATAACTGGTTTAAACTATCCACTAAACTAAACACTTTTCACTTCAACACCTACAGAATTACCAAATGCTCTTTCTAAAGCGCAAGAACTGCATTCGAATCAAATGCGAGCACATTTTGCTCAAAAAATAATTATGAATTCGATTCACGAAGCAACCCGCAAGCAAAATATTAGAAATAATTGGCAAACCAATTATCCACAAAATAACGTACCAAAGAGAATACAAGAAAAATACAAAGAAGCATGCAAGCTCAGCCAAAGTGGCAAAGATAAACAATATAAATGTGAACCATTTTTTAGGGAAAATTTTGATTTGCCCTATCTTGCGGAAAAATATATACAAACTGGGTAAATCTTAAGAATACTAATAGATACTGGAGCAAGTAGCTCATATATACGGGCGGGAATCTATAAAAACAAAAATGTTTTAGCAATTATGAAGAGGGAAGAACCATTAACGGTTCGACCATCATTCACGTCTTTCATAAATTTAATCTGTTTGATATTCAGGACCGATTTTATGAAATTGATAACTTAGAGAGCGATCTTTTTATTTCAATGAATTTCCTAAATAAAATCGATGCCACAATCGATATTCCAAGTAGAAAATTGATTTACAATAATAATAACACAGAGAAAATACATTTCCCCAATGATCTAATTATAACAAACCTCCTAGGACAAGAAAGTCCTAAGCCGCCAGTCGAAGTTTTAACCGGTAAAACTAACCAAAACGAGAAACAACGTTAACTTCGGTTGCACCGAAGCTATAATACCCTTCACAAATACAAAGACTCCTTACAAGGACTTGATTCCGATCGTTCAATTTGTATGACAGCTATATGATATATTGATTTGATCTATACAATATTTTCGGAGAATACATTGTTGCCTTTAACAATAGCTTCTGCCTAATTTCGTGAAGATACCTCGTCAAATAAAAAAGTTTCCCATACAAGCCATTGATTCCGATCGTTCAATTTGTAAAGCAGCTATATGCTAAAGTCATTCGATCTATACAATTTCTTCGGAGATGCCTTAAATATGAGAGACTTTTCCATACAAGTACTTGATTCCGATCGTTCAGTTTGTATGGCAGCTATATGCTATAGTGATCCGATCTATACAATTTCTTCGGAGATTGAATTATTGCCTTAAGTAATAATCCATGCCAAAATTCGTGAAGATACCTCGTCAAATAAAAAAGTTTCCCATACAAGTACTTGATTCCGATTGTTCAGTTTGTATGGAAGCTATAGGCAATAGTGGTCCGATATCGGCCGTTGCGACAAATGAGCAGTTTCTTAGTGAGAAAAAGAAGCTCGAAAATTTCAGATCGATAGCTTAAAAACTGAGGGACTGGTTTGTATACAAGGTGCGTTCCAAAGTAAACAGTACAAAAGTAACAAAGTTATCTAGTGGCGCCATCTATATGTCAACTAGTGCGTTTCTGCTATCCTTTATCGACTTTCAGTAAAAATTTCATGACCTTTCATCTATTGGAAGTGAAGTTATTGAGTTTTAAGTGTCAGTATGTATTTGTCATCGGTGCAAAAATGTGCTTCGAACAAAGAGCCAACATTAAATTTTGTTTTAAAATTGGTAAAACTTTTACCGAAACGTTTCAATTGATGAAACAAGTTTATGGCGATAATTGCCTATCCTGTAGCAGAGTGCACGAGTGGTTTCAACGTTTTTAAAGTGGTCGTGAGGACATAAATGACGATGAGACGAAACCCAAAAAATCGCGCCTGGAGAAGTCAAAAGTGAAGATAATGCTGATTTGTTTTTATGATTCCAAGGGTATTGTCCATAAAGAATTTGTTCCCCCCGGCCAAAACGTTAATGCGGTATATTACCTTGGATTTTTGAAAAGTTTGGTGCGCCTCATTCGGCCCGAATATCGCGAAGATGGAAGTTGGAGTTTGTTGCACGATAATGCGCCGTCTCATCGATCGACGCTTGTGGCCGATTATTTGACCAAAAATCACATTTTAAAAATCAACCACTCTCCGTATTCACCTGATATGGCACCGTGCGACTTCTACCTTTGCGGAAAAATGCATTTTCCGATGAAAGAAAGGCGTTATGCAGACGTGGAGGCCATTCAAAAGGCTTGTACCGGCATACTGGCGGCAGGAGACTATTTTGAATAAAATTAATTGATTTTGCCGATAAAATCATTTGTTCTGTCTTTTTTTTAAAAGTCCTGTTTACGTTGGAACGCACCTTGTAATCGAGTTAAGTAATCGATTTTAAAAAAATTAGCGACCAAACCATATCGGATAGATATCCAATGCCAAACCCGGAGGTAATACTGACAAATTTAGGAAAATCCAAATATTTTTTTTACAATCGATTTAGAGTCTGGGTTTTACCAAATATTAATGGAGGAGAACGATATAGAGAAAACGGCATTCTCGGTAAACAATGGAAAATATGAACTTTTACAACTGCCATTGGGGCTAAAAATGCACCAAGCATTTTTCAACGAGCTATGGGTAACATATTAAGAGACTTCTGACATATTTATGTTGACGACGTTATAATTTTTTCAAAAAGTTTGGAGGAACACAAAAAACATTTGAATTTAGTAATTAAAATATTAAATATCATCTGAAAAGTCAAAATTTTACCAACAAGAGGTGAAGATATTTATAATTAACAGGTCATAGGAACTTTATTGCAAATTATACCGATATTTCAAAACAATTAACAAAACATTTGCAAGGGGGAAAACGGAAAAACTTCCCAATATCTCTCAAAAACAAAAATGATACACCTTGATCAAGAGGGGATAGCTACTTGCGAAAGGTTGAAAAATTTAATATATCAACAGGTGGAACTAACACAACCTGACTATAATAAAAAAATTATTCTGACCACCGATGCATCAAATTTAGCTTTAGGGGCTGTGTTATCACAGGAAGTTAAGCCCTTTATATTTATTTCAAAAGCATTAAATTCCACCGATTTAAGCTGTGCAACTAATGAGAAAGAATTGTTTGCCATAGTAAGTTTGCCTTTGTCATTTATCATTTCGGAAAAAAACTCAAATATAAAAATCAAAAAATGGAGAGCATTTATTAAAGAATTTTCTCCAAAAAAATTTACATACCAGGCGCGTTGCTAAGGCAAATAGTAAACAATTTAACTAGTTCTGAATGATTCACTAAGAAATACGCAACAGACTACGGAAAGTAGCACTGAATATCAGATTCATGTAACAAAAAAACCATTAAACCATTTTAAAAAAACAACAAATAGTAATTGAATATTTATGCTACAATGTTAGCACTCACTAAAGACATGTTATTTTCCTTTTATTCACAGAACGCCCTTTTTAGGTTTAAATTAAAAAAATTTTTATTTTTTATTAAAAGTTATTTTTCACAACCTTTGTACTAAAAGTTAATACCACGATTTTAAAGAGGTCGGTAGCGGAGATAGCGATTTCACGGTGACGTTGCGCAAAACAGGTTTGTGGTCACTCGTCGTCCCCTTTTTACCTCCTTCGTTGTGGTGTGTAGTGTGTCTTCATGTGTGGGGTGATCGTGGTGGTAGGGTTGGTGTGGAATGTGTGTGGGATGATGTGTTGAGTTACTCATTTAACCATCCCGACCCACCTAGGCAAATATTTAGCCTAGCAAATTCTGTACATACATTACATTATATTCCTTGGATCGTTGATGTTGTATCGGGTGGCTTGGCGGCGGCCGCTTGACAGCGCCGCGACTGCGTGGTGCGGGTGGTCGCCGAACGTCGCGCCTGGAGTTGCGGTGAAGGACTGTATGATGTAGCCTTCCGCACAATTGACACGAACACTCCGAGTCACACTCTTGCGTCGTATCGGTGAGACTTAGACAATTGAGGCAGTGTCCATGCGCCTGGGCTACCCGCTGACGTTGACTGGGTTGCATTGATTTGAAAATGCTACAGTGCTGTAGCCGGTGTGAGCGGCGACACAGCGGACATCGGGTGCGGTGCGACTCCGGTGGCACCAATGGCGACGCCGGCGGTGGTTGTGCTGTGTTCCGCGCGACAGCTGTGACAGTTGTTGCAGCGGTGGATCGGGGCGTTGGAATCGGCCCACTGCGTGACACGTTGATAGCCGATCGAACGGTTGGCTTTGGGGTTGTTGGCATTTCCACGTCCATATTAATCTATATGAAAAGATTAGATTTAGTATATGTTTGTGGCATATAATTGAATATGGGCAATTGTGCCACGTGATGTGGCACGCGTGGGTCGGCATATTGATCGACCATTTCTGTTTGGTTTGGGATTGTTGTTAACGTTTTTATTTTTATTTATTTGCGGGTTTATCGACTCGATTTTTTGAATTGGATACCATTTTAGCTTCGGTAGTACGGTCGGTGGGCAGGAAGCATAGTTTTACGAGCGTTCCCGATTGAGTGCGGAGATCTACTACTCGGATATGATCGTCGGACCCGGAATGAAGCTTTTCTATGCGGCCAAGGCGCCATTCTGCGGGAGGAAGACAATCACATGGATTAGGACGCAATCTCCAAGCTTTGGCGCTTATTCTGGATTTTTCCATCGGTTCCTCTTGTGGGGGTCCTTTAAATATTCTTCTTTCCATCGGCGGCTAAAGTCATGATGGAGAATTTTGATTCTTTCCCACCGATTTAAAAAGGATAGCGACTCCACGCCTGGCTCAGGTATGGCCAGAATGGGTATTCCTTTGAGAAAATGCCCTGGAATTAGGGCTGTCAAATCTGAGGGATCTTGCGAGAGTGTCGTTAGTGGCCGTGAATTGAGAACGGCTTCAATACGAATTAGTAATGTTGTAAATTCTTCATATTTAAATTTGTAATTTCCAGCTACTTTTTCAAAGTGGCTTTTTACAGCTGATTGGAGCGCTTGGGGGGATAAATTGCCAATTAATGCCTTGGGGCGCGTAATTTTGTACAATCTCAGGTGAGAATTGTTTGATAAAGTCCACAAACTGTTTTTCGGTGGCTCTTTGAGCGCCGATAAAGGTTTTACCACTGTCACTCATTATCTTCGATGGAAAGCCGCGTCGTCCGACAAATGCCGCAAGGAAAGCCTCCTTTATCAGATTAGTACAAAGCTCAAGGTGTTCTGCTTTTGTCGTAAAACAGACAAAGACAGCCACATAGCCTTTCATCAGAGTGGGAGACCTTAACATGGACGCCTTTATTTGAAAAGGCCCAGCAAAATCGACACCTGTGATGGCGAAAGGCAGATCAAAGTTGCAGCGTTCCGGGGGAAATGCTGCCATAATCTGTGTTCGCATCTTTTGCTTATGCGTGGTGCAGATTTTGCACAAGAAAATGCACTTCTTTATTTGGCGCTTAAGTCGGGGCATGAAGCATTAATATGTTGATATAACTTAGGAGTAGTGTGGCAAGTTGAGACTTCTCTGGTATAATTATGGGACGGCGTTCGTTAAACGTTAAGCTTAAATTGGTAAGCCGACCATTCACCCGAAGCAGACCTTTCGTGTCTAAGAATGGATTTAGTACTAAGAGTGAGCTCTTTTTATCAATCGGCTTCGATACTCTTAGTAATGGCATTTCTCGGCCAAAGTAATGCGCTTGAGTAGATGCGATAAGAGCGACCTTTGCCTTTTTTAAGTCTAGGTGAGTCACTATATCGCATTGAGAATATAATAAGGTTACTCCCTTAAGTTTAATTTTGAGTCGCTCTAGGAACTTGAGCATGTAAGCGATTACCCTGAGTGCGGGGGTACGAGGAAAATCGCTCGAGGATGTCATTATCCTGCAATGTTGTGTGAAAGGAGTCGATTTTTCGACTCTCTGGGGCAATTATGTTACGCATGGGCGATTGTGGCCAAGAATCGAGAGATTCTATCAACCATCGGGGGCCATTCCACCAGAGGGTGGTGTTGGCAAGGTGCAGGGGCTTGCACCCTCTTGTACCTAGATCAGCTGGATTGTTAGCACTGGCTACGTTTCGCCAGGTGGCTGATCCTATTAGGTCAAGTATTTAAGACGTTCGCTTGGAAATATAGGTCTTCCATGCATGTGGTGGTTTTTCTAACCAGGCTAGTACGATTTCAGAATCGGACCACAGATAAAATTTGTATTTTGTCATGTTTAAATGCATTCGCACCATGGATACCAGTTTGGCTAGTAATAGCGCCCCACACAGTTCAAGTCGTGGTAGACTTATTGTTTTTAAGGGAGCCACTTTTGCCTTTGCTACTAGTAAGTGGCTTGTGGTCGCAGTGTCGCTTTGTGTGCGAACGTATAAAGTGGCGCAATATTCATTTTCAGAGGCGTCATAAAAGCCGTGTAGTTCGACTTTGTGCTCTGGGGCATAGTTTACCCATCGTGGGATTTGTATCTGTGAGATATCGTTTAGATTGTTCGCAAACTGGGACCACTTTTCTAAACGAAGTGGTTTTACTTGTTCGTCCCAGTCGGTTTCATCTAGCCATAATTCTTTTATTAGGATTTTGGCTTGTATCATAACTGGCGAAAGCCATCCTGCGGGGTCGAAAAGTTTCGCCACAGAGGATAGAATTTGTCGCTTCGTTATGGCGGATAATGCAGATATTGACTCTGTAGTGTATGAAACTGGTCAGATATCGCATTCCATTGGATCCCCAGAGTTTTTCTGACTTGGCATTTTCTGCCAATTCGTGCAGTGTTCGAATGGCTAAATATGGAGCACAGTTGACGCCAAAGGTAACTGTTTTCAATTTATAGTTGCGGAGAGGACTAATGGGAGATTTTCGGAAAATAATTCGCTGAAAATCTTGATCGTCTTTATGTACGACTATTTGTTTATACATTTTTTCGACGTCTCCGTTAAATAATTATTTGAATATACGCCAATTTAATATGAGGAGCATTAAATCTGGTTGGAGTGTTGGTCCAGTAAAGGGAATATCATTTAGCGAATTCCCCGATTTAGTGGATCTTGATGCATGAAAGACAACTCTTACTTTAGTTGTTTTTTTGTCTGGCCTTACTACTGCATGGTGCGGCAAGTAAAATGTGTAGTATTTGCCGTTGATGATTTTTTCGCATGAGCTTATTTCCTCCATGTGGTCTAAATGGAGGTATTCTTCCAACACACCATCATAATCTGGTTTGAGTTCGCCTTTTTTAAGTAGGTTTTTTTCCATACTTTGAAACTGCTGTATTGCAGAGGTGCGAGAGTGGCATAAGGCGATTGTGTTGGGAAATTTTTGTTTTAGTGGTATCTGATCCAGTTGTTGTGGCTTTGTAAAAGTCTTCACAATACTAATCTTCTGGGGTTGTAATTGAAATGGAGGGGAGTTCTTCTAAGTCCCAAAATTGTTTTAATTGTGAATTGAGGTATTCGTTTGAGATTTCCTCAACTTGAGTGGTCATGGTGGTAACTGGTTCCGAAACTAGTCCACTTAGGATCCAACCAAAAATAGTATTTTGTGCCAATAGTGTGTTTGAAATTTTCTCAATACCCTCAAGTATTATCTGAGGTATGAGATCGCTGCCTAATAGAAGATCTATTTGAGCGGGAGTGTTGCAGTTGGGATCTGCTAGCTTTAGGTGTGAAACCTTTTGCAATGCTTGCTATTTATGTGATAGCTTGGAAGCATATTTGTAAGTTGCGGTAAGACTATAGTTTCTGCTTTAATTCTCTTATCCGCTTGGGGGGAAATGAAGGTAACGGGGCAGATTTTTTTAAAGTTTTGCACTACTCTTCCGCCCATTCCTATAATTTCAAAGTTGGCTTGTTTTGTTGGCAGTTGTAGCCTGTTTTGTGACCTAGACGCTACGAAAGATCGTTGTGATCCTTGGTCTATTAAGGCCCTAAGCTTAAACAGTTCTCCTCGGTGTTCGATGGAGACGACTGCTGTGGGTAGTAGTACCCTACTTTGGATTTCGCTGTATAGCGTTTGAGTTTTAAATGCCTTTGAGCGGCATGGTGCTTCTTGGCAATTTTCGGGATTTTGCACTTCGGGATTTGTTGTTGCAACTAAACCCGTGGCTCTCAATTTGAAGCAGTGGATTGAAGTTTGATAAATTCTTCACTTGTTTCCTTTTGAATTTTTGGCAAGCTCATTAATATCGATATTTGTTTATCGACCAATATACCCGAGCCAAACTGAAATTATCGTCATTTAGTGCGAACTATTACGCCTGCTTGATCTTTTGTTTTGTATCGGAGATGATACAATTTTTGTGCATTTGATAACTTTGGATGGTTTATGTAAACGGCAGTAAACATGTCGCGAAAGGATGGCCACCATGAAAAATTTCTGTGTCATATGCGGGCACCTTGAGATGGATGCCTGAACTTGCCTCTTGGCATTGAATTTGTGGCAGCTCTAATCTTGGCTGTGGAGTAGGTGATTAATTTTCGAAATTCTTCGAACTGGTCTAAGCAGTTTTCGTATTTGGCGTAAGCCGAAGATTTGAAATTTTCCGGTAGATCTGAGTCGTCAGATTCTACGATTGCGTCATAAGCAGTTTGGAGACGTTTCCAAAAATTGTTAAGATTGTCTTTTTTGATTTCTAATACCTATTCAGAATTGTCTTGAATTGGCGAAGATGAAAATAGAATGCAGTATCGTATTAGGCTGTCACTCTCTGCAATGAATTTGGTGTATGAAATGTCTTTTATCTTTTTTTGTTTTGTAGCACCTTGCTTTGAGCGTGTAGCTTCTGCAGGTGTACATGGACTCTTTTCGTCCGAAATCATTTTTGGTACTTTTAGATATTGGGGTGGTTTAGATTCCTTAGAATCTGCGTTCATTTACAAAGATGAAAGTGAAATTAAATTTTTTTTTTATAGATATATTTTTCTCTCAGTGTACACTGACAATATTCGATAAATAAAGAGATTACCTTTTAGATAAATAGGATTTTTATTATTATTTTTATTATCCGGACTTCGCCAATAACAAACGCGTATTTCGTTTTTTTAGCCTCGGGTTTTATTTGGTTCCGATTTTTTTCCGCTCTTTGTGTTTTATAATTTATTGTTACGTACTCGTTTGTATGTATGTTAATTGTGTATATTACCGCTTTTAAAATTAGGTTATTAACCTTTGTAAATGTTTTGTTTGCAATCCTGCTTGCTTGTGTTTTAACAAGAACAAGGGATATTGCCAGAAAACTGCCGATATGGACTTTGAATATATGTACAACTGTGTGTGTACTAGTTATGCGCTATTCCCACCAAGCATAACTTTGTCTTTGTTTTTTCGTTTGTTGAACCGATTGTTCTTGTGCCCTTGTTTTTTGTTGTAATAACTTTTATTTCTGTCTAAACATTTAACAATCTTTCTTATGTACCGCAACGCTAAATGTTCGGAAATTCTGCTATTATTAGGTTTAAGGTCTTTTATTGTTAGCAATAATTTTAACTATTTATAAATATTGTACCCAATGTATGTAGGGTATACAGACATAGGCAAATTTTAAGCCGTGTGTATGGATGTATATGCTTGTTAGGTTGGCTATCGGAATGACGCGGGAAAAGAAAATAAATAATGTGCAGGTACGCACTTTTGAGTTCGTATCGTTCTTGTAAATATGTAAAAAATTATTCGCTTCGTAACTTGGTTAGTTACGTATATGTAAACGTATATAAAATGTGATATATTATATGTACATAGTATGTAGATTTGTATGAACTTGGCAAGTAACCGTGCAGTTATGTATGTATATATTTTTTTTGAATTTTATTTATTTTTCCAATTTGCCTTGCTTACTTATTTTGCGCAATCCTGCTTATGATTTATTAAGCATAAGGGGTATTGCCGGAAAAAGTGGTCAAGTAAGTACTTGAAAAAAAAATTTTTGTGTTTATTAAATGTGTGTGTTTGGATACACAAAGGTAAGCATGTATAGGCTTTGGTTTCTTATAAATAAATATGTTATATATATATATATATATATATGTGATATGGATCTATATAATGCACCAAACTGTATTTGGTTTTCTCGAAATTAATCGTACGTTAAAACAGTTTGGCCATAACCGCTATATTTAAATATAACCCGATTTTATTACTTTCAACATACATATATGCCAATAAATTATAAATAAGTAAAAGGAATCGATACGACTCACTTTGTACCGCCTCAAGGGTATTTGGGGGTTTTAGATGTGTGTATACGTGTGGGTGTGCCAATGCAGAAAAATCCGTTCCTCCTCTCTACTGTCCGAAAAAATTTTCTAAATCGAACCAAAACTGTTCATGCCCCTAGGTACTGAATATGTGGACCCCAGTACCTATAGTTGACTTTTTACCGTAAATATCAGTCAATCCACAAAGAAATCTCAAACGAGTATACCATTTGACTTTGCGAGAGTATAAAATGTTCGGTTACATCCGAACTTAGCCCTTCCTTACTTGTTTTTTTTTAGTTTTGTTTATTTGAATAAAATTAATATAAGCTTAATTACTATAATAAACAATAGTACACCGATAACATATAATACGTACAGTGTCTCTAGACGAGCTCTCGAGTACTCAGCTATCAATAATTAGTAACATTTTATTAACTAATGATATTATTTATATCTTAACTTAGTAGATATATGGTATATACTTGTACAAGTATTTCTTGCAAGGAAAAAGTGAAAAAAAAAACGATGCATAGATGATTTTATAATATAAAATGGTTAAAAGAAGAACAAGAAATCAGACCAGATGTGTCATGGAGTGAATTAGTTTTCAATATCACTTAATAGTCACTAACAGTTATGTTTCGTTTATTCGTTTTATTGAGCCAGTCTCGTTTATATTTGAGCAGAAGGTATGTGTCGAATCGTTTGTTTTCAGCAGTGAGTATTTTCGAAGTGACTACTTTATTGTTAGCTCTTCTAAATATGTGATAGATTATCTTCGCTTTGGATGAAGCCATTTTTGTCCAAGTAGAGAAAAGATTCTGGTGGTGCAAGTCCATTTGTAATAGCTAATGCAAAGTAGTCATCACTTTCGTAAAAAGGAGCTCTTATTAAAGTGCTGTCCGAGCTTGCTTTTGTTGTCCTTTGTTCCGTAGGTATGTTCCTTAGTTTGTTGTATAAGATTTTTGTGTTTTATTTTTGATTTCGCGCCCGGTTCTATTTAATTATGTTGATATGTATTATATATTGTGTTTAGTAATCGCGCCCGTTTACTTGGTGTTATTGTACACAGGTTTCGCGCCCGGGTTTTATATGTTTTATGTTTGTTCACAGACAGTGAATATACATATATACATTTTTTTTGTGTATTTATATATTATCTTGATATCTATTTTTTATTTTTTATATGTATATATTTTTACGGCATTGTATATGTATATTTTTATATTCGGCACTTTTTTTTTTTGTTTTATATATGTATATTCATGTACTTGCTTGTTTCACTGTACACTTTTGATTTTTTTTTGTTTTAGGTTTATGTATTGTATATATAAGTATTCGATCTCCGCACTTTTGTTCTTATTTTATTAAATTTTTTTTATTTTTTTCTAATAGTGCCTTTCCGTAAGGCTCGAAGGACCAATGAATATTTATGCTACAATGTTAGCACTCACCAAAAATATGTTATTTCACTGTTTTTCACAAAACGCCCTTTTTAGGTTTAAATTAAAAGTTTTTATTTTTTTTATTAAATGTTATTTTTTACAACCTTTGTACTAAAAGTTAATACCACGATTTTAAAGAGGTCGGTAGGTGATCTCACGGTGACGTTGCGCAAAAGAGGTTTGTGGTCGCTCGTCGTCCCCTTTTTACCTCCTTCGGTGTGGTGTGTAGTGTGTCTTCATGTGTGGGGTGATCGTGGTGGTAGGGTTGGTGTGGAATGTGTGTAGGATGATGTGTTGAGTTACTCATTTAACCGGTAATAGACAACCGGGGCAAAAATAACCGTCTTAGAGACGATTTCTTATTTTAACAATAAACGTTTTTAATGAAATATGACACGTCAAAAAATATAATAAGTTTTTTGAAAGAACGGAAATATACTGCACAGCTGAAGTGCTTTATGAAATAAAAAACGTTTTGAAAGAAGCATTTCCTACAAAAAAATTTTATACATTCAAATGTTTACATTCAAAACTATTTCCAAACGATATAACTAATAGAGAATTTACAGGGGCAATAACTGAGCAAATGTATAAAAGAGCACACAGGAGCTATAGGGAAAATTAGGCGCAAATTAGGCAACAATATTATAGGCCATTAATGGTTAAACAATTTAATATGCGAAAAATTGCAGTATATAAAAAGGCCCCCAAAACAAATTCCAATAGAAGAAATGCCTATACCAGAAAAAGAGGAAGATCATCTTTTTTCGCACAAAAATTTCAATTTCTTACATGTACAGATTCCGACTCTAATTATCTAGTTGTGAGACATATTGAAGACAAATTAAATCTTGAAGATAAAGGTTTGGAACTCTTACAAACATTTCCAAATGTTAAAAATTTAGTTATAGAGAAAGAGACAGGCTTAAGTACAATACAGTTCTACAGTATTTAATTAAACGGCTAAATATACAAATTTAGTATTGTACAGCACGTCACAGTACTAGTAATACTACGACACAAAATTCGTGTTTTCATAGACAAAAGAGGTTTTAACTAATTTTGATTAAAAGTTTGAAATTTAACAAATAAATAAAAATTATATTATCTACTGCGCAAAAGAATTTTTCACTTCTGAAAGCGTTTCAGTCATAACTGACAATTTTCAGCTATGACGGATTTATGGTCAGCAATGGCTCAGAAAAAACAAAACAAACAAACAAAAAGAAAACAAGGCTCTTAAGAAAATTATAGAAACTTTGTTCTGCGCGCTGACAAAATTTTTTCAGCTATCACTGTCATATTACCCATCAGATGACCGTCACTGTCTTGTAGGGTACATAACAAATTTAAACAAATAGATGTGTGAACTGTCAATGAAGACTCATCGAAAACACACAATGTGCGTCAGAACGACTTTGGTTCCACTATCCACAAATTGTGTTTTCAAGAGGATTTCAATTCGGTGCGAATATAGCATAATGGACAAAATCATTCAACATTAATAGAAATTTCAAGATGCTTAAAGCAAAAATATAATTTAATAAGTAACTTTGAATCAATCATTAGAGCGGTTCAACAATATACAATAATAAAACTAAGCACTCATTAACAGGCAAAAGACCTTGTAATATTTTATTGAAATGTAAAATAATAAGTAATAAAATAAATTGTAATAAAAAATTAAAAATAAAGAGAAGAAATGTTAAAAAAGTTTTCAATTAAAATAATTAAAAAAAGAACGCTTAAAGTTGCTCTGAAATTTGTTGAATAAGTTAGACATGTAATTGACACATTAAATAAGAGAATAATGTATAAAAGGAAGTTAAATAAACAGATAACAGTTTAGTTACTCATCATATTCAAAACATTTCGCTTTGATCTTTTTAAAAACTTTCCGGTCAACGCCGGTAAATTAATTTCTACACATATTTGCGTCAATATTGGCATATTTCCCGCGCTACAGACATATACATATATTGTTATCAAATCTTTTTGCTTTTCTGATTTCTCTTACGTATTTTCTTTAGATATATATTACATATAAAATAACATAGTAATAAATATATATACATATAATAAAATTTACATAAATAATGGGTATTTCAATAGATATGGTATGATTTCTAATACTTTTTTCATTGTATTCAGTAATGTTTACAATTTTATCATGGAAAGATATAATTTTTTTAATTTTATTATCAAAATAATCGTTCTCCAATTCCCAATCCGATGTGGCTCACTTTCATCTGGGTGGTGCGGTAAATAAACAAAACTGTGGATTTTGGTGTGAAGAAAATCCACAAATTATTCATGAACAACCATTACATTCACCTAAATTGACAATTTGCTGTGGTTTTTGGTCTGGTGGAATCATCGGTACGTACTTCTTTCAAAATGAAGCTGGTGATATCGTTACTGTCAATGGAGAGTAGTATAGATCGATGATAACCAACTTTTTATGGCCGCAATTGGAGGAAGTTATTTTTGACAACATCTGGGTCCAACAAGTCGGGGCTACGTGCCACACAGCATGTGCAACAACCGAATTATTGTGAGAAAAGTTTGGAGATTCAATAATTTCAAGAAATTGTGACATTGAATGGCCTGTAAGAAGTTGTGATTTAACACCATTAGACTACTTCTTCTGGGGTTATTTGAGTCATTGGTCTTTAGCAATAATCTAGACTCTCTTCAAGCTTTAGAAGGCAATATTAAACTTGCTATTCATAACATACGACTTGATTTCGTGGAAAAGTACTCGAAAATTGGGTTCATCGCATTTGTTCCTACAAAAGAAGTTGTGGAGACAAATTGAATGATGTTGTATTCAGAACTTTATTGTATAGATTGTACTTCACATCAAATATAAACATTTCAATTTCCTTAACAATTAGTGTGTTTTTTTTTTTAAATCTTATCATTCTTATAGGAAAACCCCTTATTTCCACGCACTCTCCGCAAACCTTACAATATATGTACATATATCATGTGTAAAACTAAAAAGTATACGGTCAAAAGGAAACAAAAACCAGTAAGGAAGGGCTAACTTCGGATGTAAGCGAACATTTTATACTCATAGTATAAAATAGTCAAATGGCATACCTGTTTGAGATTTTTTTATATATTTTAATAATTGGAAATAGGAACAGGTGCCTTAGTTATTTAAATTCACAGTCAAATTAATTACAATTACAAGTACAATTACAATTTGTAAGTCGTTCTTGTGTTTTGTTGTACACGCTTATAATTGATTTTATGTAGAATGAATTACAACTGTATTGAGGAGTATGAAAAGAAATCGTTTTTTGACAATGAATAACATTTTCTATTTATTTTATCGATATTATCGGATTACAACCACGCCTATTTTCCATATGACACCATTTTAAATACCACTTGATTCTTTCCCTTTCCACTATGCAAATCAAGCAACAATGATTATATCGGCGTAAAACTTTGCGTGAATAATACGTTTAAAGTATGCCACCTTGTGACCAAAAATTTTCTAAATCGAACCAAAACTGTTCATGCCATTAGGTACTGAATATGTGGACCCCAGTACCTATAGTTGACTTTTTACCGTAAATATCAGTCAATCCACAAAGAAATCTCAAACGAGTATACCATTTGACTTTGCGAGAGTATAAAATGTTCGGTTACATCCGAACTTAGCCCTTCCTTACTTGTTTTTTTTTAGTTTTGTTTATTTGAATAAAATTAATATAAGCTTAATTACTATAATAAACAATAGTACACCGATAACATATAATACGTACAGTGTCTCTAGACGAGCTCTCGAGTACTCAGCTATCAATAATTAGTAACATTTTATTAACTAATGATATTATTTATATCTTAACTTAGTAGATATATGGTATATACTTGTACAAGTATTTCTTGCAAGGAAAAAGTGAAAAAAAAACGATGCATAGATGATTTTATAATATAAAATGGTTAAAAGAAGAACAAGAAATCAGACCAGATGTGTCATGGAGTGAATTAGTTTTCAATATCACTTAATAGTCACCAACAGTTATGTTTCGTTTATTCGTTTTATTGAGCCAGTCTCGTTTATATTTGAGCAGAAGGTATGTGTCGAATCGTTTGTTTTCAGCAGTGAGTATTTTCGAAGTGACTACTTTATTGTTAGCTCTTCTAATTATGTGATAGATTATCTTCGCTTTGGATGAAGCCATTTTTGTCCAAGTAGAGAAAAGATTCTGGTGGTGCAAGTCCATTTGTAATAGCTAATGCAAAGTAGTCATCACTTTCGTAAAAAGGAGCTCTTATTAAAGTGCTGTCCGAGCTTGCTTTTGTTGTCCTTTGTTCCGTAGGTATGTTCCTTAGTTTGTTGTATAAGATTTTTGTGTTTTATTTTTGATTTCGCGCCCGGTTCTATTTAATTATGTTGATATGTATTATATATTGTGTTAAGTAATCGCGCCCGTTTACTTGGTGTTATTGTACACAGGTTTCGCGCCCGGGTTTTATATGTTTTATGTTTGTTCACAGACAGTGAATATACATATATACATTTTTTTTGTGTATTTATATATTATCTTGATATCTATTTTTTATTTTTTATATGTATATATTTTTACGGCATTGTATATGTATATTTTTATATTCGGCACTTTTTTTTTTGTTTTATATATGTATATTCATGTACTTGCTTGTTTCACTGTACACTTTTGAATTTTTTTTGTTTTAGGTTTATGTATTGTATATATAAGTATTCGATCTCCGCACTTTTGTTCTTATTTTATTAAATTTTTTTTATTTTTTTCTAATAGTGCCTTTCCGTAAGGCTCGAAGGACCAATGAATATTTATGCTACAATGTTAGCACTCACCAAAAATATGTTATTTCACTGTTTTTCACAAAACGCCCTTTTTAGGTTTAAATTAAAAGTTTTTATTTTTTTTATTAAATGTTATTTTTTACAACCTTTGTACTAAAAGTTAATACCACGATTTTAAAGAGGTCGGTAGGTGATCTCACGGTGACGTTGCGCAAAAGAGGTTTGTGGTCGCTCGTCGTCCCCTTTTTACCTCCTTCGGTGTGGTGTGTAGTGTGTCTTCATGTGTGGGGTGATCGTGGTGGTAGGGTTGGTGTGGAATGTGTGTAGGATGATGTGTTGAGTTACTCATTTAACCGGTAATAGACGACCGGGGCAAAAATAACCGTCTTAGAGACGATTTCTTATTTTAACAATAAACGTTTTTAATGAAATATGACACGTCAAAAAATATAATAAGTTTTTTGAAAGAACGGAAATATACTGCACAGCTGAAGTGCTTTATGAAATAAAAAACGTTTTGAAAGAAGCATTTCCTACAAAAAAATTTTATACATTCAAATGTTTACATTCAAAACTATTTCCAAACGATATAACTAATAGAGAATTTACAGGGGCAATAACTGAGCAAATGTATAAAAGAGCACACAGGAGCTATAGGGAAAATTAGGCGCAAATTAGGCAACAATATTATAGGCCATTAATGGTTAAACAATTTAATATGCGAAAAATTGCAGTATATAAAAAGGCCCCCAAAACAAATTCCAATAGAAGAAATGCCTATACCAGAAAAAGAGGAAGATCATCTTTTTTCGCACAAAAATTTCAATTTCTTACATGTACAGATTCTGACTCTAATTATCTAGTTGTGAGACATATTGAAGACAAATTAAATCTTGAAGATAAAGGTTTGGAACTCTTACAAACATTTCCAAATGTTAAAAATTTAGTTATAGAGAAAGAGACAGGCTTAAGTACAATACAGTTCTACAGTCTTTAATTAAACGGCTAAATATACAAATTTAGTATTGTACAGCACGTCACAGTACTAGTAATACTACGACACAAAATTCGTGTTTTCATAGACAAAAGAGGTTTTAACTAATTTTGATTGAAAGTTTGAAATTTATTAAAGAAATAAAAATTATATTATCTACTGCGCAAAAGAATTTTTCACTTCTGAAAGCGTTTCAGTCATAACTGACAATTTTCAGCTATGACGGATTTATGGTCAGCAATGGCTCAGAAAAAACAAAACAAACAAACAAAAAGAAAACAAGGCTCTTAAGAAAATTATAGAAACTTTGTTCTGCGCGCTGACAAAATTTTTTCAGCTATCACTGTCATATTACCCATCAGATGACCGTCACTGTCTTGTAGGGTACATAACAAATTTAAACAAATAGATGTGTGAACTGTCAATGAAGACTCATCGAAAACACACAATGTGCGTCAGAACGACTTTGGTTCCACTATCCACAAATTGTGTTTTCAAGAGGATTTCAATTCGGTGCGAATATAGCATAATGGACAAAATCATTCAACATTAATAGAAATTTCAAGATGCTTAAAGCAAAAATATAATTTAATAAGTAACTTTGAATCAATCATTAGAGCGGTTCAACAATATACAATAATAAAACTAAGCACTCATTAACAGGCAAAAGACCTTGTAATATTTTATTGAAATGTAAAATAATAAGTAATAAAATAAATTGTAATAAAAAATTAAAAATAAAGAGAAGAAATGTTAAAAAAGTTTTCAATTAAAATAATTAAAAAAAGAACGCTTAAAGTTGCTCTGAAATTTGTTGAATAAGTTAGACATGTAATTGACACATTAAATAAGAGAATAATGTATAAAAGGAAGTTAAATAAACAGATAACAGTTTAGTTACTCATCATATTCAAAACATTTCGCTTTGATCTTTTTAAAAACTTTCCGGTCAACGCCGGTAAATTAATTTCTACACATATTTGCGTCAATATTGGCATATTTCCCGCGCTACAGACATATACATATATTGTTATCAAATCTTTTTGCTTTTCTGATTTCTCTTACGTATTTTCTTTAGATATATATTACATATAAAATAACATAGTAATAAATATATATACATATAATAAAATTTACATAAAATAATGGGTATTTCAATAGATATGGTATGATTTCTAATACTTTTTTCATTGTATTCAGTAATGTTTACAATTTTATCATGGAAAGATATAATTTTTTTAATTTTATTATCAAAATAATCGTTCTCCAATTCCCAATCCGATGTGGCTCACTTTCATCTGGGTGGTGCGGTAAATAAACAAAACTGTGGATTTTGGTGTGAAGAAAATCCACAAATTATTCATGAACAACCATTACATTCACCTAAATTGACAATTTGCTGTGGTTTTTGGTCTGGTGGAATCATCGGTACGTACTTCTTTCAAAATGAAGCTGGTGATATCGTTACTGTCAATGGAGAGTAGTATAGATCGATGATAACCAACTTTTTATGGCCGCAATTGGAGGAAGTTATTTTTGACAACATCTGGGTCCAACAAGTCGGGGCTACGTGCCACACAGCATGTGCAACAACCGAATTATTGTGAGAAAAGTTTGGAGATTCAATAATTTCAAGAAATTGTGACATTGAATGGCCTGTAAGAAGTTGTGATTTAACACCATTAGACTACTTCTTCTGGGGTTATTTGAGTCATTGGTCTTTAGCAATAATCTAGACTCTCTTCAAGCTTTAGAAGGCAATATTAAACTTGCTATTCATAACATACGACTTGATTTCGTGGAAAAGTACTCGAAAATTGGGTTCATCGCATTTGTTCCTACAAAAGAAGTTGTGGAGACAAATTGAATGATGTTGTATTCAGAACTTTATTGTATAGATTGTACTTCACATCAAATATAAACATTTCAATTTCCTTAACAATTAGTGTGTTTTTTTTTTTAAATCTTATCATTCTTATAGGAAAACCCCTTATTTCCACGCACTCTCCGCAAACCTTACAATATATGTACATATATCATGTGTAAAACTAAAAAGTATACGGTCAAAAGGAAACAAAAACCAGTAAGGAAGGGCTAACTTCGGATGTAAGCGAACATTTTATACTCATAGTATAAAATAGTCAAATGGCATACCTGTTTGAGATTTTTTTATATATTTTAATAATTGGAAATAGGAACAGGTGCCTTAGTTATTTAAATTCACAGTCAAATTAATTACAATTACAAGTACAATTACAATTTGTAAGTCGTTCTTGTTTTTGTTGTACACGCTTATAATTGATTTTATGTAGAATGAATTACAACTGTATTGAGGAGTATGAAAAGAAATCGTTTTTTGACAATGAATAACATTTTCTATTTATTTTATCGATATTATTATATATGCTTAGCTTAAAAATAATAAATTTTAACAATTTAAAAATTATATGATTATATTAATTTGTATATAATACTTACAATATTAAACATAAATAGAGGGCTCGACTAGTATTCTTTCGCGTCGTGTTCATCTGTGGCTATATTCATTTCAAAGGTACTGTCATTTCGCGTCGTTTTAAGTAGATGTCATTTGTTTTAGCGTGAACAACAATTTGTTTCATTCATTTGAAAATGTCGAAATTTGTACCAGATAAAGTGTTTTTGCGGGGCGTTCTTCTTCATTACTTTAACATGAAGAAAAGTGCTAAATGCCGCAAGCCATCGTATTTTACTGGACGTTTATGGTGACCATGCCTTAGCCGAACGAACGTGCCAAAAGTGGTTTGCACGGTTAAAAAGTGGTAATTTCGACTTAGACGACGGAGAACGACCCGGACAGCCAAAAAAATTTCAAGACGAAGAATTGGAGACATTGCTAGACACAGATGCATTCCAGACGCAAGAAGAGCTTGAAAAAGTATTAGGAGTTGATCAAGCAACCGTTTCCAGACGATTAAAATCATTAGAATTCATCCAGAAGCTTGCAAATTGGGGGCCTTATGAATTAAAGAATAGAGACGTCGAACATCGATTCTGCATGTCGGAAATGTTGCTTCAACGCCACCAAAAGAAGTCATCTTTTCATCGTGGCTTCCGATGGACAATACTTTGAATATTAAATGTATAACAATTTTTTCACAATAAAGTCTGAATTTTCGAAAAAAAACCCGCACGAATCAATGCATACAGCCAATATCTTGTATAATAACAAATTATATTGTACATATAATTTAAATTTTCTTAATTAGATTATTTACATATTTTTCTTAAAATTGTCAAAATTGCTATACCATTCTAACTCGGTTATATTAAAAAAAATAAAAAACTGAAAATATTGAAGAACTATTGCAATAACTCTGAAAACTTAAGTTCGAAATAGAGCCACAAATACTGTCATGATAGCTGTGTGCTGTCTCAAAAGTAATTGCATTAACATGGGAAGGATCCATGTTTGAAAATGTCCAATTAATTTGTGTACCGGCAGTTGTAGTTGATTATTCTACACCAAGCAGGCAAATAAAGTTTTTTTCTTGAAGCAGATTTCCTATTGTAGTCCCTGTAGACATTAAACAAATGTTAAAATCTCCAACAATTAGCACACTTTGATTGCATAACTTTGAAGTAAGGACTTCCTGAAGTTCTGAAATTAAATGTTTGACAGAGTAAGCTGAATTTCTGTATAGAAACAGAATATTAATATTGAAACATTTAAAAAAAACCGCTTCTAAAACGTTGCGGCCTGAATAAATTTTTACAGCCTTTGGTTCTATAGAGCTAGCAATGCTATGCTTTGCATATATTATATAATATTATAGTGCCCCGTTTATTTCTGTTCCTTGTTTCCGTGCTATCTATCCTCAGCTCGTTAATTGGAGTAAATCCTGGTATATCAAAATTTTAGCAAGGATAACTCCAAGTTTCTACAAAACATACAATATCTGAAGATAGCATCAAAAAGTCGCGTTGTATATAGATAATGTGAGCATGAAGACTCTGAACATTATGAAATAAAATTTGGAGTATTTTAGAGTATGAGGCTTTTTTGATCGTACTATCAAACCAACAGAAGGTTCCAAAAATTTAATCCACAGAGTTGTTGGAAAAGAATAATGGATTAACCAAGCCATCACACGTTTTTATATTCACTGTAATCATATATTTGGCGGAGGTTTTTAGGGTCAATTCACAGGGCAGTCTCTGCGTTTAAGAAGTTTTGAAAAGTTTAACTCTTTCCAAACTTTTCTCATTTTCTCTTACACCAATTCCTTTAACAGAGTATTTTGTAGTTGAAAGGATAGCTTCAGTTGGGGTTCGATTGAGTTTAAGGGCATTGAAATAATTTGTCTCTTCATTGGACCAAAATAAATGTATGGCAGCATCGGGAACTTACTCGAAATAAACTACGTGCATTTCAATGAGTTATATGTCCTTATTTTTCATAGTACCAGATGCCATATGGTTTAATGCAGTTGCAAAGGCCTGATCCTCCCGTTGTCCCATTATTTCTGTTAATTCAAAGTATTTTAATAACTCCCACAAAGGGGAACCAACTAATGTGAGCTATGCATCATTGGGATTCGGAGAGAATATCCACCTATCTCCAACGGGTGAGAGTTGCTTCAAATCACCAAACACTATGATCGGTATACCACCGTCTGTTTTAAAAATTTGTTTAAATCTCGCATCAACAGAGCTAAACATACGACCACCTACCATGGATATTTCATCAATTATGATTGCTAAGGGGCCTCAACTCTCTGTTCAACTGATTAACAGGTAAAGAGAATATTGAATGAAGGGTCATTCCACTTATTTCAAATGCTGCTTTACCCGTAGGTGCACAAAGAAGAACTTTTAAGGAACTTGCATTGGATCCAGGTGTAGAATTGTAACGATGGTTAAGAACGAGATATATTGCAGATATCAAACGAGTCTTTCCTACACCTGCACCACCGCCTGTGAACTCATAAAATGGTCGATTTGTTTTTAGCTGGTGCATCAGATGTGTCAAATAGGTTCTATGCTTAGTATTTAGACTTTGAACTTAAGAAAATAATTTCTCAACTGGAATTAAAGGGGGTAGTTTAATAAGTCTAATATTGCAATCAGATTCAGTGCCATTATCTGTTGAATCTTCACCATGCAACTCCAGCAAATTTGTATTTGGGTTTATTTCTGGAACTCATTTTCCACGATAGGAAGTTGATTTTGAGCACCTTCTTCTAAGTCTATTTCATTATAAAGACTTTCTAAAACATTTTCTGTTCTCTCAAGTTCTCTTTGCTTAAAAACATCACATTTTCTTTGATTTTCCTTAATTAGAATACGATGTGTTATGCAAGTCTGCTCATTATCGTTTTCAATGAAATCTTGCATCGTATACTATACAACCTGACCTTTGACTACAATGGCACGACAAGGGTATTAGTCATAATAAGAAATAGTCATAAAAAGATATATTTATTCTAGTGTCTGACAGAACCATCTGAAATATAATTGTCAATAAAACTAATGACATCAGGGAATATCTGAGGATCTTGAAGGTTGATCCAATTATTAAGCCAATACATGCCATGAACATGCGGGGAACCTCTCTGTTGAAACTCCTCTCTCCAGTAGAAATTTGTGACAAAATGCTCTCCGTTATCTTTAAAAAGTTTAAGAATTTTTCGATACCGGTATTCAAAATATCTTGCACAAGTAACCGCATCTAACCGAATTAAGCGATATCTATCTTGGGTTGTTAAACTGTTGGCTTCCTCTTCCAAAATATCTTCAGAATCAACAGTTTTAGAGAGGGTGACCAAAAGCTCAACCCACTGAGATTCTGCAGCCGATAAAGTGATGAAGAAGGTTGGAAGCCCAAATTGGCGACTGCATTTTTCTTCTCAGCTTCCCAGTGCGCAGGAGAGGATCTAACGCCTTTCACAACCTTGTAACCATCACCGTGTTATATCAAGTTTTGAACATAGTTTTCGTTTAATAAATTTTAAGCCGTAACTCGGTTGCGACCTGATGTACTTATCTTAATTTTTAGCAGTTTTAATTTTTTGTAATTGTAGAACAACCTTGGAATGGTACACGCTCTTCTGTCAAAACGGCGAATTTCAGAACGTATTATCTTGCTATATGTTTCAAAGCATGTATGTTTCTGCCCAACGTATATTGTTCCAAATGACTACTATTCTGAATTATGTCAATTGGTCTTTGTCCTTCACCTGCCGCTATAACTGAACGGTTATAGTCTAAGTTTTCTACAGGAATATTGTCCAAAAGAGTTTCTTGACCGCTTGGATTTAGCTCTAAAGGTAAAAGACCCATGGGAATAGGCTGAGGCATTATCATGAGAATTTTCTTCGGCATAAAAAGATTCAACCAATCGGGAATCCTCTGCAGATTTATTAAATTCTGAAATCCAGTTCTCATTAATATATACAAGTATATTGTGCTCACGATACAGAGGGGTATTCACTAAGAATTGCAACGCTTCCATAATCTCTGCGGGGCGTATGGTACCGATCATGTTATCATAATTGTATTCCAAACGCCTCCTTAAGTGAATTTGTATCACGAGAGCCTCATCAAAGGACCTTGGTAGAGATGTCACAATATTGTTAACAGAAATTGGTATATTAACAACAGCACCTTCGAGAAAACTCTGACCTTGATATCCTAACGGACGGATTGTCATAAAAGGCAATCTAGGCATTATGAGACGTTCTTCAATTGGGATTAAATCTTTCGAACAATCCGGTATTTTAGCTCTAGACCGTTAGCTAAACATATTTTTGGAACATTCTTTTTAACAATCGCATTGTTGCAAGTAGCACAAAAATTGTAATTTCCATCTTCTGAAGAAAATTTTTGCATTAAAAAGAAGGCGGATGCAGCATTCTTTGCATAATTTGCGAACTTGGTGTGGAACCCATAATCTTCCGCAGTAAATACATATTTCAGTAGGGCCCTAATTTATATATCGGAAATAAATGTTTTTGAAATCTGTTAAATTGCCACTGTTATCAGTTTCTATAACATTATTTTCTCTCGATAATCGGATTAGTTTTTAATTTGCTTATTGACCGGGTTAGCTCCACAAAGGCAAACCTGACTTTGTCTAAGACGTCTATGATTAAAAATTTTTTCCCTTGTACCCCTCCTACTAAGCTGTCGACGTTGTGTTTCTCTATCACGCTCCTCTTTTCTCATTTCAGGATGTTTTCTTGCAGTTTCTCTTTGCATTTGATCACGAATGCGCTTTTAATTCCTATACTTAGGATTTCTTGCGCGATGATCCCTAGTATTCCTACTTTGCTCATCATAACGTACCTCTAAATTTTCTCGTCAAAAGCTATGACCTCGAGTTATTTGCTCTTCAGACCGAATTTTTGGATCTTGCCGCCTTGTTCCAGTATTTACGACTTGCTTAACAGATCGAACCTCGGGGTCTTCGCGCCGAGATCTATGAGCTCGAGTATTTCGTATTTGCTCTTCAGAGGGTTACTCGCCAACTTAAGAGGATTTCACCACAAACAAATTATAAGCGGATTTCACCAGAGTTTTACCCCTGCGGAGCGCAAAATAACAGAATTGAGCATTTTTAGTGTTAAATGAAGAAAGTAATGCTAAATTTCAATGTTAAGAAATGTACGCTTACATATTCGTATATTTACAATGCGCAAACGACTTTGCATATAATTTTAAGATATTCTGCATATACAGGGCGGCTCACGAATCGTGCTACAAAACTAAACCGTAAGAAGTTTCTTTTTAATCAATGCATTACATTTATTTGTTTTTTGTTGTATAGAAAATTTTGTTTTATTTTATACAATTATTTTTTCCTCCATGCTCAGCCACGCATATGCCACACCTAATTAGAAAATTGTTGCGGGCTGAAGGGTTGAAGTCGGGATTGCCTCCATTATCTATTTAATGGACTGCTTCAGTTCAGTCAGTTTCTGGGTTTGATTTTGTATACCTCTTGGTTGACATAACCCCATAAGAAAAGGCCAAGCGGTAGCAAATATTCTTATCATATATATTTAGTTATGTGTGCATGTAAGCAAATATAAAAGTACCCATTATATTTGTTAATTTGTCCATATGCAACATATGTATGTAAATATGTACACTCATTGTTTCATGGGAAATCAGAATCATACACACTTTTACAAACATACATCGCATATGGGCAAGTGCAAAATCAACCCTTATTCATATACAATGTGGCATGCGTAAATGGAAACAAAGTCAACAAGTCATGTGCATATGTAGGGGCAGATGTGTGTACAAAAAATTCAAATATTTACATACGTATATTCTTTGCAAATAC
The DNA here is from genome assembly GCF_042242935.1 of Bactrocera oleae. Taxonomy (NCBI): domain Eukaryota; kingdom Metazoa; phylum Arthropoda; class Insecta; order Diptera; family Tephritidae; genus Bactrocera; species Bactrocera oleae. The sequence goes on from NC_091537.1 coordinate 44,135,161, forward strand.
AGTCAATCTCGGTTAAGTGTCCAAACCAAAGATGCAGATTTTTTGTGCTTTGTAGTACATAAGCGATTGTGGAGTGGTACTTAACCGAGGTTTACTGTATATATAAATCTGAGTAATATTGAATATTTTCAAAAGTTTCTTGAATTGTAAATCGTCAAATATACTATGTTGTCACTTTTATTCTAAAATATTTTATGGCTCGGCTATTTGGATAACTTATTGACTTGAAACAATTGTTGTTTTTGTAGTTTTTGCTGGTCACATATTTAAATGTGTACGCAATTACATATGTATGTATGTTGGTTTGTGTATGCATTATTTGTTCCGCAATGTCATATATACATATATATGTGTACATATTACATAAATCAATGCGAAAAAAAGATAACCTATGAACATATATATATGTTGTAATAAATTTAATCTCTATTAGTAACAATTATAATACAAAATATTTATTAGGAATGTATATTATGTAAAAACTAAATAAAATTATTAAATGCCCAAATTTACTATATTACATATTTTATATTGTATATACATACATATGATTAATATTGTGACGAACCTAGATCGAATGAACGATAAACTGCCAGAAGCAACTAGTTAGCGAATTCGTAGTTGTCAGAATGTTCTAGAAGCAATGTTTTGTTACAGATTTACTATATAAGGGCTGCCGGATTGTGCAGCAAACACAGTTCTAGTTAGAGTGTTGTCGTGATAAAAGCAGATGGGGACGCAAATGTCGACACAATTTAAAGAGCAGGATACACGTATGTCTCAGATGTCAACGCAAATGTCGACACAATTTAAAGAGCAGGATATACGTATGTCTCAGATGTCAACGCAGTTAGAAACGCGATTGTCAACGCATTTGGAAGAGCTGTTCGCAGCGCAACATGCACGTTTTTCAGCACCGTTGTCAGCACCGAAAGAGCTCGACGTGCATATGTCAGCGCAGGTATCCTCACAGTTGGAAGAGGAGGAAGCATGTGAACCAGGATCTTCACAGTATGAAGAGCAAGAAGCTTGTATACCAGCAAAAGTGTCTTCGCAGTCGGAAGAACTGAACGGGCGCATGCCAGCGCAGGTGCCCTCACAGTCGGAAGAGGAGGAAGCGTGTGTACCAGTACAAGGGTCCTCACAGTCGAAAGAGCTGGAACTGCGTATGTCAGGGCAGGTGTTCTCACAGTTGCAAGAGAAGGAAGCGTGTGAACCAGTAAAAGGTTCCTCACAGTTAGAAGAGCAAGAAGCTTGGATACCAGCACAAGTGTCCTTACAGTTGGAAGAGCAGGAAGCGTGTATACCATCACAGGTGGAAGATCAGCCTGAATGAACCTGAAACGGATGACTCTGTGCAAGAAGATCCAGAATTGGAAGGTGCATTACATAAGGTGGAGTTGAACCAATGTACAACGATTGGAGAAATAACTACAGGAAGGCCAGTCACAAAATCATATTGGGCAGAACGGAGCAGTTTAAAGTTAGTGTATGGCTGCTTGCATCGAGTATGGAAAAGCGAAAATAAGCAACCCTTCCTTTCCTACTTATGGTTGTTCCAAGGGTTGGAATTCCTGATGTTCTTAACGTGCAGTACAAATGTCCAAGAGGAGGGCACTTGAGAGACATGAAATCCTTGGAGCATTTGAAGCAAAGGTTTTATTGGACTGGTTGTCAATCAGCTATAGAAAGGATTGCGAAATATGCTGAGAAAATTGTAGCTAAAGGATCAAGGTCCAGGAGTCATGGGCAGATGGAACAGCACAATTCGCGTGCGCCAGTTGAGAAAATAGGCGTGTATGAAGATGGTCCATTCCCCACCAATAAATTAGGAAATAGTCATGTTTTGGTAGTCAAGGACCCTTTCAATGAATGGCCACAAGTATACACAATTTCTAACCAAGAGACTGAACCAGTGGCGGAGGCATTCATCAACAAGTGGGTAACGAGATTCGGTGTTCCAATGGAGTTACGTTCTGATCAAGAATGGAATCTCGAGTCAGCTTTAAGTCAAGGGATGTACCAGAAACCGAGTATCCGGAAAACGGATGGAATTAACTCCAAGCAGAGAAGGACGGCTAACGATGTCAGCACCAGCCTAGAAGACGAGATGGGGGACATAAAAGCTTTGTGTTTGGTATCGCAAATATGTCTAATCGGGACGATCAGACTTAGGTGGAGGGCAGTGTGACGAACCTAGATGATAGAACAAAATCGAATGAACGATAAACTGCCAGAAGCAACTAGTTAGCGAATTCGTAGTTGATTTACTATATAAGGGCTGCCGGATTGTGCAGCAAACACAGTTCTAGCTAGAGTGTTGTCGTGATAAGAGCAATTTAGCTATGAGCAAGAAGTTGTAAGCTCGAACAGAGAACGTATATCATAGGGAAGGTTCAATTGCGGATCAGCGTGTGAATTGTCAAGACCTAACAAGATTTTAATAGTGGATTTCACCATATCTGGCTCGGAAGGAGAAATTTTAACAGTGGCGCGTAAACAGAGCTGAGCATTGTCTGAAAATTATGCTCAGAGACTTGCTTTGATATTACAGCTGCATGTTAGCCTTTTGGCTTATATTTTTATACGTTTATATGCAATCATATTTATTCATATGAATATCATTTTGCGAATTTTTATGAATGCATGCAAAACTGATAAGATCTTTTAAATTATGAAATTTCGAAATAATATTTATAGTCAATTTGGGCATTTAATAATTTTATTTAGTTTTTACCTAAAATACATTCCTAATAAATATTTAATATTATAATAATAGAGATTAAATTTATTACAATATATGTATGTATGTACATCTTTTATCATATTAATCTTATATAGTCATATGTATGTACGTATGTATTTGAATGTACTCATTCAGAAAGTCAAATCATGTTTTATCACTTATCAATACACTATATGTGCGCGCATTGATTTATATGTACCCGCATATATCTACATAAAATTGCCGAACAAATAATGCATACACAAACCAACCTACATATGTGTGTGCGTACACATGTAAATATGTCACCCGCAAAAACTACAAACATTGTTCTACAAAAACAACAATCGTCACAAGTCAATATGTCAGCCAAATAGGCGAAGCCCAAATTTATAGTAAATAACACAACAATAACATTTTTATTCATGAACGCAGGCGTACTTTTAACAAGCAACCTCGCTTCATTCATAAAAACATTCACAAATTTCATTTTACAATTTCTCGATTTATGGTTATCTTTTCTTTTATATTATGCACTTATTACACAGTAACACTTCACTACAATGTTTCTACATATTTATTTTATATTAAATATTTAAGTATTTGCTTTAAATAAGCATTTAATTTTTACACAATTTTCGTAATATGAACAATAACAAATGGGTTCCATGTTGTCAGATAATAAGTGTTGCCATATCCAAACGGATGAAAGCATTGAAAATAAATAAAAAACCCAATCACCCTCTACAAAATATTATGAACTTAATTTTCCATTTTAATAAAAGAAAAAGGCTTTATGGCGTATGTTTTATTGCATCTGATAATTTCACAAATGGATCATGATGCTGATTTACTATATTTTTACGCCATATGTATTCATATATCAAATTTTCAAAATCTTCACTGTTATTATAATTATCCTTAATAAAAATTGAAGTTTATAGAGAGTGATATATTTTCTTAAACATTGCTTTTTTTTGTAAAGATTTTTTATTTGCACTGGCGGCCTTCGCGCTTCAAAAAAATAACCTTGGTCGGTCCAACACCGGGGTGTTTATAATTCAATCGCGTCAAACTTCTTTCTGCACTGGCGGCCTTCGGCCGCGCTTCAAAAAAATAACCCTGGTCGGTCCAACACCGGGGTGTTCATAATTCAATCGCGTCAAACTTCTTTCTGCACTGGCGGCCATCGGCCGCGCTTCAAAAAAATAACCCTGGTCGGTCCAACAACGGGGTGTTCATAATTTAATCGCGTCAAACTTCTTTCCGCACTGGAGGCCTTCGGCCGCGCTTTAAAAAAATAACCCTGGCCAATCCAATACCATAATTTATCAATAGAAGGAAATGAACAAAATAATAGTTCATGTATTTGGGGTATAATCCTCTTTTATTGTTCATTTTAATTCGCTTTCAAAATATATATTTATATATATATATATATATAATATATATGGCAACACTTATTATCTGACAACATGGAACCCATTTGTTATTGTTCATATTACGAAAATTGTGTAAAAATTAAATGCTTATTTAAAGCAAATACTTAAATATTTAATATAGAATAATTATGTAGAAACACTGAAGTGAAAAGTTAGTGTATAATAAGTGCATAATATAAAAGAAAATATAACCATAAATCGAGAAATTGTAAAATGAATTTTGTGAAATTTTCAACTTAAAATGCAAATATCTCGAAAACTATAAGTTTCCGGCGGCAATAATTATATATATTCGTGATCTGGAGAATCTCCTCTATCCAACCATACGCCTCTTAACCCTGAAATCGTGGGATGCTAAACTAAAGCCCACCCGAAGGGAAAAGTGACAACCCCTCAAATATGAGTATTAAAATATTTTATAATAAAAGTGACAACATAGTATATTTGTCGATTTACAATTCAAGAAACTTTTTAAAGAAAATATTCAATATTCCTCTGATTTATGTATACAGGAAACCCCGGTTAAGTATCAATACTCCAATCCCTCTTATCTGCCTGTGTCTTGCTGCATCTCAGGTTTTTTTTTTTAATTTTTTAAGGAAAACGGTTATATTTTTTTATTAAATACATAGAAATTATTTTTTTGGTACCACTCCTTAAGTACCACAATCGCTTATGTACCACAAAGCACAAAAAATCTGCATCTTTGGTTTTGGCACTTAACCGGGATTGACTATATTTGTTAAAGAATGTGCGTAAGTAAATATTCGAATTTTTTGTACACACATCTGTTCGTATATATGCACACGACTTGTTGACTTTGTTTTCATTTACGCATGCCACGTTGTATATGAATAAGGGTTGATTTTGTACTTGCCATATGCGATGTATGTTTGTAAGAGTGTGTATGGTTCTGATTTCCCATGAAACAATGAGTGTACATATTTACATACATACGTTGCGTATAGACAAATTAACAATCATAATGGGTACTTTAATATATATAATTAATTGTATAAAATAAAATTAAAATTTTCTATACAATACAACAAAAATTGATAAAAAAGAAACTTAATACGGTTAATTTTTGTAGCACGATTCGTGAGCCGCCCTGTATATGCAGAATATCTTAAAATTATATGCAAAGTCGTTTGCGCATTGTTAATATACGAATCTGTAAGCGTAAATTTCTTAACATTGAATTTAGCATTATTTTTCTCATTTAACATTCAAAATGCTCAATTCTGTTATTTTGCGCTCCGCAGGGGTAAAATTCTGGTGAAATCCGCTTATAATTTGTTTGAGGTGAGATCCTCTTAAGTTGGCGAGTAACCCTCCGTCAAGAGGAACATTTTGACAATCGGCACACCATGAACCTTCTCTATGATATACGTTCTCTGGCTCGAATAACCAGCAATAAGTGTTAAGTTGTTGGAATTAGCAGAGAACGTATATCATAGAGAAGGTTCAATTGCGGACCAGCGTGTGAATTGTCAAAACCTAACAAGATTTTAATAGTGGATTTCACCACATCTGGCTCGGAAGGAGAAATTTTAACAGTGGCGCGTAAACAGAGCTGAGCATTGTCTGAAAATTATGCTCAGAGACTTGCTTTGATATTACAGCTGCATGTTAGCCTTTTGGCTTATATTTTTATACGTTTATATGCAATCATATTTATTCATATGAATATCATTTTGCGAATTTTTATGAATGCATGCAAAACTGATAAGATCTTTTAAATTATGAAATTTCGAAATAATATTTATAGTCAATTTGGGCATTTAATAATTTTATTTAGTTTTTACCTAAAATACATTCCTAATAAATATTTAATATTATAATAATAGAGATTAAATTTATTACAATATATGTATGTATGTACATCTTTTATCATATTAATCTTATATAGTCATATGTATGTACGTATGTATTTGAATGTACGCATTCAGAAAGTCAAATCATGTTTTATCACTTATCAATACACTATATGTGCGCGCATTGATTTATATGTACCCGCATATATCTACATAAAATTGCCGAACAAATAATGCATACACAAACCAACCTACATATGTGTGTGCGTACACATGTAAATATGTCACCCGCAAAAACTACAAACATTGTTCTACAAAAACAACAATCGTCACAAGTCAATATGTCAGCCAAATAGGCGAAGCCCAAATTTATAGTAAATAACACAACAACAACATTTTTATTCATGAACGCAGGCGTACTTTTAACAAGCAACCTCGCTTCATTCATAAAAACATTCACAAATTTCATTTTACAATTTCTCGATTTATGGTTATCTTTTCTTTTATATTATGCACTTATTACACAGTAACACTTCACTACAATGTTTCTACATATTTATTTTATATTAAATATTTAAGTATTTGCTTTAAATAAGCATTTAATTTTTACACAATTTTCGTAATATGAACAATAACAAATGGGTTCCATGTTGTCAGATAATAAGTGTTGCCATATCCAAACGGATGAAAGCATTGAAAATAAATAAAAAACCCAATCACCCTCTACAAAATATTATGAACTTCATTTTCCATTTTAATAAAAGAAAAAGGCTTTATGGCGTATGTTTTATTGCATCTGATAATTTCACAAATGGATCATGATGCTGATTTACTATATTTTTACGCCATATGTATTCATATATCAAATTTTCAAAATCTTCACTGTTATTATAATTATCCTTAATAAAAATTGAAGTTTATAGAGAGTGATATATTTTCTTAAACATTGCTTTTTTTTGTAAAGATTTTTTATTTGCACTGGCGGCCTTCGCGCTTCAAAAAAATAACCTTGGTCGGTCCAACACCGGGGTGTTTATAATTCAATCGCGTCAAACTTCTTTCTGCACTGGCGGCCTTCGGCCGCGCTTCAAAAAAATAACCCTGGTCGGTCCAACACCGGGGTGTTCATAATTCAATCGCGTCAAACTTCTTTCTGCACTGGCGGCCATCGGCCGCGCTTCAAAAAAATAACCCTGGTCGGTCCAACAACGGGGTGTTCATAATTTAATCGCGTCAAACTTCTTTCCGCACTGGAGGCCTTCGGCCGCGCTTTAAAAAAATAACCCTGGCCAATCCAATACCATAATTTATCAATAGAAGGAAATGAACAAAATAATAGTTCATGTATTTGGGGTATAATCCTCTTTTATTGTTCATTTTAATTCGCTTTCAAAATATATATTTATATATATATATATATATAATATATATGGCAACACTTATTATCTGACAACATGGAACCCATTTGTTATTGTTCATATTACGAAAATTGTGTAAAAATTAAATGCTTATTTAAAGCAAATACTTAAATATTTAATATAGAATAATTATGTAGAAACACTGAAGTGAAAAGTTAGTGTATAATAAGTGCATAATATAAAAGAAAATATAACCATAAATCGAGAAATTGTAAAATGAATTTTGTGAAATTTTCAACTTAAAATGCAAATATCTCGAAAACTATAAGTTTCCGGCGGCAATAATTATATATATTCGTGATCTGGAGAATCTCCTCTATCCAACCATACGCCTCTTAACCCTGAAATCGTGGGATGCTAAACTAAAGCCCACCCGAAGGGAAAAGTGACAACCCCTCAAATATGAGTATTAAAATATTTTATAATAAAAGTGACAACATAGTATATTTGTCGATTTACAATTCAAGAAACTTTTTAAAGAAAATATTCAATATTCCTCTGATTTATGTATACAGGAAACCCCGGTTAAGTATCAATACTCCAATCCCTCTTATCTGCCTGTGTCTTGCTGCATCTCAGGTTTTTTTTTTAATTTTTTAAGGAAAACGGTTATATTTTTTTATTAAATACATAGAAATTATTTTTTTGGTACCACTCCTTAAGTACCACAATCGCTTATGTACCACAAAGCACAAAAAATCTGCATCTTTGGTTTTGGCACTTAACCGGGATTGACTATATTTGTTAAAGAATGTGCGTAAGTAAATATTCGAATTTTTTGTACACACATCTGTTCGTATATATGCACACGACTTGTTGACTTTGTTTTCATTTACGCATGCCACGTTGTATATGAATAAGGGTTGATTTTGTACTTGCCATATGCGATGTATGTTTGTAAGAGTGTGTATGGTTCTGATTTCCCATGAAACAATGAGTGTACATATTTACATACATACGTTGCGTATAGACAAATTAACAATCATAATGGGTACTTTAATATATATAATTAATTGTATAAAATAAAATTAAAATTTTCTATACAATACAACAAAAATTGATAAAAAAGAAACTTAATACGGTTAATTTTTGTAGCACGATTCGTGAGCCGCCCTGTATATGCAGAATATCTTAAAATTATATGCAAAGTCGTTTGCGCATTGTTAATATACGAATCTGTAAGCGTAAATTTCTTAACATTGAATTTAGCATTATTTTTCTCATTTAACATTCAAAATGCTCAATTCTGTTATTTTGCGCTCCGCAGGGGTAAAATTCTGGTGAAATCCGCTTATAATTTGTTTGAGGTGAGATCCTCTTAAGTTGGCGAGTAACCCTCCGTCAAGAGGAACATTTTGACAATCGGCACACCATGAACCTTCTCTATGATATACGTTCTCTGGCTCGAATAACCAGCAATAAGTGTTAAGTTGTTGGAATTAGCAGAGAACGTATATCATAGAGAAGGTTCAATTGCGGACCAGCGTGTGAATTGTCAAAACCTAACAAGATTTTAATAGTGGATTTCACCACATCTGGCTCGGAAGGAGAAATTTTAACAGTGGCGCGTAAACAGAGCTGAGCATTGTCTGAAAATTATGCTCAGAGACTTGCTTTGATATTACAGCTGCATGTTAGCCTTTTGGCTTATATTTTTATACGTTTATATGCAATCATATTTATTCATATGAATATCATTTTGCGAATTTTTATGAATGCATGCAAAACTGATAAGATCTTTTAAATTATGAAATTTCGAAATAATATTTATAGTCAATTTGGGCATTTAATAATTTTATTTAGTTTTTACCTAAAATACATTCCTAATAAATATTTAATATTATAATAATAGAGATTAAATTTATTACAATATATGTATGTATGTACATCATATTAATCTTATATAGTCATATTTATGTACGTATGTATTTGAATGTCCGCATTCAGAAAGTCAAATCATGATTTTATCACTTATCAATACCTTATATGTGCGCGCATTGATTTATATGTACACGCATATATCTACATAAAATTGCCGAACAAATAATGCATACACAAACCAACCTACATATGTGTGTGCGTACACATGTAAATATGTCACCCGCAAAAACTACAAACATTGTTCTACAAAAACAACAATCGTCACAAGTCAATATGTCAGCCAAATAGGCGAAGCCCAAATTTATAGTAAATAACACAACAACAACATTTTCATTCATGAACGCAGGCGTACTTTTAACAAGCAACCTCGCTTCATTCATAAAAACAGATACCCTCACATCCCCCCGAGCATGCTTTTGCCAAAAGCGTCTTTTCACGACGATGGCAAAAGCTAAAAATCATAAATTGAACAAATTTCTGATATTCCCTCTAGAAGGGAAAAGTGACAACCCCTCAAATATGAGTATTAAAATATTTTACAATAAAAGTGACAACATAGTATATTTGTCGATTTACAATTCAAGAAACTTTTTAAAGAAAATATTCAATATTCCTCTGATTTATGTATACAGTAAACCCCGGTTAAGTATCAATACTCCAATCCCTCTTATCTGCCTGTGTCTTGCTGCATCTCAGGTTTTTTTTTTTTAATTTTTTAAGGAAAACGGTTATATTTTTTTATTAAATACATAGAAATTATTTTTTTGGTACCACTCCTTAAGTACCACAATCGCTTATGTACCACAAAGCACAAAAAATCTGCATCTTTGGTTTTGGCACTTAACCGGGATTGACTATATTTGTTAAAGAATGTGCGTAAGTAAATATTCGAATTTTTTGTACACACATCTGTTCGTATATATGCACACGACTTGTTGACTTTGTTTTCATTTACGCATGCCACGTTGTATATGAATAAGGGTTGATTTTGTACTTGCCATATGCGATGTATGTTTGTAAGAGTGTGTATGGTTCTGATTTCCCATGAAACAATGAGTGTACATATTTACATACATACGTTGCGTATAGACAAATTAACAATCATAATGGGTACTTTAATATATATAATTAATTGTATAAAATAAAATTAAAATTTTCTATACAATACAACAAAAATTGATAAAAAAGAAACTTAATACGGTTAATTTTTGTAGCACGATTCGTGAGCCGCCCTGTATATGCAGAATATCTTAAAATTATATGCAAAGTCGTTTGCGCATTGTTAATATACGAATCTGTAAGCGTAAATTTCTTAACATTGAATTTAGCATTATTTTTCTCATTTAACATTCAAAATGCTCAATTCTGTTATTTTGCGCTCCGCAGGGGTAAAATTCTGGTGAAATCCGCTTATAATTTGTTTGAGGTGAGATCCTCTTAAGTTGGCGAGTAACCCTCCGTCAAGAGGAACATTTTGACAATCGGCACACCATGAACCTTCTCTATGATATACGTTCTCTGGCTCGAATAACCAGCAATAAGTGTTAAGTTGTTGGAATTAGCAGAGAACGTATATCATAGAGAAGGTTCAATTGCGGACCAGCGTGTGAATTGTCAAAACCTAACAAGATTTTAATAGTGGATTTCACCACATCTGGCTCGGAAGGAGAAATTTTAACAGTGGCGCGTAAACAGAGCTGAGCATTGTCTGAAAATTATGCTCAGAGACTTGCTTTGATATTACAGCTGCATGTTAGCCTTTTGGCTTATATTTTTATACGTTTATATGCAATCATATTTATTCATATGAATATCATTTTGCGAATTTTTATGAATGCATGCAAAACTGATAAGATCTTTTAAATTATGAAATTTCGAAATAATATTTATAGTCAATTTGGGCATTTAATAATTTTATTTAGTTTTTACCTAAAATACATTCCTAATAAATATTTAATATTATAATAATAGAGATTAAATTTATTACAATATATGTATGTATGTACATCTTTTATCATATTAATCTTATATAGTCATATGTATGTACGTATGTATTTGAATGTACGCATTCAGAAAGTCAAATCATGTTTTATCACTTATCAATACACTATATGTGCGCGCATTGATTTATATGTACCCGCATATATCTACATAAAATTGCCGAACAAATAATGCATACACAAACCAACCTACATATGTGTGTGCGTACACATGTAAATATGTCACCCGCAAAAACTACAAACATTGTTCTACAAAAACAACAATCGTCACAAGTCAATATGTCAGCCAAATAGGCGAAGCCCAAATTTATAGTAAATAACACAACAACAACATTTTTATTCATGAACGCAGGCGTACTTTTAACAAGCAACCTCGCTTCATTCATAAAAACATTCACAAATTTCATTTTACAATTTCTCGATTTATGGTTATCTTTTCTTTTATATTATGCACTTATTACACAGTAACACTTCACTACAATGTTTCTACATATTTATTTTATATTAAATATTTAAGTATTTGCTTTAAATAAGCATTTAATTTTTACACAATTTTCGTAATATGAACAATAACAAATGGGTTCCATGTTGTCAGATAATAAGTGTTGCCATATCCAAACGGATGAAAGCATTGAAAATAAATAAAAAACCCAATCACCCTCTACAAAATATTATGAACTTCATTTTCCATTTTAATAAAAGAAAAAGGCTTTATGGCGTATGTTTTATTGCATCTGATAATTTCACAAATGGATCATGATGCTGATTTACTATATTTTTACGCCATATGTATTCATATATCAAATTTTCAAAATCTTCACTGTTATTATAATTATCCTTAATAAAAATTGAAGTTTATAGAGAGTGATATATTTTCTTAAACATTGCTTTTTTTTGTAAAGATTTTTTATTTGCACTGGCGGCCTTCGCGCTTCAAAAAAATAACCTTGGTCGGTCCAACACCGGGGTGTTTATAATTCAATCGCGTCAAACTTCTTTCTGCACTGGCGGCCTTCGGCCGCGCTTCAAAAAAATAACCCTGGTCGGTCCAACACCGGGGTGTTCATAATTCAATCGCGTCAAACTTCTTTCTGCACTGGCGGCCATCGGCCGCGCTTCAAAAAAATAACCCTGGTCGGTCCAACAACGGGGTGTTCATAATTTAATCGCGTCAAACTTCTTTCCGCACTGGAGGCCTTCGGCCGCGCTTTAAAAAAATAACCCTGGCCAATCCAATACCATAATTTATCAATAGAAGGAAATGAACAAAATAATAGTTCATGTATTTGGGGTATAATCCTCTTTTATTGTTCATTTTAATTCGCTTTCAAAATATATATTTATATATATATATATATATAATATATATGGCAACACTTATTATCTGACAACATGGAACCCATTTGTTATTGTTCATATTACGAAAATTGTGTAAAAATTAAATGCTTATTTAAAGCAAATACTTAAATATTTAATATAGAATAATTATGTAGAAACACTGAAGTGAAAAGTTAGTGTATAATAAGTGCATAATATAAAAGAAAATATAACCATAAATCGAGAAATTGTAAAATGAATTTTGTGAAATTTTCAACTTAAAATGCAAATATCTCGAAAACTATAAGTTTCCGGCGGCAATAATTATATATATTCGTGATCTGGAGAATCTCCTCTATCCAACCATACGCCTCTTAACCCTGAAATCGTGGGATGCTAAACTAAAGCCCACCCGAAGGGAAAAGTGACAACCCCTCAAATATGAGTATTAAAATATTTTATAATAAAAGTGACAACATAGTATATTTGTCGATTTACAATTCAAGAAACTTTTTAAAGAAAATATTCAATATTCCTCTGATTTATGTATACAGGAAACCCCGGTTAAGTATCAATACTCCAATCCCTCTTATCTGCCTGTGTCTTGCTGCATCTCAGGTTTTTTTTTTTAATTTTTTAAGGAAAACGGTTATATTTTTTTATTAAATACATAGAAATTATTTTTTTGGTACCACTCCTTAAGTACCACAATCGCTTATGTACCACAAAGCACAAAAAATCTGCATCTTTGGTTTTGGCACTTAACCGGGATTGACTATATTTGTTAAAGAATGTGCGTAAGTAAATATTCGAATTTTTTGTACACACATCTGTTCGTATATATGCACACGACTTGTTGACTTTGTTTTCATTTACGCATGCCACGTTGTATATGAATAAGGGTTGATTTTGTACTTGCCATATGCGATGTATGTTTGTAAGAGTGTGTATGGTTCTGATTTCCCATGAAACAATGAGTGTACATATTTACATACATACGTTGCGTATAGACAAATTAACAATCATAATGGGTACTTTAATATATATAATTAATTGTATAAAATAAAATTAAAATTTTCTATACAATACAACAAAAATTGATAAAAAAGAAACTTAATACGGTTAATTTTTGTAGCACGATTCGTGAGCCGCCCTGTATATGCAGAATATCTTAAAATTATATGCAAAGTCGTTTGCGCATTGTTAATATACGAATCTGTAAGCGTAAATTTCTTAACATTGAATTTAGCATTATTTTTCTCATTTAACATTCAAAATGCTCAATTCTGTTATTTTGCGCTCCGCAGGGGTAAAATTCTGGTGAAATCCGCTTATAATTTGTTTGAGGTGAGATCCTCTTAAGTTGGCGAGTAACCCTCCGTCAAGAGGAACATTTTGACAATCGGCACACCATGAACCTTCTCTATGATATACGTTCTCTGGCTCGAATAACCAGCAATAAGTGTTAAGTTGTTGGAATTAGCAGAGAACGTATATCATAGAGAAGGTTCAATTGCGGACCAGCGTGTGAATTGTCAAAACCTAACAAGATTTTAATAGTGGATTTCACCACATCTGGCTCGGAAGGAGAAATTTTAACAGTGGCGCGTAAACAGAGCTGAGCATTGTCTGAAAATTATGCTCAGAGACTTGCTTTGATATTACAGCTGCATGTTAGCCTTTTGGCTTATATTTTTATACGTTTATATGCAATCATATTTATTCATATGAATATCATTTTGCGAATTTTTATGAATGCATGCAAAACTGATAAGATCTTTTAAATTATGAAATTTCGAAATAATATTTATAGTCAATTTGGGCATTTAATAATTTTATTTAGTTTTTACCTAAAATACATTCCTAATAAATATTTAATATTATAATAATAGAGATTAAATTTATTACAATATATGTATGTATGTACATCATATTAATCTTATATAGTCATATTTATGTACGTATGTATTTGAATGTCCGCATTCAGAAAGTCAAATCATGATTTTATCACTTATCAATACCTTATATGTGCGCGCATTGATTTATATGTACACGCATATATCTACATAAAATTGCCGAACAAATAATGCATACACAAACCAACCTACATATGTGTGTGCGTACACATGTAAATATGTCACCCGCAAAAACTACAAACATTGTTCTACAAAAATAACAATCGTCACAAGTCAATATGTCAGCCAAATAGGCGAAGCCCAAATTTATAGTAAATAACACAACAACATTTTCATTCATGAACGCAGGCGTACTTTTAACAAGCAACCTCGCTTCATTCATAAAAACAGATACCCTCACATCCCCCCGAGCATGCTTTTGCCAAAAGCGTCTTTTCACGACGATGGCAAAAGCTAAAAATCATAAATTGAACAAATTTCTGATATTCCCTCTAGAAGGGAAAAGTGACAACCCCTCAAATATGAGTATTAAAATATTTTACAATAAAAGTGACAACATAGTATATTTGTCGATTTACAATTCAAGAAACTTTTTAAAGAAAATATTCAATATTCCTCTGATTTATGTATACAGTAAACCCCGGTTAAGTATCAATACTCCAATCCCTCTTATCTGCCTGTGTCTTGCTGCATCTCAGGTTTTTTTTTTTTAATTTTTTAAGGAAAACGGTTATATTTTTTTATTAAATACATAGAAATTATTTTTTTGGTACCACTCCTTAAGTACCACAATCGCTTATGTACCACAAAGCACAAAAAATCTGCATCTTTGGTTTTGGCACTTAACCGGGATTGACTGTATTTGTCAAAGAATGTGCGTATGTAAATATTCGAATTTTTTGTACACACATCTGTCCGTATATATGCACATGACTTGTTGACTTTGTTTCCATTTACGCATGCCACGTTGTATATGAATAAGGGTTGATTTTGCACTTGCCATATGCGATGTATGTTTGTAAGAGTGTGTATGGTTCTGATTTCCCATGAAACAATGAGTGTACATATTTACATACATACGTTGCGTATAGACAAATTAACAATTATAATGGGTACTTTCATATTTGTTTACATGCACACATAATTATACATATATATATGTATAAGAATATTTGCGACCGCTTGGTCTTTTCTTATGGGGTTATGTCAAGCAAGAGGAGTACAAAATCAAACCCAGAAATTTGACTGAACTGAAGCAGTCCTTTAAATACATATTTAATGCAATCCCGACTTCAACCTTTCAGCCCGCATTAATTTGCTAATTAGGTGTCGCATATGCGTGGCTAAGCATGGAGGAATAATTAATTGTATAAAATAAAATTAAAATTTTCTATACAATACAACAAAAATTGATAAAAAAGAAACTTAATACGGTTAATTTTTGTAGCACGATTCGTGAGCCACCCTGTATATGCAGAATATCTTAAAATTATATGCAAAGTCGTTTGCGCATTGTAAATATACGAATCTGTAAGCGTACATTTCTTAACATTGAATTTAGCATTATTTTTCTCATTTAACATTCAAAATGCTCAATTCTGTTATTTTGCGCTCCGCAGGGGTAAAATTCTGGTGAAATCCGCTTATAATTTGTTTGAGGTGAGATCCTCTTAAGTTGGCGAGTAACCCTCCGTCAAGAGGAACATTTTGACAATCGGCACACCATGAACCTTCTCTATGATATACGTTCTCTGGAATTAGAAATAAAGATAAGTGTGTAGCCATTAAATTGGGACTTTTATTTAACAATCCAGTGATCGAACTCAAGAGTGAGTTACAGGTAGACGATTTATCGAGAAATCCGTTACAATATGATAAAAGATGTACATAAGTATCATACTGTATCATACTGTGGCAACACTTCAAGCTCTTAAGCTGTAACTTTTTAGCTGTGTACATTTGTGTTTTTATTTTAAAAAATTCTTGAAGTTTAATTGATTGTTATTACCGTGTTAATACAAATTTTTAGTGATTAAACTCTCAGTTTCATGATAAGTATTAAATGTTCTGTTTTGTGCGGTATTAAAAAGTATTAAAAAGTTTAAACTTTCCAATTTTTGGTGCCGAGTCAGCCTTTTGTTTCATTTTGTTTTATTTTATTCTATTTTCTCACTTTGTTTATCTTATTTACTTCTTTATTCACAGCTGTGTTTCGTTTAGATTTTTATATGTTACAGTGCTTCTAAAACTGCTCGCTATATTGCTTCTTCAAATTGTCTTGGTTTTAAACTTTAATAAAAAAAATATTTCTTAATTGAATTTATTATTATTAATACTTTATTAACACACTAATTTTTTAATTATCTATTAAATTTTGTTCTACCTACTCTTTTATTTGATTTTCATTCTTGTGGTTTATTATGTCTTGTAACTTCCCCAATTGTAACATTAAAGGCGAGTCAGATCGCTACGTTTCACGCTGGCTTTGTGATGGGCTTGCCCATATTAAATGTGCTGGACTGACTGGTAGAATCTTAGATTCTATTATCGACTGTAAGGGATTGCGTTGGTCCTGTTTAAATTGTAGATCTATTGAAATCGATCTATTTAAAGTTTATAGGGAGACACGCAATGGCTTTAACGAAATCGGTCGTGATCTTGTAACCCTCACTGAAAAATTTAGGCACTATGAAAAATTGTTTAAATCTTTTGAGTGCCTGAATGATTCTCACGAATCCTCTTAACCTGCTCCTAAGCGTAAACGTCCTTCCGATGAAGTAACACTTAGTTCTTCTGTTCAGAAAAGAACGTCTCCTCCCGATGACCTAATAAATCTCTCTTCTCCTTGCCCTCAAGGTGATAAGCCGTCAAATTCCAAAGGGCTCAATTCCCCAAAAGCTCTATCTAATAATAGTAATAAGGTCACGTCATAAACACGGTATATTTCCTTCAATATGGAAACAGTCATTTATAATCCCTTTGCATAAAAGTGGATTTAGATCCAACATTGAAAACTATAGAGGTATCGCAAAACTATCAGTTATACCTAAAATTTTTGAAGCTATCATCACTGACCATATAACCTTTTCGATTTCTCCGTTAATTTCCTCATCTCAGCATGGATTTCGTAAAGGGAACTCGACTATAACAAACTTACTTGAATTTGTAAACCATGTATCATTGGGTTTTAGGGAACATAAGCATACGGATGTTATATACACAGACTTTAGCAAAGCTTTCGATAAAGTAAATATCTCGATTCTTATACATAAACTTGATCTGCTGGGCTTTCAGCCAAGATTCCTTCAATGGGTATCTTCCTATCTTTATAATAGAACACAACGAGTGATATTTGAGGATACACCTTTAGATACAATTAATGTTTCTTCTGACATCTTGGCCCGATTCTTGTTGTTTATTAACGATATCTCTTCAGTAATAGAATTCTCAAAAATTTTATTATACGCTGATGATGTAAAGCTTTTTAAATCATACACTTCAACTGAGGAAAGGTGTCTGTTGCAAACAGACTTAAACAATTTGGTTGCATGGTGTGATAGAAATGATTTGCCATTGAATCTCAATAAATGTAAGACGATGTGCTTTTCCCGTAGATCTGTGCACCCCTCTTCTTATGTAATAAAACACCATATTCTAGAGCAAGTTTTAAACTATGTTGATTTGGGAGTTAATATGGACCCTAAGCTTAATTTCAGTCTTCATATTGATACCATGGTCTTGAAAGCAAAAGCTGTCCTCAGTTTTGTTAAACATTGGTCTAAAGAGTTTAGAGATCCGTATATTACTAAAACACTTTATACAACTTTGGTTAGACCTATATTGGAATATGGCTCTGTGGTATGGAACCCTAGCTACCAAATCCATTCTGACAAGTTAGAGTCGGTTCAAAAACAATTTTTACTTTTCGCCTTAGCGCTTTTCCGATGGGATGCTAGGGTAAGTCTACCTCGATACACTAGTTGTTTAAAACTTATTAATCTACCTACACTTTCTAGTCGTAGGTAAATGCTTGGCATAACATTCTTAGTGAAACTTTTGAATGGAACTGTTTGCAGTTCTTTTCTCCTGTCTGAAATTAAATTTAATATCCCGGTTCGCCTTTCGAGGCAGTTTAGACCTTTACTGCTAAAATCCTGTAGATCAAATTTTGAACTAAACGAGCCATTCCGCCGTATATGTCAAGATTTTAATTCTCATTCCAGCACAGTTGACTTATCTGACTCACTTTTCAAAATTAAAAAGACTTTATTGTTTTCTCTTAATAAATGAAAATGTAACAATTTATTATATTGTAACTTTAGATCTTAGCTGTTGAAATTTTTGTTTCTGTAGCTGAGCAGTTTTAGATCTCAACTCTTAAAAAACTCTCTTGCCTTTTCTGACTCGGCTAATTCCGCACGTATGCGGATTGCGCCCCTCGCGTAGGTTGGGCGGGAGGAGGGTAATCGTTGGGTTATTATTATTATAAGTATGTAAAAACAAAAAACAGAACAAATAGTTTTATCGGCAAAATCAATTAAATTTATTCAAAACAGTCTTCTTCTGCTTTAATACAGCTTTTATTTTTTAGGTTTCGGCTCATTTCTCATTTATGTCCTCACGACCACTTTGAAAACGTTGAAACCACTCATGCACTCTGCTACGGGATAGGCAATCATCGCCATAAATTTGTATCACCAATTGAAACGTTTCGGTAAAAGTTTTACCAATTTTAAAACAAACTTTAATGCGGGTTTTTTCGGTTTCGAAGCTCATTTTTGCACCGATGACAAAAACATACTGACACTTAAAACGCAATAACTTCACTTTCAATATATGAATTATCATGAAATTTTTACTGGCAGTCGATAAAGGATAGCAGATTCTAACGCACTAGTCGACATATAGATGGCGCCACTAGAGTTTACTTTGATACATTTTTACTGTTTACTTTGGAACGCACCTTGTACATATACATATATTGTTATAAATTTAGTCTCTATTAGTATAATAAAAAATATTTATTAGGATATTACATATAATATATTATGTAAAAACTATATAATATTATTAAATGCCCAAATTGACTATTAATATTGTATAAAAGTTATGTTAATTTCCACCAAATAAAAGAAGTCGTCTCGATCTTACAACAGTCTGTTACGGAATAAGTCGCTTCTTTACTTTGAATTACTTCTTAAATATACATGTGGTCAACAGGATATAGCATCACGTCATATGATACATATGTATACATTTATATGGTTAGTTTCAATTTTACATTTACATTCCCTACGCTAGAGTGGAATGCAAGCAATGCTAAAAGGGGGACACAATTATGCTGATCATTAGCATTCAGCAATCAGCTGACTGGTATTGGTTTGGGTCCTTGCGAATTATGCGCAGGACTGCATTCTAATGTACTTAAATCTTGAACATCCTGCCCAGCTGAACCCTCGCGGTTCAGTAATTCTTCTGCGGGATTTGTTAGGCGACATAATTTTGCACCGGTTGCTGACACCGCTGTTTAATATGAACTCCATCTGATGATCTCTGGTTCGCATTGTACTCTATCGTCACGGTTCGTACCAGGCCATCACTGCCCGGGTGAACGTCAATCACCCGTCCCATACGCCAAACCAATGGTGGTAGATTTTCACCCTGTATAAGAACGACGTCACCAAGCTGAGCATTGGGATCCGCTCTAGTCCATTTATTCCGAGTTTGAAGAGTTTGTAGGTGATGCCAAAAGTGCTCCAGCATTTTCTGGAGTCGTTGCCAATATCGAAGACGATTTTCGGGAGCTTCAGGTAATGAAGGCTGCCAAATGTTGTTGAGCATGTGTCGCTCCCCAATTACTTAAGTCTTCTTGCATTTAACGATTCGCGCCTACGAATTGTGTTCCATTATCATTGTATAAACTGATGCATATACCTCTTCGACTAATGAAACGATCGTAAACATCTATAAATGGCTGTGTACTTAAGTCCTCTGCCAACTCAATATGTACCGCTCCTGAAGCCATACAAACAAATCTGGCAGCATATGTTTCTGGAAGCGAAGCCATTTGCTGGCGTTGTATAATTTGGAGATGCCTACGACATGTAGTGCATGTCCAGATTAAAAGACTTTACTTGAGCTCGTGCCCCTCTAAGCCAGAAACGTTGTCTAAGAGACTGTAGCATTTGTTGTATACCACCATGTAAGCAACGTGTATGCGCATTAGAGACTAGCAAGTAAGCGAGGGCCCCACGTGGAATTATAATTTGATGTCGATGAGCTTCATCTAAGTCGGTGTTGGTGAGTCAACCACCTACTCTCAGTATGCCGTCAGTATCCAGAAAGGGATTGAGTACTACGATTTGACTACGACCCACAATGCTAGAATGCAATGCAAGCGATTTAGTTTCGTGTTTAAAATTATTACCTTCTGCTTGTCGAACGTGCAGAAGTAACGTCCAGTGCTGCTCTTTGACAGAAACTACATCGTTCCTGTAACCACGGTATTTCGGTAACCATCGCCTTAACCAAACAGTGGTGTTGAGTAAACGACTCAATTTGCTAAATTTCACTACGAGAGGTATCCGCTTGTCTTTCGTGAATGTCATAATCCACTCGTAATTAGCTCTAGATAAGAAGATGGATACCGGACGAGACTCAGCTATGGAGAGTTGCTCTTACTCTTTCGTCAAAGTGGGTAGGTTCATTGTGCAGCCGACACCTCGGTGTATACACGTCGGTCCCGTCCACCAAAGGTGATGCTCCGCTAAGAGAGCAGGAGATAGGCCCCTGCTTGCACAGTCGGCTGGATTCGATTCCGAGCGAATGTATTTCCAAGCATTAATATCTGAATTAGCTTGGATGTAAGCTACACGATTGGACACGTATTTCTTGAACGTGGATGGAGTTTTGCGGATCCAGCATAAAACAATAGTGGAATCGCTAGAATACGTACATGGGGCGTCCTGTAAATCTAGAGCCTTACGTACGTGATTCGGCACCTTAGTTAGAAGATGAGCACCACACAGTTCGAGGCGTGGTATAGTCACATCCTTAATTGTTGCTACCTTATCTGTTATCGATGGTAACTGCTGCATATGCTTTACTACTAGCATCGCAAAAGCCGTGTAAATGCATCAAAGAGCGCACTCGTATACCCAGCCAACGAGGAATAGGAAGCCGTGCAATATCTTGCAAGCAATTGCGAAATATCAACCATTTATTGAGCAGCTCTGCTGGGAGTTCGTCATCCCATGGCAGACCAGCCTTCCATAAGTCCTGTATGAAAAGTTTGGCCAACACGACTACAGGTGCTAATATCCCAGTTGGATTGTAAAATTTCGCCACGCTGCGGCAGCCTGGCTTGGGTCATAGATGACTTTATAATTGTCATTCGCACAATGACACAGTGCGCGTATTGCGTTGAATGGGCTATTCCATAAGTTACAGTCTTTAATTCATATACTTCAAGAGGTTTATTAGGTGATTCACGCCAGAGTATTCGCTGTCATTTACGATGTCGTTTGTCTATCAATATTTTTCGGAACATTTTCTTAACGTCTTCAGTAATTGCTACGTTGAATTTGCGAAAACGGTTAAGAAAGCCGACAATATTTGCATGTAACTGTGGTCCAGAAAGCTGTGTATCGTTTAAAGATGTTTAAAAGTCTTCGCGGAAACGTTGAAAACCATGCAAAATTTTGTGGTTACCGCATGATGAGGTATAAAGTAACCAGTTTTTTTTAGCCAATGAAGGTTTCTTTGTTAACCTCCATATGATCGAGAGCAATGTATTCTCGCATAAATGTGATGTACTGCTCACGAAGACATGGGTCGTTTATCAGACGCCACTTGAGTTGTAAAAACTGGCGCATTGCCGATTGATGAGATTCGCCCAGTGCAGGAGCATCCGGTCGAAATAAAATTTGCACCTGGTACCTGCCGTCTGAAGTGCGGGTGACTGTGTCGTTGAAGATCTTCTCGCAGTCATCAACTTGGACTTCGGATGATAATGTGGGTTCTTCGAGTTCCCAGAAGCTCCTAAGTAACTTGTCCAGTCGTTGTTCGTTGACGCATTTCGCAGTTAGAGATGTGTGTGATGTAGTGTGAGCGGAATTTGTGACTGGTCCGAATACTACCCAGCCAAGACTGGTGTTTAAAGCGCAAGGTTGCTCTGGAGAACCCTGTTTTAAACCCTCTTGAAAGATATCCGTCAGTACGTCAGCACCAAGTAGCAAATCCACCTGACCCGGAGTGCCAAATGTTGGGTCGGCTAGCGGCAAATCCTTCAAATAGCTCCAGGCTTCTGCATCTATTTTAGTATCTGGCGTTATTGAGGTTATTTTCGGCACGACAAAAGCCTCCGGTTTAAAGTTACTGCTGTTGTCAAAGGCAGCCTGCATTTGAACCGTTATATGGCCCTTACTATAGACTGCAGCGTTAGAACCAATGCCTTCAATTCGTATCTCTCCTGGATGAAGACACATACGATTTGCAGTAGAATCGGTAATGAGACTCACCTGAGAGTCCAGATCGCAGAGAGCGCGACATGCGAATTGTCTTCCGTTGTGGTCAATAAGGATGACCTTCGCAGTCGCTAATAAAATGGTCCGGTTTCCATTTACGCGAAACGACCGGACCTCCTTCAAATATCACTGTTGTCGTGGATATCTGTGACAATTGTGTTGAAGGTGCTTCTCTGGGTATATTCCGATCGGGAATTTGACTGTTAATGTCTTCCCCCATAGTCGGTGAATTGTGTGCAACGTTGGCTTTGCAAAGCATAGTATGATGGCGACGATGGCATCTTAAACAATCACGCGATGTACAATCGCGCGATCCATGATCAGCCCCAAGACAATTGAAACATATTGAGAGCCGCTTAATTATTTACTTATTCCACCGTTCAAGTATTGAAAGATTGATGAACCGTTGACATTTATATATTCGGTGCCCGTTAGAACTACGTTGGCAAACAACCGTTGCACCTTTCCCGGAATGTAACGGCTCAGATGAATTTACCGCTGCCACATGAGCTTTAACGGGACGGGCTGGTCCCTGATGAGTAGTAGTTGTACCGTTCGTAGCTCCTTAAACCAAATTGTTGGCACGCTTCTTAATAAATATTAAAAAGTCCTGAGTCATTGGGATGTTGTTCGTTCGATCGCTCATCCCCCACTGATACCAGGTGGTTGTAGGAAATTTGGACAGCAGAAGTGGTACCAATAGGGCGTCCCAATGATTTACCGGAAGGCCCATAACACTTAGGGCTCGTGGATTGTCAAAACGCCGTTTCAATTCTTGCCACATGTCCTCATAACCGCCTGTATATAATCCGCCAACGAATGGTACGCTGTATGCGTTCAGTGCCTCAAACAAATCCTTAAAAGGCAGCAAATTCGCTGGATCACCATTGAAAACAGGAATCTTAATTGAATCTAATTGCATGTTCTATTGATTCGTTACACGATTATCACCTGTACTTACCCCACATATTCGACGTAGTCGAATACATATTTGTGTGTAAAGCAATTCCGTTGCAGCCAAGAATTCGTCACGCGTGGTCAATTCACTGGCTTGTGCTGAGGAAACTAAGTCAGTATGATACTCCATGAACCTCCCGAAATGTTTATCCAACTGCCCGCGAATCAGGTCGCACATAATGCTGTCTGGATCGTAAGTAGCTGCTTCTGTCAGTTTTCCAATGCGCACAATCGCGGCTTGCGCTGATGTACGTAGATTCAGGCTTGCCATAACTTTTAAATCTAACCAGGATCCAATAGTTCCTCACAGGAAGGCACCAAAAAGATGTATAAAAGTTATGTTAATTTTCACCAAATAAAAGAAGTCGTATTGATCCTACAACAGTCTGTTACGGAATAGGTCGCTTCTTTAGTGAAATACTTCTTGAATATACATGTGGTCAACGGGATATAGCATGATACATATGTACATACATATATGAATAATTTGAATGTTTCAGTTTTACATTTACATTCCCTACGCTAGAGTGGAATGCAAGCAATGCTAAAAGGAGGACACAATTATGCTGATCATTCAGCATTCAGCAATCAGCTGACTGGTATTGGTTTGGGTCCTTGCTAATTATGAACAGGACTGCATTCTAATGTACTTAAATCTTGAACAAATATTATTTTGAAAATTACATAATTTAATTAGTGTCTTATCAGTTTAAAAATTCGCATAATGAAATTCATATCAATATATATGATTGCATATAAACGTATAAAAATATAAGCCAAAAGGCTAACATTCGGCTGTAATATCAATGCAAACGTTTGAGCATCAATGCTCAGGTCTGTTCCCGCGCCACTGTTAAAATTACTCCTTCCGAGCTAGCTGAGGTGAAATCCACTAAAAAAATCTCGTTAGGTTTTGACAATTCACATGTTGTACAGTATTTACAACTTGATCAACAGATCGAACCTCGGGGTCTACGTGCCGAGATCTTTGACCTCAAATATTTCTTGTTTGCCCTTCAGAGCGAATTTGTGGATCTTGCCGCCTTGTTCTATGTGGAACAGTATTTATAACTTGCTCAACAGAACGAACCTCGAGATTTACCCGCCTGGTTCTATGTTGATTTGTATTGATAATTTGTTTGGACAGATGTACATCAGAATCTAATCTACGATTAGCGTGACTTCCGGTATTTTGTGACTGCTCACTATCTCTATAAAAAGAGTTTGCGCGAAAAACTCTCATACGTCTTCTATTCTGAAGACGACTTAGTAATACAGATTTTCTACTTAATCTAGGCATAAATAATAAATGCAACATGTTGCTACAGAGTAAAATAGTTTTGTTATGGCTCATGATTTTCATATTAATATATATAGCTCTTTTGATACTACACTACTAATATTTATTTTACGCGATTTTTTCCAGACAGATATTTTTGCTCTATAAAAAGTCCAGCACTCTAAGAAACTTTTTTACATTGTTGTCTGGTATATTTTGTTATAAGTTCAACATGGTTGCTGAGAAAATATACTTATCCACTGATTATCACCAAATATTAGAAGAAATATTTGTATATAGAAACCTATATCTATCTCGATTAGTTTGAGGTGATGCAAACAACCGTTTGGGGAACAAAACTATACTCTGTTTCAATATGTTGCGAAAGAATTCAACATTTATTATTCGATTATTATTTGGTATTTTATTAACTTATGTTATTGATTATAGATTTATTTGGTGCCAATACTATTTTTTTTCTCCGAAATGTTAAATAACTTTACCAAAAATAAGCTATTTAAATCAAACATGCTATATGTGATGTAAACTGTTGTACCAGAGGAGCGGAAATCTGTATATTAGGGTTATATAATTTAAACAAAGGTCTAGAATTCATTCATATGCACAGATATACTACATTATTTTTAAGAGAAACTGTCCATTCAATTTCATTAAATCATCAAATTAACGAAAAAATGTATACCATAAATAGTACATAAGAGCTGAGGAAATTCGTGGACCAATTTTTTACACATTTTCGGCATTAAACTAAATTGTATATCTTATATTTTACGTTTATATAAAGCCAAACGGAGGTTAGAATTTTTTACATAAAGTATGTTGGAGCTAGGGTCCATACAAGTACCGAGAACCGAGAATTTTGTACTATTGCAATTCGCAAGAATCAAATTCCTTCAGGTGTGGCAAATCCTTATATCAAAAAAATTTTTAGAAAGAATTAAACATCCATTATTAAATGAAATCGTGATTAAATTACAATTAAATTTGGTATCTTCTTGAGTTATATTAAAGGCCATAAACTTAGTCTCAGTTTTATTGCTATATTTAAGTTCGCGTCAAGCGAAAATTATATCAAAAAACAAAAAACATCTTGCAATGAGATATACATAAGTATGAATGTGATATTACCTCGACCAAAGTGGCTAAATTTTCGTTCGTTCGGTTTTTATCTAACAGATGGCGTTATTATCCATAGTACTAGTGTTACGTGTCACATCATAAAAGTTTGTCTTTGACAGTTTTTCGATTGATGGACTCAGTACGTTGTGAGCGCTCGTCAAAAATGGACACCAGCAAAGAGAAAATTCGCTATATTTTACAATTTTTCTTCGATGAAGGCGAAAAAGCAGCCAAAGCGGCTGAAAAAATTAATTAAGTTTATGGGCCCGATACTGTAAACATAAAAAAAGTGGTTTGCTAGGTTCCGTTCCGGTAATTTTGATGTCAAATATGCATCACGCGTCGGGAGGACTGTCGTCGAAAATGGCGATAAAATCATGGAAATAGTGGAAACAGACCGTCACGTGAGCACTTATTTAATTGCTGAGGAACTAGAGATAAGCCAGAAAACCGTTTGGAACCATTTGCATAATTTCCATCTGCGAATCGCTGCTGAATCGCAACAAAATCGACCCGTTTTTGAAGCGGATTGCGACTGGCGCTGAAAAATGGGTCACTTACGACAACATCGAGCGCAAATGGTCGTGGTCAAAGCTCGGGGAAATGGCCCAGACGGTGGCCAAGACAGCATTGACGGCCAAGAAGGTTTTGCTGTGTGTTTGGTGGGATTAGCAAGGAATCATTTACCACGAGCTGCTCCCCTATGGCCAAACGCTCAATTCGGCCCTCTAATGCCAACAACTGGACCGTTTAAGTAGCACTCATCCAGAAGAGGCTATCTGTGATCAACAGAGGTCGATATGTGTTCCATCAGGACAACGCCAGGCCACACACGTCTTTGGTGACGCGCCAAAAGCTCCAGAAGCTCCGAGAGCTCGGATGGGAGGTCCTAATGCACCCACCTTATAGTCCGGACCTGGCACCAAGTGAAAACCATCTTTTCCTGTCCATGGCGAATGCGCTTAATGGTGAGAAGTTGGCCTGAAAAGAGGCCTGTGAAAATTGGCTCTCCGAGTTTTTTGCCAATTGGGACGCAGCCTTCTACGTACACAAACTTGACTTAATATATATATTGGGGACAGAGAAAGATATTAATTTTGACATTGCTTAGCTAAACTCGAGCATAGAGAACATATTTTGAATCAAATTTATATATAAACAAGAGAAAACGTTATCTTCGGCTGCGCCGAAGCTATAATACCCTTCACAGGTGCATTTCTTTTAGTAACTACTATATGTATTATATGACTACATTTGAAACCGTGACTTGCCAACGGTTTGCATCCAACGGAAAGCATTTTGCCAGTTCTTTCTAGCCAGGTTCTTTGCTATAAACAATCTTCTATTCGAATTAAAGTTAGTTATTGAGGTAAATAGATCTTTCAGACATTTACATAAATTTTAATTTTTTAAGCTGATTGATTATTCACATTAAATTAATGGAAAACAAAACAAATTATAATATTTAAAGAAATTAGAAAATATATAACATATAATAATATTTATTATTCTATAATACTTTTTTATATGATATATAAATTACAATAATTACATCTATGACTTACACTTTATATTATAATACAAACTTAAATTTAATAATATTAAATCTAACATATATCTATATATATAATATATCTATTTTCTAAAGCTTAAAAATATTCCGTCATGGTCACTATATGGTGTTTCATATGTGATACATAAGGTCATTGCAGAATCCATGTTTGTCCATACCCAATCTATTGCTGTTTCCTGTTTTGTTGTGGCGACCTTAGCCAATGAAGATTGAAATCCTAACTGTTGCAATCGAGCCTCCAAATCATCAGTTTCTGTTAGGCGACATATGTTAAAGTCACCAAGGACTATTGACGGTCCATTATACTGTTCAGTTATCTAACGGATATTATTTTTCACTTGGTTTCTAAATTCCGGAAGTCTATAGCGGGGGTTCCTGTACACAAGTGATATGGAAACTGTTGAATTGTTTACGTTTAACAGTTGGTAAACGTTTGTTGAACCGGTGTCGTTTCTTGAAAATGATCCTTCTGATAGACCTGGGCACCTATCTTGCTTGTAGTATATTATAAGGCCGTTGGCAGGGCGTCGTCGGGATGATCTTGTTTCTCCATCAAGGCGTGCAATAACACTGTAGCCTTCTATTGGGAATTCTTCTTGAGGTAAGGCCCATGTCTCGGCAAAGCACAGAATATCAGCAGAACAAATCAGCTGGTCTGATCTGATATCTTCAATATGCTTGTTTAGACTCCTTACATTTTAACTCCTTACATTTTAATAATAAATATCTATCTATTTTTCAGTCAAAAATCTGTAGCATGTCGCCAATGCTCCTTCTATCTTCAACCTATTAAGTTGAGTTTTAATTGGATCCTGCGGTCCAAATGGGTTCGGGGGAGAAAATGTCCCGATTATATACAATCCATTGGCACTTTTGGCTCTGCTACATCCTACATATAAAGCTGATCTGCTAACTCTACCCTCTAGATGAACAGCAACTTGTGTGTATGTTCCACCTTGACTTTTATGTATCGTGATGGCTTCAGCGGGAATGACCGAAAACTGTCTGCGTTCTATGGTTATTTGCTCATTTCTCTTGTATTGGAATGATCGGACCACGCTCATGATTGGTGTCCAATCTACATTGCGACTGTGAGGCTGCTTGGAACGTGCAAAGCTTCCAACTCTTGATTTTGCGAATTTTATAGTCGCACCACTGAACTTTCAGATCTATGTGATTCGGAATCAACCTGCATTAGTTCCCCCGTAGCTCCATTGACGAGACCATCACTTATGCTTATGTTGACTGTCACCATATATATATTTGATCGAAGTCTTGAGCTGCAATGTATAAAGCATTCCTTGTGTTTCCGATGGCTTAAAAGACTTCGCAGCTTCTAAAATGTTTGCCCTGCTGCGTTCTGTTAGGGAACTTGACTTAATTGTATCCTTCGCAGTCGAAATGAACTCCTCGGTCATCGTGTTCGCCAGTTTAGTTAAATTAAAATCATTTGCTCCAGCATTTGAATAAAAAAGATGGATGGCTTCGTTCGGTATCTCATTAGAGGTCTTTTCCCAGCTTTTGATTAATTGGATGTCAGCGTGTGTCATATTTCCCTCTGACATGTTATTTAAAGCGATAGCAAATGCTTGATCTTCACGCTGGCGCATTATTTCAGTGAGCTCAAAGTACCGAAATTGATCCCAAAGCGGTGTTCCTGTAATTGTACTGTAATGATCATTCCTATTCGGCGCAAATATCCATCGATCTCCTACTGGCGGCAGCTGCTTTAAGTCACCAAACACGATAATTGGTATGCCTCCAAAGTAAGCGGTGCTCCTGAAAATTTGCTTTAGCCTGCAATCTAAATATGCAAACATCTTTGCTCCAACCATTGAAATTTCGTCAATTATAATAAGCCTTATATCTATGAGATTGGCATGAATTGTGTCACTATTTAGTGGCCGAAGATCGCCGGAAGACTGGTTGACGGGGAGTGAAAAAACCGAATGAAGGGTTAGGCCCCCAATTCCAAATGCTGCTTTGCCAGTGGGTGCGCAGAGTAACACCCTGGCTGTTTCGGGGTTGGTTCCTGGTACACTATTAGCTCGCAATGTCAACGATTGATATATAGTTGTTATAAGCCGACTCTTGCCCACTCCAGCACCGCCTCCGACATATTCGAAGAAGATTTCCCTTTTACTGACATTGTGCATTACATGAGCAAAATATTCCCTCTGTTTGCTGTTAAGTGACTGCACCATTGAGGTGAGAGTTTTATAATTCGAACCGCCTCTTCCTCTTCCTCTGTATTGTTGTGCTCTTGAAAAACATTAATGTCTCCTGTTTGCTCTGGAACGGCTAGAGCTCTAAATTCGGGATCTAAAAGTTGTGAGGCAGCTCGATCATCAGCTGTTTCTTCCGCTGTGACATGAAGGTTTTCCAAAATCCGTTCTAGTTCGTTCGATGAAAATTTGTCATATTTGAGCTTATTCAGCTCAATTTGCTCCTTGTGTGAATTGCAAATACTCTCGACGTCATTATTTAATAAGTCTGTTTCCTCATTTCTCCATGGGTGAAACATAATGGCGGTTTCTCTGAAGAAATCGGCTCTTGAACTTTCAACGCTAAAACATTTCCAACGCAGAATAAGGGCTTGCTTCCTTTTCCTTAGAAATCCTGATCCATCCTTTAATGCCATTGGAAGTGCAGCTGTCGTGTCATCCTCGTTCTCTACTTCGTTGTATTCTTTGTTATTATCAGAAACATTTCTGCTTGTTTTGCAAAATCTGAACCATGCTGCAAAATCTGCTAAGCATAGTTCTTCCAATTGATCGGGCCTTTGAGAGTAGTGCTCCAGCACACTCGGCACATATATGTCCGTAGAGTCCTCCTGTAAATCATTCAATTCAAGTCGGGGCTTTATCATCCTTACTCGGTTGTTTGGATGTGATGTATTTATAAATATTTCCCCATTACTGGTTTCTGATAGATGCAGTCCCAAAATATTATAAGCTGCTTCTTGAGCCGATATTTCCGATCCATTTACAAATTTGTTTCCGATGTACTGCAGTTTTATTTTAATGGAGAAATTCCCTGGATTTATTTCCTTCATGGCTTGTCTCAATAATGTTGATACTCCTCTATTGGATTTATTTTTATAATTAATGATATAGCTGCAGCAAGTGTATGCGTCCAGAATGAATTGAATGTCCATATTTGCTCTATGCAATTTAAGGATATTTTTATTATAGGCATTTAGAAGCCTGTCTGAACATTTTCTCTTTAGGAAAATGTGTGGCTTTTTTACAGATGAGCGAAGAGCAAGCTTGTATCATTCATAGTCAGTGTTGATTCGCTCATCCGCCAAAAAATTTTCGAAGCAGTTCAACCGTATTATTTCTTCCTCTGGGAGATCCGTTAGAGTTAATAGTTCCTGTATTTTTTGGAATTGAGCTTTGTGTTGCTCAATACCTTCCTCATTCTCCAGAGGGAAAAGTATTTCTGTCCGTGGCATCGGCGGATGTGGCATGTTGAATCGGCACACTTGTTTTCCATGTAGGTCTCTTAGGCAAGCTCGACCATGTCTGTGTTTTTGATACTGAATGAATTCCAGTAAGTCAAAATCATCCCCATCGGTTGTGATGTGTCGATCGATTAATGTTTCAACATATTTTGTGTTGGTGATTCCATCACTTTCCAATTGCGGTGCGTTACTTAGCCAGTACATGCCATGACAATGTGGTGATCCCCTATGCTGGAATTCAATTCTGTAGTAGTAACGGACTACTAAATTCTCTCCAAATAGCCCGTTTTGTAATAATTTTAGCATTTGGCGGAATCGATTGTCGAAATACCGGGAACATGTAACTGGATCTGTCCTTATCAGTCTCGCCTTTTCAGAGCTTGATAGAGCAGTAGCTTCCTCTTCCGAAGTGTCTACTTCATCCACCAGTTTCTTCAATATGACTCACAACTCAGGCCATTTTGTTTCTGCAGCAGACATTGTGATAAAAAATGTTGGCAAACCAAACTGGCGGATCATGGCTCAAACTTTCTTCTTTTCAGCCTCCCAATGTGCATGTGAGGATCGAAGTCCTTTGAGTACATGATAGCCTTCATCATGCTGGATAAGGTTGCTGACAAAATTTACATCCCTCACATTTGCAGCAGTTATATTCCTCGATCCAGACTTTTTACGCAGGCAAATGGAAATTGCATTTTTAATGCGCTCCAACTCGTAGAACTTATAAATATACAGGAGCACGTCCACGCGCACACAACGCCGATCATAGCGTCGAATTTCAGAACGTGCAATTTTACTATAAGTTGTTGTAGTTGTCCTCTTTTTTCCGCAGTAAATTGTTGGATACGACACTTCCTGAGCATCGTCGTCGGTTGTAACGTCTCTTGGGCATCTACCTTGTCCTGGTGCCATTGCAACCCGTTCAATGGATCGATTTTCAATGGGTTCATTGTCCACTAAAGTCTCCTGACCACCTGGATTTTCAAGCGGTACATTTTCCTGACGGGCTTTAAGAAGGTCTCTTACTTCTGCCTCATCTGCAGGATCCGCAATAAATGGCACAGTTTCCTCGTTTCCAACATTTGCCAGCCAATAACTTGACATTTGGATATTATGCTTGACGTAGAGCTCTGTACCCAGCAGATAGTTTAGTGCCTCCAATATTTTTGCTGGTCGCACTGTCTCCGTCATAAAATTTTGTTCATATTCCAATCGACGTTTCAAGTGCACTTGAATAATATGGCTGTTATCAAATCTTCGTGGAAGCATGGTGACTGTCTCTACAACTGAAATGGGGATATTCACCCCTGCTCCACGAATAGCACATTGTCGTTCATATCCTAAGGAGATGATGCGCATAAATGGGATCCTCGGTGATATCAGTCTTTCTTCTAGACACGCTAAATCCTGAAGGCATTCCGGAATATCAGGAAACTCCAATCCTTCCGATAGGCAGATATTTGGTATCTTGCCCTTCCTAACAATACGATAGCATGTGTTGCAAACGTTGTACTTTTGGTTCGAAGACGGAAATTTTGATGACAGATAAAACACTGCTCTATATCCCGGATCCAAGCGCCTGTTTGACTGACCCATTGTGCTGCGCTCCTGCTCCGCTGCTCTATATTCCGGATTGGTTCTCCTATTTAAATGTTCCGCGGTGTTGCGTTCCTGCTCTTCAGTTCTATATTCCGGATTCAAGCGCCTGACCGAATGTCCTATTGTGTCGCGCTCCTGCTCCGCTGCTATATATTCTGGATTCAAACGTCTATTTGAGTGACCTACTGTATTACGCTGCTGCTCTTCAGCTCTGTGAAGTAGGTTCTGTCGTCTAGTGGAACGTGCAGAACTATCACGAGTTCTCTCCTCATTGCGGTACTCCAAATTTGAGCTGCGTAATTCTGCAATATAGTCAGCGTTCCTTTGTCTATTATTTTCAAAATTTTGACTATATTGTCGTCGGCTTCGATTCAGAGCATTGCGACGTCTTTGTTCCTGCGATTGCCTAGATACTCTTGGCATTTTCAAAAATTATTAAAAAATATTATACAAATAAAAAATATACTAAAATATTAATAAATTAAGTAATAATAATATAATTAAAAGAATGCGTATTATTTAAAAAAAGGATTTTTTCGTTGATTTTGAAAGTTATTTGCGTTGTTGAAAGTTTAAGCTGCTCGCGTAAACTGAAGTGATCCGATGCGTTGGGTCCTATTTATTGAATGTTTTAGAGCCCGACTTCACATCTGTAAACTCTTTTGCCCTTCTTGGTATCATCAAGCAACTTTCGTAGGAATACTAATGTGTTAATTACAGAAAGTGCATTGTAGAGGTTCTTTTTTACCTAGGTTATACTTTCTACCTAACTTGCAAACTATGTTTACTTCCTACCTACTCTTCTACCTAGGTTTTATTTTGTACCTACCCATCAGTTAATTAGGGTTTTAAAACTGAATAATTATCTTTAGATAGTTCTCTATTATTATTAATAAATAATAATATATCTTGAATAATTAGGGATTTATTTATTTTATGGGTAATTAAATAATATGTTTGCTCCTTACTCTTATGTATATATTCTTAACATAATTTTCTACTTTACAAATTTATTTAGATCGATCAGTTTGTACGGCAACTATGTGATACAGTAGTCAGATCAGAAAAATTTCTTAGGATATTTTATTGTTACCGTGGCCAATAATCCATGCCAAATTTGCTCAAGTAATTTTAGTTGAAATATTAAGGCGTTAACTACAAAAGGGGCATTATCGAGGTTTTTTTTTACCTAGGTTATGTTTTCTACCTACGTTTCGAACTATTTATTTCCTACCTATTATTCTACCTAGATTTGGTTTGTACCTATCCATCAGTTAATTAGGGTTTTAAAACTGAATAATTATCTTTAGATAGTTCTCTATTATTATTAATAAATAATAATATATCTTGAATAATTAGGGATTTGTTTATTTTATGGTTAATTAAATAATATTTTTGCTCCTTACTCTTATGTATCTATTCTTAACACATTTTTCAACTTATTGTCCCAATTAGCTACATGTCACACCTTACTTTTGGCACAAGCAAAACAGTTTTTGGCAGATATAAGATAATTTTTATTGAAAGCTCAAATTGGACAGTATAAATAATTAATTAATCTGATTTGTTTATAATATATTATTTGTAAAGTGGTTAAATCTGACAGCTGTATGCTATAGTGGTCCGATCTTAACAATTCGTTCGAAGATTGAAGTCACATCTTAAGCAATAATCCATACTAAAATCTTCCATACAAAAATTTATTTCGATCGGTCAGTTTCTATGATAGCTGTCTGATATGAACAATTCGTTCGAAAATTATAGCGATATCTTGGACAATCATCATCCATGCCATATTTCGTGAAGATAACTTGTCATAAACAATTTTTTTCATATAAGAACTTTATTTAGATTGTCAGTTTGTATGGCAGCTATATGCCATTGAGAGAAATCAATGCCGGATTTCGAGAAGATATTTTATCTAATGAACAATTTTTCCATGCAAGAACTTGATTCCGATCATTCCGTTTATATGGCAGCTATATGCTATAGTTATCCGATGTGAAAAATTTCTTTGGAGATTGCATTACTTCTTCTAGCAAAAACTTATGCCAAATATTGTGAACATATCTCGTCGAATGAAAAAGTTTTCCATGCAAGTACTTGATTCCGATCGTTCAGTTTGTATGACAGATATATGCTATAGTGATCCGATCTGAACAATTTCTTTGGAGATTGCATTACTTCTTCTAGCAAAAACTCATGCAAAATATTGTGAACATACCTCGTCAAATGAAAAAGTTTTCCATGCAAGCACTTGATTCCGATCGTTCAGTTTGTATGGCAGATATATGCTATAGTGATCCGATCTGATCAATTTCTTCGGAGATTGCATTACTTCTTCAAGCAAAAACTCATGCCAAATATTGTGAACATACCTCGTCAAATGAAAAAGTTTTCCATGCAAGCACTTGATTCCGATCGTTCAGTTTGTATGGCAGATATATGCTATAGTGATCCGATCTGATCAATTTCTTCGGAGATTGCATTACTTCTTCTAGCAAAAACTCATGCCAAATATTGTGAACATACCTCGTCAAATGAAAAAGTTTTCCATGCAAGCACTTGATTCCGATCGTTCAGTTTGTATGGCAGATATATGCTATAGTGATCCGATCTGAACAATTTCTTTGGAGATTGCATTACTTCTTCTAGCAAAAACTCATGCCAAATATTGTGAACATACCTCGTCAAATGAAAGAGTTTTCCATGCAAGCATTTGATTCCGATCGTTCAGTTTGTATGGCAGATATATGCTATAGTGATCCGATCTGAACAATTTCTTCGGATATTGCAATACTTCTTCTAGCAATAACCCATGCCGAATTTCGTGAACATACCTTGTCAAATGAAAAAGTTTTCCATACAAACTCTTGATTCCGATTGTTCAGTTTACATGGCAGCTATATGTATAGTGATCCGATATCGGCGGTTCCGACAAATGAGCAGCTTCTTTGTGAGAAAAGGACAGGTGCAAAATTTCAGATCGATATCTCAAAAACTGAGGGACAAGTTCGCGTATATACAGACGGACAGACAGACAGACGGACATGGCTAAATCAACTCAGCTCGTCACGGTCTCCGACGTTTCCTTCTGGGTGTTACAAACTTCGTGGCAAAATTAATATACCCTGTTCAGGGTATAAAAAAAAAATATGAATACTCACAGACCGACATTAAAAGTAGTAATGGAGGTTAAGGGTAGTATTAATCCGTTTTAATCAATTTTTGCCCATACTACATACTACTAACATACCACAGACTAATAAAATGCTCCCACTGTTTCATTAATGTACCTAACATACCATAAACAATCATATGGAGTAAAGTCAGACGAATGTTCGAAAATCCTGATATTAGTTACAGGTAAAATTTTCACCTGATTTCATCCATTTTAGGCACAAATATACCTCGTTATAAGTAAAACACGCTCTCTCATTTTCATTGAGATAACGCACAATTGGCTTATATATGCTGTATAAAGTCAAACGGAATTTCCAAAATCTTTATATTAGGTATATGAGGTCTATAGAAAATATTGATTCGATTCAACCCATTTTTTGACACAAATAAACTATTATCCAGAGTTTGATTTATTTATTTTATTATATGAATTTCAATTATGTATCTTACAAATTGGGCTTGTACAGTTCTGATTCGATTTAGACAATTTTTGGCCACAAGATGGCATACTTTTAACGCATTATTCACGCAAAGTTTTACCCCGATGCAATCATTGTTGCTTGATTTGCTTAGTGGGAAGTGAAAGAATCAGATGAAATTTAAAATGGTGTGATATGGGAAATAGGCGTGGTTGTAATCCGATTTCGCCGATGTTATGTACCGAATTTGGTTGAAATCGGTTAAGCAGATCCCAAATATGGGGTTCACCTAAAAGAGGGCAGGGCCACGCGATCAATGTTTTGACAATTCACATGCTGGTCCGCAATTGAACCTTCTCTATGATATACGTTCTCTGTTTGTGGATCTTGCTGCCTTGTTCTATGTTGAACAGTATTTACAACTTGCTCAACATATCGAATCTCGAGATTTTCCCGCCTGGTTCTATGTTGATTTGTATTGATAATTTGTTTCGACAGACGTACATCAGAATATAATCTACGAT
This sequence comes from Bactrocera oleae, assembly GCF_042242935.1. Classification (NCBI taxonomy): domain Eukaryota; kingdom Metazoa; phylum Arthropoda; class Insecta; order Diptera; family Tephritidae; genus Bactrocera; species Bactrocera oleae. Next base: position 44,172,342 of record NC_091537.1, read on the forward strand.
TAGCGTGACTGCTCACTATCTCTATAAAAAGAGTTTGTACGAAGAACTCTCATGCGCCTTCTATTCTGAAGACGACTTAGTAATACAGATTTTCTACTTAATCTAGGCATAAATAATAAATGGCTTAATATATAAAATATTAAAAAATACTTGCAACATGTTGCTACAGAGTATAATAGCTTTTTATGGCTCATGACTTTCATATTAAAATTTGTCGCATATCTGTAATAAAATAATGTAAATAATAGACAATAGATAGGATTTAAACCGATGGCGTCGCAGTTTATCTGTTACCACATAAAAACGATCTATAGCCCTTTTGGTACTACACTACTAATATTTATTTCACGCGTTTTTTTCCAGACAGCTATTTTGCTCTATACAAAGTCCAGTACTCTAAGAAACTTTTTAACATTGTTGTCTGGTATATTCATACCCTGAACAGGGTATATTAATTTTGCCACGAAGTTTGTAACACCTAGAAGGAAACGTCGGAGACCATATAAAGTATATATATAAATGATCACCGTGACGAGCTGAGTTGATTTAGCTATGTCCGTCTGTCTGTCCGCCCGTCTGTATATACGCGAACTAGTCCCTCAGTTTTTGAGATATCGATCTGAAATTTTGCACCTATCCTTTTCTCACAAAGAAGCTGCTCATTTGTCGGAACCGCCGATATCGGATCACTATAGCATATAGCTGCCATGTAAACTGAACAATCGGAATCAAGTGTTTGTATGGAAAACTTTTTCATTTGACGAGGTACGTTCACGAAATTCGGCATGGGTTATTGCTAGAAGAAGTAATGCAATCTCCGCAGAAATTGTTTAGATCGGATCACTATAGCATATATCTGCCATACAAACTGAACGATCGGAATCAAGTACTTGCATGGAAAACGTTTTCATTTGACGAGGTATGTTCACAATATTTGGCATGAGTTTTTGCTAGAAGAAGTAATGCAATCTCCGAAGAAATTGTTCAGATCGGATCACTATAGCATATATCTGCCATACAAACTGAACGATCGGAATCATGTGCTTGCATGGAAAACTCTTTCATTTGCCGACGTATGTTCACAATATTTGGCATGAGTTTTTGCTAGAAGAAGTAATGCAATCTCCGAAGAAATTGTTCAGATCGGATCACTATAGCATATATCTGCCATACAAACTGAACGATCGGAATCAAGTGCTTGCATGGAAAACTTTTTCATTTGACGAGGTATGTTCACAATATTTTGCATGAGTTTTTGCTAGAAGAAGTAATGCAATCTCCGAAGAAATTGTTCAGATCGGATCAGTATAGCATATATCTGCCATACAAACTGAACGATCGGAATCAAATGCTTGCATGGAAAACTCTTTCATTTGACGAGGTATGTTCACAATATTTGGCATGAGTTTTTGCTAGAAGAAGTAATGCAATCTCCAAAGAAATTGTTCAGATCGGATCACTATAGCATATATCTGCCATACAAACTGAACGATCGGAATCAAGTGCTTGCATGGAAAACTTTTTCATTTGACGAGGTATGCTTACAATATTTGGCATGAGTTCTTGCTAGAAGAAGTAATGCAATCTCCGAAGAAATTGTTCAGATCGGATCACTATAGCATATATCTGCCATACAAACTGAACTATCGGAATCAAGTACTTGCATGGAAAACTTTTTCATTCGACGAGATATGTTCACAATATTTGGCATAAGTTTTTGCTAGAAGAAGTAATGCAATCTCCAAAGAAATTGTTCAGATCGGATCACTATAGCATATATCTGCCATACAAACTGAACGATCGGAATCAAGTACTTGCATGGAAAACTTTTTCATACGACGAGGTATGTTCACAATATTTGGCATGAGTTTTTGCTAGAAGAAGTAATGCAATATCCGAAGAAATTGTTCAGATCGGATCACTATAGCATATATCTGCCTTACAAACTGAACGATCGGAATCAAGTGCTTGCATGGAAAACTCTTTCATTTGACGACGTATGTTCACAATATTTGGCATGAGTTTTTGCTAGAAGAAGTAATGCAATCTCCGAAGAAATTGTTCAGATCGGATCACTATAGCATATATCTGCCATACAAACTGAACGATCGGAATCAAGTGCTTGCATGGAAAACTTTTTCATTTGACGAGGTATGTTCACAATATTTGGCATGAGTTTTTGCTAGAAGAAGTAATGCAATATCCGAAGAAATTGTTCAGATCGGATCACTATAGCATATATCTGCCATACAAACTGAACGATCGGAATCAAGTGCTTGCATGGAAAACTTTTTCATTTGACGAGGTATGTTCACAATATTTGGCATGAGTTTTTGCTAGAAGAAGTAATGCAATCTCCAAAGAAATTGTTCAGATCGGATCACTATAGCATATATCTGCCATACAAACTGAACGATCGGAATCAAGTGCTTGCATGGAAAACTTTTTCATTTGACGAGGTATGTTTACAATATTTGGCATGAGTTTTTGCTAGAAGAAGTAATGCAATCTCCAACGAAATTGTTCAGATCGGATCACTATAGCATATATCTGCCATACAAACTGAACGATCGGAATCAAGTGCTTGCATGGAAAACTTTTTCATTTGACGAGGTATGTTTACAATATTTGGCATGAGTTTTTGCTAGAAGAAGTAATGCAATCTCCAAAGAAATTTTTCACATCGGATAACTATAGCATATAGCTGCCATATAAACGGAATGATCGGAATCAAGTTCTTGCATGGAAAAATTGTTCATTAGATAAAATATCTTCACGAAATCCGGCATTGATTTCTCTCAATGGCATATAGCTGCCATACAAACTGAACGATCGGAATCAAGTACTTGCATGGAAAACTTTTTCATTCGACGAGATATGTTCACAATATTTGGCATAAGTTTTTGCTAGAAGAAGTAATGCAATCTCCAAAGAAATTTTTCACATCGGATAACTATAGCATATAGCTGCCATATAAACGGAATGATCGGAATCAAGTTCTTGCATGGAAAAATTGTTCATTAGATAAAATATCATCACGAAATCCGGCATTGATTTCTCTCAATGGCATATAGCTGCCATACAAACTGACAATCTAAATAAAGTTCTTATATGAAAAAAATTGTTTATGACAAGTTATCTTCACGAAATATGGCATGAATGATAATTGTCCAAGATATCGCTATAATTTTCGAACGAATTGTTCATATCAGACCACTATATTAAACAGCTATCATAGAAACTGACCGATCAAAATAAATTTTTGTATGGAAGATTTTAGTATGGATTATTGCTTAAGATGTGACTTCAATCTTCGAACGAATTGTTAAGATCGGACCACTATAGCATACAGCTGTCAGATTTAACCACTTTACAAATAATATATTATAAACAAATCAGATTAATTAATTATTTATACTGTCCAATTTGAGCTTTCAATAAAAATTATCTTATATCTGCCAAAAACTGTTGCTTGTGCCAAAAGTAAGGTGTGACATGTGGCTAATTGGGACAATAAGTTGAAAAATGTGTTAAGAATAGATACATAAGAGTAAGGAGCAAAAATATTATTTAATTAACCATAAAATAAACAAATCCCTAATTATTCAAGATATATTATTATTTATTAATAATAATAGAGAACTATCTAAAGATAATTATTCAGTTTTAAAACCCTAATTAACTGATGGATAGGTACAAACCAAATCTAGGTAGAATAATAGGTAGGAAATAAATAGTTCGAAACGTAGGTAGAAAACATAACCTAGGTAAAAAAAAACCTCGATAATGCCCCTTTTGTAGTTAACGCCTTAATATTTCAACTAAAATTACTTGAGCAAATTTGGCATGGATTATTGGCCACGGTAACAATAAAATATCCTAAGAAATTTTTCTGATCTGACTACTGTATCACATAGTTGCCGTACAAACTGATCGATCTAAATAAATTTGTAAAGTAGAAAATTATGTTAAGAATATATACATAAGAGTAAGGAGCAAACATATTATTTAATTACCCATAAAATAAATAAATCCCTAATTATTCAAGATATATTATTATTTATTAATAATAATAGAGAACTATCTAAAGATAATTATTCAGTTTTAAAACCCTAATTAACTGATGGATAGGTACAAACCAAATCTAGGTAGAATAATAGGTAGGAAATAAATAGTTCGAAACGTAGGTAGAAAACATAACCTAGATAAAAAAAAACCTCAATAACTCCCCTTTTGTAGTTAACGCCTTAATATTTCAACTAAAATTACTTAAGCAAATTTGGCATGGATTATTGGCCACGGTAACAATAAAATATCCTAAGAAATTTTTCTGATCTGACTACTGTATCACATAGTTGCCGTACAAACTGATCGATCTAAATAAATTTGTAAAGTAGAAAATTATGTTAAGAATATATACATAAGAGTAAGGAGCAAACATATTATTTAATTACCCATAAAATAAATAAATCCCTAATTATTCAAGATATATTATTATTTATTAATAATAATAGAGAACTATCTAAAGATAATTATTCAGTTTTAAAACCCTAATTAACTGATGGGTAGGTACAAAATAAAACCTAGGTAGAAGAGTAGGTAGGAAGTAAACATAGTTTGCAAGTTAGGTAGAAAGTATAACCTAGGTAAAAAAGAACCTCTACAATGCACTTTCTGTAATTAACACATTAGTATTCCTACGAAAGTTGCTTGATGATACCAAGAAGGGCAAAAGAGTTTACAGATGTGAAGTCGGGCTCTAAAACATTCAATAAATAGGACCCAACGCATCGGATCACTTCAGTTTACGCGAGCAGCTTAAACTTTCAACAACGCAAATAACTTTCAAAATCAACGAAAAAATCCTTTTTTTAAATAATACGCATTCTTTTAATTATATTATTATTACTTAATTTATTAATATTTTAGTATATTTTTTATTTGTATAATATTTTTTAATAATTTTTGAAAATGCCAAGAGTATCTAGGCAATCGCAGGAACAAAGACGTCGCAATGCTCTGAATCGAAGCCGACGACAATATAGTCAAAATTTTGAAAATAATAGACAAAGGAACGCTGACTATATTGCAGAATTACGCAGCTCAAATTTGGAGTATGGGTCATTCAAACAGGCGCTTGGATCCGGAATATAGAGCAGCGGAGCAGGAGCGCGACACAATAGGACATTCGGTCAGGCGCTTGGATCCGGAATATAGAACTGAAGAGCAGGAACGCAACACCGCGGAACATTTAAATAGGAGAACCAATCCGGAATATAGAGCAGCGGAGCAGGAGCGCAGCACAATGGGTCAGTCAAACAGGCGCTTGGATCCGGGATATAGAGCAGTGTTTTATCTGTCATCAAAATTTCCGTCTTTGAACCAAAAGTACAACGTTTGCAACACATGCTATCTTATTGTTAGGAAGGGCAAGATACCAAATATCTGCCTATCGGAAGGATTGGAGTTTCCTGATATTCCGGAATGCCTTCAGGATTTAGCGTGTCTAGAAGAAAGACTGATATCACCGAGGATCCCATTTATGCGCATCATCTCATCAAGATTTGATAACAGCCATATTATTCAAGTGCACTTGAAACGTCGATTGGAATATGAACAAAATTTTATGACGGAGACGGTGCGACCAGCAAAAATATTGGAGGCACTGAACTATCTGCTGGGTACAGAGCTCTACGTCAAGCATAATATCCAAATGTCAAGTTATTGGCTGGCAAATGTTGGAAACGAGGAAACTGTGCCATTTATTGCAGATCCTGCAGATGAGGCAGAAGTAAGAGACCTTCTTAATGCCCGTCAGGAAAATGTACCGCTTGAAATGGACGAGGATTCAAATCCAGGTGGTCAGGAGACTTTAATGGACAATGAACCCATTGAAAATCGATCCATTGAACGGGTTGCAATGGCACCAGGACAAGGTAGATGCCCAAGAGACGTTACAACCGACGACGATGCTCAGGAAGTGTCGTATCCAACAATTTACTGCGGAAAAAAGAGGACAACTACAACAACTTATAGTAAAATTGCACGTTCTGAAATTCGACGCTATGATCGGCGTTGTGTGCGCGTGGACGTGCTCCTGTATATTTATAAGTTCTACGAGTTGGAGCGCATTAAAAATGCAATTTCCATTTGCCTGCGTAAAAAGTCTGGATCGAGGAATATAACTGCTGCAAATGTGAGGGATGTAAATTTTGTCAGCAACCTTATCCAGCATGATGAAGGCTATCATGTACTCAAAAGACTTCGATCCTCACATGCACATTGGGAGGCTGAAAAGAAGAAAGTTTGAGCCATGATCCACCAGTTTGGTTTGCCAACATTTTTTATCACAATGTCTGCTGCAGAAACAAAATGGCCTGAGTTGTTAGTCATATTGAAGAAACTGGTGGATGAAGTAGACATTTCGGAAGAGGAAGCTACTGCTCTATCAAGCTCTGAAAAGCGAGACTGATAAGGACAGATCCAGTTACATGTTCCAGGTATTTCGACAATCGATTCCGCCAAATGCTAAAATTATTACAAAACGGGCTATTTGGAGAGAAATTAGTAGTCCGTTACTACTACAGAATTGAATTCCAGCATAGGGGATCACCACATTGTCATGGCATGTACTGGCTAAGTAACGCACCGCAATTGGAAAGTGATGGAATCACCAACACAAATGATGTGGAAACATTTATCGATCGACACATCACAACCGATGGGGATGATTTGGACTTACTGGAATTCATTCAGTATCAAAAACACAGACATGGTCGAGCCTGCCTAAGAGACCTACATGGAAAACAAGTGTGCCGATTCAACATGCCATATCCGCCGATGCCACGGACAGAAATACTTTTCCCTCTGGAGAATGAGGAAGGTATTGAGCAACACAAAGCTCAATTCCAAAAAATACAGGAACTATTAACTCCAACGGATCTCCCAGAGGAAGAAATAATACGGTTGAACTGCTTCGAAAATTTTTTGGCGGATGAGCGAATCAACACTGACTATGAATGATACAAGCTTGCTCTTCGCTCATCTGTAAAAACGCCACACATTTTCCTAAAGAGAAAATGTTCAGACAGGCTTCTAAATGCCTATTATAAAAATATCCTTAAAGTGCATAGAGCAAATATGGACATTCAATTCATTCTGGACGCATACACTTGCTGCAGCTATATCATTAATTATATAAATAAATCCAATAGAGGAGTATCAACATTATTGAGACAAGCCATGGAGGAAATAAATGCAGGGAATTTCTCCATTAAAATAAAACTGCAGCACATCGGAAACAAATTTGTAAATGGCTCAAGAAGCAGCTTATAATATTTTGGGACTGCATCTCTCAGAAGCCAATAATGGGGAAATATTTATAAATACATCACATCTAAACAATGCTTTACAGGAGGACTCTACGGACATATATGTGCCGAGTGTGCTGGAGCACTACTCTCAAAGGCCCGATCAATTGGAAGAACTATGCTTAGCAGATTTTGCAGCATGGTTCAGATTTTGCAAAACAAGCAGAAATGTTTCTGATAATAACGAAGAATACAACGAAGTAGAGAACGAGGATGACACGACAGCTGCACTTCCAATGGCATTAAAGGATGGATCAGGATTTCTAAGGAAAAGGAAGCAAGCCCTTATTCTGCGTTGGAAATGTTTTAGCGTTGAAAGTTCAAGAGCCGATTTCTTCAGAGAAACCGCCATGATGTTTCACCCATGGAGAAATGAGGAAACAGACTTATTAAATAATGACGTCGAGAGTATTTGCAATTCACACAAGGAGCAAATTGAGCTGAATAAGCTCAAATATGACAAATTTTCATCGAACGAACTAGAACGGATTTTGGAAAACCTTCATGTCACAGCGGAAGAAACAGCTGATGATCGAGCTGACTCACAACTTTTAGATCCCGAATTTAGAGCTCTAGCCGTTCCAGAGCAAACAGGAGACATTAATGTTTTTCAAGAGCACAACAATACAGAGGAAGAGGAAGAGGCGGTTCGAATTATTAAACTCCCACCTCTAATATTAGAAGACCATTTACTGGCAATGGTGCAGTCACTTAACAGCAAACAGAGGGAATATTTTGCTCATGTAATGCACAATATCAGTAAAAGGGAAATCTTCTTCGAATATGTCGGAGGCGGTGCTGGAGTGGGCAAGAGTCGGCTTATAACAACTATATATCAATCGTTGACATTGCGAGCTAATAGTGTACCAGGAACCAACCCCGAAACAGCCAGGGTGTTACTCTGCGCACCCACTGACAAAGCAGCATTTGGAATTGGGGGCCTAACCCTTCATTCGGTTTTTTCACTCCCCGTCAACCAGTCTTCCGGCGATCTTCGGCCACTAAATAGTGACACAATTCATGCCAATCTCATAGATATTAGGCTTATTATAATTGACGAAATTTCAATGGTTGGAGCAAAGATGTTTGCATATTTAGATTGCAGGCTAAAGCAAATTTTCAGGAGCACCGCTTACTTTGGAGGCATACCAATTATCGTGTTTGGTGACTTAAAGCAGCTGCCGCCAGTAGGAGATCGATGGATATTTGCGCCTAATAGGAATGATCATTACAGTACAATTACAGGAACACCGCTTTGGGATCAATTTCGGTACTTTGAGCTCACTGAAATAATGCGCCAGCGTGAAGATCAAGCATTTGCTATCGCTTTAAATAACATGTCAGAGGGAAATATGACACACGCTGACATCCAATTAATCAAAAGCTGGGAAAAGACCTCTAATGAGATACCGAACGAAGCCATCCATCTATTTTATTCAAATGCTGGAGCAAATGATTTTAATTTAACTAAACTGGCGAACACGATGACCGAGGAGTTCATTTCGACTGCGAAGGATACACTTAAGTCAAGTTCCCTAACAGAACGCAGGAGGGCAAACATTTTAGAAGCTGTGAAGTCTTTTAAGCCATCGGAATCACAAGGAATACATTGCAGCTCAAGACTTCGATCAAATATATATATGGTGACAGTCAACATAAGCATAAGTGATGGTCTCGTCAATGGTGCTACGGGGGAACTAATGCAGGTTGATTCCGAATCACATAGATCTGAAAGTTCAGTGGTGCGACTATGGATAAAATTCGCAAAATCAAGAGTTGGAAGCTTTGCACGTTCCAAGCAGCCTCACAGTCGCAATGTAGATTGGACACCAATCATGAGCGTGGTCCGATCATTCCAATACAAGAGAAATGAGCAAATAACGATAGAACGCAGACAGTTTCCGGTCATTCCCGTCACGATACATAAAAGTCAAGGTGGAACATACACACAAGTTGCTGTTCATCTAGAGGGTAGAGTTAGCAGATCAGCTTTATATGTAGGATGTAGCAGAGCCACAAGTGCCAATGGATTGTATATAATCGGGACATTTTCTCCCCCGAACCCATTTGGACCGCAGGATCCAATTAAAACTCAACTTAATAGGTTGAAGATAGAAGGAGCATTGACGACATGCTACAGATTTTTGACTGAAAAATCGGAACAACGTCTAGATATTTATTATCAAAATGTAAGGAGCCTAAACAAGCATATTGAAGATATCAGATCAGACCAGCTGATTTGTTCTGCTGATATTCTGTGCTTTGCCGAGACATGGGCCTTACCTCAAGAAGAATTCCCAATAGAAGGCTACAGTGTTATTGCACGCCTTGATGGAGAAACAAGATCATCCCGACGACGCCCTGCCAACGGCCTTATAATATACTACAAGCAAGATAGGTGCTCAGGTCTATCAGAAGGATCATTTTCAAGAAACTACACCGGTTCAACAAACGTTTACCAACTGTTAAACGTAAACAATTCAACAGTTTCCATATCACTTGTGTACAGGAACCCCCGCTATAGACTTCCGGAATTTAGAAACCAAGTGAAAAATAATATCCGTCAGATAACTGAACAGTATAATGGACCGTCAGTAGTCCTTGGTGACTTTAACATATGTCGCCTAACAGAAACTGATGATTTGGAGGCTTGATTGCAACAGTTAGGATTTCAATCTTCATTGGCTAAGGTCGCCACAACAAAACAGGAAACAGCAATAGATTGGGTATGGACAAACATGGATTCTGCAATGACCTCATGTATCACATACGAAACACCATATAGTGACCATGACGGAATATTTTTAAGCTTTAGAAAATAGATATATTATATATATAGATATATGTTAGATTTAATATTATTAAATTTAAGTTTGTATTATAATATAAAGTGTAAGTCATAGATGTAATTATTGTAATTTATATATCATATAAAAAAGTATTATAGAATAATAAATATTATTATATGTTATATATTTTCTAATTTCTATAAATATTATAATTTGTTTTGTTTTCCATTAATTTAATGTGAATAATCAATCAGCTTAAAAAATTAAAATTTATGTAAATGTCTGAAAGATCTATTTACCTCAATAACTAACTTTAATTCGAATAGAAGATTGTTTATAGCAAAGAACCTGGCTAGAAAGAACTGGCAAAATGCTTTCCATTGGATGCAAACCGTTGGCAAGTCACGTTTTCAAATGTAGTCATACATATAATAGTTACTAAAAGAAATGCTCCTGTGAAGGGTATTATAGCTTCGGCGCAGCCGAAGATAACGTTTTCTCTTGTTTGTTATAAGTTCAACATGATCACTGAGAAAATATACTTATCCACTGATTTTCACCAAATATTAGAAGAAATATTTGTATATATAAACCTATATCTATCTCGATTAGTTTGAGGTGATGCAAACAACCGTTTGGTGAACAAAACTATACTCTGTTTCAACATGTTGCGCAAGAATTCAACACTTATTACTCGATTATTATTTGGTATCTTATTAACTTATTTTATTGATTATAGAATTATTTGGTGTCAATACTATTTTTTTTTCTCCGAAATGTTAACTTTACCAAAAATAAGTTATTTAAATCAAACATGCTATATGTGATGTAAACTGTTGTACCAGAGGAGCGGAAATCAGTATATTAGGGTTATAAGGATTAAACAAAGGTCTAGAATTGATTCATATGCACCGATAAACTACATTATTTTTAAGAGAAACTGTCCATTCAATTTTATTAAATCATCAAATTAACAAAAAAATGTATACCATAAATAGTACATGTGAGCTGGGGAAATTCGTGGACCGATTTCACACATTTTCGGCATTAAACTATACATTAAACTAAATTGTATATGTTATAGTTTTCGTTTATATAAAGCCAAACGGAAGTTTGAATTTTTTACATAAAGTATGTTGGAGATAGGGTCTATATATCCCTGATATTAGATACTAAGGCGGAACCGAGAATTTTGTACTATTGCAATTCGCAAGAATCAAAGGCCAGGCAATTCCTTATATCAAAAAAAATTTTGTGAAAGAATTAAACATCCATTATTAAATGAAATCGTGACTAAATTACAATTAAATTTGGTATCTTCTTGAGTTATATTAAAGGCCATAAACTTAGTCTCAGTTTTATTGCTATATAAGTTCACGTCAGCGAAAATTATATAAAAAAACAAAAAACATCTTGCAATGAGATATACATAAGTATGAATGTGATATTACCTCGACCAAAGTGGCTAAATTTTATATTATAAGCGTGTTACGGTCTAAAGTCAAGTGAAAAAACGGAAATTATATATGTATTGGGGATAGAGAAAGATATTAATTTTGACATTGCTCAGCTATACTCGAGCATAGAGAACATATTTTGAATAAATTTTATATATAAACAAGTAAGGAAGGGATAAGTTCGGATGTAACCGAACATTTTATACTCTCGCCAAGTCAAATGGTATACTCGTTTGAGATTTCTTTGTGGATTGACTGATATTTTAGGTAGAAGGTCAACTATAGGCACTTTGGTCCACATATTTAGTACTCAGGGGCTTTAACAGTTTTGGTTAGATTTAGACAATTTTTGGTCACAAGGTGGCATATTTTAAACGTATTATTCACGCAAAGTTTTACCGCGATATAGTCATTGTTGCTTGATATGCATAGTGGAAAGTGAAAGAATCAGATGGAATTGAAAATGGTGTTATATGGGAAATAGGCGTGGTTGTAGTCCGATTTCACCCATTTTCACACCATGGCATGGAAATATGAAAAGAGCGTTACGCACCGAATTTTGCTGAAATCGGTTAAGCAGATTCCAAGATATGGGTTTTCACCTAAAAGTGGGCGGTGCCACGCTCACTGTATAATTTTGAATGCGGTTCCTATAAAGTTATCTCATACCATCCCAGAGATAAAATATAATATCTCTGGGGTGTTTAGTGCTTGATTTATCGCGCTTTTAGTAGTTTTTAACAGTACCCTTATATGGGGAGTGGACGGAGTTGCCTCCCGATTTCAACTATTTTCACACTGTAGGTCGGGGTTTTGCTGACCCGACAACATTTGCTTCCAGTGAATTTTGTTATTATAGTGGTTTAGAAGATATGCACATTAAACCTATTAGGGGCGGGACCACGCCCACTTAAAAAAAAAATTAACTGCAGATGCCCCTCCCTAATGTGATCCTGTGTACCAAATAACAGTCTTGTATCTTATTGCGGATCTTAGTTATGGCAATTTATTTGTTTTTGATTAATGGCGTTTTGTGAACGTGGCAGTGGTCCGATTACGCCCATCAGCAATACCAACCGTCTCCCGGTACCAAGGAACATGTCTACCATGTTTCATAAAGATATCTCAAGTTTTTACTCAAGTTAGAGCTTGCACGGACGGACAGACAGTCACCCGGATTTCAACTCGTCTCTTCATCCTGATCATTTATATATACATAACCCTATATCTAACTCGATTAGTTTTAGGTGATACAAATAACCGTTAGGTGAACAAAACTATTATACTCTGTAGCAACAGGTTGCGAGAGTATAAAAAAAAGATGAATACTCACAGACCGACATATTCGGCAGAAAACTATTAATAATAACAAACCCAACGATTACCCTCCTCCCGCCCAACCGACGCGAGGGGCGCAATCCGCATACGTGCGGAATTAGCCGAGTCAGAAAAGGCAAGAGAGTTTTTTAAGTGTTGAGATCTAAAACTGCTCAGCTACAGAAACAAAAATTTCAACAGCTAAGATCTAAAGTTACAATATAATAAATTGTTACATTTTCATTATTTACACATATTAAATTTAATTTCAGACAGGAGAAAAGAACTGCAAACAGTTCCATTCAAAAGTTTCACTAAGAATATTATGCCAAGCATTTACCTACGACTAGAAAGTGTAGGTAGATTAATAAGTTTTAAACGACTTGTGTATGGAGGTAGACTTACCCTAGCATCCCATCGGAAATGCGCTAAGGCGAAAAGTAAAAATTGTTTTTGAACCGACTCTAACTTGTCAGAATGGATTTGGTAGCTAGGGTTCCATACCACAGAGCCATATTCCAATATAGGTCTAACCAAAGTTGTATAAAGTGTTTTAGTAATATACGGATCTCTAAATTCTTTAGACCAACGTTTACCAAAACTGAGGACAGCTTTTGCTTTCAAGACCATGGTATCAATATGAAGACTGAAATTAAGCTTAGGGTCCATATTAACTCCCAAATCAACATAGTTTAAAACTTGCTCTAGAATATGGTGTTTTATTACGTAAGAAGAGGGGTGCACAGATCTACGGGAAAAGCACATCGTCTTACATTTATTGAGATTCAATGGCAAATCATTTCTATCACACCATGCAACCAAATTGTTTAAGTCTGTTTGCAACAGACACCTTTCCTCAGTTGAAGTGTATGATTTAAAAAGCTTTACATCGTCAGCGTATAATAAAATTTTTGAGAATTCTATTACTGAAGAGATATCGTTAATAAACAACAAGAACAGAATCGGGCCAAGATGACTACCTTGCGGAACACCAGAAGAAACATTAATTGTATCTGAAGGTGTATCCTCAAATATCACTCGTTGTGTTCTATTATAAAGATAGGAAGATACCCATTGAAGGAATCTTGGCTAAAAGCCCTGCAGATCAAGTTTATGTATGAGAATCGAGATATTTACTTTATCGAAAGCTTTGCTAAAGTCTGTGTATATAACATCCGTATGCTTATGTTCCCTAAAACCCAATGATACATGGTTTACAAATTCAAGTAAGTTTGATATAGTCGAGTTCCCTTTACGAAATCCATGCTGAGATGAGGAAATTAACGGAGAAATCGAAAAGGTTATATGGTCAGTGATGATAGCTTCAAAAAGTTTAGGTATAACTGATAGTTTTGCGATACCTCTATAGTTTTCAATGTTGGATCTAAATCCACTTTTATGCAAAGGGATTATAAATGACTGTTTCCATATTGAAGGAAATATACCGTGTTTAAGAGTGGAATTAAATATCCTTGTCAAAGGCAAGTAAATATATTTGGCACTATTTTTTAGGAAGCATGAGGGTATCATGTCTGGGCCATAACTAAAAGATGGTTTTAACTTATTTAAATTAAAAAGGACGTCTTCTTCAGAAATAACTGGGGCGTTAATTAAAGTATTCGAACACAGCACTTGCTGATAAGAAAAAGTTTTGGAAGAATTATTACAGTAGTTTGACTTGAAAAATTCTGCAAACATATTGGATATAATATCATTGTCACTTGAAATGATAGATTTGTATTTCAATGCGGACGGAAATTTGGAAATCCTGCGTTTGGAGTTGACGAAATCATAAAACGATTTTGGATTACTTAAAATATTTTTTTTTAACTTTATTTAAGTAATTATTATAACATTTTTTGTTTAGGTCAAAATATTGTCGACGCAATAGCGAATATTTAGAATAGTCGACAAGTGAACCGGTTTTTTTAAAATGTTTAAAGGCTCGAGTTTTTCTGTTTTTCAATTTATATAACTTTCGAAAACCACGGACTTATACTTTTGTTTTTGTTAACAATTTCTATTGGAACATACTTTTCAAATAATTTCATAATAATATTATTAAAATGAGAGACACTCAATTCAATGTCACCATTATAATTAGGCCATGTTATTGTAGAAAGTTCTATATTTAATTTTTTTAAATTAGCTTTTGCAAAGTTAAACCGAGTACAGAAGCACGAAGTTTGATGATTATTATCCCGTACAATGCCTGAGATTTCGACAGATATTTCCAAAGCAGGATGATATGAGTCCTCTGGTAGAACAAGAGGATTACTCTGAATAACGGAACACTTTGCAGAGGTATCAACGTATACTAAATCTAAGCATTTACCAAATTTATTCGGAATCAAATTAATTTGGTTCAGACCCAACTCGGACATTTTTTCGAAAAACTCATTAAAACATGACCGATTGCAAATCGGCACGATATAGTCATCGAATGGTTTCCACGAAGCACACGGTAAATTGAAATCACCTAATACAATTATTGAATCTGCATTATTTGCCATCGAGGTAGCACTATTTATTAAAGAAGCATGCTGCATGTATACAGATAAGTCGGAATGGGGTGGTATATAAGATAGGGTTAAATAAATAAAGCAACTATTAACGTATACTCTAATACATTTAAATTCAAATGAGTCGGTCCCTGGAACAAGAATATTTTCAGATGGGATAGAGGAATGCACGGCAAATAGAACACCTCCACCGATTCTGTTCAGTCGATCACATCTAAAAATTTGAATTTCGCTGTTTAAAATCTCATTATCAAAAATGTGAGGTTAGTATAACGAAAAGCATTAAAAGTAGTATATGGAAGTTAAGGGTAGTATTAATCCGATTTTATCAATTTTTGCCAATACTTCATACTACTAACATACCACAGACGAATAAAATGCTCCCACTGTTTCATTAAGGTACCTCACATACCATAACCAATCATATGGAGTAAAGTCAGACGAATTTTCGAAAATCCTGATATTAGGGGGCTAGGTAAGATTTTCACCTGATTTCATCCATTTTAGGGACAAATATACGTTGTTATAAGTAAAACACGCTCTCTCATTTTCATTGAGATAACGCACATATTGGCTTATATATGCGGTATAAAGTCAATCGGAATTTCCAAAATCTTTATATTAGGTATATGAGGTCTATAGAAAATATTGACCCGATTCAACCCATTTTTTGACACAAATAAACTATTACCCAGAGTTTCATTTATTTATTTTATTATATGAATTTCAATTATGTATCTTACAAATTGACCGATATTTTCGATAAAAAGTCAACTATAGGTACTGGGGCCTACATATTCAGTACCTAGGGGCTTGAAAAGTTCTGATTCGATTTAGACAATTTTTGGCCACAAGATGGCATACTTTTAACGCATTATTCCCGCAAAGTTTTACCCCAATGCAATCATTGTTGTTGATTTGCTTAGTGGAAAGTGAAAGAAACAGATGAAATTTTAAAAGGTGTGATATAGGAAATATGCGTGGTTGTAATCCGATTTCGCCGATGTTATGTACCGAATTTGGTTGAAATCGGTTAAGCAGATTCCAAATAAGGGGTTCATCTAAAAGAGGTGGGGCCACGAAGACAAAGTTTTGACAATTCACATGCAGGTCCGCGATTGAACCTTCTCTATGATATACGTTCTCTGTTTGTGGATCTTGCCGCCTTCTTCTATGTTGAACAGTATTTACAACTTGCTCAATATATCGAATCTCGAGATTTTTCCGCCTGGTTCTATGTTGATTTGTATTGATAGTTTGTTTGGACAGACGTCTAATCTACGATTACCGTGACTTACGGTATTTTGTGGGATGTAGAGCAGGTTCGCCTCTACGCGGTGCATCCTGGGTAACGCTAAATGACCTGCGGCCTTTACGGCGTTTTCTAGAACTCCCACGGATTTGACCTTTGCTCGATACGGACATAGCTTGGACTCTTAGATGGATCGGTTTGAACCCTGGGCTGGTGGTCGTGGTATTCTGTCACCTGAGTATGCAGTGTCACCCCAGCAGAAATGGCTGATGGGTAATGCCAAGACCGCCTCCGTCCCGTTAAAACCATGCCAGGCCTCAGAGTACGTTCTCTTCCTGTCATCATTAAGTCGGTGTGGTAGGTTTTTGTTGATAGGTATGACTCCTTCTTTGCGCTGGTCGGCTCTGAACGCACTGCCTCATAAGGGCGTGCGTCAACCCTCGCCTTGGCCTCGTAACTGAGACAACCTTGGCACCATTTATAGGCTTCTACCTTCCCAGGAGACGGATAGCGGCTCTGAGTGGAGACCCAATCAAAATGAATACTAACTACACAACCAAGGACGAGGAAGGAAGCAGGTCGAAACAGACTCTACAAAAGTGGACAGTTCCCTGAGGTGGACATCCTCACCTATGAAGACGAAACCGTCCCCGCTAAAGGGTGAGAAGAAAAATTCCGGGGGTGTCTAGCTAACCGTCACTATGGGCGGTAAGGCGGGGGGAGTGGGCAGGAATCTGTCGACTGACACCTTAGGCAGGGCGGAAGTGCGCGGCAGAATCGCCTGCTTTAGCAGAGGAACCTCTGTTAAGCTCATGGGGGGCGCGGGGTCCTCAATGAACGCTGAGGGTTCCGGGGGAAGCGCGTGACCACAGCTAAAGAGCTGGAGTCGGACCGTCGGCTGGCTGCCAAGATTTTGGAGCGCTATGGTGGCAAGCAGGCTGACCAGAAATCCGATCAGCATGCTAGCACAATTGAGTGCCCCGCACCTCAATGAAGCGACAGAGGTCGCGGGAGGGGGAATCCTCCCTCGCAAAAAGCCTCGGGTCGGTGATGTTCAGCGAAATCGATAAACTCGCCAGCTTAATAGAGCTCGGGATGTACGACAACACCAGGGGAGATGGAGCCATCTCCCATGATGAGTGGAAGCGGGTAGCGGCTGCTATCTTCGCTGTGTTTATGAAGGACCACCCCCAAGATATGAAAGCGCAGGGTGGAACCTCGGCTTACACAAACTTATAAGGTTTGCCGACGAACGGTCGGCATTCCTTCATAAGGAGGTGGTAGCCAGGGTGGGGGAAGAGCACGGGGGGCGGATCGTCAGGCGAAGATGGATCCATCTTCAGTCTCGAGCGTCTGTTCGAGGACGCTGGGGTCGATAGTACGGATGATGGTGCGGAAGTCGCACTGCTGGAGAGGAGTTTAGTTTGAGAAGGATGAGGATCCTCCAAATTAACCTCCAGCACTCAAAAGCGGCCTCCGCCGATCTATTGCTTCGTCTAGGACGGGACCAAACCGACGTTGTCCTTATCCAGGAACCGTGGATAACGGCCATACCTTTGTGACTGCTAGCAGGCAAGTCCTTGACGTTACGCTAGCCTCTAGGGAAATTGCTCCCTTGATTTCGGAATGGAGGGATCTAGACGACCATTCCTTCTCCGATCATAAATATATTGGTTTCAGCTTGAAAGCCTCAAGCCCGGAGCTCAAAACCTATAGAAATTTCAGGAACATCAACTGGGTCCTGTACTGCAGGAAGCTTCGATCAGCTCTTCCAATCGCACCCGACAGGGATTCGAGCGCTGTTAGTAGAACAACTCTTGACAGCTCCTGTCCTCTGAGAACTCACAAAATCAAAGAGAAACCCCCTTGGTGGACGTCGGAGCTAACGGAGATCAGACCTTTGAGCAGAAGACTTTTCAACAAAGACCGTAAAAGTGAATCTAGTGACGACTGGCTATTTACAAGTCCGAGTTCAAGAAAGCCAAGAGGGGTTCGTGGAGAGCCTTCTGCGGTAGTGTAGAGGGCTGTCATGAGTCCTCACGGTTCAGGCGCATTCTTGCAAAAAAATCCTTCTCCATTGGGGTATCTAAAAAATGCAGATAGTAGTTGGACAACGAGCAGCGAGCAGTCGCTGAAGCTACTCCTGGATGCTCATTTCCCACTAAATCACTCTGCTGAAGAAGTGACCTGGGGGAGCTGCAGGAGGGCTGTACAGCCTTCCTGGACCTTCTGGACGATCGTCACCTTACCTGAGCGTTGAAATCCTTCAAACCCTTTAAGTCCCCGGGGCCCGATGGCATTATTCCAGCGCAACTACAATGTACGGTTAAGATGTCATGCAGATGGCTGGCCCCCATCTACGCGAACTGTGTTAGACTGGGTCATGTCCCGAAGGTCTGGAGACAGGTTAAGGTTACTTTTATTCCGAAGGCCGGCAAAAGCTCTCACGTCGGTGCAAAAGATTTCAGACCCATCAGCCTATCCTCGTTTCTGTTGAAGAGAGAGATTGGAGAGGCTTATGGATCTGTACATTAGGAGCAGAATACCGAGGCGTAAACTGTTACGGGCGCAGCATGCCTATATCAAAGGCAGGTCGATCGACACTGCTTTGCATGATATAGTGTCATGGCCGGAGATAGCTCTCAAGCACAAGGAATTTGCTGTGGGCACCTTTCCCGACATCGAGGGGGCTTTCAAAAACGTGCGACCAGATGCAGTGGTTAAAGACCTCAAAAGTAAAGTTTGAGGTGGAATCGAACCTCAAGCACCTTATTTTTAGTCTTCTTTGCGACAAACTGTCGCTGCGGAGTGGGGTGGTGCCAAGACAACCAGAAAAGTGAATAGGGGAACTCCGCAGGGGGGAGTACTCTCGCCACTGCTCCTGATATTGGTATTAAACCAGAGAACTTAGAACAACGAGAAGGTGCAAATTGAATTTTGTATGATGCTCGATTGGTTGGCTGAAAAATTGAGATCAAGGAGTTCACCATTTTCTGTAATATTTGCCGTTATTTAACAGAAATGAGAATTTATAACAACGTTCTCTGACAAAATACGTATCTCCCAACGTAAAGAGAAAAATTAAATACCTCAAACAAAAAATACAAATGCCACTTCACATATGCATGATTATTTTTTGCCATATAAACGATTTTTATGATGAAAAATTGATAAAATATGATTTCTTTGCACAAATGCTACATTGATAAAATGTGAAAGATTATGCAAAAAATTATATTTTATATTATATTTGACTATTTTCATAATTTTCTAATTTCAATTGTTACAGAATTAATAATTTATATATGTACATATGTACATCAATATGTTATATTATATAATATAATAATATATTATCAATTATCAATAAATACATGTGAGCGCACTGCTCTATATGTAAGTATGTATGTACAAATATGCGTATGACCGCGCAAAATAAGAAAAGTACAAAAACAACAATTGTCTCAAATAGCATCAGCACCAGAAATCAATATGGCAGCCAAATTTACAAATCCTAAATTTGTAGTAAATCACACACCAACAACATTTTCATTCATGAACGCTGGCGCCCAAGCAATAAGCTAAGTCGTTTCATTCATAAAAGCAAATGCCTTACACATCTCCACGAGCAGGCGTTTGCCAACAAGCGTCTTTTTGCGACGATGGTATAAGCTAGAAATCATAAATTGAACATCTTTCTGATGTTCCCTATAGAAGGGAAAAGTGGGTTGCAACACAGAAAACAATGACAAAAGTGGCAACAAAGCTTTTGTCGATTTAAAATATTTCACAATTCTAAAATATTTTTCCGTGGCTGGCAAAAATCTTTGTCAATATGTATGCATGTTCATATAAAAACATACATACCTACAATGATTTCTTGGCAAAGCTGTTAGAGCGGCAAGGGAAGCGATGACAATCGGCGAGCGTTCGTTTATTTTTCGGCACATCTCGGATTTTCTACCAACAACACGATGTTGTGACGCTTTGTCGTCGCGTCAGTCCTTCGACAGATTGACTCTTTGACATAAAAGCAAAAAACGTGGCAACGGAGATTTCACATGAAGAATTGAGTGTACATATATACATACAAATACATACAAATGTGCAAACGACATAATAGGTATATGTAAGTACATATTTACGTACATAATTACTTTTACACATGCATTTGAAAAGAAAAATTGAAGCATGAATGTGAAATGCCGACGGCAAAACACAATTCTGTACTTTTGTGAATCCATAATGGTGTCAAGTAAATTAATGATTTTAAGAAATATATCAAATTATTTTTAAATTATTATTAATAACTCACAATAAAAAAAAATTAATTAACATAAAATAATTTAAAAATAATAATAAATAATAGTTCAATAAAAGGGAATATATTTCAAATGGCATATCAATATTCCCAGTTTTGCTTACATATTATATTCTCTTCAATTTTCGTCGGTTGGTTATGTTAAGAGAGCGTATGTTTACAGATTCACCGCTGTTATAAAAGCAAGAAATGTTATTTGTTTCTCGTGCATGTGTGGTGAACTCCTTGATAAATTCCTACAAATTGTTCGCTGTCGAACCTGCACCTTCTCGTTGTTCTAAGTTCTCTGATTAAACGACCTACTTATAGAACTCGAGGCGCAAGGCAGTTGGGTGACAGCGTATGCTGATGATGTGGTTCTTACGGTTAAGGGAAAATTCCTGAATACCGTCTACGAGCTCACCGAGGGGTACCTGAACGTGGTATCTAGCTAAGCGAATAGAAGCGGCCTAGCCATCAACCCAAGTAAAACCGAAATGGTTTTATTTATTAGGAGGTATAAGATCCCAAATGTGCCTCTCCCTTCCTTCGGGGGTTCACTTCTTCAACCTGTTGATAATGTGAAATACCTAGGGCTTATCCTCGATAGAAAACTTTCCTGGAGGCCAAGCCTTGAGGAAATAGTTAAGAAGGCATCGGTCGCCTTATACTGCTGCAAAGAGGCTATAGGGAAAAGGTGGGGACTCTCACCTAAGGTGGTGTTCTGGCTCTAATGTTCTATGGTGTGTTCGTCTGGTGGAGGGCGCTCGAAAGGTCCACACTGGCTAAAAAGCTTGAGCGGGTCCAAAAAGCGGCGCTCATCGGAATCTACGGTGCACTGCGTACCACACCTACAATAGCTCTTAATGCTATTTTAAACATAGCACCTGTGGACATTGCCGGCAAGTGCATTGCTGCGAGGTGTGCTCTAAGGTTCAGGGAAGCTGAGCTTATAAAGAGGTCCGAACAAGGACACTCCGAAATTCTTTCCTCCTTCAGCCACATTCCGGAAAATTTAGATCACGCGTCACTGAGGCCACTCGAGGTGGCTCCTTCTCCGCTTATATTCCAACGACGGACATGTGGATGGGAAGAAGCCGCTGGAGAAGGGGCGCGGTGAGCTTATTCACGGATGGATCGAGGCTAGGAGGGGAGGCTTTCTGCAAGGAGCTCTTCGTCGGTCTTAGCTTCCGGCTATCGGACTACTGTAGTGTTTTTCAGGCGGACGTGGCTGCTATCGGAAGTACTGCTGCATAGTGCAGCCTTGTTTGTAGAAGTGAGCATCCAGATTGATCCAGATTATAGGAGTTTTGTAGGTATCACAACGAACCGGCGTCTTAAGCTGTCCAAGTGGGATCCTTTTTGCGATCGACCTCCTAACCTGACCTAACCTACGGTATTTTGTGACTACTCACTATCTCTATTAAAAGAGTTTGCACGAAGAACTCTCATACGTCTTCTATTCTGAAGACGACTTAGTAATACAGAATTTCATCTTAATCTAGGCATAAATAATAAATGCAACATGTTGCTACAGAGTAAAATAGTTTTGTTATGGCTTATGATTTTCATATTAATATATAATATACAGCTCTTTTCATACTGCACTACAAATATTTATTTTACGTGATTTTTTCCAGACAGATATTTTTGCTCTATAAAAAGTCCAGCACTCTAAGAAACTTTTTTACATTGTTGTCCTGTATATTTTGTCATAAGTTCAAAATGATTGCTGAGAATATATATATATATATAATAATATATATATATATCTATCTCGATTAGTTTGAGGTGATGCAAACAACCGTTTGGTGAACAAAACTATACTCTCTTTCAACATGTTGCGAAAGAATTCAACATTTATTATTCGATTATTATTTGGTATCTTATTAACTTATGTTATTGATTATAGATTTATTTGGTGTCAATACTATTTTTTTTCTCCGAAATGTTAACTTTACCAAAAATAAGTTATTTAAATCAAACATGCTATATGTGATGTGAACTGTTGTACCAGAGGAGCGAAAATCAGTATATTAGGGTTATATGGATTAAACAAAGGTTTAGAATTCATTCACCGATATACTACATTATTTTTAAGAGAAACTGCCCATTGAATTTCATTAAATCATCAAATTAACGAAAAATTTATACCATAAGTAGTACATGTGAGTTGGGGAAATTCGTGGACCGATTTCACACATTTTCGGCATTAAACTATACATTAAACTAAATTGTATATCTTATAGTTTACGTTTATATAAAGCCAAACGGAAGTTTGAATTTTTTACATAAATTATGTTGGAGATAGGGTCTATATATCCCCGATATTAGATACTAAGGCGGAACCGAGAATTTTGTACTATTGCAATTCGCAAGAACAAAGGCCAGTCAATACCTTCAGGTGTTGCAAATCCTTATATCAAAAAAACGTTGTGAAAGAATAAAACATCCATTATTATATGAAATCGTGATTAAATTACAATTAAATTTGGTATCTTCTTGAGTTTTATTAAAGGCCATAAACTTAGTCTCAGTTTTATTGCTATATTTATGTTCGCGTCAGCGAAAATTATATAAAAAAAAACAAAAAACATCTTGCAATGAGATATACATAAGTAATAAATAAATTTTATATTATAAGCTTGTTGCGGTCTAAAGTCAAGTGGAAAAACGGAAATTATATATATGTTGGGGATAGAGAGAGATATTAATTTTGACATTGCGCAGCTATACTCGAGCATAGAGAACATATTTTGAATCAATTTTATATATAAAAAAAAATATTATATGAATACTCACAGACCGACATATTCGGCATAAAACTGATTAGAATAACGAAAAGCATTAAAGGTAGTATATGGAAGTTAAGGGTAGTATTAATCCGATTTTATTAATTTCTGCCCATTCTACATACTACTAACATACCACAGACTAATTAAATGCTCCTACTGTTTCATTAAGGTACCTCACATACCATAACCAATCATAAGGAGTAAAGTCAGACGAATGTTCGAAAATCCTTGTTTAAATGAGTTAAACTCTTTCCTCCAAATAACCACTCTACTCGGGAAAAACTGGCGCTCCCTAATAATGCCCACCACATACTCACCAATACACCACACCAGATGACACCACACAGGACAACACAACATACCATCTTACATTCGCTTTCGTCTACGGGCCTGAGCGCCACATCAACTCTCGCATATACACCTGATTCGGCAAGGTAGCGATCTTACGCGCAACTGTTCGTTGACAACTGTTGGACACCGATACCTCCTGATTTTGATCTCCATCACCCGAAAGTCGTTTCGCGGAATTGGATTCTCAACGCTCCCCTCGTCTACATCATATTATTACATATTATATAACATTTTTATTATAATTTTAAATAAACTTGTGGTTCAATCGAGATGGTCAAAATAATAATTATATACTAAGTTTAACGGAAACTTTTATTTTAAAATTTGAAAAAAATAAGAAAGGTGTGTGCTTCCCAATAAACTTGTTATGCAACTAATCATGGTCCTTCGAGCCTAAACGAAAGGCACTATAATTTTACGTCCTAGGAAAAAATTAAAACAGTTTTGTGAAAAAAAACCCAAAAGAGTGCAGTGGAGTTAAAAACAAAGAAAGTGCAGTGACTCGAAAAATATAATATATTCACACATACATACATGAAGCCAAAGTTACCAAAAATATGTAAAAACTAAAAAAGAGCAAAAGCACTAAAGAAGAGCTAGAACAAAAAGTTTAAATTGTGAAAAGAAATACAAAATATTATATTACAAACCTACCATTATATGTTACATACATATGGATATGTAATAAAAACAAGCAAAAACCCACAAAAGCGGGCGCGGAACCTAAAACAAAAAAAAAATAAATAAATAAACTAAAAGCATACATAAATTGAGCGCGAAACTAAAGCACCATACAACAAAACCTAAACAAATACACATATTCGGGCGCGAACAAATTTATCCACAAAAATACAAACAGCAAAAACTACAGGCATATCAGCTGGACACATTGAAGAGAGAAGCACAGGAATTTTACAACTCGCTCATACATATATACAAACAAAACAGAGTGAGCGTATTGATTTCACCTTTTATTTATTATATGTATGCTTACTGACCAAAAGAACTCTTAACAAAAAGCTGTTTTAACAACATTTAGAACGGTTACCAAACTGTCATACTTTCGGGCTTAATTGATAAGAAAATACAATATATATCCAAATATATATATAACTAAAAATATAAAATTATCGGATGCCCTTATGCTTATCTTTATGTATACAAACACATCCATTCCACAAACACAAAAAACCGAAAAAATATTATTCAAGTATTTACCTACAAATTTGTCCGGCAATACCCCTTATCCTAAATAAAGCAGTAAGCAGGATTGCCTAAAATAAGTAAGCAAAGGCACGAACATACTTATGTATAACAAAAATTAAATGACAAAGAAAGGAAAACAAAATAAATACACACATATATATTAAGCCAAATTACATATTTACATACATATTAGTGCGTATGGAGAATCCCTGCACATTATCAATTCTTTTCTCACGCCCTCTCTTCGTACTGCGAACATACGAACGAGCGTTTACATAAAATCATACGGCACACAATCTGCCTATGCTTATACATATACCCTATATACGTTGGGTCAATTCGATATGGAAATTTTATAAAATTATTGAAAAAATTACATACTATTTCAGAAATAAATAGAAAAGAAATAAATTATTAAAAACACAATACAAAAAAAAATATATTGCCAACAACATATGTACTTACATATATACATATGTATACAAATATTGGTATATACAATTTTATAATATTTTCAAAGTCTATGAGCAATTATCCGGCAATACCCCTTGTAACAAACAAGCAGGATTGCGTAGCAAAAAAAAAATACTAAAAGCATATTGATCTCTTCAACGAGCTCTCAATTGCATTAGAAAGTATACATACATACGCACAACCAATTGATCTCTTCAACGAGCTTTCAATTTTACGAGCACATAAATATATACTAACAAGTCCGTTTATTAGGGTGTACCTAAATACATCAATATAAGGACCTAAAAAGTATTATTGAATTAAAAGGGCGATTTTTAATAATTAAATAAATTGAAGCAATACATTCAAAATAAAACCACAACAAAATCATATTGCTAGCAAATACAGTTTACACTGAGAAAATTTGAATAAATTTTGACAAATATTTTAACATACAAAAAAAAAAATGATGAATGTGGATAAAATTCAAATTACACCCGCAGAAGCTACACGCGCAAGACAGGTTACCACAAAGCAAACAAAAGGCAAAAATATTTGTGCCACCAAATTCATTTCTGAGAGTGACAGATTAACACGATACTGCACTCGATTTTCATCTTCACCGATTCAAGACATCTCTGAATCGTTATTGGAAATAAAAAAACAAAATACTGACAATTTTTGGACTCGTCTCCAAACGGCTCATGACGCCATAGTAGATTATGACAATTCAGATCTACCACACGATTTTAAATCATCGGCTTACGCACTATACGAAAACTGCTTAGACCAGTACGAAGAAACAAAAGCTATGATTTCTGATCAATTAAAGCTAATAAAAGCAATTGCACCTACTCCACATCCGAGAGTAGAGCTGCCACAAATTCAAAGTCAAGAGGCAAGTTCGGGCATCCATCTCGAGGTGCCCGCATGTGACACAGAAATATTTTATGGAGGTTATGAAGAATGGCCGTCTTTCCGGGACATGTTCACTGCCGTATACATCAACCATCCAAAATTATCAAAAGCGCAATAACTGTATCACCTCCGATACAAAACTAAAGGTCAAGCAGGCGAATTTGGCTTGGGAAGCTCTAAAATCCAGATATGAAAATGAAAGAATATTGGTCGATAACCAAGTAACGATACTAATGAACTTGCCTAAGATTCAAAAAGAAACCAGTGAAGAGTTTATAAGACTACAATCCACTGTTTCAAACGGTTTGTCGGTTTTATCGACACAAAATATTCTGGGATCCAATACTGGTAAACATATGCACTGCCGCATTACCAGAAAAATCGTTACTTTTATGGGAGCAATCGCTCTCATCACGAAAGAAATGCCCCACGTGGCAACAAATGAAAGACTTTCTAACTACCCAGTACGAAATCGCTGAAAGGGTAGATAAAAAACTAATTAAAACAAAAATTGTTCAAAACGACCTAAAAAGAAGCTTCAATAGACCCCAAGCTAGTAGCAAAAACAAATTAAACAGAAGCGTTTACAAAACGCAATCGTTCACATCCGAACAGAATATACTATAATATAATTTTGTCAGATGAAAAAGACTTTGTACAAATTGCTTGTCACATGCGCATAAGTATAAAAATTGCAAAAGCAAATTCGATTGCTCATAGGTATTGTCACAAAAGACACCACTCAATGCTTCATTACAGCAAATTTCCCATATCACCCCAAAGAAGCGCTTATACAAAAAGAACCACAGGTTTAGTGGTAACAACAACTCCCAAAAACCGAAATCCCAAAAATTGCCAAAAGACACCATGTTACTCAAAGGCACAAAAAACTCAAACGCTACACAGCGAAATACAAAATAGGGTATTACTACCCACAGCAGTCATCTCCATCGAACACCGAGCAGAACTGTTTAAACTTAGGGCCTTAATAGACCAAGGATCACAACGATCTTTCATAGCGTCTAGGGCTCAAAATAGGCTACAACTGCCAGCAAAACTAGATAATTTTAAAATTACGGGAATGGGCGGAAGAGTAGTCCAAAACTCAAATAAAATCTTCCCCATTACCCTAATTTCCCTCCAAGCGGAAGCTATAGTCATACCGCAACTTACAAATATGCTTTCAAGCTATCATATAAATAGCAAGCATTGGCAAAAGTTTTCACACCTAAAGCTAGCAGATCCCAACTGCAACACTCCCGCTCAAATAGACCTTTTATTAGGCAGCGATCTCATACCACAGATAATAATCGAAGGTATTGAGAAAATTTCAAATACACTTCTGGCACAAAATACTATTTTTGGGTGGATCCTAAGTGGACTAGTTACAGAACCAGTTTCCACAACAACAACTCAAGTTGACGAATACTCTAAAGAATACCTTCATTCACAAATAAGGAAACTTCGGGAGTTAGAAAAACGCCCCCTGATATCAATTACAACCCTTGAAGATCAGTATTGTGAAGACTTTTACAAAGCCACAACTACTCGATCAAATAATGACCGGTACGTCGTACGACTACCACCAAAGCCACAATCTTCCAACACTCTACAAATTGGCACAAAAAACCATTTCAGAGTTTCTTCTGACAACCCCAGTGTTAAAAACACAAATATCTATAATTCAACCAAATCATCGAGATATATTACTAAGTATTCGAAAAGAAAATTTGTTGTACACTAATTTCCTTAAATTTGAAAAGAGCAGTACAACATAAAAATACAGGGGATCCAATGGAATGCGATATCTGATCAGCTTTCATATCCTACTGAATCAATATCCGCATTATCCGCAATAACATTTTTGACCCCGCAGGATGGCTTTCGCCAATTATGATACAAGCGAAAATCTTAATTCTTCTTCACTTAGAAAAATGGTCACAATCCTCAAACAATCTTAACGATATCCGAATCTACCGATTCTTGGCCACAATCGCCCACTTCCATACATAGTATCGTCCGCAACATACGAGTAATTGTCATAGAAAGTCCAAAAATCGACTTTTCTCTTACTATAGTGCCTCATAGTTGCCTAAATTTTCATAATCAAATACAATTCAAAATTAAAGTTAAGGAATCACCATACTTGCAATGTGATACAGTGACGCACCCAGACTTACAAAAGCAAACGTCGCACTTATCGCATCTATCTAAGCGCTCTTCATACGGGTAGTTTATGGGAAACACTTGTAAAAGTTGTAAGTCTCAGTTCAAAAAAGTGAGCGAAAATCACAAATCTCACTCTCGCAAGATCCCTCTTCAAAAGTTTGAAAGGAGCACCCATTCTGGCCATATCTGAGCCAGGCGTGGAGTCGCTATCCTCATAAGCCGATAATAAAGAGATTGCAAATAATTGCTGATAATACAGAAAAGGCAAATCATAAACAATCCGCATAAAAAATCGATAAATGAAAAAAATCGTAAACACAATCATTACTTATTGTATTGCCAACTATAAAACCAAAAAATTGTCAGAATATAGTTGCGTTTCTCAAGTCTATACCAAAATACAAATCGCAAGCAAAACCAATTGTTCTTGTTAAGTTGATTAAAACCAAAATTGCTTCTTACAGCTAATATTCGCGTCCTCGGCTACTCCATCAACAGTACGCCACATCAACTCTCGCATATACACCTGATTCGGCAAGGTAGCGATCTTACGCGCAACTGTTCGTTGACAACTGTTGGACACCGATACCTCCTGATTTTGATCGCCATCACCCGAAAGTCGTTTCGCGGAATTGGATTCTCAACGCTCCCCTCGTCTACATCATATTATTACATATTATATAACATTTTTATTATAATTTTAAATAAACTTGTGGTTCAATCGAGATGGTCAAAATAATAATTATATACTAAGTTTAACGGAAAGTTTTATTTTAAAATTTGAATAAAATAAGAAAGGTGTGTGCTTCTCAATAAACTTGTTATGCAACTAATCAATCCTGATATTAGTTACATGGGGCTAGGTAAAATTTTCACCTGATTTCATCCATTTTAGGCACAAAGATACCTTGTTATGAGTAACACACGCTCTCTCATTTTCATTGAGATAATTGCACATAAAGTCAAACGGAATTTCCAAAATCTTTATATAAGGTATATGAGGGCTATAAAAATATTCATCCGATTCCACCCATTTATTGACACAAATAAACTATTACCCAGAGTTTCATTTATTTATTTTATTATATGAATTTCAATTATATATCTTACATATTTACCGATATTTTCGATAAAAAGTCAACTATAGGCACTGGGGCCCACATATTCAGTACCTAGGGGCTTGAACAGTTCTGATTCAATTTAGAAAATTTTTGGACACAAGATGGCATACTTTAAACGCATTATCCACGCAAAGTTTTACCCCGATGCAATCATTGTTGCTTGATTTGCATTGTGGAAAGTGAAAGAATCAGATGAAATTTAAAATGGTGTGATATGGAAAAAAGGAGTGGTTGTGATCCCATTTCGCCGATGTTATGTACCGAATTTGGTAGGCGTGGCAGTGATCCGATTATACCCATCTGCAATACCAACCGTCTTACGGTACAAAGATACATGTGTACCAAGTTTCATAAAGATATCTCAATTTTTACTCAATATAGGATAACCCTATATCTAACTTGATTAGTTTTAGGTGATACAAACAATCGTGAGGTGAACAAAACTGTTATACTCTGTAGCAAGAGTATAAAAACAATACAACGTACATACGTAAAGGATAAACATATCCAAACATATGAAAATTAATATTAACATATGCATATATGTATTGTATATAAATTTGTTGCTTATAATAATTTTAATTCCGCGTTCTTTCTAAACATTCCCATTTAATAAAAACGAATATACATACATACAAAATATTCAAAGTAAGCGCTATTGAAAGGAATATCCAGCAACAATTTCCGGCAACTTTTACAAAAATAATTATACAGCTATAAGTTTTAACAAAATTTAAATTGACTTGTGTGGTTTAAAAACAAAAAAGATTGCAATAGATGAATTATACAATAGAAGCTTTCAACAGCACAAATAAATTTTTTACATATAATCTCATTACAGCAATTTTTTATTCCATTTAATACACTGAAAGTGACAGTTTTATTAGATGCTGCACACGATTTTTGCTTTTTCTATTAATGCGAATACAGAATCGGGTTTAAAAAAAAATAAAAGCTTTGACATCAGCCAAATATAGGAATTGCTTCAGTGATCAATATGAAACTACAAAGGCAATCATATTAGACCAATTAAATTTATTAAGTCACTACTCCTCCTATGAGAGTAGTTACAACTCCAAAAGGTGACCTCGATACAGGCATATTTTTAAAATTACCAGCTTGTGATACTGAAGTCTTTCATGGAGGCTATAATCAATGGGCGCCCTTCCGGGGCATATTCACAGCCGTTAATAAACACCATCCTAAACTTTTACGAGCACGAAAGCTGTACCATATCAGGTACATAACAAAAGGGGAAGCAGGCAGTATCGTCAAGCGTCGTGCTTTGAATTTCGAAACTTTTAATCTGACTTGGGATGCACTGGTTCAAAGATAAAATTAAAGAGTATTGGTATGTAACCAAATAACCATTTTAATGAATTTTCCAAATATACACCAAGAAACTAGCCAAGAATTTCAAAAATTATTCTCGACAGCGACTAATTGTTTATCCGCGTTAGAACACACAAAATATTTCCACAGAATCATGGGGCAGCGACACTATCTGATGCTGCTTTGCTACGATGGGAATAAGTGGCAAGAAAGGAGTCGCCAAAATTGCAAAAAATTAAAGAACTTTCAACAAAATGACTCAAATAAAAACTTTGTTAAATATTAAACCAGCAATGACTTAAAATATAATAGACACATTATGTTAAATAAAACAAATCATTGACAATCATTATGTGAAATTTGTAAAGTATTTATTGACAGTTGTAGCTTATTAAGGCCCTAAGTTTAAACAGTTCTCCTCGGTGTTCGATGGAGACGACTGCTGTGGGTAGTAGTACCCTACTTTGGTTTTCGCAGTGTAGCGTTTGAGTTTTTAATGCCTTTGAGCAGCATGGTGCTTCTTGGCAATTTTCGGGATTTCGCACTTCCGGATTTGCTGTTGCAACTCAATCCGTGGCTCTTTTCATATTTGGGCTGTTTGGGGGTGAGCTGGAAAAATTGTTATAATGAAGCATTGAATGATGTCGTTTATGACAATAAACGCAATTAAATTTGATTTCGCACTCTTTAAGTGTATGCGCATGTTCAAGCAGTTTGTACAAAGTCTTTTTGTTTTTACAAAATTGTTTCGGTCGATAATATTAAATTTTTTGAATCTCTCGCAAGATTTGAGCTTATGCTCCCCTGTACATAGTTCGCATGACGTTTGTTTGTACTGTTCGGATGTGAACGATTGATTTTAAAAAAAAGCTTCTATTTAAATTGTTGTTTCTACTGGCTTGAGATTTGTTGAAGCTTCGATTTAGGTCGTGTTGAACGTTTTTAGTTCCAACTAGTTTTTTGCCTACCCTTTCTGCTATTTCATATTGGGAAATCTTTCATTTGTCGTGATGAGAGCGATTGCTCCCATAGAAGTAATGATTTTTCTGGTAATGCGACGATGCATATGTTTTCCAGTATAAGGTCCCAGCTGTCTGCGGGATATTCTGTGTCGATAAAACCGACAAACAATTTTCAAACAGTGGATTGAAGTTTGATAAATTCTTAACTTGCTTCCTTTTGAATTTTTGGCAAGTTTATTAGGATCGATAGGATATTCTTTCATTTTCTTATCTGGATTTAAGAGCTTCCCAAGCCAAATTGAAATTATTGTCATTTAGTGCGAACTGTTTGCCTATGACGTCAGCTTGACCTTTTGTTTTGTATCGGAGGTGATAAAATTTTTGTGCATTTGATAGTTTTGGGTGGTTTATGTAGACGGCTGTAAACATGTCTGGGAAGGACGGCCATTGTTTACAACCACCATGAACAATTTCTGTGTCACATGCGGGCACCTTGAGATGGATGCCTAAACTTGCCTCTTGACTTTGTATTTGTGACAGCTCTACTCTCGGATGTCGAGTAGGTGCAATTACTTTAATTAATCCGAAATCATTGCCTTTGTTTTTTCGAACTGGCTAAGCAGTTTTCGTACTTGGCGTAAGCCGAGAATTTGAAATTTTCTGGTACATCTGAGTCGTCAGATTCTACTATTGGGTCATATGCCGCTTGGAGACGTGTCCGGAAACTATCAAGACTTTTGAAGACTATATTCCAAAGTGGACTTTGAATATAAAATATAAATTTAGTTTGAACCAATATATGTATATATTGTTCACAATTTTGTATTTTTTATATAATATTATATGATTTTATTAAATAGTCCGCGTTTTATTTACCGAACCGTGTTTA
The DNA here is from genome assembly GCF_042242935.1 of Bactrocera oleae. Lineage (NCBI taxonomy): Eukaryota > Metazoa > Arthropoda > Insecta > Diptera > Tephritidae > Bactrocera > Bactrocera oleae. The sequence continues at coordinate 44,205,545 of NC_091537.1, forward strand.
TGCGAGATGTTCCAATTGGTTTTCTTATGGGTATATAAGTATAAGCGGATTGTATACTAAGTCCAATATATTAGGTCAAGTAAAAAAAAACCGTTCGTTCGGTTTTTATCTAAGATATGGCGTTATACACGCTGAAAACGGGTTTATTCGCGCTAAAAGTTTGTCTTTGACAGTTTATCGACTGATTGACTCAGTATGTTGTGAGCGCTCGTCAAAGATGGACACCAGCAAAGAGAAAATTCGCTATATTTTACAATTTTTCTTCGATCAAGGCAAAAAAGCAGCCAAAGCGGCTGAAAAACTTAATTTAGTTGATGGGCCCGATACTGTAAACGAACGTGTAGCACAAACGTGGTTTGCTAGGTTCCGTTCCGGTAATTTCGATGTCAAAGATGCAACACGGGTCGAAAATTGCGATAAAATCATGGAAATAGTGGAAACAAACCGTCATGTTAGCACTTATTTAATTAGTTGAGGAACAAAAGATAAGCCAGAAAACCATTTGGAACCATTTGCATAACCTTGGATTCAAAAAGAAACTCGATGCTTGGGTGTCACACGAACTAACGCAAAAAAACTTGATGGACCGAATTTCCATCTGCGAATCGCTGCTGAATCGCAACACAATCGACCCGTTTCTGAAGCGGATTGTGACTGGCGATGAAAAATGGGTCACTTATGACAATCGAGCGCAAACGATCGTGGTCAAAGCTCGGGGAAGCGGCCCAGACCGGATTGACGGCCAGGAAGGTTTTGATGTGTATTTGGTGGGATTGGCAAGGAATCATCTACTACGAGCTGCGCCCCTATGGCCAACCGCTTAATTCGGCCCTCTACTGACAACAACTGGACCGCTTGAAGGCAGCACTCATCCATAAGAGGCCATCTGGCACCAAGTGATTACCATCTTTTCCTGTCCATGGTCAACGCGCTTAATGGTGAGAAGTTGGCCTGAAAAGTGGTCTGTGCAAATTGGCTCCCCGAGGTTTTAGCCAATAGGAACGCAACCTTCTACGAGAGGGATATAATGATGTTAGGATATCGTTGTCAACAAGTTTACGAATAAAACGGCGCATATTTGACTTAAGTCGGACAAATGTCCAAAATAATTGCTTCGCTTGTGTACTTACCTTTTGCACTTGTTGTGGGTTGTGTAGAGTTGTGGTGTGATGTGTATATGTGGGTGGTCTGAGTGGTGTGATGTCTTATTGTGGATCGTGTTGATGTGGTGTGTTGGCGCGCAGTGGCGTGTGTGCAGGGGGGAGGCGTAACTCATCTAGCCATCTCGGCCCCCCTAGGCGTGGCAACAACACTACTGAGGCCAGTGGAGCGGCGGTATGTTGGCCTGGGCTGCCGACGCCGCGTTGGGGCCTCCTGTCGCCTTGGTCTGGAGGGAGGTGGAGCTGCCTGTCTTCGGGGGCGATCCGGATGGCTGCTCTGCTGCGATCAGCGGCTTGGGGCGAGTTGTCGCCCGACGGCCCGCTTTGGGATGCGGTGTAGCATGGTGTGGTGCTGCCTATTACACACTTGACAAAGCGTAACCGACGTACACTCAGACGTCGTATGGACCGTAGCCAAACAGTTGAGGCAGTGCCAGTGCGCTTGTGAAACCTGCTGACGTTGAAGGGGCTGCATGCTGCAGTGTTGCAGCCGGTGTGTGCGTCGACACAGTGGGCATCGACTGCGTTGAGTGCTGATGAAGGTGGTAGTGGTCGGAGAGCGGTTGCAGAAACGATTGCCGCTGCGGTTCGTGGTATTGGAGTTGCCCCAGGGCGCGGCACATTGATGGCGGACCTCACAGCTGGCGTTGGTGTTGCTGCCATATCTACTTCCATATTGATCTGTATATAGAAGTTGGAATGATTATACATTTGTGGGATGTAAATTTATGGCGAATGTGCCACGGTATGTGGAAGGAATGGATCGTCAATTTGATCGATCATTGCGGTTAGAATGGTTGGTTTATAACGGTTTTGTCATTTGCGGGTTTATTGGTTAGTTATACGACTAATTCATTTGCGTCGCGGTAATATCGGCGGATTGTTTGTTATTTGCGGTTTTGTCATTAGATGCGGTTGGCAGAAAACATAATTTCACGAGCGGTCTTGTCAGCGTTCCGCTTTGAGTACGGAGATCAACTACTCGCATATGACAATCGGAACCGTAACATAGTTTTTCTATGCGGCCGGCCATTCTGTGGGGGGTAGACAATCATCGTGTATGATGACACAGTCTCCAAGCCTTAGTGCCTTTTCTGGAATTTTCCATCTGTACCTTTTATGGAGGTTCTTTATGTACTCTGCCTTCCATCGGCGGCTGAAATCATGATGGAGAATTTTGATTCTTTCCCATCGATTTAATAGGGATAGCGACCCCACGCCTGGCTCAGGGGTGAATGGGTGCTCCTTTGAGAAAATGCCCTGGACTTAGGGCTGTGAAGTCGGAGGGATCTTGCGAGAGTGTGATGAGTGGCCATGAATTGAGAACGGCTTCCATTTGAATTAATAAGGTACTGAATTCTTCATAATTGAATTTATAATTTCCAGCTACTTTTTTGAAGTGGGATTTAAAGCTTTTTACAGCTAGTAAAAGCCTCCTTAGTCAGATTTACTGGTATGATTAGAGGATGGCGTTCATTATACGTGAGGCTTGAATTGGCAAGCCGACCGTTCGCATGAAGCAGACTTTCGTGTCGAGGAATGGGTTAAGAACTAAGAGTGAACTCCTTTTGTCAATGGGTTTTGATTCTCTTAATAGTGTTATATCGCGGCTGAAGTAGCGCGTTTGAGTTGATGCGATTAGAGCGACCTTTGCCTTTTGCAATTCTAGGTGCGTCTATGTATCGCATTGGGGGTACTCTGAGGGAACTCCCTTAACTTTAATTTTAAGTCGCTCTATGAACTTTAACATATAGGCGATTACTCTGAAGGCTCGGGAGAACGATGAAAATCGCTCAAGGATGTCAGTATCCTCCACTGCTGTGTGAAAGGAGTCGATTTTTCGACTTTCTGGGGCTATTATATTGCGCATGGGCGATTGTGGCCAAGAATCGGGAGATTCTGTTAACCATCGGGGGCCATTCCACCAGAGGGTGGTGGTGGCAAGATGCAGGGGTTTGCATCCTCTTGTACCTAGATCAGCAGGATTGTCAGCACTGGGTGCATGTCGCCAAGTGGCTGATCCCACTAGGTCAAGTATTTGAGACGTTCGATTAGCAATGTACGTCTTCCATGCATGTGGTGGTTTTTCCAACCAGGCTAGAACAATTTCAGAATCGGACCAGATATACAATCTAAGTTTCTTCATGTTTAAATGGGTCTGCACCATGGAAGCTAATTTTGCGAGTAGTAGCGCGCCACAGAGCTCAAGTCGAGGTAGACTTAGCGTTTTTAAAGGAGCCACCTTTGCTTTTGCTACTAATAAGTGGCTTGTGGTCGCAGTTTTGCTTTGTGTGCGCACATAGATAGTGGCAAAGTATGCCTACTCCGAGGCATCACAGAAGCCGTGTATTTTGACTTTGTGTTCGGGAAAATAGTTTACCCATCGTGGGATTTGTATCTGGGAAATGTCTTCCAGATTGTTTGTGAACTGGGACCATTTTTCTAAGCGAAGAGGTTTCACTTGTTCGTCCCAGTCGGTTCCGTCTAGTCATAATTCTTGTATCAAAATTTTCGCTTGTATCATAATTGTCGAAAGCCATCCTGCGGGGTCGACAAGTTTTGCTTCAGAGGATAAAATTTGGCGTTTTGTTATAGCGGATAATGCTGATATTGACTCTGTAGTGTATGAAAACTGGTCAGATATCGCGTTCCATTGGATCCCCAGAGATTTTGTTGTACTTTCCTTTTCGAATGTAAGGAAATTAGTGTCCAACAGATTTTCTTTAGGTATATCCTTTAAGATATTAGGGTGGTTCGCCGTTATCTTTTTTAACGAAAACCCTGCGGTTTTGAGGGCTTGTGTCACTTGTGCTAGTGACTCGTATACTTGTGGAAGACTGTGACTTCCAGACAGGATATCGTCTACATACGTTTGTGTTTTTAACACCTGGGTTGCCAGAGGAAATTCTGACTTGGTGTTTTCTGCCAATTCGTGCAGTGTTCGAATGGCTAAATATGGAGCACAGTTGACGCCAAAAGTAACTGTTTTCAATTTATAGTCGCGGAGTGGACTATTGGGAGATTTTCGGAAAATCATTCGCTGAAAATCTTGATCGTCTTTATGTACGACTATTTGTTTATACATTTTTTCGACGTATTTGAATATACGCTAATTTAAAATAAGTAGCATTAAATCTGGTTGGAGTGTGGGTCCCGTGAAAAGAATATCATTATAGGGAATTCCCCGAGCTAGTAGATCTTGATACATAAAAGACAACTCTTACTTTAGTTGTTTTTTTGTCTGGGTTTACTACTGCGTGATGAGGCAAGTAAAATTAGTAATATTTGCCATTTATGATTTTTTCGCATGGGCTTACTTCCTCCATGTGGTTTAAATGGAGGTATTCTTCTAACACGCCGTCGTATTCTGGCTTAAGCTCACCTTTTTTAAGTAAGTTATTTTCCATACTTAAAAACTGCTGTATTGCAGAGGTGCGAGAGTGACCTAAGGCGATTGTGTTAGGAAATTGTTGTTTTAGTGGTAGTCGTACGACGTACCGACCATTATCTGATCTAGTAGTTGTGGCTTTGTAAAAGTCTTCACAATACTGATCTTCAGGGGTTGTGATTGATATGGGGGGAGTTCTTCTAACTCCCAAAATTTTTTCAATTGTGAATTGAGGTATTCGTTTGAGATTTCCTCAATCTGAGTGGTCATGATGGTAACTGGTTCCGAAACTAGTCCACTTAGGATCCACCCAAAAATAGTATTTTGTGCCAGAAGTGTATTTGAAATTTTCTCAATACCTTCGAGTATGATCTGTGGTATGAGATCGCTGCCTAATAGAAGGTCTATTTGAGCGGAAGTGTTGCAGTTGGGATCTGCTAGCTTTAGGTGTGAAACCTTTTGCAAATGCTTGCTATTTATGTGATAGCTTGGAAGCATATTTCTAAGTTGCGGTAAGACTATAGCTTCTGCTTGTATGTGCTTATCCGCTTGCGGGGAAATGAAGGTAATGGGGCAGATTTTGTTTGAGTTTTGGACTACTCTTCCGCCCATTCCCGTGACTTCAAAGTTGGCTAGTTTTGTTGGCAGTTGTAGCCTATTTTGAGCCCTAGACGCTATGAAAGATCGTTGTGATCCTTGGTCTATTAAGGCCCTAAGTTTAAACAGTTCTCCTCGGTGTTCGATGGAGACGACTGCTGTGGGTAGTAGTACCCTACTCTAATTTTCGCTGTGTAGCGTTTGGGTTTTTAATGCCTTTGAGCTGCATGGTGCTTCTTGGCAATTATCGGGATTTGCTGTTGCAACTCAACCCGTGGCTCTTTTCATATTTGCGCTGTTTGGGGGTGAGCTGGAAAATGTGTTGTAATGCAGCATTAAATGATGTCGTTTATGACCCTTTCTGCTATTTCGTATTGGGTTATTAAAAAGTCTTTCATCTGTTGCCACGTTGGGCATTTTTTTCGAGATGAGAGCGATTGCTCCCACAAAAGTAACGATTTTTCTGGTAAAGCGGCGGTGCATATATTTACCAGTATTGGGTCCCAGCTGTCTATGGGAATATATTGAGTCGATAAAACCGACAAACATTTAGAAACAGTGGATTGCAGTGTAATAAAGTCATCACTTGTTTCTTTCTGAACTTTAGGCAAGTTCATTAGTATCGTTACTTGCTTATCGACCTATATTCTCTCATTTTCATATCTAGAATTAAGAGCTTCCCAAGCCAAATTGAAATTATCGTCATTTAGTGCGAACTGTTTGACTATGACGCCTGCTTGACCTTTTGTTTTGTATCGGAGGTGATAAAATTTTTGTGCATTTGTTAATTTTGGGTGGTTTATGTAAACGGCTGTAAACATGTCCCGGAAGGACGGCCATTGTTCATAACCACCATGAAATATTTCTGAATCACATGTGGACACCTAGAGATGGATGCCTGAACTTGCCTCATGACTTTGTACTTGTGGCAGCAATACTCGCTGATTTGAAGTAGGTGCAATTGCTTTTATTAGCTTAAGTTGATCGAAAATCATTGCTTTAGTTTCTTCGAATTGGTCTAAGCAGTTCTCGTATTTTGCGTAAGCCGAAGATTTGAAATTTTCTGGTAGATCTGAATCGTCAGATTCTACAATTGCGTCATATGCAGCTTGGAGACGTGACCAAAAATTGTCAAGATTGTCTTTTTTGATTTCTAATACCGATTCAGAATTATCTTGAATCGGAGAAGAAGAAAATCGAGTGCAGTATCTTATTAAACTGTCACTCTCAGCAATGAATTTTCTGTATGTAATGTCTTTCCCCCTTTTTTGCTTTGTAGCACCTTGCTTTGAGCGTACAGCTTCTGAAGGTGTACATGGACTTCTTTCGTCAGAAATCATTTTTGGAACTTTTAGCAACTGAGTTGTTTTAAAATCTTTCGAGTCTGAGCTCATTTAAGAGATGCGCCGAAATAAAATAAAATATTTTCAATGTAAGAAATATATGTATATTTGAAACCTCTTTTAAGAAAATAAGGGGTTTTTTTTTGTTGTGAAAAAATTAACAAATTAATAACTTTTTTTAAACTCGTATGAGTACCTAACTCTTTTATAATAATAAGAGTTTTTATTTAATGAAATGAATATATTACGCGTATTTCATGTTTTATCGCTTTTTTTTTTGCTTTAATATTATTTAATTGATTAATATTAAAACCAAATGTTTTTTATTTCTACTTTTATTTGTAAGTATTATGTGTCCGTTATTCCTATAGGGTATACCTAGAGATCAATGCACTTTGTACATATGTACATATGTATTTATGTAATATATTATGTTTAAATATTTTTGCGCAATCCTACTTGTTTTTGTTGGTCAAAGAACAAGGGGTATTGCGGAATATTTGCCAATGTGGACTTTGAAGCGGAGTACTTATGTATTTTTGTATACTTGAGCGTGTATATATGTACGCAGTGCGAAAAGACCACGAAAAGGAAAGAATATACCGCAGGTATTCTTGTAAAATTTATGTATATACGTATGGATTTCACGTTATATATTTATGCGGAATATATGTACGCAGTGCGAAAAGACCGCAAAACGTAGAATAATTTACCGCAGTTATTCGAATAAAATTTATGTATATATGTATGTATATAAATTTTTAGTGATATATATATGTATATATTTATATATGTTAAATATAATATGTATATGTATGTTAAAATTTATTTTGTACGTTTTCGCTTTTTTTTTTTTGCTTTTGATGTGCCTTTGCTTATTTTACGCAATCCTGCTTATACTTGATTAAGTATAAGGGGTATTGCTGGAAATTGGTGCAAGTAAATACTTGAATTGTTTAGTTTTAAAGCTATTTTTGTTTTTTTTTTGTTTGTTTCTCACATAAGTCATCAAATATATAATAATTTATTCGTATTGTTTTTTTTTCGATTTTATAGTTTTTTTTTTTTCACTCCATAGTGCCTCTCACTATGGCTCGAAGGACCAATAAATAATTGCTCCGCTTGCGCACTTACCTTGTGCACTTATTTGCACCAATTTAATTAAAAAATTAAAAAACGGCTTGTTGAAAAAACACGCGGAAACTTGCGGACGTCTCGTCGGTTCGGTTTGCTAAAGAAAAAAGGGTTCATCTGGTCTCTGTTAGTCCCTTTTGAGTGTTGGGTTGTGTAGAGTTGTGGTGTGATGGGATGTGTATGTGTGGGTGGTCTGAGTGGTGTGACGTCTGCGTAGTGTGATGTCTTGTTGTGGATCGTGTTGATGTGGTGTGTTGGCGCGCAGTGGCGTGTGTGCAGGGGGGAGGCGTAACTCATCTAGCCACAAAGTTTTCATCTTTTGAAAAATCAATAAAAAACCGAACGAACTTTTTACTTGATAATATTTAAATTCAAATAAGCGTGTTATGTATAATCATAAAAGAGCGCGAGAGAGAAATCGGCAATACCAGATAATAGCGCAATTTTCCGTAAGCACTTTATGTACGTATGTACGTTTGTAATTATATGTATAAATGATGTATAGGATACATACATATGTATGTAAAATAAAATATGTGTTATACGATATTAAATATTTAATATGGAAAAATACACATGTACAAGTTGTACTTGTATGTATACATAATTATGCACACTGTATATACAATATATGTTGGTATATGTAATTATACTCTCGCAACCTGTTGCTACAGAGTATAATAGTTTTGTTCACCTAACGGTTGTTTGTATAACTTAAAACTAGTCAAGTTAGATATAGGGTTATATATAATATATATAAATGATCAGGATGAAGAGACAAGTTGAAATCCGGGTGAGTGTCTGTCCGTCCGTCCATCCGTCCGTGCAAGCTCTAACTTGAGTAAAACTTGAGATATTTCTATGAAACTTGGTAGACATGTTTCTTGGTACCGGGAGACGATTGGTATTGCAGATGACCATTGCCACGCCAACAAAACGCCATTAATCAAAAACAAATTAATTGCCATAACTAAGCTCCGCATTAGGAGGGGGCATCTGCAGTTAAATTTTTTTTTTAAGTGGACGTGGTCCCGCCTCTAATAGGTTTAATGTGCATATCTCCTAAACCGCTAAAGCTATAATAACAATTTTCACTGAAAGCAAATGTTTTTAGAACTTCTACCTACAGTGTGAAAATAGTTGAAATCTGGTGACAAGCCCGCCCACTCCCCATATAACGGTACTGTTAAAAAATACTAAAAGCGCGATAAATCAAGCACTAAACATCCCAGAGACATTAAATTTTATCTCTGGGATGGTATGAGATAACTTTATAGGAGCCGGGTTCAAAATTAGACAGGTGAAAACCCATATCTTGGGATCTGCTTAACCGATTTCAACGAAATTCAATGGTTAACGGTTAAATTCATGGTGCGAAAATTGGCGAAATCGGACTACAACCACGCCTTTTTCCCATATAACACCATTTTCAATTCCATCTGATTATTTCCCTTTCCACTATTCATATCAAGCAACAATGATTATATCGGGTTAAAACTTTGCGTGAATAATACGTTTAAAGTATGCCACCTTGTGACCAAAAATTGTCTAAATCGAACCAAAACTGTTCAAGCCCCAAAGTACTAAATATGAGGACCCCAGTGCCTATAGTTGACCTTCTACCGAAAATATCAGTCAATCCACAAAGAAATCGCAAACGAGTATACCATTTGACTTTGCGAGAGTATAAAATGTTCAGTTACATCCGAACTTAGCCCTTCCTTACTTGTTTTTAAATAAACTTTATTTTTTTCTTTTAACTTCGTTTATTGCATATTTTGCCTTTTATGCTTTAAGTTTGATTTTATCTTTGCTCACATATATTACGTAATCCTGCTTACGCTTAATTAAGCGTAAGGGGTATTGCCGGAAAATATTATAAGTATTTAAATACTCAAATGTTATTTTTTTGAATACACGAAGGTAAGCATGTACAGGTAGTCAATTATTATATATTATATACATATACTTGTATATTCTGTCGTATATATGTTTGTGCATGAATGTATATATATATTACAATAAACGGTTTTTCGTAATTTGAACCCGCAATTTAAACCGGTAAGTTAGACCAACTTGCCAATTGTTACCAAAATATTAAACGGTTTTTTTTTGTTTTTATTACAGTTTTTTTGTACAAAATATAAAATGTTATTCGCAATAAATAAAAATATGTAAGTGCATAAATATTAAAAAAATAATCGAAATGACTCACTTTGATTTCCTCCAAGGGCTTTTGGGGAATACATAAAATTGCGTGTATATAGTTGTGTATGTACGTCTATGTGCTTCTGTGTTGCTTTCCAATTCCTTTGTTCTCTGTTGTTTTTGATTTTGTGTGCTAGGTGTTTTGTGTATTTCTTTTTGTTAATTCGCGCCCGTATGTGTTATTTGTATATACTTGTAAGATTAAATTTGGTTTTAGGATCGCGCCCGCTATGACTTTGGGATTATTTTCGCGCCCGTTTTGTGTTTATTGTTGCTATTTGTATGTAAATTAATATGTAGTTTAAGTTTTTATCTCCTGTTTTTTTGTTTTTTCGTCTTTTGTGTATTTCTTTTTGTTAATTCGCGCCCGTATGTGTTATTTGTATATACTTGTAAGATTAAATTTGGTTTTAGGATCGCGCCCGCTATGACTTTGGGATTATTTTCGCGCCCTTTTTGTGTTTATTGTTGCTATTTGTATGTAAATTAATATGTAGTTTAAGTTTCTATCTCCTGTTTTTTTGTTTTTTCGTCACACCAATTTTAAGGATTTATTATATATTTGTTGTAAATATGCACATGTGTTTTTTTTATAGGAAAACACCGTGTATATACATATGTATATATATAACTTTCTGTATATATGTTTATATATGTTAGTACACTACACAGCACTTTGGATGTTCTATTTTGTTTTTTGTTTTAACACTGCACTGCACTGTCACTTTAGATAGCTTTTTGTTTTTTTTTTGTTTTCACTGTTCCACTGCACTTTGCGTTGTGCTCACTTTCTATACATACATAATATATATACTTTTTAGATTTTTTAGAATATTTAACATCTTTAGACTAGCAAATCAGATCACTGGAAAAAAATATTTTCAACGGTATCAAAATATACAATAATTTAAAAATTTGAGTAGATAAATGCAGTTTTCTGAGGTAGGAAACACAGTTTTTAGGGCATAAGAAAGGCAAAAGATATTAAACCTAACGCTGACAAAATTCAAGCAGAACCTACACATTACAAAGCAGCTTAACGGATTTCTAGTCTATTTAGGAAATTTATTAAAGATTACTCGAAAATATCCTAATATGCCAAAATATAAAAAAGGATATACATTAAATCCGAAAGATTCGCAGTATGTAGTAGCTAGTTTCGAAAACATGAAGACATTAATCTCGTCTCATCCAATACAAAAATTCCAAGAATACGATAAGGAATTCACTATTACAACCGATGCAAGTGATTGATATTTTACTAATATATTGTATATATTTAAAAGATTCTTTATCTTGTTTTAAATCTTTTACAAACTGTCTTATCAACCTAACTTTATATGGGAGAGGGGGTAATATAATATAATATCTTGTAACGGATTTTTCGACAAATCGTCTACCTTGTAACTCACTCTTGAGTTCGATCACAATTAAATTCTCAGTTAATTGCACATGATTTTTGCTTTTCCTATTAATGCGAATACAGAATCGGGTTTAAATTTAAAAATTTAAACTAAAGATAATATATGAGCATGCATTCTGGCAGCGTAGATACTGACGACGCTGAACTTCCAGAAAACATAAAAGCTTTGACATCAGCCAAATATAGGAGTTGCCTCAGTGATCAATATGAAACTATAAAGGCAATCATATTAGACCAATTAAATTTATTAAGTCACTACTCCTCCTATGAGAGTAGTTACAACTCCAAAAGGTGACCTCGATACAGGCATATTTTTAAAATTACCAGCTTGTGATACTGAAATCTTTCATGGAGGCTATAATCAATGGGCGCCCTTCCGGGACATATTCACAGCCGTTAATAAACACCATCCTAAACTTTTACGAGCACGAAAGCTGTGCCATATCAGGTACATAACAAAAGGGGAAGCAGGCAGTATCGTCAAGCGTCGTGCTTTGAATTTCGAAACTTTTAATCTGACTTGGGATGCACTGGTTCAAAGATAAAATTAAAGAGTATTGGTATGTAACCAAATAACCATTTTAATGAATTTTCCAAATATTCACCAAGAAACTAGCCAAGAATTTCAAAAATTATTCTCGACAGCGACTAATTGTTTATCCGCGTTAGAACACACAAAATATTTCCACAGAATCATGGGGCAGCGACACTATCTGATGCTGCTTTGCTACGATGGGAATAAGTGGCAAGAAAGAAGTCGCCAAAATTGCAACAAATGAAAGAAATTTCAACAAAATGACTCAAATAAAAACTTTGTTAAACATCAAGCCAGCAATGACTTATAATATAATAGACTCATTATGTTAAATCAAACAAATCATTGATAATCATTATGTGAAATTTGTAAAGGAAGTCATACTATAAGATCTTGGAGATCTTTGTCTTAGTCGCGACAACCAAATCAGGTAACCTCGAAATCACAAAAGTAGGGAGGAACAACCATGTTGCTCCAAAGCAGCAAAAATTCAGACTCGTCATTCAGAGAATGAAAGCCAAATTATTTTACCCACAGCGGTTATTTCTTTAGAACATAAGGGAGATTTATTCAAATTTAGAAAAATAATAGATCAAGGTTCTCAACAATCTTTATATCATTAAAAGCTCAAAATAAGCTTAAATCGCCAGTAAAAAATTCAAGTTTTCAAATTTCGGGAATGGGCGTGAGAATTATACAAAGTTCACCCAATTATCATAGTCGCTCCAAACGCATATATAAGAATATATGCACAAGCGTTCTACCGTAACTCACAAATTAGCTTCCAAACTATGAAGTAAATAAAACTTAGGAAAAATGTTCATTTCTCAAATCATCAGATCCCGATTGCCATACCCTATTACAAATCGACATTTTATTAGGCAGTGACTTAATGCCTCAAATAATTCTTGAAGGTATAGGGAAAATCTCCAATAAATTGTTAGCCTAAAATACAATCTTTGGATGGATACTAAGTGATCAAGTCACAGAAAAAATTAATTCCTTCATTGGTGAAGTTGAAAATATTTCAAACGAATATTTAAACAATCAACTAAAAAAGTTCTGCGAATTAGAAGAATTACCTCAGATCACACAACCTTCAGAATAAGACCAGGCATGCGAAGTCTATTACAAATTCACAACAACAAATAAATAACATGGTCGTTATATTATGTGACTCCCATTTAAGCCCACATTTCAAGAAACTATAGCTATAGACTACTCTAGAATATCGGCAGTCAAGAAATTCTTAAGCTTGGAGAAAAAACTTATAAAAAAGCGAGCTTAAGAAAGAAGCTTAGGAAAATAATGTACCATATATCTAAAGGTAGATATTTCTTTTTTTATCTTTCACACCATGGGGTAATAAAACTAGATAGAATCACAACACATGTACGAGCTATGCAAATCACTCAATGATGTACTATTATACATTATATTATACATATTATACAGGGCCCATAATACAACCTAATCTCATGCTGCTAATACTAAATTGGCGCATGTTTAAATATGTTTTTAATGAGGATGTAGAAAATATGGCTGGGCAAATTAAGTACATAAAGATGATCAAGATTTCCAACGTATGGTCTTCGGAAAATCAAGAAATCGTCCAACCAGAGATTACAAACTTAAAACAGTTACCTTTGAAATCAATTGCATCATCCCGAGATAATAAAAAGCATAAATAGGAAAGACTTATTAGATATAAACTTTCTTAAATTTTAAAAGGCTAGCACAGTGGCAAAACTTTTCGACCCCGTAGGATGGCCTTCCCCAATAATGATGAAGCAAACATTCTCATTCAAGAGCAAGATGGGGTTGGATAGCACTGAATGGGATGAGTAAGTAAAACCCATACGCTTAACAAAGTGGGTTAAATTTGCTAACAATGTATATACCATATCGGAAATTCAAATCCGTCGATGGGTAAATTTCGCCCTTAACCATAATATAGAATGGCTTCTGTGATGTCTCTGAAAATGCCTCTTGTGTAACAATTTACGTATGCACTCAGTATGATAAAAAATACCTTGACATCTTTTGGTAGCCAAAGCTAAGGTTGCACCCTTGAATACACTAAGCCTGCCACGGCTTAAACTGAATGGTGCTCTTCTGTTAGCAAAATTAGTGTAAATTGTCCAAACCCATCTCAAATTAACCAAACAGAAAATGTACCTTTTAGTAGAAAAACCACCATATACCTGGAAGACTTATGAATATATTCGCATATTTCATATATGGAACTTAGTTGGCTCATCCAAATGGCAAAATTTTGCATGATAATGATCTTGGGGCAAGAGGCTTCAAACCTCACCAGCAATACACTCTGGTGGAACGGACCAACGTGACCAATAAATTGACAAGAAGTCTGACCAAAGTCTCCCGCTTGCAATATAATAGCACCTGAAAGTTGGAGAATTGGTAATTTACATATCACTCCTGTCTACCGAGGCTTTTCACACAGTATTTGCAGGCTTTGTCGGACGACGCGGATTAGGATTTCTATCAAAAAATATGAGCGACAATGGAAAAAACTTTGTCTGAGCTCGCAGAGCCACAGAGAATGAGTTTGTAAAATTCATTAAAGAAGTCTCCCCAGAAATTGTTTAAATAAATGCACCCAAGGAATCGATTGGCAGCTTATACCTCCATATTCTCACCACATGACCACGGACTCTGGGAATCAGCAGTAAAAAGCTGTAAGTCCCATTTAAAGAAAACGACAGGTAATCATAAATTTAATTATGAGGAATTTACCACCTAACTCGCTTGTATAGATGCCGCACTACATTCACAATCTATCTCACCCCACTTTCAAGATCCCTCAGCTCTTCACATCGATTTCACAGCTCTAAGACCTCGACATTTCCTCAGAGAAGCTCCACTCCTCACCATACCTAAGGCAGAAGGAGACTCACTTACTTAAATAAACCGATGGATGATTACTTTAAAGATCTCCATAAAAGACATCCGTGGAAAGGGATCCAGAAGAAGCTCAGTGCGGGAGAATGCGTTATCATACAAGAAGAATGCCCTCCTCCAACCGAATGGCGACTAGGTAGCATTGAAAAAGTCCTTTGGGAATGAGATGGTCATATGAGAGTAGTAGATGTACGAACACAAACTGGCGTACTCACTCGACCACTAATAAAATTGTGTTTCCTTCCGATCACCGAAGAGCCGATTATACAAGCTCCGCAAAATCAATCGCATAAATAAAATCAAAATCCATAATTAAATCGGTTAACTCCGAATATTACCGTTTTACAATCCGTACATGCAAACCTAACACTAACAGATGCGATTAAAAATGAACCACAAAATATATACATACGATGTATGGTACAAATGAATATATATTTCTAATACCGAATAACACATAACGTAATTGAAAGTATGAGCTAAACCATGTTTTAATAATATATATATTTATATTTCTCTTGAAATGGACGTAAAATATATCCATAGCACTCCCAAGAATATGAGGCTTCACCAATCGTCGCACCAAGGATGCAAAGAGCCACGAGTCCGCCCAGTCAATAATCCCCTGCAGCAAGCAGGGTTGCAAACAAAGAGCAGGTAAAGAGCATTTGCCTCCACGATGCAGCCTATGCCATCGCCCACACGTGCTGAAGAGGTGCACCATCTTCAAACGCATGAAGCTCGCTCAACGTCAGCAGATGGCCAGAGCAAGACTTGATTGGCAAATACTTACTTCACCTTTGAATGTATAGCCGACGGATCATGCCAATATTGCTAACGACCGCATTTCATCGATTTCCTCGAGGAGCCAATCCATCCACAACGTAGACCAGTCAACACGGGGATCCCATTCAGCGTCGAAGAGTACATCGTCCCAAACCATCCAGAGCATCCAGCACGCTCGCGGCCACCTCCATTACCCAATGGTCATCGCAATCAGCAACGAGAGCAACTGGATTGAACGCAGTAGTGAGCACATTGCAAAAGTTGCAGAGATTTCTAGGCAATTAAATCGCAACTCAGCACGCAACCCACAGTACAACACCACCCAACACACCATACCACCCACCAAACTCAACCACTACACGTCACACAACTAACCAACCAGACTGCACACCCACACTTCAACCATCCTCTTTTTCACCATCCAACCCATCAAGAAGTATTGGTCAGATCGGTATGGGCCCTTTTTCGATTTGCATCCGAGACGAAGAACTTCTGATATCTGTACTTTCGCGCAAGCTGTTTTCGACGCGTGTGTGTGTCAAGGAGATTTTAAACAAAGTGAAACATTGTTAAAAACCAAAATAAAGCGAACCCCATAGGCGAACCAAGCAGACGCTGAAGTTGTTGCAGCGTGTATACAACGCTGCTCAGCCCAGTGGCACGGCGGGGTTACGACCTGAGCTGGTTACGGCGCGTAACTGTTTCGTTGCGTGGGCGCCAGGAACGCGGTTCCCGAGGGGGTACCGATCGCTAAGGTCGTGCTGATGCGTTCCTTTGGGGTAGCCTGACTATGCCGCGGCGGTGGAAGACAGTTAGTCGACTACTGTCGTGCCTCCAGGTACGGTGAAGGAGGGTATGATGTGATGATAGGCCCCCAGACTCACATGCGGTTGAGTGTGCGCCAGACAATTCAGGCAGTGTCCATGTGCCTGGGCGATTTGCTGCCGTTGAATGGGTAACGTACCTTTAAATATGACGCAATGTTGCAACCGGTGTGGGCGACGACATAGCGGACATCGGAGGTGGTGCTACTCCGCGGACAGCGATGTTGACGTGGTTAGTGGGCGCGTGCTACTACGAGGAGCGATCGGAGGGACTGTGATAGTCGTAGTTCGGGGTACTGGATTTGGTGTTGGTGTATTTCCGTCCATAATGATCTATATGGGAAAAAAGTTATTTAGATTATAAGTTTGTCGCATGATTGAGTTGGAAATTTGGGCCACGTTATGTAGCATAAATGGGTCGTTAGTGCGATCGACCTTTTATCGGATTTAGTTTATTATTTATTTTTTTTGATTTATTAATTTTACCGGTTCTTATCGGATTATTATTTACGTTTGTTCGGTATAATCGGCTGTGGGTTAAAAGCGTAGATTTACGAGCGGTCTAGTTAGTGTTCCGGTTTGTGTACGAAGATCGACTACTCGAATGTGACCGTCGGAACCAAGGTGAAGGAAGGCCAAGCCGCCATTAGGTAGGGGGGAGACAATCATCGTGTACTAGCACGTAATCTCCAAGCTTTGTGCCTTTTCTGGAGCTTTGCAGCGGTACCTCTTGTGGAGGTCCTTTAGATAATCTTCTTTCCATTGGCGGCTTAAATTGTGATGGAGAATTTTGATTCTTTTCCATCGGTTTAATAAGGATAGCGACTCCACGTCTGGCTCAGGTAGGGCCAGAATGGGTGCTCCTTCAAGAAAATGCCCAGGAGTTAGGGCGGTGAAATCGGAGGGATCTCGCGAGAGGATTGTAATTGGCCGTGAATTGCGTACGGCTTCAATTCGAATTAATAAGGTCGTGAATTCTTCATAATTAAACTTGTACTTTCCAGCTACTTTTTTCAGCTGATTCCATAAACCACCCATATGAGGAGCGCTTGGGGGGATAAACTGCCAATTAATGCCTTGGTGTGCGAAACTCTGTACAATCTCAGGTGAAGCTTGTTTGATAAAGTCCACCAACTGTTTCTCAGTGGCTCTTTGGGCTCCAGTAAACGTTTTGCCGTTATCGCTCATTAGTTTTGAGGGAAAACCACGCCGTCCGACGAAGCGAGCGAATGCCGCGAGAAAAGCCTCTGTCGTCAGATTTGTACATACTTGTAGCTCAAGGTGAACAGCTTTTGTCGTAAAGCAAACAAAAACTGCTACATAGCCTTTCTTTAAAGTGGGAGACCTTAACATTTAAGCCTTTATCTGGAAAGGCCCAGCAAAATCGACACCAGTGCTTGTGAAGGGCAGAGCGAAGTTGCAGTGCTGAAATTATCTGCGTTCGAAGTTTTTGGTTGCACTTTGTGCAAACTTTGCACTTGTAAATGCACTTCTTTATTTGAGGCTTAAGACGAGGAATATAAAACTCTTGGCGGACTATTTGTTGCATGAGGCGATGCTCAGCGTGTAGCATCAGTATGTGGACATAATGCAGATATAACGTGGCTAGCCGTGCTTTTTCTGGTATGATTATGGGATGTCGTTCGTTGTATGTCCGGCTAGAGTTGACAAGCCCACCATTCGCATGAAGCAGACCCTTTGTGTCCAGAAATGGATTTAGTACTAAAAGTGAGCTCTTTTTTCAATCGGCTTCCAATCTTTTAGCACTGCTATTTTTTGGGTGAAGTAGCCCGCTTGAGTAGATGCGATAAGAGCGCCTTTTGCTTTTTGTAAGTGTAGGTGCGTTAATGTATCGCATTGGTGGTATATTGGTGGTGTTTCGCTAACTTTAGTTTTGAGCTGCTTCTATAAATTTCATGTAGGCAACTACTCTGAGGGCTCGGGGGAACGATTAAAGTCGCTCCATGATGTCAGTATCATCCGATGTGGCATGGAAAGAGTTGATTTTTAGACGTTCTGGGGCAATTATATTTCGCATGGGCGCTTGTAGCCAAGATTCGGGAGATTCTGTTAACCAGCGGTGGCCATTCCAACAGAGGGTGGTGTTGGCAAGATGCTTTGTGCTTTGGGACATAACTTACCCATCGTGGGATTTGTATCTGTGAGATATCATTTAGATTGCTCCCAAACTGGGACCACTTTTCTAAACGAAGTGGTTTTAATTGTTCGTCCCAGTCGGTTCCATCTAACCACAATTCTGGTATTAGGATTTTGGCTTGTAACATAATTGGCGAAAGCCATCCTGCGTGGTCGAAAAGTTTTGCTTCAGAGGATAGTATTTGTCAGATAATGCAGAATTTGTCGGATAATGCAGATATTGACTCTGTGGTGTATGAAAACTGGTCAGATATCGCATTCCATCGGATCCCGAGAGTTTTTGTTGTACTTTCCTTTCCGAATTTAAGGAAATTAGTATCTAACAAATTTTCATGTGGTATATTTTTTAGAATGTGAGGGTGGTTCTCCGTTATCTTTTTCAACAGAAACCCTGCGGTTTTGAGGGCTTGTACCACTTGTGATAGTGACTCGTATGCTTGTGGAAGACTGTGTCAAGATATCGTCGACATACGTTGTGTTTTTAATTCTGACTTGGTGTTTTCTGCCAATTCGTGCAGTGTTTGAATGACTAAATATGCAGCACAGTTGACGCCAAAGGTAACTGTTTTCAATTTATAGTCGCGGAGTGGACTATTGGGGGATTTTCGGAAAATAACTCGCTGAAAATCTTGATCGTCTTTTTGTACGACTATTTGTCTATACATTTTTTTAACGTCTCCGTTAAATATCTATTTGAAAATACGCCAATTTAAAATGAGGAGCACTAAATCTGGTTGGAGCGTGGAGCACTTAATCTGGTTGGAGCGTGGAGCGTACCGTAAATAGGATATCATTTAGGGAATTCCCCGAGCTAGTAGATCTTGATGCATTAAAGACAACTCTTACTTTAGTTGTTGTACCACTGCATGAAACGGCAAGTAAAATGAGTAGTATTTGCCGTTGATGATTTTTTCGCATGGGCTTACTTCCTCCATGTGGTTTAAATGGAGGTATTCTCCCAATCATATTCTGGTTTTAGTTCGCCTTTTTTAAGTACGCTTTTTTCCATACTTTGAAAATACTGTATTGCAGAGGTGCGAGAGTGATCTAAGGCGATTGAGTTGGAAAATTGTTGTTTTAGTGGTAGTCGTACGACATACCGACCATTATCTGATCTAGTAGTTGTGGCTTTGCATAAGTCAAATGGGGGGAAGTTCTTATAACTCCCAAAATTTTTTCAATTGCGAATTGAGGTATTCGTTTGAGACTTCCTCAACTAGAGTTGTCATATTGGTAACTGCTTCCGAAACTAGTCCACTTAGTATCTAACCAAAAATAGTATTTTGTGCCAGTAGCGTATTTGAAATTTTCTCAATACCTTCGAGTATTATCTGTGGTATGACATCGCTGCTTAATAGAAGGTATATTTGAACCGGGGTTTTGCAGTTGGGATCTGCTAGCTTAAGGTGTGAAACCTTTTGCCAATGCTTGCTATTTACGTGATAGCTTGGAAACATATTTGTAAGTTGCGGCAAGACTATAGCCTCTGCTTGTATGTGCTTATCCGCTTGGGGGGAAATTAGGGGAAGGGGACAGATTTTATTCGAGATTTGGGCCACTTTTCCGCCCATTCCCGTGATTTCAAAGTTGGCTTGTTTTGTTGGCAGTTGTAGCCTATTTTGAGCCCTAGACGCTATGAAAGATCGTTGTGATCTTTGGTCTATTAAGGCTCTATGTTAAGAGTTCTCCTCAGTGTTCGATGTAGACGACTGCTGTGAGTAGTAGTACCCTACTTTGGTTTCCGCAGTGTAGCGTTCGAGTTTTTAATGCCTTTGAGCAGCATGGTGCTTCTTGGCAATTTTCGGGATTTGCTGTTGCAACTCAACCCGTGGCTCTTTTCATATTTGGGCTGTTTGGGGGTGAGCTGGAAAATGTGTTGTAATGCAGCATTAAATGATGTCGTTTATGACAATAAACGCAATTAAATTTGCTTTCGCACTCTTTAAGTGTATGTGCACGTGATAGGCAATTTGTACAAAGTCTTTTTGTTTTTACAAAATTGTTTCGTCGATAATATTAAATTTTTTGAATCTCTCGCAAGATTTGAGCTTATGCTCCCCTGTACATAGTTCGCATGACGTTTGTTTGTACTGTTCGGATGTGAACGTTTGATTTTTAAAAAAAGCTTCTATTTAAATTGTTGTTTCTACTGGCTTGAGATTTGTTGAAGCTTCGATTTAGGTCGTGTTGAACGTTTTTAGTTCCAACTAGTTTTTTGCCTACCCTTTCTGCTATTTCATATTGGGAAATCTTTCATTTGTCGTGATGAGAGCGATTGCTCCCATAGAAGTAATGATTTTTCTGGTAATGCGACGATGCATATGTTTACCAGTATAGGGTCCCAGCTATCTGCGGGAATATTCTGTGTCGATAAAACCGACAAACAATTTGAAACAGTGGATTGAAGTTTGATAAATTCTTCACTTTCTTCCTTTTGAATTTTTGGCAAGTTTATTAGGATCGATAGGATATTCTTTCATTTTCTTATCTGGATTTAAGAGCTTCCCAAGCCAAATTGAAATTATCGTCATTTAGTGCGAACTGTTTGACTATGACGCCTGTTTGACCCTTTGTTTTGTATCGGAGGTGATACAATTTTTGTGCATTCGATAGTTTTGGGTGGTTTATGTAGACGGCTGTAAACATGTCTGGGAAGGACGGCCATTGTTTACAACCACCATGAACAATTTCTGTGTCACATGCGGGCACCTTGAGATGGATGCCTAAACTTGCCTCTTGACTTTGTATTTGTGACAGCTCTACTCTCGGATGTCGAGTAGGTGCAATTACTTTAATTAATTCGAAATCATTGCCTTTGTTTTTTCGAACTGGCTAAGCAGTTTTCGTACTTGGCGTAAGCCGAGAATTTGAAATTTTCTGGTACATCTGAGTCGTCAGATTCTACTATTGGGTCATATGCCGCTTGGAGACGTGTCCGGAAACTATCAAGACTTTTGAAGACTATATTCCAAAGTGGACTTTGAATATAAAATATAAATTTAGTTTGAACCAATATATGTATATATTGTTCACAATTTTGTATTTTTTATATAATGTAATATGATTTTATTAAATAGTCCGCGTTTTATTTACCGAACCGTGTTTATGCGAGATGTTCCAATTGGTTTTCTTATGGGTATATAAGTATAAGCGGATTGTATACTAAGTCCAATATATTAGGTCAAGTAAAGAAAAACCGTTCATTCGGTTTTTATCTTAGAGATGGCGTTATACACGCTGAAAACGGGTTTATTCGCGCTAAAAGTTTGTCTTTGACAGTTTATCGATTGATTGACTCAGTATGTTGTGAGCGCTCGTCAAAGATGGACACCAGCAAAGAGAAAATTCGCTATATTTTACAATTTTTCTTCGATCAAGGCAAAAAAGCAGCCAAAGCGGCTGAAAAACTTAATTTAGTTTATGGGCCCGATACTGTAAACGAACGTGTAGCACAAACGTGGTTTGCTAGGTTCCGTTCCGGTAATTTCGATGTCAAAGATGCAACACGGGTCGAAAATTGCGATAAAATCATGGAAATAGTGGAAACAAACGGTCATGTGAGCACTTATTTAATTGTTGAGGAACAAAAGATAAGCCAGAAAACCATTTGGAACCATTTGCATAACCTTGGATTCAAAAAGAAGCTCGATACTTGGGTGTCACACAAACTAACGCAAAAAAACTTGATGGACCGAATTTCCATCTGCGAATCGCTGCTGAATCGCAACACAATCGACCCGTTTCTGAAGCGGATTGTGACTGGCGATGAAAAATGGGTCACTTACGACAATCGAGCGCAAACGATCGTGGTCAAAGCTCGGGGAAGCGGCCCAGACAGTGGCCAAGACCGGATTGACGGCCAGGAAGGTTTTGGCTATGGCCAACCGCTTAATTCGGCCCTCTACTGCCAACAACTGGACCGCTTGAAGGCAGCACTCATCCATAAGAGGCCATCTTTGATCAACAGAGGTCGAGTTGTGTTTCATCAGGATAACGCCAGGCAACACACGTCTTTGGTGACGCACCAGAAGTCCGAGAGCTCGGATGGGAGGTCCTAATGCACCCACCAAGTGATTACCATCTTTTCCTGTCCATGGCGAACGCGCTTAATGGTGAGAAGTTGGCATGAAAAGAGGCCTGTGATAATTAGCTATCCGAGTGTTTAGGCAATAGGGACGCAACCTTCTACGAGAGGGATAGAATGAAGTTGGCAACAAGTTTACGAACAAAACGTCGCATATTTGACTTAAGTCGGACAAATGTACACAAAGTTTTCATCTTTTGAAAAATCAATAAAAAACCGAACGAAGTTTTGACTTGATAATATTTAAATTCAAATAAGCGTGTTATGTATAATCGTAAAAGAGCGCGAGAGAGAAATCGGCAATACCAGATAATAGCGCAATTTTCCGTAAGCACTTTATGTACGTATGTACGTTTGTAATTGTATGTATAAATGATGTATAGGATACATACATATGTATGTAAAATAAAATATGTGTTATACGATATTAAATATTTAATATGGAAAAATACATATATACAAGTATACTCTCGCAACCTGTTGCTACAGAGTATAATAGTTTTGTTCACCTAACGGTTGTTTGTATCACCTAAAACTAATCAAGTTAGATATAGGGTTATATATATATAAATGATCAGGATGAAGAGACGAGGTGAAATCCGGGTGACTATCTGTCCGTCCGTCCGTGCAAGCTCTAACTTGAGTAAAACTTGAGATATCTTTATGAAACTTGGTACTGTAGACGCCCACAAAACGCCATTAATCAAAAACAAATAAATTGCCATAGCTAAGCTCCGCAATAAGATACAAGACTGTTATTTGGTACACAGAATCACATTAGAGAGGGGCATCTGCAGTTAAATTTTTTTTAAGTGGGCGTGGTCCCGCCCCTAATAGGTTTAATGTGCATATCTCCTAAGCCGCTAAAGCTATAATAACAATTTTCACTGGAAGCAAATGTTTTTAGAACTTCTACGTACAGTGTGAAAATAGGTGAAATCGGGTGGCAACTCCGCCCACTCCTCATATAACGGTACTGTTTAGAACTACTAAAAGCGCGATAAATCAAGCACGAAACACGCCAGAGACATTAAATTTTATCTCTGGGATGGTATGAGATAACTTTATAGGAACCGCGTTCAAAATTAGACAATGGGCGTGGCACCGCCCACTTTTAGGAGAAAACCCATATCTTGGGATCTGCTTAACCGATTTCAACAAAATTCGATGCGTAACGTTCTTTTCATATTTCTCTGTCATGGTGCGAAAATGGGCGAAATTGGACTACAACCACGCGTATTTCCCATATAACACCATTTTCAATTTCATCTGATTCTTTCACTTTCCACTATGCATATCAAGCAACAATGATTATATCGGGTTAAAACTTTGCGTGAATAATACGTTTAAAGTATGCCACCTTGAAATCCACAAAGAAATCTCAAACGAGTATACCATTTGACTTTGCAAGAGTACAAAATGTTCGGTTACATCCGAACTTAGCCCTTCCTTACTTGTTTTTAAATAAACTTTTTTTTTCGTTTAACTTCGTTTATTGTATATTTTGCCTTTTATGCTTTAAGTTTGATTTTACCTGTGCTCACATAGATTACGTAATCCTGCTTACGCTTAATTAAGCGTAAGGGGTGTTGCCGGAAAATATTGTAAGTATTTAAATACTTGTGTTTTTTTTGTTTGTATATTGTGTTTGAATACACGAAGGTAAGCATGTACAGGTAGTCAATTATTATATATTATATACATATACTTGTATATTCTGTCGTATATATGTTTGTGTATGAATGTACATACCTATATATTACAATAAACGGTTTTTCGTAATTTGAACCCGCAAGTTGAACCGGTAAGTTAGACCAACTTGCCAATTGTTACCAAAATATTGAACGTTTTTTTTGTTTTTATTACAGTTTTTTTGTACAAAATATAAACTGTTATTCGCAATAAATAAAAATATGTAAGTGCATAAATATTAGAAAAAGAATCGAAATGACTCACTTTGATTTCCTCCAAGGGCTTTTGGGGAATACATAAAATTGTGTGTATATAGTTGTGTATGTACGTCTATGTGCTTCTGTGTTGCTTTCCAATTCCTTTGTTCTCAGTTGTTTTTGATTTTGACAAAATTCAAGCTATACAGAACCTACACACAGAGAACGTATATCATAGAGAAGGTTCAATTGCGGACCAGCGTGTGAATTGTCAAAACCTAACAAGATTTTAATAGTGGATTTCACCACATCTGGCTCGGAAGGAGAAATTTTAACAGTGGCGCGTAAACAGAGCTGAGCATTGTCTGAAAATTATGCTCAGAGACTTGCTTTGATATTACAGCTGCATGTTAGCCTTTTGGCTTATATTTTTATACGTTTATATGCAATCATATTTATTCATATGAATATCATTTTGCGAATTTTTATGAATGCATGCAAAACTGATAAGATCTTTTAAATTATGAAATTTCGAAATAATATTTATAGTCAATTTGGGCATTTAATAATTTTATTTAGTTTTTACCTAAAATACATTCCTAATAAATATTTAATATTATAATAATAGAGATTAAATTTATTACAATATATGTATGTATGTACATCATATTAATCTTATATAGTCATATTTATGTACGTATGTATTTGAATGTACGCATTCAGAAAGTCAAATCATGATTTTATCACTTATCAATACCTTATATGTGCGCGCATTGATTTATATGTACACGCATATATCTACATAAAATTGCCGAACAAATAATGCATACACAAACCAACCTACATATGTGTGTGCGTACACATGTAAATATGTCACCCGCAAAAACTACAAACATTGTTCTACAAAAACAACAATCGTCACAAGTCAATATGTCAGCCAAATAGGCGAAGCCCAAATTTATAGTAAATAACACAACAACAACATTTTCATTCATGAACGCAGGCGTACTTTTAACAAGCAACCTCGCTTCAATCATAAAAACAATACCCTCACATCTCCACGAGCATGCTTTTGCCAAAAGCGTCTTTTCACGACGATGGCAAAAGCTAAAAATCATAAATTAAACAAATTTCTGATATTCCCTCTAGAAGGGAAAAGTGACAACCCCTCAAATATGAGTATTAAAATATTTTACAATAAAAGTGACAACATAGTATATTTGTCGATTTACAATTCAAGAAACTTTTTAAAGAAAATATTCAATATTCCTCTGATTTATGTATACAGTAAACCCCGGTTAAGTATCAATACTCCAATCCCTCTTATCTGCCTGTGTCTTGCTGCATCTCAGGTTTTTTTTTTTTAATTTTTTAAGGAAAACGGTTATATTTTTTTATTAAATACATAGAAATTATTTTTTTGGTACCACTCCTTAAGTACCACAATCGCTTATGTACCACAAATCACAAAAAATCTGCATCTTTGGTTTTGGCACTTAACCGGGATTGACTGTATTTGTCAAAGAATGTGCGTATGTAAATATTCGAATTTTTTGTACACACATCTGTCCGTATATATGCACATGACTTGTTGACTTTGTTTCCATTTACGCATGCCACGTTGTATATGAATAAGGGTTGATTTTGCACTTGCCATATGCGATGTATGTTTGTAAGAGTGTGTATGGTTCTGATTTCCCATGAAACAATGAGTGTACATATTTACATACATACGTTGCGTATAGACAAATTAACAATTATAATGGGTACTTTCATATTTGTTTACATGCACACATAATTATACATATATATATGTATAAGAATATTTGCGACCGCTTGGTCTTTTCTTATGGGTTTATGTCAAGCAAGAGGAGTACAAAATCAAACCCAGAAATTTGACTGAACTGAAGCAGTCCTTTAAATACATATTTAATGCAATCCCGACTTCAACCTTTCAGCCCGCATTAATTTGCTAATTAGGTGTCGCATATGCGTGGCTAAGCATGGAGGAATAATTAATTGTATAAAATAAAATTAAAATTTTCTATACAATACAACAAAAATTGATAAAAAAGAAACTTAATACGGTTAATTTTTGTAGCACGATTCGTGAGCCGCCCTGTATATGCAGAATATCTTAAAATTATATGCAAAGTCGTTTGCGCATTGTAAATATACGAATCTGTAAGCGTACATTTCTTAACATTCAATTTAGCATTATTTTTCTCATTTAACATTCAAAATGCTCAATTCTGTTATTTTGCGCTCCGCAGGGGTAAAATTCTGGTGAAATCCGCTTATAATTTGTTTGAGGTGAGATCCTCTTAAGTTGGCGAGTAACCCTCCGTCAAGAGGAACATTTTGACAATCGGCACACCATGAACCTTCTCTATGATATACGTTCTCTGCTACACATTTCAAAGCAGCTTAAAGGATTTCTAGTCTATTTAGGAAATTTATTAAAATTACTCGAAAATATCCTATTATGCTAAAATATAAAAAAGGATATGCATTAAATCCGAAAGATTCGCAGTATGTAGTAGCTAGTTTCGAAAACATGAAGACATTAATCTCGTCTCATCCAATACAAAAATTCCAAGAATACGATAAGGAATTCACTATTACAACCGATGCAAGTAATTGATATTTTACAAATATATTGTATTCTTTATCTTGTTTTAAAGCTTTTACAAACTGTTTTATCAACCTAGCTGTATAAATGAGAGGGGGTAATATAATATATTGTAACGGATTTCTCGACAAATCGTCTACCTTGTAACTCACTCTTGAGTTCGATCACAATTTAATTCTCAGTTCATTGCTATACACTTATGTTTATTTCTAATTCCAACAACCTAACACTTATCGCTCGCTATTAGAGTTTACAACTTATTGCTTATAGCTTAATTTCCCTTTACATGGCAACACTCTAATTAGAACTGTGTCTGCTGCACAATCCGGCAGCCGTTATATTGTAGATTTTTAACAAAACTTCGCCTCTTGAACATTCCTCTAGAACTACCTTCATTTTATTCCTTGGTCTTCCAATGGTTTGTATGCGATATAGTCGTTTAATAACCTGGTAAGGTCTTCTCCAAATACACTGTAATTTGGGAGACAACCCTTTCTTTCGTTGTGGGCTATATAACAATACCCAATCGCCTTGAATAAAACCCTCAGAGCTCATTACCTTGTCGTATTTTGCTTTCATTTTATCGCTAATAATTTTTGTGCGCCATAGCATGTGTATCCGTCAACTCGTCTTCTAGAATTCTGTTGACTTCCTTAGCATTCCTTCCTCCAATAAGCTACAGGAACAAGGATATACAAGGTGCGTTCCAAAGTAAACAGGACTTTAAAAAAAAAAGACAGAACAAATGGTTTTATCTGCAAAATTAATTAATTTTATTAAAAATAGTCTCCTGCTTTAATACAGCTTTTTGTACGGTCCAAAACATGTCGAACGAGTGTTTTAGCTCGTTGCCCAGTATGGCAGCCACTATGCCGATGCAAGCCTTTTGAATAGCCTCCACGTCTGCATAACGGTTTCCTTTCATCGGCAAATGCATTTTTCCGAAAAGGTAGAAATCGCACGGTGCCATATCAGGTAAATACGGGGAGTGGTTGATTGTTAAAATGCGATTTTTGGTCAAACAATCGGCCACAAGCGTCGATCGATGAGACGGCGCATTTTCGTGCAACAAACGCCAACTTCCATCTTCGCGATATTCGGGCCGAACACGTCGAATACGGCGTACCAAACGCTTCAAAACTCCAAGGTAGAATACCGCATTAACGTTTTGGTCGGGTGGAACCAATTCTTTGTGGACAATACCCTTGGAATCATAAAAACAAATCAGCATTGTTGTCCACCAAAGCATTTCATATTTTTGAATAACAGTCCCATCGGCATGAAAGATGTCGTTGCGTTGCAATTCTCAATTAATCCCGGTAACACGTTCATTACTCATTCTTCACGATTTTGGATGTTAGCATCAGCACTTTCCGCACATAACGTTTTTTTTAATAATACAATGCCATCTCTTGAACTTGTCTAACCAACCTGAACTTGTCTCAAATTCATGGTGTGCACTGCTTCAGGAAAATCTTTGGCCTTTTGCTTTAATAATAATCCAGATAAAGGAAGATTCTTACCTAACTTGAGTAAAAATTGAGATACCTTTATGAAACTTGGTAGACATGTTTCTTGGTACCGTGAGACGGTTGGTATTGCAGATGGGCGTAATCGGACCACTGCCACGCCCACAAAACGCCATTAATCAAAAACAAATAAACTGCCATAACTAAGCTCCGCAATAAGATACAAGACTGTTATTTGGTATACAGGATCACATTAGGGAAAGCATCTGCAGTTAAATTTTTTTTTAAGTGGGCGTGGTCCCGCCCCTAATAGGTTTAATGTGCATATCTCCTAAACCGCTAATGCTATAATAACAAAATTCACTGGAAGCAAATGTTTTTAGAACTTCTACCTACAGTGTGAAAATAGTTGAAATCTGGTGGCAACTCCGCCCACTCCCCATATAACGGTACTGTTAAAAACTACTAAAAGCGCGATAAATCAAGCACTAAACACCCCAGAGACAATAAATTTTATCTCTGGGATGGTATGAGATGACTTTATAGGAACCGCGTTGAAAATTAGTCAGTGGGCGTGTCACCGCCCACTTTTAGGAGAAAACCCATATCTTGGGATCTGTTTAATCGATTTTAACCAAATTTGGTGCATAACGGGACGCACTATGTTATAGTGCGAAAATGGGCGAAATCGGACTACAACCACGCCTATTTCCCATATAACACCATTTTCAATTCCATATGATTCTTTCCCTTTCCACTATGCATATCAAGCAACAATGATTATATCGGGGTAAAACTTTGCGTGAATAATACATTTAAAGTATGCCACCTTGTGACCAAAAATTGTCTAAATCGAACCAAAACTGTTCAAGCCCCTAAGTACTAGATATGTGGACCCCCGTGCCTATAGTTGACCTTCTACCGAAAATATCAGTCAATCCACAAAGAAATCTCAAACGAGTATACCATTTGACTTTGGGAGAGTATAAAATGTTCGGTTACATCCGAACTTAGCCCTTCCTTCCTTATTTTAAATCACTTTTTTATTTTTTAAAATATTTGATAAAGTGCTAGGCAGACTTCCAAAATGATTAGCAATATCTTTTTTTGTTCTCTTCTTTTATTTAACTTTGTTAATAATCAATAACTTTTCTCAATTGAAGTGCTACTTCGATGCGTGTTTGAAAAAATTCACCATATGGAGACAAAGCCTTTTGAGGCTTGAATTTCCAGCTTTAAAATTTGTTCATTATATAGCAAACTTTACTGTATAGAAATTAATTATATCGAGACAAAAAAACACCATAAGTAAAACGAATAAACTGTGTCTTAAACATTTCTTGTCCGTGATAAACTCTTAAAATCCTTAACCGTCTTTATTCGCAGCTAAAAATGTTTGAGAACATAATTTCCAGATACAACAGTTGGTATCAGGCATTCTGATGTCTAGAAAATGAACGTGTAAAATCCACCAAATAATCTTCGGTTGAGGATACTCGTTTATTCAACGGTACACTTTTTTGATCACAAAGATCACCGGAAATATTCTTAAAGCAATATTTATTAATTGAAAACATTGAAGTGAAAATGATCCTGTTGCCAAGTTTGCCAATGACACCATCTGAATCTACGATTCTATTCAGAACGCTACAGTTTTCCATTCGTTTAGCCATCGCCATCTCTACAAATACATTAGTCTCAAGACCAAATAATGTCCATTTGTTGTTTGCATTTTTCCTTTGAATAAAATATAAGTTTGGTACTATAAAATGAGGACATCGTTCCATATGTTCCGATGAGTATATAACCTTTCCGTGTTTTTGATTGATTGTAGTGGATTCACAATTCTTTCAAACTAATGTTAAAATCAAAAATAACATTTTATAAACAACATTTTGTTGAAAATATTTCCAGGTGTTTGATTATAACAACTTGCGAGGATATATTGATTACGTTCGGTAAGTTCGATTGAGAAGTATAGTTCAAGATGTACTGAAAATGTGTGCATAAAAATTGGAAACACAATTGCTATTTGATTACCACATTTAAACATAAAGTTGTTACTGGTTGACGATTTATGAACTTCGATAATAATTTTACTGAGAGACATCTGGAGGCTAAGTTGCCTTATTTTATTCTCATTAAGTCAAGTTAATTTCATTCTCATAGCGAATCAAAACGGCCAAAGCCGACGTAATTCTTTTTAATTTTAATTGAGAAAAAGAAGCATAGAACAGCATGTAAATTGTATGCAAAAACGTAAACAGTTTTGTTAATTTGTGAAATAGATTTAATAGATTAGTTTATAGTGAAAACTTACTGAAACGAATAGAATAAAGTTGCTAGAAAATATTTGGCTTATTTTCAAATAAATAAATTTATCTATTGACAACATAATTGCCAAAAAGTAAATGGATAAAAGGAATTCGGATTGCGAAGGTTGTATTTATTAAAATTTAAAAGTATATAATATATTGATTTTGAAAAATGAAAGTTGCAAGTAGCAATAACTATTATGCAAATAAACCATTAAAAACGTTTTTTCAGTTTTTCTTCGGTTAAAGTTGCAAAAAATTGTTAATTTTTTATAGAAGAAATTACTTTAATAATTATAAAAATTTTACTTTCAGAATCTTTTCACTATAATTTCATTTAAATACATCTGAACTATTATTAATATTTGTATATGTTTGTGTATAATAAATGAAATTACTGCTGGATACATCGCAATCGCAATCATTCACTTAATTGCAATTATGTTGTCAATAGATAAAAGTATTTATTTAAAAATGACCAAAATATTTTCTCGTAATATTATATTATTTATTTCAGTAAAATTTTTTCAATATAAACTAATAAAGTGTTTTGTTTACAATTTACATGCCGTTCTATGTTTCTTCTTTTTAACATAAAAGAATTACCTCACAACATGACGGTTGTAATCTTGTATCCTATCATTCTTGGGTGGGACAGTATGCTTGCTGAAGCAGCATGATACTGTACAGAAATATCAATTCGTCTACTATTTGCTATAGTATCGACGACATGTTTCCCGGCCAGATCTCAAAAATTCGACAACTGATGATATATTGTATCGACCTCGCACAAGATGCGACGCTCTAACGATATCATTCCGTGTTGCAATGTACAATGAAGCATTGATATTACATATGATTTGAGCTATTAAGGATCATTGCACTGTCGTACCGAATTTACCAATCAGTTAATTTAGTATGAGTTCACCAAATCAAAGTGAATCTGATTTAATCAACACAGATATATGTAAATCGTGAATTCTTCCACTACTACTTGCAGTGAACATGCACGTTTACATGCTTCAAGATTCATCTGCCGAAACTTTCACAAAACAATTATTAGCTATTGCCAATGTATAACAGCTGTACGTAAAAACACTGGATGCATAAATTTACCGACGGATTTCTGCACTATCATCGACTCACAAAATACTCTCATGGACAATATACTTCTCGATGTATACACGAAATATAAGGTTGGCTGGCAGAAAGATTGATTTTGGCAGCAAAAATGTGGACGTCAATGAATTAAATTCAAACATAAAACAGTTGTTACCAGGGACCACTGCTTTGCAATGGCACAAGATCAGTTGTAAAAAAATAAAAGAAAAACGTTAA
Source organism: Bactrocera oleae (assembly GCF_042242935.1). Lineage (NCBI taxonomy): Eukaryota > Metazoa > Arthropoda > Insecta > Diptera > Tephritidae > Bactrocera > Bactrocera oleae. Next base: position 44,237,752 of record NC_091537.1, read on the forward strand.
CGATGCTACCATTTTGAATGGCAAGTTTCGAGGCGAAAATTCCAATTAGATTGACATTTGCAATGGCGATGAATAACTCAGAAGGCCAAACGTTGTTTGTTTGTGGCTTAGATTTGGGTGCACCATGCTTTTCCAACGGACAACTTTATGTGGCATGTTCTCGCGTGAGCACACCATCTAGTTTCTTTGTATTCGCTAAAGTTTCCTTGTATTGTGCACTCCATTGTGTTGAGAGACTAATCTTTGTTTATTTTTAATTGAACTAATTAGTAGTAGAAATATGTACTATTTTCGATGTGCATATAGGTAGCCATCAATAATTTAAAATTAATTTATATTTAATTTTCATTCCTCTTTCAATTATAATTACATCCCCCACACACTTATAGTGTTTGTTTTTTTTAAAAGTTAATGCAATCAGCTTTCTCTGCCCCATATAATGATGTCTGACTGACCAACTAGACCGATTAGGTTGGTCAAAGTGTGCGATATTTTGATGAAGTTAAGTGGGCAAGTTTTGCTAAAAATTATGAGGTTTAGCACTGAATATGATTGGAATTGGTAAAGATACTTCAAATCCCTAATATAATGAGTCGTCATAATTTTTAATTTCTTTTTTATTTTATGTTCTTATACAAACCCCTGAAGTAGGATACAATTTTCAGATGTATTCATTGCTTATTTTGTCTGTAGCAACCGCTGAGGTCAGACATGTTTTTATGAAATTATTAATATATGAATTAAGAATTTGTTCGTGAGTTCTTGGACAAAAAAAAACATTATAACGATGCTCCAACCTCCATAATCGCCAAGTATGGCTATTTGCAAAAATAAAGAGAACCTTAAAGGCTCTTTATAAGCATAGATGGCATTAAAAGCGCATCGCAAAAATAGAGTTTGAGAAGAGTTTCGCCGATTGGAAGAAGCGCTGGGAAAAATTTTGAAGGCGACAACACTCATATAGACAATTGAATAGATATTAAATTTTTTTTCAAAAAACGAAAGTTCCCGTTATTGTTTGAACAGACCTTGTAAAAAAAACACAGCTAAAAAAGGTTTGTAAAAGCTTCTTCAAAATATTCTGTCAAAATGAGTTCAAAAAGTATGATATAAAATGGAAAATAAGATATTTCTACACACTTTTCTTGAAATGCATAGTGTCATCAACGTAGTAAACAAAATATTATAATATTAGTATTATGATCTTGTTACTACATGTCCGTCACAGGTATAACAAATAATTTATTCACAGATTTGTTTGTCGATAAAAGGATTTTTGCTCGTGCTAGCAGAGAACGTATATCATAGAGAAGGTTCATGGTGTGCCGATTGTCAAAATGTTCCTCTTGACGGAGGGTTATTCGCCAAGTTAAGAGGATCTCACCTCAAACAAATTATAAGCGGATTTCACCAGAATTTTACCCCTGCGGAGCGCAAAATAACAGAATTGAGCATTTTGAATGTTAAATGAGAAAAATAATGCTAAATTCAATGTTAAGAAATGTACGCTTACAGATTCGTATATTTACAATGCGCAAACGACTTTGCATATAATTTTAAGATATTCTGCATATACAGGGCGGCTCACGAATCGTGCTATAAAAATTAACCGTATTAAGTTTCTTTTTTATCAATTTTTGTTGTATTGTATAGAAAATTTTAATTTTATTTTATACAATTAATTATTCCTCCATGCTTAGCCACGCATATGCGACACCTAATTAGCAAATTAATGCGGGCTGAAAGGTTGAAGTCGGGATTGCATTAAATATGTATTTAAAGGACTGCTTCAGTTCAGTCAAATTTCTGGGTTTGATTTTGTACTCCTCTTGCTTGACATAAACCCATAAGAAAAGACCAAGCGGTCGCAAATATTCTTATACATATATATATGTATAATTATGTGTGCATGTAAACAAATATGAAAGTACCCATTATAATTGTTAATTTGTCTATACGCAACGTATCTATGTAAATATGTACACTCATTGTTTCATGGGAAATCAGAACCATACACACTCTTACAAACATACATCGCATATGGCAAGTACAAAATCAACCCTTATTCATATACAACGTGGCATGCGTAAATGGAAACAAAGTCAACAAGTCATGTGCATATATACGGACAGATGTGTGTACAAAAAATTCGAATATTTACATACGCACATTCTTTGACAAATACAGTCAATCCCGGTTAAGTGCCAAAACCAAAGATGCAGATTTTTTGTGCTTTGTGGTACATAAGCGATTGTGGTACTTAAGGAGTGGTACCAAAAAAATAAAATCTATGTATTTAATAAAAAAATATAACCGTTTTCCTTAAAAAATTAAAAAAAAAAACCTGAGATGCAGCATGACACAGGCAGATAAGAGGGATTGGAGTATTGATACTTAACCGAGGTTTACTGTATGCATAAATCAGAGGAATATTGAATATTTTCTTTAAAAGGTTTCTTGAATTGTAAATCGACAAATATACTATGTTGTCACTTTTATTGTAAAATATTTTAATACTCATATTTGAGGGGTTGTCACTTTTCCCTTCTAGAGGGAATATCAGAAATTTGTTCAATTTATGATTTTTAGCTTTTGCCATCGTCGTGAAAAGACGCTTTTGGCAAAAGCATGCTCGGGGGGATGTGAGGGTATCTGTTTTTATGAATGAAGCGAGGTTGCTTGTTAAAAGTACGCCTGCGTTCATGAATGAAAATGTTGTTGTTGTGTTATTTACTATAAATTTGGGCTTCGCCTATTTGGCTGACATATTGACTTGTGACGATTGTTATTTTTGTAGAACAATGTTTGTAGTTTTTGCGGGTGACATATTTACATGTGTACGCACACACATATGTCGGTTGGTTTGTGTATGCATTATTTGTTCGGCAATTTTATGTAGATATATGCGTGTATATATAAATCAATGCGCGCACATATAGTGTATTGATAAGTGATAAAATCATGATTTGACTTTCTGAATGCGTACATTCAAATACATACGTACATACATATGACTATATAAGATTAATATGATAAAAGATGTACATACATACATATATTGTAATAAATTTAATCTCTATTATTATAATATTAAATATTTATTAGGAATGTATTTTAGGTAAAAACTATATAAAATTATTAAATGCCCAAATTGACTATAAATATTATTTCGAAGTTTCATAATTTAAAAGATCTTATCAGTTTTGCATGCATTCATAAAAATTCGCAAAATGATATTCATATGAATAAATATGATTGCATATAAACGTATAAAAATATAAGCCAAAAGGCTAACATGCAGCTGTAATATCAAAGCAAGTCTCTGAACATAATTTTCAGACAATGCTCAGCTCTGTTTACGCGCCACTGTTAAAATTTCTCCTTCCGAGCCAGATGTGGTGAAATCCACTATTAAAATCTTGTTAGGTTTTGACAATTCACACGCTGGTCCGCAATTGAACCTTCTCTATGATATACGTTCTCTGGTGTGAGGCACACATATACTCAGTAAAAATTAAAAAGATATTAAAAATTATTTCAAATTAATTTCGCAAAGTTTCCTTCTGGGTGGTACAAACTTGGTGGAAAACTTAATGCACCCTGTTCAGGGTATTAAGAATTGAAATGATAAGAGAGAAAGAAAAGTAATATTAAAAATGATAAAAAGATTTAATCACTGTTTGGTTCTGTCTTTTGTATATCAGTTGATGAAGTGGGCAGAGTTTCCGGAATTGTTGAAGACGTCTGGTCTGACGTATTTTTCTTGTTAACTGATTTTTTGAAGAAGCTCGGGGTGCGATTTTAAGTGAATGAAATATTCCAAACAAGAAAATTTTTAATCAATCTTCACAAATAAAATCGATTTCACGGTACTTGTAGGTAAGTTTTTTGGTATGCCCACATTCTGTTAATGGTAGAAAATATGCGTTCCACTGGTGCCGATGTTCATGGTACGATCTCTGAAAGCTCAACGAATGGTATGTTTAGCTTCAACAGAAAAGTAAAACATTGAACCCAACTTTTGTCAACGGACGTTTCTTTTTTGCTCCATTCATGAATTCGTTTGTCACCTATATACTGAGAAATATAAGTAAATTGTTCGAACAGCATATGTGAAGTAGTATCTAATGCTTTCAAAATATTATTTTCTGTGAGGAAAATAAATGTTTTCTCAATTTTTACCCAGTCGAGTTTATCAGTGAGAAGTACCCTACCAAATAGTTTTACTTGAGCAAACTGTTGAGTCTATGCCTCAAGTATTCGTAGCAATCACCTGATACATATTGAATGCAATTAAAATGAGAAAATGAAAATTGACGTTGTAAAATGAAATATTTACTTCGAAATTTTTTCGCCTCTATTTCAAATTGGTTCAAGTCATAGTTTTCTATCTTCAGGTGCTCCATTTTCGTTTTTTTCCGAAAGGTAATTGTGTACAAGTATTTGTAAATTGCAACTCCTGATATTGTCGCCTTCAATTTTCTTTTTTGTTTTTTTGAAAATCACGGCAAATTTATAAAATAATAATTAAATAATTTTTATTTTGGAAAAATTTCAGTTAATAAAAAGAGATTTTCACCTGTTCATAAACAAAAAAGAATCAGAGTTTCGATAGTGCGAGAATTTGCGAATACATCTGGCTTTTTTGAGGGGTGAAGGAAGGTTGTCGAAATACGTTTTCAAAGGTTGGAACATTCGAATGATTTTACCCAAAACTTCTCTCAAGCGAATGAATAGAGTTTTGCATTAACTAACCAGTGGATTCGTCTTCAGAAATCTCGCTGATTGACTTTAATACTTCTGTGCCAATGGTGTGGATGTAAAAATGTCTGTAGATCTGAACAACAATGCTCAATATTTCAACATCAAGTGCATTACATGTGTTGCGAATTGCATTTTGCACGATATGCGCGCCACAACCTACACCAACTACAAGGTTCGTTTCAGAGTAAACAGGACTTTAAAAAAAAGACAGAACAAATGGTTTGATCGGCAAAATCAATTAATTTTGTTCAAGATAGTCTCCTTCTGCTTTAATACAGCTTTTTGCACGGTCCAAAAGCAAGTCGAACGAGTGTGCCCCCACGTCTGCATAACGCTTTCCTTTCATCTTCAAATGTATTTTTCCGAAAAGGTAGAAGTCGCACGGTGCCATATCAGGTGAATACGGGGAGTCGTTGATTGTTAAAATGTGATTTTGAAATAATCGGCCACAAGCGTCGATCGATGAGACGGCGGATTATCGTGCAACAAACGCCAACTTTCATCTTCGCGATATTCGGGCCGAACACGTCGAATACGGCGTACCAAACGCTTCAAAACTCCAAGGTAGAATACCGCATTAACGTTTTGGCCGGGTGGAACAAATTCTTTGTGGAAAATACCGTTGGAATTATAAAAACAAATCAGCATTGTCTTCACTTTTGACTTCTTCAGGCGCGATTTTTTGGGTTTCTGCTCATTTCTCATTTATATTCTCACGACCACTTTTAAAACGTTGAAACCACTCGTGCACTCTGCTACGGGATAGGCAATCATCGCCATAAACTTGTTTCATCAATTGAAACGTTTCGGTAAAAGTTTTACCAATTTTAAAACAAAATTTAATGTTGGCTCTTTGTTCGAAGCTCATTTTCGCACCGATGACAAAAACATACTGACACATAAAACGCAATAACTGCACTTCCAATAGATAAGATGTCATGTTTTTTTTTACTGGAAGTCGATAAAGGATAGCAGATTCTAACGCAGTAGTCGACATATACAAGTATATGGCGCCACTAGAGTTTACTTTGTTACTTTTTCATTGTTTACTTTGAACGCACCTTGTATATTCGATTTTAATTTCTTCTTTTTCAGAAAAAATCATGTCCTTTGTTTCACCTTTTTTTGGGAATGTTCAATTATTTTAACATTCACTCCAGCTAATGGAAGAAAATAACGAATGACGACAGGAAACATCTTGATTGCTTTCAATTGGAAGCTTCGGTCGACAAACAAATGAGTCAAGCTTTCTGTAAGTCAGACTTGACTTGACTGTAAATCTGATATGATTGAAATTTGAAGAGAAGCATTTGCTGCCATTATGTGCATCTTTGTCTTCAAATGATTTTCAATATCATTGCCTCCAACAGCAGCAACTGAATAGTTGCATTACATATTCAAAAAATATATTTTTTCTTCAAATTATCGTTAAAAACACACTTCCGTTTCCACATATCACAAAGTAATATTTGTTCGTATATTTTTATGCTTCAAATTCACAAAATTATCATATTTACACTTTGAATGTTGAATGAAAGTAATGAGTTGTCAGTGAACAACGCTGACGTTCGTGCTAAAATCTACTACAGAATTCAATACAATCAAACCGAATGTACAATGAAATCAATCGTTGTTGTATTTTTGTTCCGTTTATTAAGAAAATTTCTTGTTTTTAATTTCGAAGTCCGGGACGGCCGGAACTCATAACTCGGAATCCGGCACTGTCCCGACCTAACTGGTACGAATGGCCAGCTAATGGTAGATATAAAATAAAACAAGAAGCAAAGTGGGTGCACGAATAAAATAAAAGATTGGACTTACAAAGATAAAAAGAAAAAGTGGCGCGATCCTAAGAACAAATAGAAAACTATACACACAAATAAAACAGACGGGAACGGATTTAAAACAAATGTAATAAACAGCAACAAGCACACACAAGATCCAAACGCAACCAGCTGACAGAAGACAATAGAAGGCAGGAATTGGCGAAAAACACGTGTACACGTACTCATATAAATTTGACTCTTCCCTTCGTTTTCTTATCTTATTTATGGACATACATATGTTTGTCGCAAATTACAGTTTATGTTTTTGAAAAAAAAACCGTAATAAAAAACAAAAAATTGTTTACCATAATATTTCAGTAACAGTTAGCATTTAGTTTAACTTACCGGTTTAAATTACGAAGAACAGTTTATTGTAATATAATATTATATGTAATATATATGTTTGTCCATAGATATATACCTATATATATTAGGTCAAGTAAAAAGGTTCGTTCAGTTTTTACCTACAAGATGGCGTTATTGTCCATAGTACTAGTGTTACGTGCCGCATCATGTCATACTATACGGCGCTGAAAACGTGTTTATTCGGGCAAAAAGTTTGTCTTTGACAGTTTTTCGATTGATTGACTCAGTATGTTGTGAGCGTTCGTCAAACATGGACACCAGCAAAGATAAAATTCGCTATATTTTACAATTTTTCTTCGATCAAGGCCAAAAAGCAGCCAAAGCGGCTGAAAAAATTAATTCCATCTTTGATCAACAGAGGCTGAATTGTGTTCCATCAGGACAACGCCAGGCCACACACGTCTTTGGTGACGCGCCAGAAGCTCAGGGAGCTCGGATGGGAGGTCCTAATGCACCCGCCTTATAGTCCGGACCTGGCACCAAGTGATTACCATCTCTTCCTGTCCTTGGCGAACGCACTTAATGGTGAGAAGTTGGCCTCAAGAGAGGCCTGTGAAAATTGGCTCTTCGAGTTTTTTGCCAATAGGGACGCAGCCTTCTACGAGAGGGATATAATGAAGTTGGCATCTCGTTGGCAACAAGTTTACGACCAAAACGGCGCATATTTGACTTAAATCGGACAAATGTGTGTGACAAATATCAATAAAAAACCGAACGAACTTTTTACTTTACCTAATATATACATCTATAATATATAATAATTGGCCGACCGTACATGCACACAACTTAGCAAAAATAAATATACAAAAAAATTTAAATACCGACAATACCCTTTACGCTTAATAAAGCAGTACGCAGCATTGTGTTATATACATATGTAAGCAAAGGTAAAGTCAAACTTAAAGCATAAAAGGCAAAACAGAATTTACTTGTACATGTGTATAAATATGCAATAAAATAAATTACATATGTACATGCATTTACTTACACTAATTTAATAGTAAAAGAGTCCTTATAAATTAAAGTTTTACAGTCTACATAATCTGAAATTAGTAGGGCTTTTTCTGATAATTCAAGAATGCCAACAAAGCATAAAACCTAAGACTTAAAGTGAAAAAGAAAAAAACTTAACACACAAAAGGTTAGGTTTTTTAAGCGGTAAACCACAGCTGAACAATATAGGTAAAACAGATACATAACAGCTATGGGTAATCCAGAAGTCACAAAAACCCCAGCCGCACAGCGGGAAACTCAAAACTAAACGCCACAGGCATTAAACAAACAACGAAAATCGACATGTACACAATAAACACTAGAAGTACGTGTCAGGCTGGAACTAACAAAAATAATGCCACAGGTATTGAAAAATCGCTCAATATAATCATGGGAGAACTATTGAAAATAAATGACAACATGGCTAAAAATAAAGAAGAAATTAAAACGGAGTTTAAAAAAGAAATTGATGAGCTGAAGAAACACATTGAGGACAAAGAGAAAAAGTGGGAGGCAGAAAAAACCTTTTGTGGGAACACACTGACCTGATGGAAAATAAAATTAAAAAATTGACAGAAGGTATACCACAAACTCTATCGGAGGACGAAAACAATCAATTGAAAGAGGAAAAAGAGAAAATTCAGCAGCAGCAGGCAAGAATTATCGCCGAAATTGAGAAAATGGAGCAGCTAAAGCAAAAACAGCTGAAGATTGAGAAGAAAAACAACATCGTCATTAAAGGTTTAATAGTAGTCCAGTCATTTAAGCTTAAATTAGGTAAGAATCTCGGAATTCAGATACCCAGCTGTAAGTCTGTAAATACTTGTATATTGACACCCTAAAAGTTGTCTCAAAACCTACATATGGTAGGGTATACGCAACTATTAAATTTCAAGGTCAAAGGCCACAAAAATCGGTTTTTTGCGCTTTTTTTGTAAATATCTCATTTCCTATGGGTTTTTTGCTATTGGTATTTATTATCAATATTGTAGAATACAAAATTCTCTACAAATTTTGTTTAAACATTTTTTTTATACGGTGAACCGTTTTCGAGATAGGGGGCTTAGAGCGCGCGGTCACAGCATCACTTCAGGTCAACCGGTGCCTCCGATCAAAAACGCGCCATATATAGTTGATGAACTATCGATAAATCAATGATTATAAATATTTGTCAATTTTTATTAACTATTATATTATATTTTATCATTTTCTTCATGCCTTAAATCTTTATCTATTCAATAATACTGATCACCGTTTCCTAAAATTAAAAAATAATGAAGGGAAAAACTTAAATCTTACTATAATTATATTCCCATTAACACTAATGACATTTTAATTAGAAAATAATTAAGTGCATCTTCTTTAAAATCTGTAAATTTGTAAATAATAGGACAAGATATTGATTTACTCATCATTTTAATTGGGCGTACACTGTCTTACGAACAAGAAATTTTCTTTAAAAAAGTTGGGAAAGGCAATGTAAAAACGGAGATATACTCGACTAAAAGTTTTGATAATTATCCTCATTCCAAAACACATATTTTATTTCTGCACGCATTAAGTGGATGTGACACAACTTCTGCGCTTTTTAAAAAGGAAAAAAAAACATTTTTAAAAGTTTTTGAGAAACTGACCAATTTGGATGAACTAGCTGCAGCATTTGAGGAAGAAAATTGTTCGGCCCAGAGATTATTAGAGAGTGGATCTCAAACGTTATTGGCAGTCTATAATGCTCCGAAATCTGTGTAAAGTCTGGATCATCTTCGTTATATGCATTACGTCAAGTCTACAAAACTTAATAAACCTGCGTAGCTTTCAAATATTCCACCAACAAGTGCAGCTGCTCATCAACATTTCGAACGTGTATATTATCAAGTTCAAACTTGGTTAGGGCATGATTTGGAACCCCAGGTATGGGTTTGGGCAATGCGAAACGATTTTCTGGAGCCTATCATGCCAATTTTACCACCTGCTCCAGAACATTTGCTAAATACAATTTTCTGCAACTGCAAGAGTGGTTGTGGTTCGCGATGCGGATGCAGGAAAGCGGGCTTGCAATGCTCTTTAGCTTGTGGCCAATGTAATGGGCAAGCTTGTCTCAATGCTCTACCATATCAGAGCGACATTAACGAAGCTGGAACATTTGACCCCGAAATCATGGAAGAACTTGAAACAAATGTCGTTGAAGACGATAATGAAGACCAGTTTGAAATTTACCAGCAGCCGGAAGACGACGATGAAGAGGAAGAAGATGATTAAAATTATAAATTGTAGTTTTTGTACCCTTTATTCCATTTTTTTACTTTTAATAAAAATAAATGTATTGAATGATATTTTTTAATATATTTTTTTTTATCATGTAAGAAGTTATTAATATTAATAAGGTTTAAATTCAAATATAATTCCTATATTTTCATTAACAATTCTGCAATTTCATGGGCAGCTAAGTGTTGTTAAATAAATTAATACTGAATAAAAAGTGGATAGGTTAGGAAAAATGATAAAATATAATATAATAGTTAATAAAAATTGACAAATATTTATAATCATTGATTTATCGATAGTTCATCAACTATATATGGCGCGTTTTTGATCGGAGGCACCGGTTGACCTGAAGTGATGCTGTGACCGCGCGCTCTAAGCCCCCTATCTCGAAAACGGTTCACCGTATGAAAAAAATGTTTAAAGAAAATTTGTAGAGAATTTTGTATTCTACAATATTGATAATAAATACCAATAGCAAAAAACCCATAGGAAATGAGATATTTACAAAAAAAGCGCAAAAACCCGATTTTTGTGACCTTTGACCTTGTAATTTAATAGTTGCGTATACTAGGTTTTGAGACAACTTTTAGGGTGTCAATATACAAGTATTTACAGACTTACAGCTGGGTATCTGATTACGAGGTGAACTTACTATAATGACTGGACTATAGACACAGATGATGATCCGAAGCAAACGACTGTAAGGTTTATAGAAGAGTGAAGGTAGATGCACATGTGGCTCAAGGCAAAGATAAAAAGGTGGTGATTGTGAAACTGAAAAATTGGGAAACCAAAGAGGAAATCATGAAAAATAAAAAAGTGCTAGTAAATACGAAGATTTTCATAGAAAACGATCTCACGCGTGGAGAAAGAAAAGTGCAGTGGATAATAGCTCAAGAAGCGAAAGAAATAAGAAAAAACAATCATACTGTTAAAGTAGGATATAGAAAAATGTGCGTCGACGGAAAATGGCTCTCGTGGCAACAATTAAAAATTAATATAGAAAAGGGGGTTTTTTAATAGACAGGGCCAATAAAACAGGAGGCGATGAGCTCAAAGTGGTGTTTTGGAATTTGCAGGTTTAGTTAAAAAAAATGCGGATTTTTGGAGTTTTCTTAGACAATATGATGTAATCGGTTTAACTGAAACATGGGTAGAAAGTAAGGGATGGTTACGAAGACAATCAAAATACAACAAGTGGAACGCAGAAGGTGAGCTACTAATTAGTATTATAGAAGAAGAAGGGTGGTGTGTGCTGAATGAAAACACACATGATAATGAAGACGGAAGTTTAACATTTCTTGCCGAATCAGGACAGTCTGTGATTGGCTACGTAATAATAGGTGTTGCAGACTTAGTACAGGTAAAATAATTTAGAGTGTTGGATAGAGTTGAATCAGACCACATGTCCATAATGTGTAAATTGAAGAGTAAACTAGCCCACAAAAACAAGAAAGAATCAACAGAATCTGGAGAAAAAATTGTGTGGGATGATGACAGTAAAACGAAATTCCAACTTGCTACTATAAATAATGTATTCAGTGAAGATGCTCATAGAAACTAGGAAGAATTGAAAAAAGTAATCAACAAAAATATGTGTAAGAAAACATGAAAAAGAAAGATAGGTGAAATTCAGCCGAAAAAATGGTGGGATAAAGAATGCCAAAGTAAAAAAAGAAAGGTCAAAACTAAGTTAATAAAATAGAGGCACGGCCAAGCAACAAAAGAAGATTACTTGAAAGAAAGAAAGGAGTTTCGAAAACTATGCTTTGAAAAAGAAAGTAAAACGAAAGAAATCGAGATTGCAGAAATAAAAAACACAAATACTAAAAAGAAGGTGTGGCAGTACATCAATAAATATAGGAAGCCTAGGTCAGAAATTAGCAAAGACTCTCTTCATGGAAAAATGGTGTAAACATTTTATACTCGTGCTGAATGAAGAACAAGCAAATACGGTAGGCGACTGGAATAGAGAAGAAGACAAAGACGAAGAAAAGGAAGATGATTTAACAGATGAAGAAATAACAAAGCAAATAAAAAAACTTAAGAGGAAAAAAGCTACTGGTGAAGATGGTATCCCAAATGAAGCATGGGTCCGAAATATGGGGGTGGGAAGATGTTGAATATATGGAAAATATTCAGAAGAAATAACTTAAGTGGGAACTTGGATTAGAAAAATGTACACCGGACTGCATTTTGCTGGAAGAGCCTAAACGAGAAAAGCTAAGACTAAGATTCGCAAAACTGGCAGTTAATTACGAAAGCAAAATTATGGAAAAAGAAAACCTGGTCAAAGGGTGCCTGATGGAAAGATGCGGTGGAAGAGGAGGTAAGGTGAGCCAGAACTAAAGAAGAACAGTGGACTCAGTCAAGAAGAAGTTGATGCAATAAGATACGCTGGCAGGTCAGTTGGAGATGAAGTCAAAACGCGAGGTATGGCTGTAGAAAGGCAGCTGCAGTAGAAGAAAATCGAAAAGCTGAAATACAACCAAAGATACTTATACTCAGGCGAAGTCCCAGAATACTTAAAAATTAATGAAGATTACGCGTTAATTGCAAAAGCAAGATGTGGAACGTTAGAAGGCGGAAATAAAAAATGGGCTGACGACAAAGTAAAAGCATGTTGGTTGTGTGATACAGGTAAAGATTCAATAGATCACTGGAGACAAGAATGCACAGAAACTCAAAGAACCGTATTATCAACGGAGGAAATACTGGTAACCTGGTTGAAAAAAATTGCAAAAAAAAAGGCTTGAAGTGTCATAGATACGACCAGTGCAATTTAAAAATTTTTAAATTAAAATTAAAGTTTTAAAGACTTTCCAAAAATAGTCCCAATTTCCCTGGTTTTTTGGCAAACAAAAACAAGTAGGATTGCGGATATTATCTATTCAAAGTCCACTTTGGCATATGTCCCGAAATACCCCTTGCAGCAAGCAAGCAGGCGCTGAATGCAAGGTGCGAAACAAAAAAGGGGTAAAACATTTTATACCCCAAACGCATTGCGGAAAGTCACACTTTAATAAGATACTGCACTAGATTTTCATCTTCGTCGATTCAGGACAATTCTGAATCGGTATTAGAAATCAAAAAAAGCAATCTTGACAACTTCTGGACACGTCTCCAAGCTGCATATGACTATGACCCAATAGAAGAATCTGACGACTCAGATGTACCAGTAAATTTCAAATCCTCGGCTTACGCCAAATACTAAAACTGCTTAGACCAGTTTGAAGAAACTTAAGCAATGATTTCTGATCAGTTAAGACTAATTAAAGCAATTGCACCTACTCCACCACGAGAGTAGAGCTGCCACTTCCGGGACATGTTTACAGCCGTTATCATAAACCACAGTTGATAAAAGATCGATATTAATGAATTTCCAAAAATTCTAAAGGAAACAAGTGAAGAATTTATCAAACTTCAATCCACTGTTTCAAATTGTTTGGCGGTTTTATCTACACAGAATATTCCCACATACAGGTGGGACCCTATACTGGTAGGCATATGGACCGCACATTGATTGCATTTGTTGTCATAAACGACATCATTCCATGCTTCATTACAGCACATTTTCCAGGTCATCCCCAAACAGCGCAAATATGAAAAGAGCCACGGGTTTAGCTGCAACAGGGAATCCCCACTTCGTAAATGCCAAATATTCCAAATCGCTGATCAGAGTTCAAAATCTGGCATTGTTACGGATAATGTGGTCTTAGCAAGTTACGCAAATGTCGTAAAAGGCAACACTGGGCAAATATAATTGCCTCAAAACCAACCAAGTGGAAGTGTAAAAAGCATCAATGTATGAAACAAAATATTATATGTCTACAATGCAAAATATGATCCAAGATTTAATCAAAGCTCAAAACCAAATGTTGCATATCTTTTTAACTAAAAAATTAGTGAAAGAAATATTTGTATATATATATGTTACAAATCACACTGATAGAAAGGCACATTGTGGAACAGCAGTGTGGGTTAGAAATCGATTAAGACACCATGCCTTATAATCTCATGCTACAGACCAGTTACAAGCAACAGCAGCTGTCTTAGCAACACCAAACAAAAGTAGCAAGCCGCCTAATTTCAGAAGAATTACAAATGTTGAAATAGAAAAGCTAGTAACTTCAAAAAGGTGAGCTAGATGTGAATGGCAAGTAAATCGCTCTCCTTTCACTCAGTCTGCTGTACGTAAATTAAGAAAAGCGTTTAAGTGTGCGGAAGAATACAACACTGAAATTTATATGAAATAACAGAACCTAACTTCAACAAAGAAACAGAACCCTCTTTGAAAAGTGGAAAAACACATTAAGCCGCCGGTAGATTCCAACATGCCTATTAGGGACATTCGAAAAGTCCTCAAGACAGATAAACCCGAAAACGACTTAAGACAGCCGTCTTCTTACAAAATAAGTCTCCTACCCTGCCCTTTCAAAATATTTGAAAACGTGTTAGTATCAAAGATTTCTCCTTTCCACCATGAACATAATATACAATAATTTCAACCCTTCAATTCGGCTTTCGTGCAAAATATGGCACTGTAGAATTATTAAATAGAATAACAAACGGAATGAGAAAAGCATTCAAGCACAGAGAGTATTCGATAGGTTGTGGCATGAAAGTCTTTTATATAAAATTAAAACATTATTCCTTTTCGAATTGTATAAAACAATGGAGTCTTATTTAAAAATAGGAAATTTACTGGTTAAGTGGCTTATTTCAAATCAGATCCGAGATCGAAAAGGGTTGGAATACCTCAAGGGAGTGTGCTAGGTCCAACTATATGTTATATAATATATCATAAATAGAGGAGACTTTTACGGATGACACAGCCCTAGTATGCCGTAATAAATGTTCCATCAAAGCGTCGAGAGTACTAGAGGAGCTTTTAGCTTTGGTCAAAGAATGGCTTACTAACCGTCGAATAAATGTAAATCAACAAAAGTGTAAGGATATTACATTCTCACTAAGACAAAAAATATGTCAGCCAATTAAAATGAATAACATCTTTATATAATATTATACCACAGGCCAATGATGTAACCTATCTTAGCATTCACTTGGACAGAAGGCTCATATGGAGAGAACATATATCCAGCAAAATAACAAGCATGAAAATAAGAGCAGCAAATTTAAAGTGACTTTTAAATAACAATTCTAAACTTAGCCTTGACCATAAAGTTCTGCTATACAATGCGGTGATAAAGCCGATTTAGATGAATGGTATTCAACTTTGGGGTATGACCTGTGCAACTAACATTGACATAATGCAGAGGTCCCAGTCAAAAATAGTTAGAGCGTTAACGGGTTCCCCATGGTACATTCGAAATGAAAATATTTACAAAGATCATGATATTCATATGGTAAAGGAAGATGTAGAGAACAGCAAAATGAAATGCGAACTTAAACTCCGAGAGCATCCAAATCCATTAGCTAATGCCTTGCGATAAGCATGTAATCAAACCCGCTTGAAAAGAAGAGATCTACCAGTCTTTTAAAAAGAAACGTAGTGGTAAAAAAGCTGAACCACAATCTTGAGCTTGTTTAATTTAAAATTTGAATATATTATTTATGGTTAGACTTCAAAAAGGCAAATAAAGAAAAGTCAAACAAAAATCATCCTAACCCTAATGTAGAATTACAAGTTGTACATGGCTTTTTTGATGCCACTGAAAAGACCTATTGCGTACCGATTTCGTACGCACACAGTACGATAACAAAATAGCGTCACCTTGAAGACACTAAGCCTGCCACAGCGGACTTTTTCAGGTAAAGGCTTCTATGTTAAGGTCTTCTTCATTCAGAAAAGGTTAAATGGTTGTCTTTGTATGCTTTATGACAAAGTAAACCTCGAGCTATGATCGGATCTGAATATTGTGGCTTTTCTCGCGGTATTTCCACCGGATTTCCATCAAAAAATTATGAGCGACAATGGGAAAAACTTTGTCGAAGAGCACAGAGTAAAATTATGTCAATTTCATTAAAAAGTTTCCCCAGAAATGTTTAGGAAATATACGCCCCAAGGGATCAATTGGCCGTTTATACGCCATGTTCTCCCCACATGGGCGGCCACTGGAAATCAGAAGTAAAAAGCTTTAAGTCGCATTGAAAGAAAACGACGGGTAATTATAATATTGAATTATGAGGAGGTTACCAAACTACTCGCTCGTATAGAAGTCGTATTAAATTCACGATCTATCTCCCCACTCTCGAAAGATCATTCCAATTACGTAGCTCTTACGCCTAGACATTTCCTCAGAGGAGTTTCACTTCTCGCCGTACCTGTGGCTGAAAGGGACTAACTAACTTTAATTACCGATGGGAAAAATCAAGATTACTCATCATGAATTCAGCCATAGATGGAAGGAAGATTACCTCAAAGATCGCCATAAGAGACATCGGTGGAAAACGATTTAGAATATGTTATCAGCCGACATCACACTGGACGAATCCATTCCTTCAACGGAAAGCTCCATCGAGGATCGGATTGTCAGATTTCTCCGAAGTCAATAGTAAAATTAATTAAACATTTATTCCGCTAATTCACTCGTAATTTCGTATTTTACGAGTCAATTAGGCAATAGGTTTTAGTTCATATATGCAAATGTAAGCCGCACAAACGCGATGTAAAACAATACGCAATATCTTGTTACGGATATCTCAATAAATCGTCTACCGTGTAATTCACTCTTGAGTTCGATCACAGGGCTGTTAAATTAAAGTCCCAATTTAGTGGCCATACACTTATCTTTATTTCTAATTCCAACAACTTAACACTTATACTACTCATTATCCGAGCTTAGTTGATTCTGGCAATTTATCGTCGATTCGATTTTGTCTATCATCCGTGCTCGTCGCAATATATACATATATGTACTTGTGATATATTTATCGACTTATAAATATCATATTAAGCCCTACAAATAACATTATTCAAATTATGAGCCAAACCAAGTTTAACATAATTTCCTTTTTTCATAGAAATGGACGTAAAAGAAAGCCACAGTTCGCCTAACACTGTGAGGTTCGTGATTACTCCCCCTAGAGCATCAGCAGCACCCGTCAGCGATCTAAGGATCCAAAATGTTATAGGACTGCCATCCGCAGTGGCAGCCAGGGAGACAAGGGAAAAGAAACCATTTGAGGATCAGGGTCCTTCATGCTGCAGCCTTTGCCATCATCCCCACGCCCTGAAGAGGAGTACACTTTTCAAGAGCATGAAGCCCGCACAACGCCAGCAGGTTGTAATAGCTCACGGTAATTGTATGACTCGCTTTGCAGACGATCACGCCACGTCCGAATGCATATCAGACGGATCGTGTCCATACTGTCAAATTTCGTATCACACGCTGTTTCGCCGGTTTGAAGGCGATCTAATCCGATGGCAAATCACTTTAGCATCCGTTGCAGAATAGTCGGACAGCGACAAAGAGTTCATTGCACCAGACCAACCCAAACAACACGCTCTCGCCCCCCTCAGCCACGTTACGAGCATCCTCGTCAACATCGCCACTCCAACCCCGTTGCGTAGTGAGTAAGAGGGCCGGGATGTCACATGACATATGACCTCCGGACATCACTTGCTTAACCCATCACACATCATCATGTATACTTTATTACACTACTATACGCATAGAAAGGCAGCTGCAGTAGAAGAAAATCGAAAAGCTGAAATACAACCAAAGATACTTATACTCAGGCGAAGTCCCAGAATACTTAAAAATTAATGAAGATTACGCGTTAATTGCAAAAGCAAGATGTGAAACGTTAGAAGGCGGAAATAAAAAATGGGCTGACGACAAGGTAAAAGCATGTTGGTTGTGTGATACAGGTAAAGATTCAATAGATCACTGGAGACAAGAATGCACAGAAACTCAAAGAACCGTATTATCAACGGAGGAAATCCTGGTAACCTGGTTGAAAAAAATTGCAAAAAAAAAGGCTTGAAGTGTCATAGATACGACCAGTGCAATTTAAAAATTTTTAAATTAAAATTAAAGTTTTAAAGACTTTCCAAAAATAGTCCCAATTTCCCTTGTTTTTTGGCAAACAAAAACAAGTAGGATTGCGGATATTATCTATTCAAAGTCCACTTTGGCATATGTCCCGAAATACCCCTTGCAGCAAGCAAGCAGGCGCTGAATGCAAGGTGCGAAACAAAAAAGGGGTAAAACATTTTATACACCAAACGCATTGCGGGAAGTGACAGTTTAATAAGATACTGCACTAGATTTTCATCTTCGTCGATTCAGGACAATTCTGAATCGGTATTAGAAATCAAAAAAAGCAATCTTGACAACTTCTGGACACGTCTCCAAGCTGCATATGACTATGACCCAATAGAAGAATCTGACGACTCAGATGTACCAGTAAATTTCAAATCCTCGGCTTACGCCAAATACTAAAACTGCTTAGACCAGTTTGAAGAAACTTAAGCAATGATTTCTGATCAGTTAAGACTAATTAAAGCAATTGCACCTACTCCACCACGAGAGTAGAGCTGCCACTTCCGGGACATGTTTACAGCCGTTATCATAAACCACCGTTGATAAATGATCGATATTAATGAATTTCCAAAAATTCTAAAGGAAACAAGTGAAGAATTTATCAAACTTCAATCCACTGTTTCAAATTGTTTGGCGGCTTTATCTACACAGAATATTCCCACATACAGGTGGGATCCTATACTGGTAGGCATATGGACCGCACATTGATTGCATTTGTTGTCATAAACGACATCATTCCATGCTTCATTACAGCACATTTTCCAGGTCATCCCCAAACAGCGCAAATATGAAAAGAGCCACGGGTTTAGCTGCAACAGGGAATCCCCACTTCGTAAATGCCAAATATTCCGCGCAACAAAATTATTGAAATCGCTGATCAGAGTTCAAAATCTGGCATTGTTACGGATAATGTGGTCTTAGCAAGTTACGCAAATGTCGTAAAAGGCAACACTAGGCAAATATAATTGCCTCAAAACCAACCAAGTGGAAGGGTAAAAAGCATGATTTTAAACCTTACTCAATGTATGAAACAAAATATTATATGTCTACAATGCAAAATATGATCCAAGATTTAATCACAGCTCAAAACCAAATGTTGCATATCTTTTTAACTAAAAAATTAGTGAAAGAAATATTTGTATATATATATGTTACAAATCACACTGATAGAAAGGCACATTGTGGAACAGCAGTGTGGGTTAGAAATCGATTAAGACACCATGCCTTATAATCTCATGCTACAGACCAGTTACAAGCAACAGCAGCTGTCTTAGCAACACCAAACAAAAGTAGCAAGCCGCCTAATTTCAGAAGAATTACAAATGTTGAAATAGAAAAGCTAGTAACTTCAAAAAGGTGAGCTAGATGTGAATGGCAAGTAAATCGCTCTCCTTTCACTCAGTCTGCTGTACGTAAATTAAGAAAAGCGTTTAAGTGTGCGGAAGAATACAACACTGAAATTTATATGAAATAACAGAACCTAACTTCAACAAAGAAACAGAACCCTCTTTGAAAAGTGGAAAAACACATTAAGCCGCCGGTAGATTCCAACATGCCTATAAGGGACATTCGAAAAGTCCTCAAGACAGATAAACCCGAAAACGACTTAAGACAGCCGTCTTCTTACAAAATAAGTCTCCTACACTGCCCTTTCAAAATATTTGAAAACGTGTTAGTATCAAAGATTTCTCCTTTCCACCATGAACATAATATACAATAATTTCAACCCTTCAATTCGGCTTTCGTGCAAAATATGGCACTGTAGAATTATTAAATAGAATAACAAACGGAATGAGAAAAGCATTCAAGCACAGAGAGTATTCGATAGGTTGTGGCATGAAAGTAATCCTTTTCGAATTGTATAAAACAATGGAGTCTTATTTAAAAAATAGGAAATTTACTGGTTAAGTGGCTTATTTCAAATCAGATCCGAGATCGAAAAGGGTTGGAATACCTCAAGGGAGTGTGCTAGGTCCAACTATATGTTATATAATATATCATAAATAGAGGAGACTTTTACGGATGACACAGCCCTAGTATGCCGTAATAAATGTTCCATCAAAGCGTCGAGAGTACTAGAGGAGCTTTTAGCTTTGGTCAAAGAATGGCTTACTAACCGTCGAATAAATGTAAATCAACAAAAGTGTAAGGATATTACATTCTCACTAAGACAAAAAATATGTCAGCCAATTAAAATGAATAACATCTTTATATAATATTATACCACAGGCCAATGATGTAACCTATCTTAGCATTCACTTGGACAGAAGGCTCATATGGAGAGAACATATATCCAGCAAAATAACAAGCATGAAAATAAGAGCAGCAAATTTAAAGTGACTTTTAAATAACAATTCTAAACTTAGCCTTGACCATAAAGTTCTGCTATACAATGCGGTGATAAAGCCGATTTAGATGAATGGTATTCAACTTTGGGGTATGACCTGTGCAACTAACATTGACATAATGCAGAGGTCCCAGTCAAAAATAGTTAGAGCGTTAACGGGTTCCCCATGGTACATTCGAAATGAAAATATTTACAAAGATCATGATATTCATATGGTAAAGAAAGATGTAGAGAACAGCAAAATGAAATGCGAACTTAAACTCCGAGAGCATCCAAATCCATTAGCTAATGCCTTGCGATAAGCATGTAATCAAACCCGCTTGAAAAGAAGAGATCTACCAGTCTTTTAAAAAGAAACGTAGTGGTAAAAAAGCTGAACCACAATCTTGAGCTTGTTTAATTTAAAATTTGAATATATTATTTATGGTTAGACTTCAAAAAGGCAAATAAAGAAAAGTTAAACAAAAATCATCCTAACCCTAATGTAGAATTACAAGTTGTACATGGCTTTTTTGATGCCACTGAAAAGACCTATTGCGTACCGATTTCGTACGCACACAGTACGATAACAAAATAGCGTCACCTTGAAGACACTAAGCCTGCCACGGCGGACTTTTTCAGGTAAAGGCTTCTATGTTAAGGTCTTCTTCATTCAGAAAAGGTTATATGGCTGTGTTTGTATGCTTTATGACAAAGTAAACCTCGAGCTATGATCGGATCTGAATATTGTGGCTTTTCTCGCGGTATTTCCACCGGATTTCCATCAAAAAATTATGAGCGACAATGGGAAAAACTTTGTCGAAGAGCACAGAGTAAAATTATGTCAATTTCATTAAAAAGTTTCCCCAGAAATGTTTAGGAAATATACGCCCCAAGGGATCAATTGGCCGTTTATACGCCATGTTCTCCCCACATGGGCGGCCACTGGAAATCAGAAGTAAAAAGCTTTAAGTCGCATTTAAAGAAAACGACGGGTAATTATAATATTGAATTATGAGGAGGTTACCAAACTACTCGCTCGTATAGAAGTCGTATTAAATTCACGATCTATCTCCCCACTCTCGAAAGATCATTCCAATTACGTAGCTCTTACGCCTAGACATTTCCTCAGAGGAGTTTCACTTCTCGCCGTACCTGGGGCTGAAAGGGACTAACTAACTTTAATTACCGATGGGAAAAATCAAGATTACTCATCATGAATTCAGCCATAGATGGAAGGAAGATTACCTCAAAGATCGCCATAAGAGACATCGGTGGAAAACGATTTAGAATATGTTATCAGCCGACATCACACTGGACGAATCCATTCCTTCAACGGAAAGCTCCATCGAGGATCGGATTGTCAGATTTCTCCGAAGTCAATAGTAAAATTAATTAAACATTTATTCCGCTAATTCACTCGTAATTTCGTATTTTACGAGTCAATTAGGCAATAGGTTTTAGTTCATATATGCAAATGTAAGCCGCACAAACGCGATGTAAAACAATACGCAATATCTTGTTACGGATATCTCAATAAATCGTCTACCGTGTAATTCACTCTTGAGTTCGATCACAGGGCTGTTAAATTAAAGTCCCAATTTAGTGGCCATACACTTATCTTTATTTCTAATTCCAACAACTTAACACTTATACTACTCATTATCCGAGTTGATTAGTTAGTTGATTCTGGCAATTTATCGTCGATTCGATTTTGTCTATCATCCGTGCTCGTCGCAATATATACATATATGTACTTGTGATATATTTATCGACTTATAAATATCATATTAAGCCCTACAAATAACATTATTCAAATTATGAGCCAAACCAAGTTTAACATAATTTCCTTTTTTATAGAAATGGACGTAAAAGAAAGCCACAGTTCGCCTAACACTGTGAGGTTCGTGATTACTCCCCCTAGAGCATCAGCAGCACCCGTCAGCGATCTAAGGATCCAAAATGTTATAGGACTGCCATCCGCAGTGGCAGCCAGGGAGACAAGGGAAAAGAAACCATTTGAGGATCAGGGTCCTTCAAGCTGCAGCCTTTGCCATCATCCCCACGCCCTGAAGAGGAGTACACTTTTCAAGAGCATGAAGCCCGCACAACGCCAGCAGGTTGTAATAGCTCACGGTAATTGTATGACTCGCTTTGCAGACGATCACGCCACGTCCGAATGCATATCAGACGGATCGTGTCCATACTGTCAAATTTCGTATCACACGCTGTTTCGCCGGTTTGAAGGCGATCTAATCCGATGGCAAATCACTTTAGCATCCGTTGCAGAATAGTCGGACAGCGACAAAGAGTTCATTGCACCAGACCAACCCAAACAACACGCTCTCGCCCCCCTCAGCCACGTTACGAGCATCCTCGTCAACATCGCCACTCCAACCCCGTTGCGTAGTGAGTAAGAGGGCCGGGATGTCACATGACATATGACCTCCGGACATCACTTGCTTAACCCATCACACATCATCATGTATACTTTATTACACTACTATACGCATAGAAAGGCAGCTGCAGTAGAAGAAAATCGAAAAGCTGAAATACAACCAAAGATACTTATACTCAGGCGAAGTCCCAGAATACTTAAAAATTAATGAAGATTACGCGTTAATTGCAAAAGCAAGATGTGAAACGTTAGAAGGCGGAAATAAAAAATGGGCTGACGACAAAGTAAAAGCATGTTGGTTGTGTGATACAGGTAAAGATTCAATAGATCACTGGAGACAAGAATGCACAGAAACTCAAAGAACCGTATTATCAACGGAGGAAATCCTGGTAACCTGGTTGAAAAAAATTGCAAAAAAAAAGGCTTGAAGTGTCATAGATACGACCAGTGCAATTTAAAAATTTTTAAATTAAAATTAAAGTTTTAAAGACTTTCCAAAAATAGTCCCAATTTCCCTTGTTTTTTGGCAAACAAAAACAAGTAGGATTGCGGATATTATCTATTCAAAGTCCACTTTGGCAGAAGGCTCATATGGAGAGAACATATATCCAGCAAAATAACAAGCATGAAAATAAGAGCAGCAAATTTAAAGTGACTTTTAAATAACAATTCTAAACTTAGCCTTGACCATAAAGTTCTGCTATACAATGCGGTGATAAAGCCGATTTAGATGAATGGTATTCAACTTTGGGGTATGACCTGTGCAACTAACATTGACATAATGCAGAGGTCCCAGTCAAAAATAGTTAGAGCGTTAACGGGTTCCCCATGGTACATTCGAAATGAAAATATTTACAAAGATCATGATATTCATATGGTAAAGAAAGATGTAGAGAACAGCAAAATGAAATGCGAACTTAAACTCCGAGAGCATCCAAATCCATTAGCTAATGCCTTGCGATAAGCATGTAATCAAACCCGCTTGAAAAGAAGAGATCTACCAGTCTTTTAAAAAGAAACGTAGTGGTAAAAAAGCTGAACCACAATCTTGAGCTTGTTTAATTTAAAATTTGAATATATTATTTATGGTTAGACTTCAAAAAGGCAAATAAAGAAAAGTTAAACAAAAATCATCCTAACCCTAATGTAGAATTACAAGTTGTACATGGCTTTTTTGATGCCACTGAAAAGACCTATTGCGTACCGATTTCGTACGCACACAGTACGATAACAAAATAGCGTCACCTTGAAGACACTAAGCCTGCCACGGCGGACTTTTTCAGGTAAAGGCTTCTATGTTAAGGTCTTCTTCATTCAGAAAAGGTTAAATGGCTGTCTTTGTATGCTTTATGACAAAGTAAACCTCGAGCTATGATCGGATCTGAATATTGTGGCTTTTCTCGCGGTATTTCCACCGGATTTCCATCAAAAAATTATGAGCGACAATGGGAAAAACTTTGTCGAAGAGCACAGAGTAAAATTATGTCAATTTCATTAAAAAGTTTCCCCAGAAATGTTTAGGAAATATACGCCCCAAGGGATCAATTGGCCGTTTATACGCCATGTTCTCCCCACATGGGCGGCCACTGGAAATCAGAAGTAAAAAGCTTTAAGTCGCATTTAAAGAAAACGACGGGTAATTATAATATTGAATTATGAGGAGGTTACCAAACTACTCGCTCGTATAGAAGTCGTATTAAATTCACGATCTATCTCCCCACTCTCGAAAGATCATTCCAATTACGTAGCTCTTACGCCTAGACATTCCCTCAGAGGAGTTTCACTTCTCGCCGTACCTGGGGCTGAAAGGGACTAACTAACTTTAATTACCGATGGGAAAAATCAAGATTACTCATCATGAATTCAGCCATAGATGGAAGGAAGATTACCTCAAAGATCGCCATAAGAGACATCGGTGGAAAACGATTTAGAATATGTTATCAGCCGACATCACACTGGACGAATCCATTCCTTCAACGGAAAGCTCCATCGAGGATCGGATTGTCAGATTTCTCCGAACTCAATAGTAAAATTAATTAAACATTTATTCCGCTAATTCACTCGTAATTTCGTATTTTACGAGTCAATTAGGCAATAGGTTTTAGTTCATATATGCAAATGTAAGCCGCACAAACGCGATGTAAAACAATACGCAATATCTTGTTACGGATATCTCAATAAATCGTCTACCGTGTAATTCACTCTTGAGTTCGATCACAGGGCTGTTAAATTAAAGTCCCAATTTAGTGGCCATACACTTATCTTTATTTCTAATTCCAACAACTTAACACTTATACTACTCATTATCCGAGTTGATTAGTTAGTTGATTCTGGCAATTTATCGTCGATTCGATTTTGTCTATCATCCGTGCTCGTCGCAATATATACATATATGTACTTGTGATATATTTATCGACTTATAAATATCATATTAAGCCCTACAAATAACATTATTCAAATTATGAGCCAAACCAAGTTTAACATAATTTCCTTTTTTATAGAAATGGACGTAAAAGAAAGCCACAGTTCGCCTAACACTGTGAGGTTCGTGATTACTCCCCCTAGAGCATCAGCAGCACCCGTCAGCGATCTAAGGATCCAAAATGTTATAGGACTGCCATCCGCAGTGGCAGCCAGGGAGACAAGGGAAAAGAAACCATTTGAGGATCAGGGTCCTTCAAGCTGCAGCCTTTGCCATCATCCCCACGCCCTGAAGAGGAGTACACTTTTCAAGAGCATGAAGCCCGCACAACGCCAGCAGGTTGTAATAGCTCACGGTAATTCTATGACTCGCTTTGCAGACGATCACGCCACGTCCGAATGCATATCAGACGGATCGTGTCCATACTGTCAAATTTCGTATCACACGCTATTTCGCCGGTTTGAAGGCGATCTAATCCGATGGCAAATCACTTTAGCATCCGTTGCAGAATAGTCGGCCAGCGACAAAGAGTTCATTGCACCAGACCAACCCAAACAACACGCTCTCGCCCCCCTCAGCAACGTTACGAGCATCCTCGTCAACATCGCCACTCCAACCCCGTTGCGTAGTGAGTAAGAGAACCGGGATGTCACATGACATATGACCTCCGGACATCACTTGCTTAACCCATCACACATCATCATGTATACTTTATTACACTACGCATCGCACACAACTCGCGCAGCACAAAAAACACAGCATGCAACACAACACACCATCGATACAGCCCACGCATACTAATCACCAAATCTATCAAAAGGATCCACCTGTCTCGAACGGGGTCTCTATTCGCTTTCAGCCGTGAACCAATAGGCTCAACATTCGCAACTCGATATACGTCTACGCAAAGAGATCCGATTCATCCGGAAAATATTCGTCTCTCTCATGCCTACTTTTCGGCTTTTTATGAATGTATCGTCGTTACTTATTCTCATTTGGCTTGCATGTGATGTCAGTCGGTTGTAACCTGACAATAGGACGGCAGTCCTGTTGGTCCCGTGGCTCTCCGGCATTCCACCTTCTTTCGGAAATTTCATTGTACATCGTTTTTAGTGACTTCCGTAATTCCTGTAGTTGTTCGGTAGCCAGAAGGTTGGGAATTTTGGCAATCTCATCAGCTATTTCGTTTCCTGGAACCCACTACGTATGCAGCCGCTTTCCGGTAGCCTACATCTTCTGCTTCCATGCTTCTAAGAAAATTCTCTAACGTATATATTTATCCTTTTTATATTGTTTTCTACATTGTTATCTACCTCAGCCGCTTTCGTGATCGCAAAGACTTACGCCTGAAAGATACTGCAGCATTCCGTAAGCTTGAAGGCCTGAAATCCAGCTCCGAGCAATAGATTCCGGCTCCCACTCCATCAGTCATTTTTGATATGTTTGTATAGATGTTGTAAGTTACGCTAGTGAGTCGCTTGCCCCTGCTTATTGAGCTATGCCAGAAGGTTCTTGTGGAGAATTTACCTAACGCCGCTAATCTTGCAGCTGATTTTGCTACATAGCTTTCCATTGCTATGCCAACTGGTGGTAGGTTGAGTGAGAGGTTGACGTCAGGTGATAGGCCTCATGCTAGGGACTACATCTTTTTACATGCATATAGGGCATAATTGGCATTTATCACTCACTCCTTCACTTGGAGTTTTCACATCAGTTTGTTATCCAAAATTACTACGAGATACATGTTATGCTCCTTAATTGTTAACTCAACTCAAACGTCGGGGGTTTCCATGTCGGAATTTTGTTCCTCCTTGTAAAGAGTACCATATCCGTCTTATCGACATTAATCTCTAGGTTGGTCGCCCATTGGTTCACGATCCTTAGAGCGTTGCTGTGCTTTCGAAGCTTTTCTTTAATATAAAAAGAAGGTTAGACTAATTGGTGTATATTCTCTCAAGTAAAAGGGGACTCCTTTGCACGCCTTCGGTATGAATATGGCCCTTGTCTCTCTCTGACGAATAGGTACATAGTTAAGCTTTAAACATTATTCGTATATTGTGATTAGATAATGTATCGGCGCTGTTGATTCATTCTGCATAATGGCTGAAAAATTTACTACTAGGGGATTTTAACAGTTCGAAGCGGTTGAATAGTAATTTTTTTTTCGAATTTAATTTATGAACTTCTTAAGTACATCTTTATATTTCCTCCAGCAGTGTTCTTCATCGGCTTTTTTTGCCAGTTTGAAAAGTTTGGCATCGATCCCTGCTTTGCATGTACGGGGAGGCACGTATTGACGTATTGCATCGTCTTTTGGATAATATTAGTGAGTGTTACTGGCCGGTCGTCTAATTCAGAGATTGAGTAACATTTCTCGAGTCTAATTAAATCCTCCATTACTATCTTCCTGTATAGATCGCAGTTAGTGTTCATGAGAGTTACACTTTTGTTGAGGTCTGAGAATTCTACTTGAAATCTTACATCCCTATGGTAAAAAAACGAGGGTTTCGAAGCACCTCTCAATCTTTGACAGTGATTATTTGGCTAATTCGCATTGTTGCCATAATCAAGTATATTTTCCGAGGTAGGGCCAACATATGTTGGTTCCTCCTCCCGGTTGGCTGTAGATAGAATACTTATCATTATAAAGTTTAGTAAAGACTCACCCCTTTCATGGATATCCCTGCTACACCATACTGTGTGGCTTGCATTGTTGTTTGCGCCTATAACTTGAGGTCTTTTAGCTTTATCCGCCACATCCATTAACCTCCGGAGTTCTACTGTCGACGTTTCACTATCGTATGGTATGTAACAGGATGTAAGGGGTAGCGTCTCAGCCTTGCCATCCTACAGTCAGGTCATCTGAAGAAAAATTTGGATCAATATATGAATGCATACTTTTCTTTACCAGTATGGATGTTCTCACCTTGTTTGTTGTAATATGGAAGAATGTTAAGTATATTGGCGACTTTAGTCCAGATATCATGTTTGCTGATACTATCCATGGTTTCTGAACTAAAGCCGCATCGTAGCTGATCATCTCAAAATTGAGAAGGGGTTCAGCAGAGGCGACCTTTCTCTTATGTAGGTTTATTTGAAGAACCTTCACTGTTAAGTGCCGGTTTCTTTTCGGGGTCGGGTTGAATCTTCGGCCCTTCCCTACCTGAGTTTTGGAGCTTCAGTATGTCTCCCAGGATCTCTCCTATATTCTTCTCCACCTCTCGCTCCTCTAGCGTGTTTTCGTTGATGTCGACCGGGTGGCGCTTCTTGAGGTGAATGTACACGCTACCTATGCCCCACACCATCTTCCCGAACCTCCCCTTGAACATATTGTCGGTCGGATTGTTTATTTGGAGGATGTAGTTTTGGGTACCATCCTTCTTGCCGGAGTTGCTGACTTTCAGAGAGGAGCCGTAGAACAACCTCTTACCGCCTTAGGAATTGACGGAATGCAACTAAGATTCACTACTTTTTGGACAGTGTATTTTTGGATCTTTACCCCTATAAGCCAGCCTGCACCATCGAACGTTGGCTTAGGCTAGCTCGGGTAATTTATCCAGAGGGGTTGGTTCTGTCAATGAGTGCCACGATTAAATACCTCTTGGCTATCTCGCTGGGAGTCCCTATCGCCCTGGATGTGGAGGGATTCTCCTGATCGAGCCTTACAATTGGCTTTACAGCGTCTTCCTATTATCTCGGTCGTTTAGCCGGTCCCGCTGTTTCACTTCCAGCAGACCGCTGCCTTTGGCTGCAATTCTTTCCTAGATCCGTGGATGTAAATCGCACCCGCGACTCATAGTATGCTCGGTCTTCCTTTATTTTTACTGTAGCCCAAGCCTACAGCAACAAAGCCATTTCTGGACTTTTACTGTCGCTTTATGGGTTGCTTTTGCTTTCAACCCCTCTTTACTGAGTTTTACTCTCGGCCTAGTCCTTATCGCCGACATAGCACCTTTGACATCCCCCGGGGCGCTTAAGAAAGCTTCCTCCTCCATAATGTTGACACTTTCAACCTTTTAAGTCCTCAAATTAGTTTCATACCTATATTTGGAATATTATGTACTACTACTATTTATATTAAAGAAATATATCCACTTACTTTCATTAAAATATAACATATTTTGACCAACATAAACGGTTTAAAGTCAGATGGTAAGTCAAAATGGGTAAAAAACATTACTGATTTACATTACTGTATGCTATAAATTCAATCGGACATTTGATATTCTTATATTAGGTATATGGGTGCTAAGGGTAGCATTGACCGGTTTTATTAATTTTAGGCACAAGGTTGCAATGTAGTTAGAGAGAGATGCAATAAATTTCCTAAAGAAGTCTTATATTGACCGGTATATATCGTATACAGTAAGCCGGAAGTTCTAAAATTTGTATATTAGGTATATGTGGGCTAATGTAAATATTAACCTGATTTTAGCCTGATTGAACTCAATGGCATACTATTATCAGAAAAATATTCTCTTTGAATTTACTTCAGAGTTTTACCGATTATTTTCAGAATTGTGTTAAAAAAGGTAAGATATTATAGGAGGCCGCCC
Organism: Bactrocera oleae; assembly: GCF_042242935.1. NCBI lineage: Eukaryota > Metazoa > Arthropoda > Insecta > Diptera > Tephritidae > Bactrocera > Bactrocera oleae. The sequence continues at coordinate 44,267,677 of NC_091537.1, forward strand.
TATCGTGATGGAGATTAACTTCAAAGACCTTCATACCTCAAGGTCCTCTCTAGAATTGCGAGTTCCGCACTACCATCAATACCGCCACCGTCCTCCTCGAGCAGCTGCTCTAGATTGAAGACAGATTCATCGATCCACTTTCACCACTCACTACGTCCAAATTGACGAGGTCGACTTCCATGTCCGTCTTGACATTACATCATCACATTACCACAGATCCAATGTCCGTAGGAGTTTAACAAGGCTGGGAAGGTCGCAGGTCATTTGACGTTACTCAGGATGCCTCACGCGAATGTGCCTTATAAACAACATAAACAGGAACGAATATAAAAAAAACGAAAACTCGAAAGGGTAAAAGGGCAAGGTTCAGATGGAACCAAACTTTTTATACTCTCGCGATTCTTAAAGGTTCTGGAAAATACTTTTAGCTGTTGAAGAACTTTATACTAAAATATGTTGCGAAAGAACTCAGCATTCATTATTTGACGAGTTCTTGAATGAACAAGAATCAAATTTGATATCCTCTTTATTTTATTTTATGTACTCAGAATTTAAAAGTGTATTTGGGAAGTAGACGTGGTTATAGTGCGATTTCGCCCATTTTCAGGAGGTAATGTAGGGGATGTTCAAGAGAGCAAATTACTCCAATATTGCGTCCTGCTGTTTTCTGCAGATACTCTGCTGATACTGATACTGCTACATTTTTGCGTCGAATATGATGTTTTGCTATGCTGCCGCAGTGATTGAGACAAAATTGGTCTCAATTAATTGTAGTTCCATAGATAGTAGTAGTTTTCAACATAACCGATGTATGGAGATTGTGCGGGATTAAAATCTGATTTCACCCATTTTCATACTGTCTTGACCAAATTTGGTTGATTTAGCTATAACGGTTTGAGAAATATGTATATTACGAGTATACCTAATTGAGAGCGATACCTCGCCTTGAATTAAATTACAATTTTGTGTCTTAATTTGCTGCCTAGCTATGGCATCTACAATAACAACATCCATTGAGTTCCAAGGAACACAGGTACTAAGTGTCATTAGATTATCTCAATTTTATAAATTATTCCAGCGTACAAAATCGCTCTTAACGGAACTGCGCTTCTTCTGAAAAGACAAGTCACTAGATATATGCGCACACAAAGCGGCGCTGCGACAAAGGCAAAGCTAGCTCTTCCATACTACCACGACTTGAGTCTTGTAGCCCACTACTACTCTCTAAATTAGTACCGATGGTGCAGACCCATTCGAACATTGAGAAATCAGATTCCGAAATCGTACTAGCCTGGTTGGAAAAACCACCACATGCATGGAAGGCATATTAATAAATCTTATAATAATAAGTCATAAAAACATCAAAATAAATCAAATACATTTTGAACCAAATTCTACAGAGACGAGTACATGTGAATATATTACCACAGATTCATCACCAAATAGTCATCCGGCCATCAATACGCCTCGCCCTGGATTCTCTCCAGGTCAAGAATATACAACATTTAGATATAGCTGCGGAAACTTATAGTTTTCGAGTTTAAAGTTGAAAATATCAAGTCAATAAAGTTCGTATTTTTTCGATTTCGATTTATAATGAATTTTAGATTTATATTTTTCCCTTTTATATCCACTAACATTTCACAAATTCGTTTGCATACATTTATTTCACATTACCATATATAAGGGGCGTTCCAAAGTAAAGAGTAAAAAAGTAACAAAGTAAACTCTAGTGGCGCCAACTATATGTCGACTAGTGCGTTAGAATCTGCTGTCCTTTATCGACTTTCAGTAAAAATTTCATGAGATTTCATATATTGGAAGTGAAGTTATTGAGTTTTAAGTGTCAGTATGTTTTTGTCATCGGTGCGAAAATGAGCTTCGAACAAAGAGCCAACATTAAATTTTGTTTTAAAACTTTTACCGAAACGTTTTAATTGATAACTGGTTTCAACGTTTTCAAAGTGGTCGTGAGGACATAAATGAGAAATGAGCCGAAACCCAAAAAACCGCACCTGGAGAAGTCAAAAGTGAAGACAATGCTGATTTTTTTTATGATTTCAAGGGTATTATCCACAAAGAATTTGTTTCACCCGGCCAAAACGTTAATGCGGTATTCTACCTTGGAGTTTTGAAGCGTTTACTTGGAACGCACCTTGTATAGTGCAAAAATAGATTTAATTCAACTTAACTGTAACTTTTTGTTTAATTCTATTTATTCACAGAATAACAATTAGCCAAATTTACCTTATCGACATCTTATGTTAAATATTGAATAAAAGCTATTTTTGCTCTATTGAATGTGAAATAGATGTGTACAACGAAAAGTGTTAGTGGAAAAAATACGTAATTTAAATAGTTGAAATTTCAACGCTAATATCTCGAAAACTATAAGTTTCCCGCAGTTATATATGCTCAATCTGGAGAACATCCTTCATTCGCCCAAACCCATTTTATCCCCAAAATACTGGGACGGTATTCTAAAGTTTTTTCTTACTCCGCTACAATTACAGCGACTGCTAGGCCGAAAATTTGCCTAGGGAGGCCACGTTGTAATTATTTCTTTAAATTTTATGTGCATTGTTTTACATATTTATATCTATATATGAATTAAAAGTTTAGAGGTATTAAAGAACCACAATTATGAATACTTCTTTGGCCGCATCAGAGTGATTTATCAAGGTCGCGTCACGACTATTTTTCAAATTTCCATCTCGCTTTTTTTTGCTGTGAGCAATGCTTTTGTTGTTGGTTTGCGCTCACTTTCCGACATACATACATTTGGATGCGTATGCTTGCCGGATGCATTTCTCAGGCTTCTAGCTACACATTGGCACGTGTCAAACGCTGAACACATAGCCGACGATACGGTGACAGGCAGCATCTGTCAAATATTATCATATATACGTTCTTATAGACACAGTTATTTAGACAACAGCAACATAGTAGTTTTCCCGACAACAATGGGCAGCTGTAGGGTTGCCACTAATATGTGGAAAGTAAGATTATTCAAAGCTCTAACAAGTCTAACCTTATCTTACCAACAGAAAAAATATCTCTGATATATCATTTGTAATAACAATTGATAATTGAAAACAAATAAATCGACTTACTTATTTTTTGTAGAAAAAATTTCACTTTGAAGAAAATATATAAATTTCAATGGAATGAAAGGTTTTAGTACGGCAACAACGAAATTGTGTACATCAGCTCTTTGATATGTCGCTGCCGTCTTCAAAATGTTCAAGAAGCTGGCTTTAAGACGACATTTGTCGACAAGACAATTTCGCTGTCCTGCAGTCGTCTTTGTGTTCAAAGAATTATGGTTGAATTAGTGACTGACGGTGCCATTCTGTACTTACCGTCCGCATCAAACGAAATTTATCAAAAGTTTTGCCAGTACTGACAACGGTGAAATCAGTTGTTCTCTTTTGTTGTCATTTGAACACTGTTGCCATTGCTTAATTTATATATGGAGATGGTTCGCATGTATTAAACTTTTCAGTTATAATTTTTTTTAATGTAAAAGATTAAAACTAAAATCTAACAAAGTTTATTTTTTTAAATACCACAAAATATGGAGATTGGCAATGCTGCGCTGTAAGAGAAAAATCAGCGGACTCGTTTCTACGGTAAAAACCCAATGTTTCCAAACATCTCACGTTACGGACGGTAGAAGCGGTAGTCAATGTTTATTTTACATTGCGCTCTCATTAATTAGGTCATATCAGCTGATACGGACTAAGGTTTTGCGTCGATCACTAACTGAAGCATTTAGAGTACACAAGGTTACGACAACAGCATACGTCATCGAACCAAGAATGATGGAATACAAGATTACGCCAATCTTGTGACGTCATTCCTGTTAGATAAGAAATTAATAGAACAATTCTGCGGGATAATATTTTGGTAATTTTTTAATAAATAATTTTACCTATTGACAACATATATATTATATTTAGAATCAGGAACATATGTTTCATACTTCATTACCCATAAATCCATAACATCGGCTATACCTATACCTGCTCCGACTGAAGATAATGTACAAGTTGAAGAAATAAATTAAATATTAAATTTGTATACCACAATATTATTTCGATTATCGCTGTAATATGTACAATTCAACTCTCTCTCTTTTTCTTTATCTCACTCTCTGCTGCACGCGAAGTTTTTTTTTTCATTTGTGATCGATTTGAGTCATGGCAGACAATTTTCAGTTACCATTCACAAATGTTACAACTTTCCTCGCATTGCGTGACAGTTCATACTGTACCAACGAAGCGAAGAAAAAAAGGGTATGCCACAATTAACGCTTTGCTTTCAGTGTTATTCTCTAATAAAAATACCGACTGTTGCTTGGCAAAGCGTAAAAAGATGAAAGTTGTCTAACACTTCGCTCAGCTTTGCGTCGAAAACTTTTTATGTAAACATACTCATACAAAAGCGTACATACATCGAACTTAAACTGACAATTTTCAGCTATGATGAATTTATGGTCATGATTGTCCTAACGAAAAACATGAAAGTGAGCAGCACAGATATATAGTAAATCATTTCCGAATACCTATGCGTTAAAGAGAGATGTGCACTCACAAACATACGATTGTTTACATCAGATTTTGCTCAAGGCCCTTAAGAAAAATGTTTCAGTTATTTTTCAAATAGCTGTCACTGTTCTTGCAGGGTTAGTGAACGACCAATAGTAGCACCAGTGGTTGTTGTTGCACGTTGTTTGTTGCTATACAATCACATATATAAGTGTTTGTATGTACATTCGAATCAGAATCAGCATCAAAACTCGCTTGAGAAAACAAAAAAGACAAGTCAATAAAGAAGGGGAAGATGAGCCAATTCGCAATGCCAAAGAAAATTTTAAAATTAATCTCTAGTTGGCCATTATTGATATTGCATTGTCTTCAATCGTTGAAAGATGTGATCAGTTGAAGCAAACTTTTGCAAATCTTGTGCAACTTGGGGCATTTTTAATGTCAAACCATAAGATGAAAGAACAAACAATATATACCGTAACACAAATTTTGTGCTCCCTATTAATTATTTGCCAAACGCAAACATCTTGTAAATGTAGAAAAAACTACGTAGAAAATACTAATTTTGATGTATTTTGATGATTCGGGTGTAACCGAACATTTATACTCTTGCAACTTGCAAGAATCACAGCCTGGGAAATTCCGTCAGGTGCCAAACTTTATATTAAAAAATGTTCCGAAAAATGTAAGCATCCATTATTCGATGGAATCGTGTATATATTACAATCAAATTTGGTGTCATCTTGACTTATATTAAAGGCCATAAACTTAGCCTTAGTTTTTTTAAGCTATTGCATAGCGGGCATTGAGTGAGGGGACCTAACACGATCACAAAGTATCCGCAAAATATTGGCATACTTTTAGGCGTATTTTGCATATCTCAAGCGGAACAAATCAGTTGAAAAGACAGCAGAGTGATTCAAAAAGAAATAATATTTAAGATGCAATTTTATTAATGGCAAATGAAAATATAGAATTTAATAAAAATAAATTATTCAATATTAGTAACATTATTAATAAGCTATTGCATAGCTTTTAACGCGGGCTTTGAGAGCAGTGACCGAATCAGAAATTTCGTAACGGAAATAAACCTAACACGATCACAAAGTATAATTGCAAAGTTTGCAAACTTGTAGGCGTATTTTCGTGTATCTCTAGCGGAACAAATCAATTGAAAAGCTGGGTGATTCAAAAATAAAAATATTTAAGATACCATTTTTTTAATGGAAAACAAAAATATAGAATTTAATAAAAATTTAATTAATATAAAATAAATTATTCAATATTCGGAGTCATAATATTAGTAACATTATTATTATTTTGGAAAATAGCTACCCCACCTTTTGGAACAGTATCTCGGTTGACTTGAACAATACAATTGAAATTAGATATTTCAATCGGATTATCAATGGTAATAAATTTCCACTTAGCTTGGCTGGCGATTTCAACATGAACTTCGCTGATAATATCAAAGCATTTGACAACTTTTCTATCGGAAAAATTGAATTTAAATGAAAATTAATAATGATCCACAAGAATCCACAACAAAATATGGGACCACCATTGACGCGGTATTTTCAAGATATTTAAATGAAATCAATCCTCCAACTTATCTTCTTTATTTCAGTTACCATAAACCTATAGTTTCAATGATAAAAATTCCTGAATAACCTACATGTATTGTAAGATAATAAAAATATTTTAAATAATATTAACTTCACATTTATTCAATGAAAGAAAAAAAAATGTTTTCTTATCGATCACCACGCTTAAAAACTGTAACTTGAATTAATATCAAGGAAGAAAAAAAATACTGCATAAAAAATAAATAAATAATTATAATTGCATAAGTTGATAAAAAAATGCTATGCAATAGCTTTACCGCGGCAGTCCACACGTACCGTTCCCACGACGTTTGACGACCAAGGACTATTAACTCGGAAGGATTCTGCCGTTATAACAATACTAACTTAGTCTTATTGCTATATTGCGCGTCAGCGATATGAGGTTTAGACCAAGGCCGATATATTCGGCATTAAACTATATGCCGATGTTAAAATGCGAAAACGGGTGAAAGCGGACAGTAACCACGCCTACTTCGAACACAACTTTAAATTTAATTTTCCTTTCCAGTATACAAATTAATTTATAAAAATTGTCAAACTCGGACCTTAACTATTCAAGTCCCACAATACCAGAAATGTGGGCCCCAGAACCTATAGCTAACTATTTGCCGAAAATATCGGTCAGTCTGTGATATATATAATATAATTGAACTGCGACGAAAATGTTATTTTGATAATAATATACCCTTGTGTCAAAAATGGATTGAATCGGATCGGGAAGCATTAGCCCCCATATACCAAATAAAAAAATTTTCGAACTTCCAGTTTACCTTATACCACATATATCGGTCAATGTGCTAGTTATTTTAATGAAATTGAGTAAGCGTGTTTTTCTAATAACAGTGTATATTTGTTCCTAAAACCAATAACATTAGCCAAAAACTTGCCTTAGCTCCCATATAACTAACACTCACGTGCAACGTCCAGCTGACTGTACTCCCTATACATATATTTATTTCTTTCGAAATGAGGAAGGAAATGTCGTTACCATCAATAGCGAGCGTTATAACACAATGTTGAACGACTTGTTTTTCCCGGACTTTGATGAAATCGACGCGGGCGATCTCTATTTCCAGCAAGACGGTACGCGGCCTCATGTTTCACGTCTAAATATGGACACATTGCGAGCAAAATTCGGTGACTCGTTAATTTCGAAAAATTATCCCTAGATTTTTTTCTCTGGAGGTATGTTAAATCAAAAGTTTACGCTAATCAACTAGCAACGCTCGGGGAGCTCAATATTGAGCTCACCATAGCATACCGAAACGCTGCACCGGATTATCCAAAATTGGCGTAAACGGGTAGAAAATGAAGCCGCGGTGACAATTTGGCCGACATTTTGTTCAAATCATAAACGGCATAAAATTATCTACATAACAGGAAAGCGGAACCAATTATGACCAAATTTTAGTGTTATATTTCGTTTTAACATGACGTCGTTCTTGTTGGTAGACCCTTTACATATATAACTCTATATCTATCTCGAATAGTTTTACGTGTTACAGACAAACGTTTGGTGAATAAAGCTACTACTTCTTTACTATACCTATAATCTGTTGCAACATGTTGTAAGGGTATAGAAATAAAACTGGACTAAAAATTATTTCTATTAACTAAAACTAAGCCTAAAACTGAATTATATAAATGATATTAATTTTTATACCCAGGATGGCACAAGAGGGCTTTATAAGAGCCGGTATCAAAATTGGATAGTGGACGTTGCACCGCCCACTTTTAGGTGAAATAATATGTCTAGAGACCTGCTCGACTGATTTCAACCAAATTCATTCCATAACATTTCGATTTTATTCCTATGTTCAATACGAAAGTGGAGGAAATCGGATCATATCCCATATAACAAAATTTTAAATTCCATCTGATTCTTTCACATTCCAGTATACAAAATAAGCACGTCATATATCGGGATAAAACTTTTCACGAATAGTCCCTCTAATGGGTGCCACCTTCTGACTAAAAATTGTCCAAATCGAACCGAAACTGTTTAAGCCCTTAGGTACCAAATATGTGGACCCCAGGGCCTATAGTTGACTTTCTACCGAAAATATCAGTCAATGCGTAAGACATGTATTTGAAACTCAGAGAGGATCCGTTTTTGACAATAGTATGTCTGTATGCCAAAAATGGGTTGAATCGGGTCAATATTTTTCTTAGCCCCCATGTACCTAATAACTATAAAGATTTTCGAAATTCTGGGTGACTTTATATCGCATATATCAGTATATTAATTTTATTTATTTCCCCATGAATCGGTAACTCGTGCTGCTCTCTGTATTCGATGTCTATCCCTATCTCGGATGCGGCAAATCCTACGCTCTACTGCAGATTCCCTATTTCTCTCTCTTAACTCTATATCTATCAGGAAGGTGTCTGAGTCAAGCCTCACGCTCTACTGACGATGCCCTGTCTCTCTGAATCGTATGCCTATCTCGATCCCGGCTGTGGCGAACCTCACGCTCTACTCTCTTTGATATCTGCAATATATCAAGTTCTTAACCATCGTTATAATTCTACACCTGGATCCAATGCAAGTTCTTTAAAAGTTCTTTTTTGTGCACTTACGGGCGAAGCATCATTCGAAATAGGTGGAATTCAATATTTTCTTTACCTGTTAATCAGTTGAACAGAGAGTTGAGGCCACTTAGCAATGACACAGTTAATTTATTGTATTCCAGACTTATTGATTTAATATTAATCATAATTAATGAAATATAGGTGGTAGGTGCTCGTATGTTTAGCTCTGTTGATGCGAGATTGAAACAAATTTTCAAAACAGACAGCCCCTTCTTTAGTATACCGATCATAGTGTTTGGTGATTTGAAGCAACTCTCATCTGTTGGAGAAAGGTGGATATTCTCACCTAATCCCAAAGATGCATACAACACTTTAGTTGGTTCCCTTTTGTGGGAATTATTTAAATGCTTTGAATTAACAGAAATAATGAGACAACGGGAGGGTCAGGCCTTTGCAATTGCTTTGCTATGCTGATACTATGATAAAGGAGGACATATCACTCACTGAAACTCAAGTAGTTAAGCTCGAGGAAGTTCCCGATGTTGCCATGCATTTATTTTGGTTCAATGAAAAGACAAATAATTTCAATGCCCTTAAGCTCATTCGAATCCCAACTGAAGCTATCCTTTCAACTGAAAAAGACTCAGTTAAAGGAATTGGTGTAAGTGAAAATGAGAATAGTTTGGAAAGAGTTAAACTTTTCAAAACTTCTGAAAGGCAGGGACTGCCCTATGAATTGACTCTAAAAACCTCCGCTAAATATATGATTACAGTGAATATAAACACGTGTGATGGCTTGGTTAATAGCTGGATAACTTATGGAAATTGATTTCCATTGTTCTTTTCCAACAATTCTGTGGATTAAATTTTTGGAACCTTCTGTTGGTTTGATAGTACGATCAAAAAAACCTCATCCTCTAGAAAGTTCTTGGACACCAATTGAAAAAGTTCTAAAATCTTTTCAATATAAAAGAAATGAAAAAAATCCAATTGAAAGAAATCAGTTTCCAGTGGTTCCGGCTGAGGAAATAACTACAATATTCATAAAAGTCAGGGTGCCACATTTAATACAGTTGTAGTTCATACTCGACCCCAAATGCCTAGAGCTTCAATATATGTCGCTTGTAGTCGAGCTTCTTCTGCAGAAGGTCTATTCATCATAAGAAGTTTAATTTCTCCTAACAAACTTTCTGAATCGGATCCTGTATTTAGGGAACTGAGGGAATTGAACACAAATAAAGTTTTCAATTTTATGATTTCCCGAAATTCCCGAATTTCAAATTTTATTCCATAATGTTCAGAATCCTCACGCTCACATTAATGATATAAAAAAGCGACTTTTTGATGCTATTTTCAGATATTTAAAATTTTTGTTTTGTAGAAACTTGGAGTTATCCTTGCGAAAGTTTTGATATATCAGGATTTACTCCAATTATCGAGGTGAGGATAGAGCAATCATAATGAGTTATGCAATCAAAATGTGCTGATTGTTGGAGATTTTAACATTTGTTTAATGTCTACAGAGACTAAAATAAGAAATCTGCTCCAAGAAAAAAACTGTAGTTCCCTGCTTGGTGTAGAATATTAAACTACGCCTGCCGATACACAAATTGATTGGGTATTTTCAAACATGGATTCTTCCGATGTTAATGAACTAAAGTTTTCAGAGTTAGTGCAATATTTCCACATATTTTTTTTAAAAATATTTTTTAAGACAATTTTAAGAAAAATATGTAAATAATTTAATTAAGAAAACTTAAATTATTTGTATAACTTGTTATTATATAAGATATTATTGTATAAATATATGATAGAAGTTAAATAGTATAAGGAGAAAAGAAATATAATATGGATATATGTATCCATATTATAAGAATCTCTATAAAAATGTATGTTTTATATTGTAAGTATTATATACAAATTAATATAATAACAAAATTTTCAAAGTAGTTAAAATTTATTATTTTTAAGCAAAACATGTATAATAATATCGGTATAATAAATAAAAAACTTTTTTTTATTGTCTAAAAACGATTTCTTCTCATACTCCTCAATACAGTTGTAATGCATTCTATATAAATTCAATTATCAAAATTGCTTGAATTAATTTCACTGAGGCAACAGTTCCTACTTCTAATTATTAAAATTTATAAAGAAATCTCAAACGAGTATACAATTAACTTTGCTAGATTATAAAATGTTCGGCTACATCCGAACTTAGCCCTTCCTTACTTGTTAATCAAAAATTCTCACGTCATATTATCAGATTTTTTTTAAATGTCAGTAGGCTTTATGTTCGTTGAATTTTCTACTTTCTGATGGTATAAAACCTCTGTACATTGCTATGGCAAATTTTCACAGAAAATTCAAAAAATGACCCCACTAACTAGCTACTACTATGAAATAATATAATAGACAGATTAAATAAAAAAAATGTGAATCGTTATTTAGCTGTTTAATGGTTTTATTTTGCGTTTTCTGTGAAAAATTTTGATAGTTATGTATGTACAAGTATATATTTTTATACAATCCAAAAGTAGATATTTTAACGAACATAAAGCCTACTGACTTTTTAAAAAATCTGATATTTTGACGTCAGAAGTCTTTATTGAAAATTAGGGTTTTCAGTAGGGCGTACAGTGGGTTTGCAACATAAGAAGGAAAGTTTACACCAAATTTCGTGAAAGAAAATAATTTTTTGTACAATATAAAAATAAAAGATAATAAAACTAGTCTACTGGATGTTTTAAATTATATTTTGTCAAGCGAATTAATATATATCGTTTTAAATGTTTTTCCGGCAATACTGGTGTTGTTTACACTTCCTGTGTAGGTAGCAACTGGAAATAATAAACTAAATTGAAGCTTAACAAAACCTACGTCCTTTCTACAATGTGTCTAAAAAGACTGACCGACTTGGCAACATTATCAATTGAAAATAAAGTGGCACAAACTCTTAATAATAAAACAGTTTTGTCTGATTTTTCCAAATTAAAGGCACGAAAATATTATTATAATAATTAATCTTTTTATTGTACTACTACTTTACTACTACTTTAATAAAATAATCTGAATAATTTTCAAAAGTTATAAATTTTGTTCTTAAGGCGAGATAGGCTTAGAAGGGGCGGAAAATTTCGCGTTTACCTAGATCGGTAAATTGTCTCGGGCCGGCCCTGATGGTGTGTAAGCATACAACTACATTTATACAAGCATACAACTACATATATTACTGAAGATACTCAATGAGAGAGTGGGAGAAAATCGAAGTAGAATTCAGACAATTCCATTTACATCATACATAAATTTGATACGACTATGTGTATTTATTATTAATGGTTTTATTATTATTTATTAATATTATATATTATTGAGTTTTATTCAAATAAAATATTCGAAGTTTTTATCAAGTGGATATATATACCAAGGGGCGAAAGTACTATTTTGGCTAGATATAGATACTTTAAGAATTGAAATTATTTTAACATAAACTTTGTAGGAAATTAAAAATATATCAAAAAGCAAATTGCTATGTTTCAAACTTTTTCTTTCTCTTCGTTTATTTTTAATATCCCCTAGATACATATACACATTACCTATCTATTTGTGTGGTAAATATTTAATAATTGATATCAATTGGCGAAACAATTTGTTCGTTTTCACAATTATGTAACGCCTATTTAGGAATTGATCGCAAACTATTGTATTTACCTTGTGCTCACAACACATAATATGTTATTTATAACCTTAAATTCTCTCCAATAGCAAAAGTAATCGCAGATGGGTGTGGTTTACAACAGCCAATCGAGTTTTGACTAACGCGAACGACAAGGGTAGCAATACTTGAAATAATAACAGTTCCCAAGTTAAAGTGAAGGTTTTGGTTGGTAGGTGGAAAAGGAGCACTGTAAGTGTTTTAATTTCTGTATATCCAAATTGTCTTTCATCTGATTGGTGGTATTTAAATGGATGGTAGATGTTAGTGGAATTAAAAATGGCACCTGTAGTTTTAAAGCAGTCAACGGAATATATGGACTACCTTTTATTATAATAAACAGTTAATTTTGTTTAAGCTTCAAAGAACTTGGCGTATCCACGTTTTTAGTGCTCTTTACATTTTTTAATATAAATTAAACAAATTAATTAATTATTAACTGATCTTTATATAATATATTTACAACTTACTATGTACCTTGTGTTTTATTTATATGAAAGTGCTCTCCCTTGAATGGTGATTGAAAAAAGCATACTTCTAACAAGTTCTGGTTGTAAGAGCTAGTGTATAAATAATGTTCCATACATGGATTTAAAAGTTGCCTAAACATACACACGTAGTTGTAATAAATACAATATAAAAGCGGGGAAAAATATATTAATATAAAATATTTATTTAAACTATATGCAGCTTATTGTGTAAATATTTGAAAGTAATTTTTTGCAAAACAAGTTGCAAAATGGTTTCATACTACAATCCAATGACTTATCCTCAGAAACATAATCCCACTACTTTGAATTATTCGCCTGCACAACCATGGCAGTGGACAGCAAATTATCCTACGTCAGCAAATCATCAACTACTGAACGAAATGGAATCATCACATAATCAAGTATACTATAATACACATCATATGTTTCATCCAACTGGTAGTTCTAACACAGATTGGCATTCTCCATTATCGACAACTGACAACTTATTACAAAGTACAAATGCGCAACAACTTATCAATGAATCAAATAATGGCACTGTCATAGGCAACAGTGCAAGTTCTTGTCGAAGCACTAATTCTAGTGGACCATCTACAGTTGAGCTTGCTGGAATAAATGAATCTAGGCGTAATGATCTTCATATCATTGACGGGGTACCATCTCCGTCTTTGGTAACATCGGGAAGTAATGCCCCCAGTCCCGAAGTTTCCTTATCGACGACTTCAGTTCAAAATCCTTCAAATAATACCGTGACTGGTGTAGTAAATTCCACCTATAATAACCACACATCTCCTGTAAAGACACAATATTACGAATGGATGAAAAAACCTTCGTATCCCACTCAACCGGCTCCTGGTGAGTATTTTTACACATAAAACTACTTTTCATTTAAAATCTCCTATCAATATTCTAATGAATTTATTATAAAATTCATTTGTTACGAATTTATTTATCTCGCTTATCGATTACATTTAGCTGTTGTTGCCGGAGCAAAGGTATATTATTTCTCATCTCTCACAACATGTTGCTACAGAGTATTAAAGTTTTGTTGGGTTGTTTATGTCAACAAAAACTAATCGAGTGATATATACGATACATATGTGTAAATGATCAGCATGACGAGACGAGCTGAATTCCGGGTTACTGTCCGTCTGTCCGTCCTTCTTTGCAAGCGATAACCCAAGTAAAAATTAAGATATTACTGCGAAAATGATTGTATTGGGACCAAGCCACATTATGTCCAACCTTTTGCCGTTGGAAAATGGGCAAAGTCGAACTACAACCACGAATTTCCTTCGCTTCCTTCTTTAATTAAGTATCTGAATTCAATTCATTCGACCTATAATTCGTATCTGTTATAATCCAATAAGTAAATTAGCGAGTCTGTTAGTGCATAATTCCTTTAATATTCAAAATGTTTACTATAATTTCAATCACTCAAAATACTGAATACTATAATGAATTTTCTGAATTATAAGTTTGGTATTATTATTTGTTTTGTTTATTTTATTTAAGTTTGTTCTACTTGCATCTCATGGTCAACTAAATGTAAATTCAAAAATCAAATTTGACGTATGGATGTGGTCTTGCCATTTACACAAGTAAAACCAAACGAGTTTTATACACTAGAAAATATAAAATCCCGGAGACACTACTGCCGTTAATGGGAGATATTCGCCTCCAGCCAGCGTATAAGGTTTCTCCTTAGATAAGAATCTTTCGTGGAAACCTAATATTGAGGAAATAAAACAAGGCAAGTGAGGTTTCTCACTCAAATAAGTCCTTGGGCTCTACGACACTAACGACCATACCAACTATGGCACTTAATGCCGTTCTGCACATATCACCAGATTTCGTACCGGATCATTTAGATCATAGTGTCGGTGGTTTTTTCCCTGTTCTCATACCTGTTAGGGAGATATGGATAGAAAGAAGCCGTTGGAGGGGTAAGGAGGGTTTGGGCGGAAGGTTTGTGGAGGAGTCTACTGTCAGAAGCTATTCATCCATACTAGTTTCAGGCTTCCTGAATATTGTAACGTTTTTCAAGGTGAGGTTGCTGCAATCAAGGTAGTATTTCATCTACTGCTCCGGACCGCAGCCACTGTGCTCGTCAAGATGAGGTGCAGATACCTCAAGTGGAGATGATCGAGGCTAAAACCCATCGGATCACACACCTTTAGACAGAAGATGGCAGGAATATAAATTAAACGCCTGAGCAGCTTTGTAATGGGTGCTCAGGGTGCTTTGTCGATGCTTAATATCAAATTACAGAAGTTTTTTGCTGACTTCACTAATGAATGAATTTAACAGTCCAAGTCGTTCCTCTCCATCTTGGGGATCCTAACCTAACTTTTACCTTTATTAAATTATATTTTATAGAGTTGGAATATATACAATATTTTTTGACTTGGTAAATATAAAGGAAAAGCATCTGTCTTAAATACGCCTATCATTGAAGAGTAGCGAATCGAGTAAACTATATACATACATATGTTGTGCATATAAATTAGCAATTTTTGTGCAACCTCATGCTAACAGGTGCTGGGAAGTTCTGTTACGCTTTTGTTTTTTGATGCAGAAATGATTATTTCCTCGCAAAAAATATTTAAGCAACCCCGTTGTCCTTTCCTAATGTTTTCAATGAACAATTACAAATTATTTGATTTTCAAAGTCTTTAAAATCTATAAAAAAAATTATATTGACTTAAGCATTGAGAACCAGTCTTTGCACAGTTTACAAAATAGTCGCTATGGATTTTGTATGTGAGAGAGTTAAGTTACATGTAATCAGTACCCAACAACATTATCGATGTCGCGATGTTACCGGATAACACGTCATTTAGACATGGCTTCTGAAAGATGGAATAAAATGTATAACTGAAATAACTTGCACGTTTGTTCATAGTATATAAGGGTTTTACAATTCTAACTGAATCGGGAATATTTTTGAGCGACTAGATTTGATGTCTTACTGGTTGCTTAAGCTTTTGTTCTAATGACATCTTTAGCTTTGACTTCATTGTATTAACGTGAAGATTAAAATTAGCCTTAATAAGTTATAGTCTTTTATAATTTTTCGCCAAACGACATTTTGTAGACGTGCAAACTTCTGAGAATGACAAGTTTTATCTGGATTTACCTAAGTTATTGCTCACACGGATTAACGGACATAGGGACAGACAGTTACTCGGAATTTATCTCGTCACGTCAACCTGGTCATATATTTATAAAAATTCCCCCATACCCATAGATTTTGTATGGCGCTTACCTACCGCTGGTTAAAAAATATTTAAAGGTTGAATATGAAGTAAATTTGATATTACTAATAAATTAATTCCTTTTGACTTTAATTTATTTTGTACTAAACACTACACTTATAAAATGTTATTTTTTCTGAAAATGTAAGAAGAGTTATAAGGAAGGTTATAACCGACTATGACCTTTTGGTATACAAATGTAATTTTTTATCTATTTTTATACTATCGCCAAATGATGTACTAATTGTAATAGTTAGACAAGCCGTGTTGAATTCCGGACGTCTGTTTGTTCTTCTGGATCATTGCCACGCCCACAAAATGCCGTTAGAAATGCTAAAATATTAAGTAATATTAAATTAAAATAAAAAGTGTATTTAGCTACAGAGAATGAACTTCCGGTTGGCTTATTAGCGCATGTTTCGGTCAATAAGTAATATACCTGAGTAAAATTAAGTCAATGTATAATAGATATACAATAGTTTGGTGGTGAAAATAGATGCAATCGAGCCGTTATTAATATATCGAAAAAAATGTGAGTTATCTTAAACAAAATTATGTGGAACCATATCGAGCACATTTGAGTTTAAGTAAAAATTTATTGCAATTAGCTTAGATCTTTCTTTGGCCCCAATATACTTATACTTTGACTTTATACGGTTTATTTTGATCAATATGTGTGATATTTAAATGAACTTAAGTGCACATTTTTTCTTAACCATAATGTGGTTTAGCGCTGAATTTGAATAAAATTGGTGCATACCTTGGCGTAGTCCCATATACTTAATGTAATAATTTCAGACTCTATTACTATTTCTCATAGGTATACCTAATAAATTGGGTATATACAAGTATATTACATTTCGCCTTTTTGGTTGATCTTATACATCAGTTAAATGATGAATATGTGATTTCTGTAAGTTAGATTGATATTTATGTTAAAAGTAGTAAGTTTCTACAAGGTAAAGAGGACTTTAAAAAAAAGACAGAACAAATTGTTTTATCGGCAAAATCAATTAATTGTATTCAAAATAGTCTGCTTCTGCTTTAATACAGCTTTTTGCACGGTCCAAAAGCGTGTCGAACGAGTGTTTTAGCTCGTCGCCCGGTATGGCCGCTAGTATGCCGGTGCAAGCCTTTTAAATGGCCTCCACGTCTGCATAATGATTTCCTTTCATCGGCAAATGCATTTTTCCGAAAAGGTAGAAGTCGCACGGTGCCATATCAGGTGAGTACGGGGAGTGGTTGATTGTTAAATGTGATTTTTGGTTAAATAATCGGCCACAAGCGTCGATCGATGAGACGGCGCATGATCGTACAACAAACGCCAACTTCCATCTTCGCGATATTCAGGCCGAACACCACACGCTTCAAAACTCCAAAGTAGACAAATTCTTTTCTTTTTCATTCAGCACTCTGGTGTTTCGTTTCGGGATCATATTGAAAACACCACGTTTCGTCACCAGTCACAATCTTGTAAAGGAAGTTCGGGTCTTTTTTTGCCTCTTTAATGATGTCCTTCGAATGTTGAATTCTGAGCAATTTTTGGTCGTCAGTCAATTTGTGCGGAACAAACCGTGCACACACCTTTTGTAAGCCCAAATGTTCGATCAAAATGCGATAAATCGAGATGTTTAATTCTATTTCCATGAATTTCAATGATGATTTCGGCTGATTTTTTATTAATTCACGAACAGTTTCGATGGAATTTTCGGTGATCACGGATTTTGGTTGGCCCACATGTTCATTGTCATTTATGTCCTCACGACCACTTTGAAAACGTTGAAATCACTCGTGCACTCTGCTACCGGATAGGCAGTAGTTCCAGACAGCCAATCATCTGAACAAGAATATTGCTTTTAAGCTACTACTGGGTGGTTTTGCACTGTGTGCTCGGGCAGAATGTTGCTGCAAGATTCCAAAATCTCGATTTCTAAAATATCCTGCCGGTACACTTTTGAATCCGTTTTAACCCCCATTTTCACAGGGGTGAGGAGGTGTTACGCCTTTTTAGGTGATTTCCTACCAAACCGTTACAACCGCGGTTTCACTATTTAGAAAAAGTGGATATATTTTAACCGATTGTTTATGAAAAATATAAAGTTTTTGTGTTGTTTTAGCCGTTATTTGGTTGCACTCATACACCAAATCATCGTTTAGTTCTTGTTTATTTCGGTTTTTTTAATATGCCGGAATTTAATTCATCCCATAAATGTTCTGTCGGTTTAAGTTCCGGTAATTGGGATGACGAATAGAACTGTTTCGGTACATTATAAAGTAAACACTCCTTGACAATGACTCAAACACATTACCCATGTGCTCCCCGTTTGAAAGCTATGGAAAATATCCAAAAGTGAGGAAACTGGGTTGCACATGAGTTGAATGACAGACAAGGGGAAAACCGAAAAAACCCTTATGAAATTTTGTTTTAAAGACACGAAAGAATCGAATTGTCACTAGCAATGAAAAACCATTATTTTTTTTTTAAATCCTTAACGGAGAAAATCATGGGTCAATCCGGGACAACCATCAACCATTGATAACCATGCCATCAACATCGACTGCACAAACAGATCGATTCGGTAAGAAGGAAATGCTCTGTGTTTGGTGGGATCATATGGGTGTGGTATATCAGGAGCAGGGGTGTACAAAATCTTAGCATGTACTAAAAGAGCGTAAGCGATCGTATACGTATACACACGGATTTTCACTAACACGCACAAACAAAGAGCGTAAAATGACAATGGGACAATTGTCCAAATGTAATATAATCGCCACTCAACCTAAAATAATATTAATTTTGATACATTAATTTGCACGTGCACATATTCAGTCTAGCATAGATCCGTTGACGCGCTCTGACATACAGTAAACGCACTAACCCAATTTCATTTTGTGAGAGTCTCTTGGTTGTGGCTATGCCCATCCCTAATCATGAGCTTCTAAAACCTGCTAAAAATGTTAATACTAACCGCTACAGACAACATATGATAAATTGATCGAAAAACAACCCAAACCAGAAAACACGGCAAAGTAATATTTTTACAGGACAATGCACCTGCACACAAAGCAAAACCGGTTCAGGATACAATCAAAGTACTTGGATGGAACTGTTACCCCACCCGCACTTGGCTCCTTCCGATTAATATTTGTTTTCATCGATGGGACACGCATTGGCTGAGCAGCACTTTGATTTCTACGCAAAAGTCGAAAATTGGGTGTCCGATTGGTTGGCTTCAAAAGACGAATATTTCTATTGGTATGGTATTCACAAATTGCCAGAAAGGTGGTCATAATGAGTAAAAAGCAATGGTCTATTTGAATACATTTTTTTTTGTACTTTCTCCTTCAAAATTAGTATTTCATTTTCACAAAGTATTTCATGTCATACCGGTTCACTTGGTAAATTATAATAAGAAACAAACAAGTAAGGAAGGGCTAAGTTCCGGTGCAACCAAACATGTTAAACTCTCGCATTTCGCACAGCTCAAATGTGTCAGGCGTTGTAAAATTTGTTTGTATATTAAAAAGGTTGCGTAAGAATTCAACAAGCACTATCCGAAGAATCGAATGTTTTACAATCAAATTTGGCGTCTAATTAATTTCGGTTTATTGTATGTCGTAAACTCATTTAGTTTCATAACGAAAATCATTATATGTAGCATATAGAACTAGAGTTTATTTGTAGCCCATTTTCATAAATTTTCAGAATTTGCTGTAGCATATCCAATATTATCCGTACATTTTATATTGTTAAGACATCTTACTTATTCACCGATATAAACGCTACAACATTCACACGGAATTTCGAAATTCATATATTAAGCATATGTCGGGTAGGATTTTTATCGTCCCGATTTTATCCATTTTAAGCACAAGGACGCACTGTTTTTTACAGTATATTATATACTGACCAGTAAATGCGATATAAAGTCAATAGGAAGTTTGAATATAACTTACAGATTGTCCTATATTTTCAGTAAAAAGTCAGCCAAAGGCATTGAGGTCCGCATATTCGATATCTTGGGGCTTAAAAAGTTACGGTCCGGTTTCAACTAATTTAGGATGAAAAATGCACGTCTTAAGAACATTTTGTGTACAATTTTAATTGCGATAGCCTCATTGGCTCTAGATTTATATACTGTAAAGTGCAAGAAACGTATGGAATTTAAATCTATGACACATAAGAAGTAGCCCAATTTCACCTTTTTTCGAAAAGTAACATATAAAATAAAAAAGTCAAGTAGTTCCTTATATATGAAAACCTTCCGTACCATCTTAAGTGTAAAATTTAATGTCGTATTTATTTAGTGAGTTATCGCATTATTAGTAGTTTTCAACATAAACATTATATGAAGAGAGGTGGTGGTTATCATTTGATTTTATCTATTTTCAAGAAGTTTGAAGAAATGTTAGGAGAACTCGTTCTCAGTAAGTTTTGTTGAGTTAAACCTATTAGACGGTGGACTTGTACTACCATAGGAACATATCAACTAAGTTTCATGAACGTATCTAAATTTTTCTCAAGTGTTTACTTTGATTCGTCTTACTGAATCTGATCATTTATTCATGTATACCGTGAAATTATGGAAATAGAAGGAATTTAAAACTTTTTTATATGGATAGTAGACGTGGTGGTCCATACAGTAAGATAGCTATCTCAATAAAATATTATATACCGAATTTTGTTGAAATTGGTTCGGTACAGCCTGAGATATGGGATTTCTCTGGAGGTGGGTAGTG
Organism: Bactrocera oleae; assembly: GCF_042242935.1. Classification (NCBI taxonomy): domain Eukaryota; kingdom Metazoa; phylum Arthropoda; class Insecta; order Diptera; family Tephritidae; genus Bactrocera; species Bactrocera oleae. The sequence goes on from NC_091537.1 coordinate 44,288,587, forward strand.
AGTTATCGCACATTAAGTAGTTTTCAACATAACCGCTATATGGGGAGTGGGCATGGTCAAAGGAGGTGCCAAAAATATTTGTTCGTAGCAAATTTGGTTGAAATAGCTATAATGGCTTGTGAGATATGGACATTATTTTAGGGGCGGAGCCATGCCTACTTATTAATAATTTTCAGTCTGCACCTTCTTCTTACAACTGCGATCCCCAAATTACAGTGGTTGTCCAATCTAACGAATTTTATGTTGAATACCTAATTCATAAAACCGAACAATTCTTTTCATCGAATTTTTTTTACCTATAATAAAGCCATCTTTTCAAATATATACATTCTTCGTGTTTAATCTCATTTGTCGTATTGTCTGAATGAGTAGGGAAATGCAGAACATCTTACTAATAGTGCTAATTTCTTATTTCCCGAAGCATTGGCACACACTAAAAATATTAATCTTTCTTTAGTGATTTTTCTTCCTGGTGCAGATGATTTTTCAGGAAGAATGTGTGTTTTCCAAAGAGTCATAAAGTATTTATGAAGGGCCTGCTACATGCTAGGAAATTCCCTTTATTTAAGGAAATTCCATACTGACTTCGTGCGATGCTTTTTTTGAACATATTCCTCGATTTAAAATTTTATTTTTTTTACGCCTTGGTAGAATCGGAGTGTATACGATATAGCGCATACCTTAAAAGATATTTAGAGTTTTAAGTTATAAAATATTAGCGTTTTGCTACTTTAAACTAATACAACTTTCGTTTACTACAAAGTTTTTTATTTACTTAAAGATTTATTTAATACAAGTACAGTTTATTTAATAAATTATTACAATATATTATTGCATAATATTATAAAATAATATATAATAATATTAATAGTATTAGTACTTTCTGTATTTGCTTTTAATACTGTTTCTATCCTTAAAGACAAAGAAATTTTTAACAAACTTAGGAGCCTCAGGAATATTTCCTAATTATTTGTTAAATAAGATGGAGGTTATTGCTATTGAATTTCTAAAAGCTTTTCTTCACCCTGTAATCCTATCTTTATTTATGATGTTTGATAATTGCCTGTATACATTATAGCATTTTGAGATTAGCGGACTGTGCTACTTTTGTGTTAGTGTCGATGAATTTTTTATTAATTATTTTATACTCTCTTAATATTATATATTGCACCTAAGTTAAATTCTACAGCAATGAAAGAGATAGTTTTGCCGACGCCGTGTTTACTTGTAATACATTTATGTACGTTTGAGAATAAAGCTTTTGTGTAATCTGGAGCTGTTTGGAGAGATGATACGGGACGTGCGCTTCTTGAAAAGAAATAAAAAAGGTGCAGGTCCTTTGATTCTTAATTATTATTCCACGTAGCTTTATAGTATCCCATTAAGCTCCATTTTACTGTCCTATAAAATTAACTGAGCGTGTAATATTTGATAAACTAGTTTAATTCCGAAAAGATGTGAATTCGGCTTACGAATTACCCCAACTCCCGTGTACTACATAAATTGATATTCGTTATTTTAACAAGCCTTATGCAGAACTTGTCCTACATGAGTCATATATTTATAAAATTACTTGAAAATGTGTTTTCAAGTATACCTGAGCAATGTCAAAATTAATGCAATCACCCCATCCCTTTCCCTGCCTCCAATGTACCTAAAGCTGGCTTTAAGCCGGTGGGTCAAAATATATAATATTTTGATGAAATTAAATGGACAAGTTTTCTCAAAAACTATAAAATTGTTTATATTAATGGTTTTACGCTAAATATGAATGGAGTTGGGCTAGACCTTAGTTTAAGCCTCATATCCCTAATATAATAAATTTCGATCCTCTTGTTGAAGTAGAGAAGGGCTAAGTTCAGGTGCATTCGAACATTCTATAATCTTGCAACTGGTAAGAAGCCGGGGAAATACTTTCTTTTTAATAAATAATACTTCGAAAGAATTGAACATTCATTATTCTACCAAATTGGGTTAAAATCAAATTTGGTATTTTATTAATTTATAATAAAGGTCACAGACTTACTTAGTTTCTATACTATATTTTACTTCGCGACAACGAATATTATATCAAATCATCTTCAATTGAGATTTATATGATATGAACTCATCAGAGGAGGCTAAATTTAATATTTTGAATTGATGTAGAAAACGTTAACCAGATGATCGAAATTCTTTATATTAGGGATATGAAGTTAAGACCAACGTCCAGACCAATTTTATTCATATTCAGGGGTAAACCATATAATTTTCAACGAAACTTGTCTCTTTAATTTCACTAATATTTATTTTTGATAATTGCTTTCTCTTAAACCGATAGCGATTTATCTTTACCCATATTAAAGACAATACAGCACGTAAGCCATATATAAAATTCATTGTCAATACGTATTGACATACACAAATTACACATTTTTCGACTAAAAAGAACTGAAAATAGCAAATAACATATAACGGAACATTCCTATCACATTTTTTTTATCAGCGACTGTTGATACAATGATGAAAAATCAGAAAACAATAAAGTAGCAAAAATCAGAAGCAGTTATATTAGGCTGACGAAGGTGTTTTAACCTGGTAACGCGCAGTGTATCTAGAATTATTAATAATTCACAAAATTTAATTATGCGTAAAAAATAAAGTCTTTTACACTGCAGTTTCCTAAAAATATTGTGAAAAAAGCATTTTTATTATACTCCTATTTGGGTATATTAAGTTTGCCACGAAGTTTGTAACACCCAGAAGGAAAACTCGGAGACCCTATAAATTATAAACATATATATAAATGATTGGCGCGACGAGCTGAGACATTTTAGCCATGTCCGTCTGTCTCTCCGTTCTTGGCTTTAGTATAATATATATAATATTAACATCACCTGATAAATGTTAGTGTTGAGTTCCTTGTTAAATGTTTGCAGTATTTACATAACACTGTAATTGTAAATGCAATTGTATTTGAATATTGCAATTTCGGGAGGCGACAATAAGAAACATATTACAAGGACAAACTTTTATATACTTATGCATATGGGTAATTTTTAAATCGTTCATGTTATACTTGGTGGAGCACCGACATCAGCTATTGTTGTTAATTACCTCCAGTAGTATTATATTGCAAAAGTGTGTTATTAAAAACACAAAATTTAAACAGAAATATCTCATCTTGCTCTGAGTAATTTGTGGTTGCATTCTACTGTTGCTACTTATAGCACTATCTCCTGCTCGTTTGGTTAACGTTTTTATAGTCTGGGTCTATGTCTCAAGAACTGATAGATTTTATCTAAATTTGGTACTTGACATTATTTCACCACTGGTATAATAAATTGTAAAAACGGTCGAAATCGGACAACAACCACGTCTGCATTCAATATGTACGATTTTTAATTCCCATATGAACCTTTAATTTTACGGAATATAAATCCAAAACCAATAAAGTGATGGGAATTAAGCTTTCAACAAATAGCACATCGACGGTAAGCCATCACACGTCCAAAAATATTCAAAATCCAACTGAACAGATACTGAACATGTGGACCTCAATGGATAGATAACTTTACCATATAGGTATATAAATTATCAGGTTAACGAGGCAAGTTGAATTCCGACCGTTCGTCTGTAAAAATTAAAGATATCTTGATGAAACTTCGTACACTTATTTCTTGGAGCCCAAGGAGAGTTGGTATTGCAGATTGGCAAAATCGGTCCACTGCCACGTCCACAACACGCCATTAATCGAAATTTTAGAAAGTCCCATAACTAAGATCCACAATAATATACGGGGCTGTTATTAAGTACAACGAATTTCATTAGATAGGGGCATCTATGGTTGAAAAAAATTTCAAAGAGTGGGCATCGCTCCGCCCTCTAATAAGTTTAATGTACATGTCTCCTAAACTATTTAAGCTATAAGAACCAAATTCGCTGAGAGAAATTATTTTTGGCATCCCTACTCACATTGTGAAAATGAGTAAATTTGTATTTTAACTCCGTCCACTCCCCACATAACGGTTTTGTTTAAAACTACTAGAGGTGCAATAAATATATAAATAAATGCGCCAAAGACATAAAATTTTACAACCGGGACGGTACAAACGGGCCTTATAGAAGCCACTGTCAAATTTAAACAATGAGTATGGCACCGCCCCCTTTTAGATGAAAATCCATATCTAACCCTAGACCCCATAAAACTAACATCCGAATTTTTATAACATCTTGTGACCTCACTCCTTTCAAATATGCTTTATTTTATGATGATTTTAATATAATTATCGTTGACGGGAAGTAAAATATAGTTGTAAAATTAATTTAGTCTATGACCCACATATAAGTTATTAAGGTACATATTTGTTTGTTATCCATTTACCATTTACCATTTCGATGAACAATGAATGTTGAATTCTTTCGGAACATTTTTATACTCTCGCAACCTGTTGCTACAGAGTATAATAGTTTTGTTCACCTTTGTTGTTTGTATCACCTAAAATTAATCGAGTTAGATATAGGGTTATATATATATAAATGATCAGGATGAAGAGACGAGTTGAAATCCGGGTGACTGTCTGTCCGTCCGTCCGTCTGTCCGTCCGTCCGTCTGTCCGTCCCTCCGTCCGTGCAAGCTCTAACTTGAGTAAAAATTGAGATATCTTTATGAAACTTGGTAGACATGTTTCATGGTACCGTGAGACGGTTGGTATTGCAGATGACTTTTTTTTAAAAGTGGGCGTGGTCCCGCCTCTAATAGGTTTAATGTGCATATCTCCTAAACCGCTAATGCTATAATAACAAAATTCACTGGAAGCAAATGTTTTTAGCACTTCTATTGACAGTGTGAAAATAGTTGAAATCGGGTGGCAACTCCGCCCACTCCCCATATAACGGTACTGTTAAAAACTACTAAAAGCGCGATAAATCAAGCACTAAACACGCCAGAGACATTAAATTTTATCTCTGAGATGGTATAAGATGACTTTATAGGAACCGCGTTCAAAATTAGACAGTGGGCGTGGCACAGCCCACTTTTAGGTGAAAACCCATATCTTGAGATCTGCTTAACCGATTTCAACCAAATTCGGTGCGTAACGTTTTTTTTATTATTCTATGTTATAGTGCGAAAATGGGCGAAATCGGATTACAACCACGCCTATTTCCCATATAACACCATTTTAAATTATATTTGATTCTTTTACTTTCCAGTATGCAAATCAAGCAACAATGATTGTATCGGGGTAAAACTTTGCGTGAATAATGCGTTTAAAGTATGCCACCTTGTGAGCAAAAATTGTCTAAATCGAATCAAAACTGTTCAAGCCCTAGGTACTGAATATGTGGACCCCGGTGCCTATAGCTGACTTTTTACCGAAAATATCGGTCAACATAGAACAAGGCGGCAAGATCCACAAAGAAATCTCAAAAGAGTATACCATTTGACTTTGCGAGAGTATAAAATGTTCGGTTACATCCGAACTTAGCCCTTCCTTACTTGTTAAAATACAATTTTTCCAAAAGCTGAAGGTATGGTATTTCCCCGGCTTTGATCCTGGCCCTTCCTTACGTGTTCTTGTAACCTCCGCCCTAATACAAACATATGTATATATACACTTGTATACATTTACTTTCCAACAGGTTCAACGTAATCTAATCTAATCATTTCTCAACATCCTTAAAGTGCCCTTGAGCACAACTGTTCATAAAAACGATTTTATTAGTTTTTCTGATATACAAATGTGATTTCTTTTTACTTTAAGAAACAAATTCCTTTCAGCAATTCCCACTGAGAATAAACCGGTTTTCTTTTTTACGGTATGTACCGATACAACTTGGTTAAACGTTTTACACCCTCATTACAAATTTAACACTTTGATGAGGAATGCAGAGTAATGTGTTAACGGACTACAATGTATTTTCCCAAATGCGTTTATGTGAACTTAGAGTACAAAGACTAAATTTTCATCAAATAGAAATTTAGATCTTATTTTGTTACTTGTAATAATTTTTAATTTTTTGTATTTTATAATATAAAATAACATACGTTACTCTATTTCCCATGGCTATGAACGTAATGAAATTATTTTTTTTGTATAGCTTCAAATAACGCAATCGAGTAAACTCGCACCTATATTGGACTTTCAATGTAATCTGGCATCATGCAAAAACCAATAAATTCGGCTATTGAAATAATTTTTTATAAGTCTCTAAGTAATATAAAATGTAATATAATTATAGTTTATTAAAGTGTAGAGGTGTCTACTACTATTTTATACATCTTTACCATCTGTTATTTGCTCAAGTAAGCACAACCTAAACCCAATAGTCGCTGGTCGTTCTCCCCTGTATATAGGATATTCACAGAAACACTTTCAGCTTTTATAAAATAATAAAGTTCTGGTCGTTGTGAATTCTTGATATTCGTAGACTTGCTAGTTCGTTTGTTAGTATTTTCTTATTTTACCTTTTTAACGTAGTGAATCAATTCTGCCACATCAGTTTGTTAACTCTTTCGAACCGGAAAATAATCAGCTGGGTAATATCGGCTTTGGTGACTATTTTTATCTGTACGATATACAATATAAACATAAAAATCACAAAATTAAATCCCAATTTCCTTCAGGAGGACCTGGCCGGGATGGGACAAATGTATGTGTCCCATCAACAAACACTAACCGTGACATATTAATACCAACAAATAAACCTAACAGGACACATAAGTGCCATTATCGAGAATGTGCTGAAACACCCCAAATATTCACAAATAACTAGCCAGCTATGCAAGTACTGTCACTTTCAGAGGAGAACTGAAAGGTTTAGGTGTACTTTTTCTGCGCAAAAATTATTTTAAGCCGTCATCTGAATCTCGAAATACCAGACTGGATGGATTTAAAATAAATACAATGCGTAGTCTCTATTTATTGTGAGAAGAGTTCTGTCGGGACGTATGTTCCCCAATAGGCCCGAAAGACTTAAGTTACTTAATTGAAAATGAAATTTTACAACAAAAACAGTTTAAAAATAGGAGATGGTCGGAAATATTTAAATTCCAAAATTACAAATAACCTACTTAATCGGTTCTTGATGTACACTTCAACTCAATTCCATTAAAGTATTTCGCAAATTGCTCAATATATATGGTATTGTATAAAGTAAAATTATTATGTAAAAAATATTGGTAATGTGACAAAAGCGCAGACCTCATCAATATTCATATAGGTATTATTTGTGATCAACTATGCTGGATTCAATATAAGTCAAAATGGTTGTTTCAGTAACATTTCCTGGGTCATTTTTGGTAATTGAGGTGGATTTAAATTACGCTGAAGAATAATACTTGAATAAATTTTCAACCGAAGATTATGTGATGGCATATATTATATTATATATCGGGTATATCTAAAGAATTTAGAAATACAATTGGAAAATTTACGTTTTCACTTTTATCAACAACAGTAGTGATTGATTTAAAATACCTCACATCGCCTGGTAATAACTGTTGTATCTGGAAATTATTATTGTATTATTTATTCCCTCAACATCTACATTTGTGGGCGCTAATGTAGCCCGATTACTGCGCAAGTTATGATCCAAGTAATTAATTTTTATTCCCGGGAAAATACTCCCGGTTAATCAAATATTTACGTGAAAAGCAATTTAAAACTTGCATTGCCTATTTGGTTGCAGTACCATTCCAAATATCTAGCAGTTATTCGGAATATATTTGTGTTGGTTTATCAATTTGCCATTTTACTTATTACGTATAAGAACGAATGTTTAAACATTCGTTAATATCATTGGCCAAAGTAAGCCAACGCGATATTATATAATATTTCTTTTGTATTACCAAATACGTATCGTCATAATGCTTACATTAAAATTAAGCGTAATACGAAAATATGCGTTACATAAACATGAACGACGCCTAATATATTATTATCATTACTCTTACTAATTATTAAGTTAAGATTAAAGACGTGATTTTAACAACCCAATTCGAATATGTTTTCGAATATATTCAATTTAATGTCTACAATTTGTAAAATGGTTTGTTTTCCTGATTTATGCACAGTAAAGTAAAATAATCTGATGATTGTGCTATATCAGTAGTAGGAGTAGTCCAAACTGTAACATAAATTTAAGTGGTGACAATGGTATAGGCAAATTTTGCAATTTTATATTTTCGAACGGACAAACATATAAGCCGGACGTTATTCCTTTGCCCGCTTTTGCACCTGTAGTAGTTTTGTGGAGGGTAAGATGTTAATACCTGATTTCACCATATTTCTGCTTATATCATTAAAGTTTAAAAGGTAATATTCTCATTATGTTTGTTAAAAGTTGGTGGTATATGTGCATTAAATGAAGGAATCACGCTCAGTTTTAAAAGATTAAATGACACGTGCCTTACTTTTTTTACAAACTATTACATACTCATATGACTTTATATGCATATATTCAGGCGTGTTGTTTTAATTTAAAAGTTGTCGGAATCAGAATTGAAACCGATAAAAAAATGTAGTACTTGTAGGCGTCATGAATTTAGATATTATTGGTATGTCGATCGAAACAGAAATTGAATCGGTTTTAGGTGTCACGGAAATCAATTTTATCGGTTTTGTTATCAGAAACAAAGCAGAAGATAGTCGCTGACAGATTTAAAATGTAAGTTAACAAATTATTTTAAATTATTGTTACGATTTAATTTATCTTTATATCTATAGGAGAAAACAACAAAATGTCGTAGTTATCAATTTATGAAAAAATCCAGATATTTTAAGAGGATTTTCATAACGTAAATTAACACCCAACTGCGTCTTTATTCAGTCGATAATGTGATATAAATCTGTAAAGTAAGCCTGTATACAAGCATACAAGTATATGCAAACCAAATTTTACATGCGATTGCCCTGGTGCATCAAGTGGATTACTGTGATCTTTTAATATATTCCATTTAATATTTTTGTTGCCTTTTCTTACAGTAAAATAAAAGCGAAAAAAACGGAACTCATTGTAAACTTTAGTAGACTTATTCAGTATTTTAAATTTATCAAACACTTCCAAATCTATTCATTTGCAAGTTCTGTCACAGCTGTAAACAGCTGATTCGAATATTGGTTTTGCGTATGTTAAAAAATACGAAAATCCAATCTGATTTTGTAACACCATTAAAAATCAAAATCGGTTTGCAATTCTGACAACTACGCAAATCTGTCTTCCCATCTACAATGTCAACCTTCTCTGAGTGCCAAAGAACACGAATACCAAATTTTACTAAAGCTATCGCTTCCAATTCAATCTCGGCGTCATTTCTTTTAGCTCTCATAAACAACCTTGTCGCGAGAGAAGCCACAATATTACAGTAGGGCAGTGTGCTTAAGAGGAAATAGAGTAGCTATTTATGTTCGATGTTAAGGTTATAGACCAATCGTCAGAACTTAATAAGATCAAATAATAATAATAAGTCATTTTACGTTATAAAATTGGCTTATATTCAGTAAGCCAAGCTTGTGAGTAGTGTAAAAGAAGCAAATAAAAATATACTTTGGGAACATTCATGTTCATGTCTAATATTTTATAGTACAACCTTCTTTATACAATATAAAGATTTTAAGTGAGAACGAATACCAGCTTACCTTGAATGTACAATACCCATCGAACTTTACCTTAGGAATTAAATGAGAACCACTTATACCAGTTTCAATTTTTTTAGATATGTGATTCTAATTTTTTAAAGAAAACTGTGCAGGTGAAGATAAAAATATTTACGAATCATATACATTCGTGTATGATGTAATATTGTAATTTAAACATTAAAACAAATAATATGTGATAGGGAAATGTATATAGGCATATACATACAGCAAATAAAAATGTCTACATTTACAAAACTACCCTTCATATATATGTATAACATTTGATGCAAACTTATGTACCTATGTTTCTTCAAACCAATTTGATAACAAAATTTTCAGTGATGTTGATTACTGCTATCTTGTTAACGTTGTTCGTTGCTCTAAATTTTTGAGTACACATATTTTAGTTGTATTTGTTATCTAAATAAAATTGTATTTACTCACGAATTTAGGATTATGAACGCTATTTCATATTTGTCAGATTCTGTCGTTTGTTGATTTACATGACGGATTCAAAATAATAATAAAAAACTGATAAGCGATATCAATTTTTACAGTGCGTTCAAAAAATAACGTTTTTCCTTTGTACGATCGATTCGCGGAAAACTGTTTTAAATTTTTGCAAATTAACACATGTTCAAATGCGCGTAAAATTCGGCCAGTTTTTTTCGAACTTCATAATGTGTCACGTCGTGCCGTGAAATTAGAAAAATGAGTGCTCAGTATAAGAAACGTTTAGCAGCCTTTCTAACAAAGCACTCTGAAGGTCCCAAATGGGCCTAAACTGGAAATGAAAATGTACACATGTGAAGATGTGGTCTGACCATTCTAGAGAATCTGGTAACGAAAATGACAAACGAGGAAGAGGGAGCAATCACGTAACATCTAAAAGAGAGGACAAAGCTCCTGTTCTTTCTCAGTCTTAAAGAAGCTAAAATATTTTTTTTTAAAAAGGGATCAGATATATCTCTAAATACAATATGGGACAGTGTTCTGAGAGCTGGCATCACACATTGAAAAAAGATTGGATTGGAGCGATGTAATACAGGGTGGCTCAAGAATGGTGCTACCTAAACAAACCGTAATAACTTTTTATAATCATTGCATTACATTTTTTTTTTTAATTGTATAGAAAATTTTATTTAATCTTATATAATTATTTAATTTTAAAAATATGAATCGTGAATGACCTTCCAACTCAGCCACGCATATCCGACACCTAATTAGAAACTTTTTCATTGCGGCCTGAAGGGTTGAAGTCGGGATTGCCTCAACTGTCGTTTTAATGGACTGCTTCAGTGCAGTCAGATTTCTGGGTTTTGTTTTGTACACCCCATAAAAAAATTCAAATTCGTTCAACATCGTTAAATAACGGTGCCCATTGACAGTTAGTGTTACACCATTTTATAAAAAAGAAGTATTGCCCTTGATGAAACTGCGGACCACACAGTGACTCCTTCTGGGTGAAGTTCCATCTCGTCAATTTTGCTTGTATATATTTCCGTTAAGATCAAATTAGGCCTCATCAGACATAAACAGACAATTTATCAAGTTATTGTCTTCTTCGGCCGTTTCACTAATTTCAAAATTCCAGGCGAATAGGCAAATCTATAAGGTTTAACCGGCCTGTCATTTAAACTTTGTACGAAAACAGGTTTAAGTCATCATGAATTATCCGTTGTAATGATCATCTGCTAACTCCAACTTGCGCCGATAAGTTGCGAGTCGAAACTCTTCGATTTGCCTGAATTGACCACGCAACAGCCGCGATTGTTTTTTGGACACGAAAATACGGATCTCGATGGTACGGTCTTCTTACAATACTTCCAGTTTATGCAAACATGTTTACCAACGTCATAATGATCCCTCTACTCTTACCGCCAAAATCCCGTCTGAGTTCCCTTTGGACGGAAATGACGGACTACAAAGCATGGTACCGCTGCACTATATAAACCATCTTTTCGATATCCCCAACATTCATTTTGAAAAAATTTATATAAAAACCTGCCAATTAAAAAATTTGTAAGTCGATTACCCACACAGAAAAAAAGTAATTACGGTTTGTTTTTGTAGCACGATTCGTGAGCCACCCTGTATTTACAGATGAGTCAACTTTTGTTCATTCCCTTGAGACGTGTGCGATGAAGGAAAGGAAACATTTATTTAAAGGAGTGTTAAGTACATCCATGTTTATGGATGCTTATCTGTTCATAGATTCGGGGATTGGGGCGGCATAATTTGATGGGCGACAAAAGTTTTGAAATACCTGAATTTAAAGGCGAAAAAATTAAAGTCAATCAATTTCAAAAATTGGTTCAGATTAGTTTTTATAAAAAAATTTCTGTAGAATACATTATAATTTAACTCATTAATATACTTCCCAATCTGTATAGGTAAGATGTTAATTTTTTAATAGATCAATTATAGTCCTTATCGAGTAATGTTTTTTACTTTCTGTCCCTTTAGTGAGATTAATAATACACGTGTATGAAGCGTTTTGAAATTACTAAATCTGAATAACTTCTCAATTTGTTTTTTTGTGAAATAAAAATACCGTATAAATGTATGTTTTAAATATCATTTTGATATTAATTCAAAAGTGTCGGAACATTTTTTGTTTATAAAAATAATTTTTCATGAAAAATAAATCCCGTCCTTCTCGATGTTGAATTTTTTGAGTCATCGAAATAATTGGTAAAAAAATTAAATTTGTATCTAAAATTAAAAAAAATCATTTGATATTCCTCAAATTTGCAATAGTCTTTAATTAAATCTACAAATTTATTAATTTCTGAAATTCCAAGAGCAAGAATTTCGAAATTTTTTAAATTAAAATATAATATGTGAGCTGATATTATTTTAATTTTAATATTATAATATTAAAGTAATCGACTTAGGATATAGTTACATTTATGTGCTTAATATAAATATAAATAAACGGTTTGGACATAATGAACTGTCGGGGCCAATCTAGCTTATAAATAAGCTTTTAGCAGATTACGTTTCTTGTGCCGCCCCTTCTGTAAATTTGGTAGGATCATGTGCAGTTGAATCGGTAAGAGAAGCAGTCGACTTCTTTTCTGCTTTGCAAGGACCATATGATTTCTTTACTATATCTACACATCGTTGGGAGATTTTGGTACAGCGTACAAATTTAAGAGTAGAGATTCTTCCTCAAACTTGTTGGTCTGCTCGATATGATGCATGTTACGCATAAGAAAAAGAGTGGTTTGCAATAATTGATGTACTGAAATTTATTGACGAAAGCAGAGATGAGAAACCGACTACGCGATCTGAAGCTACGGTAATCCTAGTAACCGTTTGGAATGTAATTTTAGATCGTTTCAATCAAAAAGCCAAAGCAATATCTGTAGATCACCGAAGATACGTTGCAAGAAAAAAAAAACAAGAAAAATTCTGCCAGATGAGTCACGGGTAAATGAAAGAACATCTTTTTCTGGACAAGAAATTTTTCGCACAAATGTTTATTACCCTGTTAAAGGTACTTTGAGTGTACATTTGGCCGGGCGTAAGAGTGTATATATATAAAGCTTTACGAAAATTTCTTGTGTTTTTGATGATTTATCTGAGATAGGTACAAACAAATTGAAAAATCTTGCTATTGAACTTGTCAGTAAGTATCCTGACCATTTAGAAGAGACGTAAGGCAATGAATGTATTCATTTACATTGTCAACTTAAAGATTCCTTAGCAAATACGGAAGATGTACGCTATGCACAAAGAATATGTAATGTATTGCATTCATGAACTCTTCGAAATGTTTATCCAAATGTGGACATTTCTTTCCGTATTTTTTAAGTATTCGGACGACAAATTGTTCAGGAGAAAGATCTTTCTCCACTCTAAAAAGGCTAAACACTTATTTACGCCCAAGCATGGGCCAAGGTAGACTTAATGCTCCGGCATTAGTATCTATCGAAGCCCAACTAGTCCAAGAAATTAATTCTGACGATATTATCAACATTTTTTCGCGCAGAAATTTTCAAATAGACTAATTTAATTAAATTTATTTATCTGTTTAAAGTTTATAACTTATTTATCTGTCACGTTTATTACTTTTAAACTTTCCATAATTCAAAAAATAAAACATTTATTCACAAACTTTACTTGGTACGAAAGAAAACTACTTTTTGGCAATATAATGTAGCCTATAAAAAATAATTTTTGATATGTAGTATATCATGCACGTCATCAGGTACTACATATTTATGTTCATATTCCAGGATAATTGCTTACATTCACCTGAGATTTATGTCTGAAGACCTTAATGATGTCATATACATATTGCTGAACGTCGAAAGAACAAAAGTTCAAGCGCATTTAAAGATCACTTCTAGAAAAATTCTGCAAAACAAGCGAAAGATATAAATTATAATATTTCTTATTATAACTTATATAAATATTTTTAGTTAAGAAGTGTCTATTTCGATGATTTTGTTTTTTTCTCCAATTCCTAGCTTTTACCTGGTTTGTGCAGTGCTTCCGGGTAAATCTGGAACTTCCGTTGTTATCAGGAAAAATTCCACAATTTTATTTTCCTATTTAAAGTCGATTTACACAGAATTATTATTTAAACAAATATTGGAATATGGTAAGAAAACAAATTCTAACGAGAAAGTACTGGAACATATAAGATTACTCGGTATAACTTAAACATGTGTTATTATTATAATAAATGGGGTAGACTATATTTGGTATGAATGATATAGCTCACATTTGATGCCAAAAATCAAAGGTTGCAACATATCAATCAATATTTGCAACTTAAAAGTTTATACTCAACACTTTTACTTACAGTTACTAAATAAAAAAAAAAACTCCGATATCAAGTGGATAAACATATTTGCAAAAGTCTGGTGGAATTATGAGAATTATTACAATGAAGTATGTACTATGTATATCGGAGCTCCTGTAATTTGTGGACCACTCGTTTTAAACATTTTTGGCATCAGGACATATTACTAGGGTCAGCTTGAGCTGGTTTTATCAATTTTTGGTATAACGACACACCAATACCAGAAAAAAACGCTCTCTTAATTTCACTAAGATAACTCACTTATTGACCGCTATGTTCCTATGATGAATCTTGTATTATTTACAGGTAAAAGTTGAACAAGTAAAAACGTTAAAAAATCCGATCCAAACAATTTCTTCGGATGCTATTATACAAGAACTTGATTCCGATTGTTTAGTTTGTATGGCAGCTATATGCTATAGTGGTCCGATATCGTCCATTCCAACAAATGAGCAGCTGCTTGGTGAGAAACGGTCATGTGCTAACTTTAACATCGATTGACAGACATTGCTAAATCAACTTAGCTCATCATGCTGAACATTTATATATACTTGTACACTTGTATATACTTACCAGTGACTGTTCATATAAAGAGGAGAAAATCAATAAAAAGTAAAGTAGCTAAAAGTTAATAAAAACAAGAAAAAACGATGACTTCGGTTGCACCGAAGCTATAATACCCTTCACAAATATAAAGGTTCCTTACATAATTTGATTCCGATTTTTCAATTTCTATGGCAGCTATACGCTATAGTGATCTAATCTTTCTTCGGATAATACATTACGCCTTAAACAATAAATTATGCCTATTTGGATGTAATGTAGATACCTCTTCAACAGAAATAGTTTTCCCTACAAGCACTTGTTTCGGATCGTTCAGTTTGTATGGCAGCTATATGCTATAGTGATCTGATCTGAACAATTTCTTCGGAGCCTTAAACAATAATCCATGCCTAAGTTTGTGAAGATATCTCGTCTAATGTAAGAGTTTTCCTTGCAAGCACCTTACTCCGATCGTTTAGTTAATATGGCACCTATTTGCTCTAGTGATCTGATCTGAACAATTTCTTCGAAGATTACATTGTTGAAGTAGAAAGAACTCATGCCAGATTTCGATATTACGTCAAATAAAAAAGTTTCCCGTACAAGTACTTGATTCTGATTGTTCAGTTTATATGGCATCTATATGCTATAGTGGTATGTTATCGTTCCAACAAATGATCTTAGTGAGGAAAGTACAGGTGCAAAATTTCGTATATGTACAGACAGACGGACGGACGGGCAGACGGACATGTCTAAATCAACTCAGCTCATCATGCTGATTACTTATGTATATCTTTTATAGGGTCTCCAATGTTTCCTTCTGGGTGTTACAGACTTCGTGGCAAACTTATTATACATTGCTCAGGGTATAAAAATTCGGTGGAATTAAAGAAACATGCATACACAACTTATACAATAGTTTTTATAAAAATATCACATAGTTCAACACATTATTAACTTTTGATTCAAAAATAAAACTCCTGTTACATGGTATATATTTGAAAAATTATAAAATTAAAAGGCCGAACAATATATTAGTAAATTACTAGGTATCTTATTAGGCAAATATTTCGAAATTTCATCTAGTCAATAAAATAAGGGGTATATAAGGAAGAGATCAACCAGAGAATCGGAAATCATTATATAAGCGATATGGGATTTAGGCCGAGGTTGCAAATCACTGTATCAGGTACATTGGTGGCATAGAGAGGGATGAACTGATTGTATTAACTGTTTTCATTACTCAAGTATACTCGAAAACATGTTTTCACGCTATTTTAGGAAAAAAGTTTACACATTAACTGATATATTTGGTATAAAGCGAACCGGAAGTTTGAAATTGTTATAAGTTATATGGGGGATATGGGGGATATGAGTAGAATTGACTTGATTTTATCCATTTTTGGGATCTGCACGTATTATTGTATCGCATAGAAGCTGGTGTCAAAATTGGACGATTGGCGTGGCACCGCCCAACTTCAGGTTATATCACATAGCTCCGAACCTACTCCACCAATTTCAACCAAATTCAGCATCTCATAACATCATACCATGACAATCCTACGTTACACGTGGAAAATGTCGAAAATCGGACTACAACCACATATATTTCCCATAAAACACATTTTTAAATCACATCTGCTTCCTTCACAGTATACAAATCAAGAACCAATAAATATATCGGGATAAAATTTCCACAAATAGTGTCTTCCATATTTAAACTAAGTCAAAATAGGACCATAACTGTTCAAACCCCCAGATACCGAAGTGGACCCAAGTTCCTATGGCCGACTTTTTACAGAAAATACCGGTCAATGTGTGAGATATATAACTAAGGTTCGGAGATAATCCTTTTCTGATAATAATATGTCTGTCCCACAGATTTTCCTCACTACCACGATCTCCTGTTCCCAATTTATGCTTGGGTCATAATTTGGAACTTAGTCATAGCACTTCATAGGTCTTAAATAAACTTTAAATTTAATTTAATTTTCTATTCTATTAACTTGTGTTATTCTTCATACATTGACTTAGTTTCAATACCATTTGAGTATTTTGCTTGCCTGAAATATTTATATATGTATATTAAAATCAAGTTAAATAGCTCAGAGATAATGATATAAGCTCAACCGAAGTGGTTAAATTTAATATATCAGTTATATCAGGAAAACATCAACTAGAAGATCAAAGTCAATATATTAGACCAAGCTCTATACCATTTTTATTCGTATTCAGGGCTACACCATATTATTTTAAAGAAAAATTGTTTACATAATTTCAATAACATATCACACATTTGGACCAACCTTAACGGTTTAAAAACACTTGGAAAGGCAAAATGGACTGATATCATGAGTCGCGTATATTGGGTCTAGGGAATGATCTGTACTGGTGGCCTTACCATTTGTTATTATCTAAATATACTCGAAAAAAGTTTTTACACAATTTTGAGAAGATCTTTCCCACACTGACCGACACATTGGACACAAATCTGTTAGATTAACAAAAATCAATAAATGTATATATAGTATATAAGAGCTAGAGAAAATTGTTGATCGATTTCATATTATGCACATATTCTAAATTTTAGTTAACCAAATACGTAGGCCTTTTATGTCTTTTATATTTCGGGATTTTTCAATCCTGGTGTTCCAATCTGGCAAATCACAACTTTATCGTAAAGTTTGACATTGTTGATGTTATACATACTCAGAACGTTTTGACATACCAGCATTATTTGTTAGCAGAAATCTAAAGTATTTATCTCTTTCAAAAAATGCAATTAAATCGCGAACATTTTCACACGATCTTTTTTGCAACTTTCGAGTTGGATTACCGCAGCAACAGTGCATTAATGACCTAAATTCACTTTTTCAACATGAAGCTCCATCAAGGACCAATGTTTATCGCTGATAAGGTGAATTCAATCGGGGTCGTAGATCACTTAAAGACGAATTTCGTGTTGTTCTAGAAACAATTGATGCTGCGCACAAACTGATATTGCAAGAACGTCATGTGATCTATCGTGACATTGCGACATCTATATGCATTAGTGGGGCAAGCATAAATTTAATATTGCATGAATATTTGACTGTAAAAAATTTGTTCATGTTGGATCCCACACAATTTGACAATCGTTCAAAAAAAGGCTCGTGTCAATTGGTCGAGAGAAATGTTAAAAAAATTCAATGGATGCGCTTCGAAACACCTATGACATCGTGACAATTGATAGATCGTGGAATTACGCATATTAGCCCGAAAGTGAATAGCACTCGAGCTCTCACACATCAAATAAAACAATTGCATTTTTGAGCACTCGAAATATCGGTTTGATAAGTCATCCGTCGTATAGTCCAGATCTAGCACTAAATGATGACTTTACTTTTTATTCCTATACGTAAAAAATAAACTAAGAGGTTAACATAAGTCTATAGATTTTAATGGAGAATATTTGGAAAAACAATAAAGCGATTTTCGATGATGAATATTTGTTTTTGTTCTCTAATCCCGAAACATAAAAGGCAACCTTCTTGTTTTACATAATATAAATTTTGATAAGATATCTTAAAAATTTACTGTTATATCTACATATATGTACTAATATTATTAAGGGGTTAGATTTGATTATTTGTTTCTTTGAATTGAATAGGATTCGAAACTACTTGGCGAATTTGAAAAATTCTTTCTCCGTTGGAAAGCTTCACACTCTCCGGAAAACATCGAACAAAATAATGCATTACGACTTTGCAGAACATACTTTTATTATAGATTTATCTACAAAAAATTTTGCGTTAGCATATGACTAACTGTTATAGTTACGTCACAATAAATGTTTATTTATTAAAAAACTAATAATTAATATGCCGCATCTGTAAAAACTCTTTATTTGTACTTTAGTACTAATACCTTTCAAAATTAATTACTTCATATTCAAGACTGATTCAATGATTTATATAACTTTTTGAATTATTCAATTCGGGCATACCATTCGAATGTAAATATTAAAAACAAGAAAAAACGTGTACTTCGGTTGCACCGATGCTATAACATTGCCCTTAACAAATACAAAGGTTCCTTACAAGAACTTGATTCCGAGCGTTCAATTTTAATGGCAGCTATATGATATAGTGACCTGATCTGAACAATTTTGAACAAAGAATACATTGTTGCCTTAAATAATACCTCGTGCCGAATTTCGTGAAGATAGTTTTCAATGCAAGCACCTTATTCCGATCGTTCAGTTAATATGACAACTATATGCTATAGTCTTTCGACTTATACAATTTCTTTGGAGATTGCATTATTGCTTCAAGTAATAATCCATACTAAATGTCGTAAAGATACCTTCAAATGAAAGAGGTTTTCATACAAACACTTGATTCCTATCGTTCAGTTAATATGGCAGCTATATGCTTTATTTTAATTCATTATTTTACATTCCGCCTATTATGGATATATGTTATTGATTCAAAACTTTTGTTTAATCTATGCCATATGTATTGGTTTTATTTAAAAAAATATACATATCCACTTTTAACTGTGGTCGTCATTTTCACCGAACTATGTCCCTCACAGGTTCCTGTGTTGACAAGGGATTTTTTCATATCGGTTAAGTTCATAACTATTTCGGTATAAAAGTAAAGATTTGAGATTAAAAAGTATTAGATAAAAATATAAAAACCTGTTTTGGCGCTTTTTAGACTTTTTAATTTTTTTTTGTAATTTTGGGAACCCATATCCCAAAATAAAGTTTTTTCTTTAATTATAACCAAGAGAAAGAACATAATACCCACTTCTGATTATGAAAAAACAATATTTAGACAACCGACTAACGTATGGGAAATTTATTGACAGTCGTCATAGCACATCTCAATATTTTACATCCAGACCAAACAAGAATCTTGATTTTTCACTATTTGGCTTTTATACAGCTAAATAAAATAACCAAGAAAAAACTTTGAGTTCAAATATGTCTAAGTCTTTCAATTCAGACCTATCGTGACATACAAACTTAGTTCTAAAAGTATTTAATCAATCATCATTCAAATTATACAAATTAATACATACAAATGGAGTTTTCCTTCAGCTCCGTTTCAGAGATAAAAAACTGTTCAATATGTTCTGATTTATCTGAACCTAAAAATAAATTTTGAAATTCTTCTTCAAAAGATGGATCATTCACATATAATATATTGTAGTACTTTTATACTACGTCGTTGCTGTGAACATTCAGATGGTCTCTTTACATTAAAACAATCTATACAAACGTATAATATAGCCTGACAGACTCCATTAATAGTTTAAAACACTATTACTTACTTGATAAGAGCTTATATTTATTTTTTCCTTTCGTATTCTATGACGAAGAGCCTCATAGAGTGCTCCACGCATTAAAGTCTCCTGTTAAAACTAAAAGTAAATATGTGTTCGACTCAATCGATTTACTTGAAATTTTATACAGAGCTTTTTTATGCATTATACTATCGCACTACGAAAGGATTTTTGGGAAATATTTTTTTTTTAAATATTAAAAAACTTCCGAACGGCAAAAAGCCAGGTAAATAACGAAACATATTTTTCAAACAGCCGCCATTTTGTGAAAAACTTTTCAAAATCCTCTCGTAATGCTATAACCTCTTTAAGGATCACTCAATTATTTCCATTTTGGGTTACTGGGAGCCCTGATATCTTGCACACCAGGCCACGTCATTTTTTTATCAGCCCCACTTTGCCGGCTTGGAATTTTTTAAATTTTCTTTATTTTTAAATACAATATTATAATTGATTTGTACTCTTTAAATATCAATAAAAACATATAAAAAATTTTATGGTACAAAAATTTCTTGTTGGTTTTTATTGATTCCGAAAAAAAACCTAAAATTCCGGTTTTACCCCCTTAAGATGCCACTGCCAGCCTCGACTAACCACTTTTCCCTTAAATTTTAACACAATAACACATTTTGTCTACAGTTTTGCCACGAAGTTTTTAACACCCAGAAGGAAACGTCGAATTCCCTATAAAATATTTACTATATGATCAGTGTCGGGGTACTCGGGTACTCGACGTTGAGCTTACCGGTATAGGGAATAAATGTTATAGACAATTTGTGTGGGGTAATTGTACAATATTTATGTATGTGTTTGTTAGGGGTTATAAGTAAAATATATTTATATGTTATTTGTAAGTATAGACTTAAATATACAATATATATAAATTTAAATGTAACCTGATGTGGGTTGCTATATTGCTGTCTGTTGATTCGTTCTTATTAGACTGACGAGCTATGTTGGTGCTGTTGAGCCTTTTGCATTAACCTCTACGTTGTATTTGTACGAGTTTGGAGAACAATGCAGGGATGTGTTCATTTAGTATGAACATCCCGGCAGCCTTGCAGGGTCTGCCAATAAAAAGTTATTAGATATATTTCGCTTTGGGTTAATAAATATTGCTTTGCAAAGGGCTTAGTGTATATTTAGGGTTTAAATCGCACAAGCACCGGATAGAGTCCAACCGAGTGCAGTGTTTTGTGCGATCACGGGGCTGTTGTCTGGGTGGAATAATCCGGGTTTTATTATCTTTAGGTAGATGTCTGCTCCCAGTTCCAACATGATTTTATCATCTTTGTGGAACATAGGGTCGGCTAGGACTACGTGGTCGAATCTCTTAACGATTTTGCCACTTATATCACGATTGTAGGGTCGGGTCGGTAATTTCTGCGTCATAAGGTAGTTGACTTCGACATGCCAGTCGGGATCAGTTAGTGACCCTATGTCGATGCTTCGGGTCACGCTGAGTGATCGCACGGTGAAGGCTAGGCTGCTCTGTCGGCTGCAGATTGATTTGGTGCTATTTTGAGAAGCCATGTCACTTTAAAGAAATGAGATTAGTTATTTGGTAAGGTGACTATTTTGGTTATTAGGCGGGTAACTGTTCCTTGAGAGGTACGTATGTCAACTACTCTGGTCTTATTGTCTGCACCGAGATAGCTTTTATCGATGCGACCGAGTTTCCATTCATTTGAGGGTAGCATTTTTTGGCGTATAACTACCATATCATTGACCTTTATATTGCGTTGAGGGTATTTCAACCTATACCGTTTGTGGAGTTCTTTTAGATATTCTTATTTCCATCGTTTGCAAAAGTGTTGTTGAAAGATACTCCTTTAACTTTTGCCATCTATGTGCGATACTTAGCTGTGCATCTTCTATGTTAGGTTCTGCTGGGGTTAGTAAAGGGGTACCTATTAAGAAATGGCCTGGAGTTAAGGGTTCTATATTCCTGAGCCTTTACTTAGTGGGTGTAAAGAGCGATAATTCAAGCAGCTTTCGATTCGGGTAAGAAAGGTCTTCGAAAGTGAATTTTTGTATCTGGGACACCTTTTTTAAGTGGCTCTTTAAACTTTTCACACCTGCTTCCCAGTTGGTGCTGTGCCAGTTGATGTTTTGGTGTGTTTCACTTATTGTTACTTGTGTTTTTAGTGATTTTATGAGTTCTCGTTGATTTTTGATTAAGAGTTTAGACGCTCCCCCGAAATTAGTACTATTGTCCGAATGGAGATCGGCGGGACATCCGTGCCTTGGCTGGTGAGATCGCTTGCTGCCTCCAGGTGTATTGCTTGCAAAACAAAGAAATACGCATACATAGCCTTTTTAGCTCTGCCGGTGTAATTTTGTATGTCATAGGGATCGGTGAAGTCGATTCCTGTTGCTGCGAATGGGCGGATTAGGGTGGTACGTTCCGCTGGAAAAGCTGCCATGATTTGAGTAGTTTCTCTCTTCTTGTGTAAGATGCAAGTTTTGCACAGATGGATGATGGACTTGAGCTTAAGCTTCGGTATCTAAAATTCCGTGCACATGAGTCATAAAACTAGCTGGTTGCCACAATGTAGGGTAATTGGCTGAGTAAATTGGGTGAGTATAATCGGATGACGCTCGTTATATGATAATGCGGCTTAGTTGCTCAATCGACCATTACTTCGCATTATTCCTTTGGGAGCGATTAATGGGTTTAGGTTCAGAATTGTACTCATTCTGTGTACGCTGGTTTTTGGGTTAAAGGTTCTCCCTCCTCCTGGAAATACTTTCTTTGGGTTAAAATAATTAACTTCGTGCGGGTAGTTTTGAAATCGTCTGGAGTTATTTCCAACGTTGTGTATGTCTGTTGTGATCTGTAAGGTGACGCATTCGAGCAGAATCTGAATAAATATGATATGACTTTAATGACTTTGGGTAGTGATGAAAATCTATCCAGTATATCCTCTTGTGTTGTGTTGACAAAAGTCTTGATTGGCCGCAGTTCCCGTGTTGTATCTATTGGTTTTCGGATCATTGGCCAATGTTTCGGCTCGAGTTTTAGCCATTGGGGTCCGTGCCACCGAGGCAGAGATCATTGTTAACCATTTCCAGAGGTGTGCTTCCGCGACTACCCAGATCTGCCAGATTGTCCTGGCTTTCGATGTGACGCCAATTTTCGGTTCCAACCTTTTCTGCAATTGTGACAACTTGATGGGATACAAGGGTTGTCCATGAGCATGGGGATTTGCTTAGCCAAGAAAGAACAATTGTAGAATCCGTCCAAAGGAGAGTGCTGTACTGAGTAATGTTTGATTGGGGTAGGGTCGCATCCACTAGAATCGCCAGAAGAACCGCTCCACAAAGTTCTAGCCTTGGTAATGATATACTTTTTATTGGGAACACACGACTCTTGGATATAAAAAGAGTTGACCAGGTGTTTGTGTTTGTAGAAACACTGATGTATAGGTTTGCTGCGTAAGCTTTTTCTGATGCGTCAGAAAATATATGAAAATTGATAATCGCGGATGTCGAATAGTGGATCCACCGAGGAATTTCAATAAGATTTAGTGTTTCGTAATCCTTTATGAAGGTTTTCCAGCGATGCAGAGTTAAGGGTTTTAGACTCTCATCCCAATCGGATTTATCGAGCCATATCTGTTACATTATCAATTTGGCTGTGTCGAACAATTTTGCTATAATCGATAATATTTCTCTTTTAGTAAACGATATCTTATAGTGAATAGGGTTGATGAGAAAAAAGAATGCATCTATTTTGCATTCCATCTGATCCCCAGTATTTTTGTGCTATTGGATTCCAGTAAACTGAGTAAGTTGGTATCCAACAGGTGTTCTTGTGAGATTTCAGATAAAACTTTTGGGTCATTTGCGTAGAGAAAATCTTGCGGACTCCAAAGATGAAGTGAGTTCGTCTTCGCCATCTTCGAGTTGATACGTCATGTGCTCCTGCAAGTATTGTACATCATCGACGTACATTCCGTTTCGAAGTATCTCTGCTGCTTGTGGGTGGGTTCTTTGTACATCATCCGCCAATTTAAGGAGGGTACGGATAGCTAAATATGGGGCACAGTTAATACCAAACGTAACAGCGATTTCCTAAATAAGATTTTTTGAAGCGGAATGTGTTTGCCACTAGAATTACCATTACCAGGTATGCTTGCAGAATAGGTCCAGTGTGTAGTACATCGGTGAGACTGTTTCTATTTGAAGTGGGGCATTATGCGTTGAATACTACTAGCAGTTGGGTCGTTAAGCGATCGGTTTTGATGACTGCGTGATGTGGTAGATAGTATGTTTTCGTATTCTCTGCGGGGTCATATTCTATTTTGGTCATATGACCGAGTTCCAGGTACTCGTTGATGGCCTTGTCGTATTCCGTTTTATTTCGCGTTTTCTAGATAGGGATTGTACATTTCTTAGAAACTGAGCTAAAGCTATATGTCTTGAGTTGTCCACGTCTATTTTTTTTTGGGGTTTTAAAGAGTAACGTTACCACGTGGCGCCCAGTTGAGTGTCTACGGGTTGTTATTTGATAATTTTGCTCACACAGTATATCCGAAGTTGAGGGTAGAGGTTTTTTCGGAACTTCTTCGACTTCCCAAGATTGTGTGAGCAACTTGTATGGGGTCGTCTTATTGAAAAAGGACAATATTGAGGGTGAGATTTTTCTGGTGTAGGTCCGGAAAGGATCCAACCGAATTCTGGTTCTTGGGCTAGCAATGACCCTAGTACATTTTTCTGTACGCCACTGAGAATTATTTGTGGGTACAGATCACTTCCGATAAGGATGTTGACAGGTCTGGGTTTATAGAAGCATCATGAATGTCAGCTAAGCTCAAACTGAATTCTTTATTAGAAATGATTCTATCAAGTTAGTGAGTGGGTAAGTTATCGGTTAAAGTTTTTAAGATAAACGCGTGGGTTGTTATCTTAAACTCCCTTTTTGTTAGTGAACGAATTGTGAGTTCGCAAGTATGTAGCTGTTGCCAAGACTGTGTTGTTGAATCCAGTCACTTGTGCGTTTTTCTTGAATGTGGATATGTCCAATTTTCTGACGGAAACGAACGTAGCTTCTGACCCAGAGTCTATTATTGCTCGAGCTGTATATAATTGCATTGTATGGGATGGGTATGGGGCATCTCTATGAAAAAGACTGTTATGTTTCTTTCTACATATTCTGCATGAGTATTTGCTATTGAAACCATGCGATAATGCAAGGCAAATAAAACAGTAACCATTATTTTTTATTACGTTTATTCGGGTCTTGACATTTATTCGTAAAAACTTTTCGCATTCTAGAAAGGAATGTTGGGTTCTACATAATTTACAACTCTCAATGTCTTCGGGTTTTTTGAGATCTTACAGGGTTTTCACTAGCGTGTGAAAAACTCAATGTTCAAGTTCCAGAGACGTTCGCGTGAAAGGTATTAAATCTCCTATATTTTCCTTTTCCATAGGTCTCACTGTCGGATTGGGTAAGTCAGCTAGATTTCCTACTGCTTCCAAAGATCTGTATCAATGGGTGAGAAATGCGTCGAAAGTTTTCCATGATGGTATTTCGGAGTTGTCTTCTAGGGTGTCCTTAAATTGATGAAGTAAAGTTTTGGGTAGTTTCAATCCACACAAGAAGATTAAGATTGGGTCCCACTAGTGGTGTCTATGTATACATTATGAAAACTTTTAAGTAAATTGTTGACGGTTCTCTGAAGGTGTTTAATCCCGTTTCCACTTTCTTGGTTTGCTTGGGGTATATTGAACAAAATTTTTGATTGCGCGTTGACTTGAACTCGCTTGTTTTCGTATTGCGATACCAGGTCCCTCCATGCCATCAAGAAACCATCATCTGTTAATGGCGCGTTTTTAACTATTGCTCTTGCTTCTCCTCGGGTTTTTTGAATTATGTGAAACAGTCTCTCCACGTTACTAATTTTATGATTGTTTACATATATAGCCGTAAACATGTCTCTGAAGGAGGGCCAGGTTACGACGTCGCCATAAAAATGTCCGTGTTACGAGGGGGTAGATGAATTGAAGATCCTGTGTCCCGCGACGTGTTAAGCACAAAGTTTATTTTGTTGTATATATTTGTTTTCACTTTGCCCTTTTCTTCCATATTGCACTGATATATTGGTGTATGCATTAATTCGTGCGATTTTTTACGAAAATTAAGACTTTATTGCGAAAAAATTGTTATACATTTAATGTTCAAAGTATTGCCCATCGGAAGCTATGATGTTTGCCCATCTTTCTGGCAGTTTGTGGATCCCATCCCAAAAGAACTTCTCCGGCTTGGAAGTCAAGAAAGATTCAATCCAATTTCTGATACCCTGTTCTGAAGAGAAGCGTACTCCGGTGAGGGCATTCTGCATTGATCTGAACAAGTGGTAATCGGAAGGTGCTATGTCTGGGCTATAAGGCGGATGAGGTAGAACTTCCCACCCACAGTTTTCCAAATAGTTTTTAACTGGCCGAGCGTTGTCATGATGAAAAATTATTGATTCGTGTCTGGTCGCATATTCTGGTCGTTTTTCCGCGATGGCCTTTTTCAAACGAATCAATTGTTTTCGGTAGAGGTCCCCATTGATCGTCTGACCCGATTTCAATAGCTCATAATAGAGCACACCCTTGTGGTCCCACCAAATACATAGCATAACCTTAGCAGCATGGATATTCGGCTTTGCCGTGGATGTTGATGGTTGGCCGGGCTTCACATACGATTTCTTGCGCTTTGGGTTATCATAATGAATCCATTTTTCATCGCCAGTGACAATCCGATGCAAAAACGACTTCTTTTGGTGGCGTTGAAGCAACATTTCCAACATGCAGAATCGACGTTCGACGTCTCTTGGCTTTAATTCATAAGGCACCCAATTTCCAAGCTTCTGGATGAATCCTAATGATTTTAATCGTCTGGAAACGGTTGCTTGATCAACTCCTAATACTTTTGCAAGTTCTTCTTGCGTCTGGCATGCATCTGCGTTGAGCAATGTCTCCAATTCTTCGTCTTGAAGTTTGTTTGGCTGTCCGGGTCGTTCTCCGTCGTCTAAGTCGAAATTGCCACTTTTAAACCTTGCAAACCACTTTTGGCACGTTCGTTCGGCTAAATCATGGTCACCATAAACGTCCAGTAAAATACGATGGCGTTCGGCAGCACTTTTCTTCATGTTAAAATAATGAAGAAGAACTCCCCGCATAAACACTTTATCTGGTACGAATTTCGACATTTTCAAATGAGTGAAACAAATTGTTGTTCACGCTCAAACAATTTATATCTACTGAAAACGACGCGAAATGGCAGTACCTTTGAAATGAATATAGCCACAGATGAATACGACGCGAAATAAAACTAGTAGAGCCCTCTCTTAGAAAACCGCACGAATTAATGCATACACCAATATTTTTTAAATATTTGGGTCTATGTACTTACAGTTTTTTCCACGTATGTATTCCTTACTGCTTTGTTTGGTTGATTGGGTGGGTGAATATATAGAACCTGAGAATCCGGTGGTTAATTGGGTAGGCGAATATGTATGACGTTTGATGATCCAAACGGTGGTTAATTGGGTGGGTTCTATTTTATCGGGCACTAAACCGGTTTGAAGGACCAAAATGTCGAGGTACTCGACGTTGAGTTTGTGTACCAAATAAAATAAAATGTTAATTAAAATTCAACAAAATTTAACTTTAATGTATTTGAGTGTATAGGATATAAATGTTATAAACAATTTGTGTGGGTTAATTGTACAATATTTATGTGTGTGTTTGTTAAGGGTTATATGTATAATTCAATTTATATGTTATTTCTAAGTATAGACTTAAATATAAATACAAATTTAAATATATTTTTGTGGTGCTGCTGTTGTTGTTGTTATACTGCTAGGGCGATCTGCTTTCGCGCCTTTTTCGTATTAATAGGAGTTTGGAGATGTGTTCATTTGGTATGAACAATCAGCGTGACCTGCAAAGTTGATTTAGCCATGTCCGATCGTCTGTCTGTCTGTATATATGCGAACTAGTTGATCAGTTTTTGAGATATCTCTCTGAAATTTTTCATACGTCCTTATTTCCCCAAGAAGCTGTGCTTTTGTCGAAACCGCCGAACCACTATAGCATAAAGCATAAGCATTACTACAATATCTGATTAAATTTTTTAGATCGGATGACTATAGCATATAGCTGCCATACAAACTGAACAATCAGAATAAAGTTCCTATAAGGAAAACTTTTTTTATTTAAAAAAATACCTTTACGAAATTTTACATGGATTATTATCCAACCCAATGCTACAATATCTGAACAAATTGTTCGGATCAGACTACTATAGCTTACAGCTGGCCTACAAACCGGTCGATCAAAATCAAGTTTTGTATGAAGGATTTTTATTTGTGCAACCAAAGTTAAGTTTTTTCTTGTTTAACCATAAATCAATACGAAAAAAAAATTGGTCTAAGTTACTTAATTGTATAGGAGCATATATTCCACCAAAATCAGTTTGATCATACTAGGGTTAATGTTAGCATCGGCAGATTTTAATTGCACTCCTCCGATGGTCGATGTAAGATTCAGGGAAACTGGGTATATGAAAGGGTCCATACTGGAACATTTCGAAATTCTCTCCTTCTTCGACTGCATAGCACAATCTTTGATCATTGCGTCGCAGAGTTTAATCTTGATAGTTTTTCTCTGCTCACATACCGAGGAGTGTCTGACCTCACTATCAATAGCATCAGTGTACTTTACTATCAGACCCTTTTGGGTTCCTGGTCATAACGCCCTTGTTCCGATTACATCGAGTTGCGTCTTTGTTGTCCTCTAACGTTTTACCGCTGGTCCTCTGAACTACTAACAACTAACTCCTGTGCGACTGCGAATTCTTTCTGTCCTAGTGTGAAACTCAACTACTTGCTCTCAGTAAGGTTCATCTTGCCGTAATCGTAGGACTGGCCATTTCCCAATAGGTGGAAACATCAACGCAAATTCGAGGTTGAAATATTTCAACAATCATATGTTCGGCGAACCTGGAGAAATAACTGGAATTGATATAAGCTGCCTCAACAAAGCTATGTCGATTTTTGAGATAACACTAGATCAGCGGTAATGTATGTATTTCAAATTTCCTAAAAAGAACAAAATTTGTTATCCCATTTCTTGTCCTTATTGAATGAGTTCAAATAGAAAAACGTGTTATTAGTGCCAAAAGGAAAAACTTAGAATAAAATAAATAACAAGCTAATGGAAAGCAAATACAATTTGCATTTAGTCGTCACAGCGAAATAATAAAACGTAACGGCGAGATTATTGCATTTATCAACTCGAACTTCCACAAGAAATTCTGTCGCCTCTCATATTTTTACGCTTTGTTAAGCAAGAGTCGCCAATTTTATTAGAGAGAAACATGTAAGCCAGGCGCGCATTCTGACTACCTTTCTTCGCATCGTTGTTAAAGTATAATTTGTCAAGCAAGGCGAGGAAAGGCCATAAGCCTATTGAAAGACTTCCAAAGTATCAAGAAATAAATGATGAATCACACCATCGAGAAGAACTGGCCGTCAAATGAACATTTAGTAAAGGGTAATCCATTTCGAGGTTCTCTACTTAAAAAAAACACAACACAGAAAACTCAAATTTTAAAAAAAAATTTTATTATCATTCGAGACAACATCCTTTGCTATTAGTTTTTTGAAGATTATCTCTTTACACTACGCCTCAGATGGCCCAACCGTTGAGTTAAATTTTCGATGACTCGTTTGAGAATTTCGACTGGTAACTGGCTTGAACGTTTGAATCAAAGTGGGACTCTCCGTATAGACTTTAGACTTTACATATACATATAAATACATACCACAAATCTAACGGTGTGATATTACACGATCTTGGTGGCCAATCGACTGGCCCAAAACGTGAAATTATCTGCTCACCGAAGTGTTCACTCAATAAATCCATTGATTCATGGTGTTTAAATGAGTTTAAACTCCCTCCTCCAAGTGCACCACTCTACTCGGGAAAAACTGACACACCCTAATGAAACACACCACACCTGTGAACACTCAAGGAATTTCACCCCACACAACGACACCACCACACTCTGTCTCTGAAAACCACATGCACGAAGACACCTAACAAAAAGGACGGGATCATCGCTAAATCTACATTCGTTAGCACACTGCGCCGCGTAAACAACACTTTCGTTTCGTTTTATTAACACATCAATACGAAATCGGTCAAGTGCGCTAGAATTCGCTCGATCCTCTAACCGTCAACTGCCATCATTTCCTTCGAAATCAGTTCTATACGGCTATATTTATCATTATTTAAATAAGTGTTAAAGTTAGAATCTTTTGTAACAATAAATAAATTACCACTTATTTCGGATCAGAAAGAAATCTGCTATTTTAGTAGAAATATGGAGCTATGATTCCACCGGACCACAGACCACACCAAACCGTTGTTTTTTCTGGGTCCCAAAATGTGTAATGGTGTTGCGAATAATATGCTCAGTAGGCCGATTATGTTGACCATAAGTGCGTGAAGCGCGCGAAACATGTTGTTGACAGAACGTGAATATTCGTAATAAAGTTGAACGATGTGTAAACGTTGTTCCGCCGTAAGTCTTTCCATGATCAATTGCCAAACAAAAGTAATATGACAGCTTGGCACGACTCTCGCGTGATCTGTCAAAACAGAGCTATTGAAATTATTGGTAGTAGCAATATGTTGCTAGAGAGTATAATACTTTTGTTCAGCTAATGTTGTTTGTATCACCTAAAACTAATAGAGATAGATATAGGTTTACATGTGATTAGGATGACAAGATGAGTTGAAATCCATATTGCTGTCTGTGCAAACTGTAACTTAAGTAAATCATAAGATATCGTGATAAAACTTGGTACACGAGTTCCTTGGCAAAAAACGGGAAGCCCACAAATCCCATTAACCGAAAACCTATAAATTGCCAGATTTAAGCCGCAAATTAAGATAAATAATATTTGGTACAACGAATCGCAATAACAAGTGGCTCCTGTGGTTTGAAAGCACCACGGTGAAAGCTTAGCACCGCCCTCTAATAGGTTTATTTCTCTAACCATTCAAGCTATATCACCCCAAAACCCCTCCACAGTACAAATCATTTCGACACCACTTGCGACGGCGTTAAATTAGGTGAAATAGGTTGATAACCAGGCCCAGACCCCAATGATTTTGTTAAAAACTATTAAAAGTTCAATTAATCGATCATTAAATGCATTTAATATATCGGGATAAAAATGTCCACAAATATTGCCTTTAAAGTATGCTTTCTCAGGTCTAAATTTGTCAAAATCGGACCATAACTATTCAAGTCTCCAGATGCAAGAAATGAGGACCCCAGAGCCTGCCGGTATTTTACTGGCCTTGATCCTTGCAAGTTGCAAGAGTATGAAATGTTCGGTACACCCGAACCTAGCCTTTCCTTAATATTTAATACATTAATACTAAAAAATATTTATAATAAGTTAGTACACTCCTCTATATATGTTTTAATAATTGTAATGTAGCTTAAAAGAAAAAAGTTGTGTGCAGCACAGTACACGTGATAGAAGTACAATACTTCTTTACTTATTTATTGAGAGTGAGAGTGAGGGAAAGAGAAAGAGACGGAGAGAGAGACAATATAACTCATACCTTTTACAGGGGTAATCGAAATAATAAGTTGTGTTATACAAATAAATATTTAAGTTATATCTTCAATTTGTACATTATCTTCAGTCGGAGCAGGTATAGACGTATATATAGGTAAAGCGGATATTATGACCTTATAGTAACTGAAGCATATGTTCGTGATTCTAAATAGTGCATATTTCTGGAGAATAGAAGATCAATCGTTGTTCCTGATTTAGTCGTGGAAACTTGCCGGTCATTATTCATATCTAAAACTAAAAAAGTGGCAAGGACGCATCCTCCGCAAAGTTTCCATTAAAAACACCACCATCAATGGTATGTGATGTCCTCAAGTTTTTTTGGTTAGGCGATTTGTAGATGGCTGTGGTGACAATTTCTTTTCCGTTTGATAATTTACATTTACTCAAGCTGACATCGCCAATTTCAGTCAAACTCACTGTATGTGCAGTGGAATTTATTGCACTCATAAGAAAATGGGGAGTATTCAAGTTTAATGTATCACATTCATTATAATAGATCGCAACAGCTCCTGCTCGAATGATCGGTCATTTATATTTGACGACACAAGTGAAGTTTGTTATGCTAACGTCTAATGAATATGTCAATGTCTAACTAAGTTTCAGTTAACAGCACAAGGTTTGATTTTCGTACCACTGCTTCTGTGAGATCCAGAGAATGAGCTCGAAGACTTGGGCAATTAAGGGTGTATATTGATAACCCTTTCCTTTGGCGAATAAAATCAAGCATTTGTTTATAAACAGTTTCCAAACAATTCAACGAAAGTCTTCTAAATTTCTCTTGTAAATATGTGATTGTTGTTGCAGCTCTCCGACCATGATACATGTTCTAGTTATATATAATTCTTCGATACTAGTTTTAATTCCTTTTAATCATTCACTTAAAACGCAATTATGTTGTTTATAGATAATAATATTTATTAAAAAATATTTTCCCGTAATATTATTATATTCATTTCACTAAAACTTTTTCATTGTAAGCTAATAATTTAGGGCGGTATGTCGGTCATTAATTAAACCATAATGCTTTGAACACAAAGACGACTGAACGACAGTGAAATTTTCTTGTCGGCAAATGTCGTCTTGTAACCAGCGTCTTGAACATTTTGAAGACGGCAACGATTTATCAAACAGCTGATGTACACAATTTTATATTAAAATCAAGTTAAATAGCTCAGAGATAATGATATAAGCTCAACCGAAGTGGTTAAATTTAATATATCAGTTATATCAGGAAAACATCAATTAGAAGATCAAAGTCAGTATATTAGACCAAGCTCTATACCATTTTTATTCGTATTCAGGGCTACACCATATTATTTTAAAGAAAAATTGTTTACATAATTTCAATAACATATCACACATTTGGACCAACCTTAACGGTTTAAAAACACTTGGAAAGGCAAAATGGACTGATATCATGAGTCGCGTATATTGGGTCTAGGGAATGATCTGTACTGGTGGCCTTACCATTTGTTATTATCTAAATATACTCGAAAAAAGTTTTTACACAATTTTGAGAAGATCTTTCCCACACTGACCGACACATTGGACACAAATCTGTTAGATTAACAAAAATCAATAAATGTATATATAGTATATAAGAGCTAGAGAAAATTGTTGATCGATTTCATATTATGCACATATTCTAAATTTTAGTTAACCAAATACGTAGGCCTTTTATGTCTTTTATATTTCGGGATTTTTCAATCCTGGTGTTCCAATCTGGCAAATCACAACTTTATCGTAAAGTTTGACATTGTTGATGTTATACATACTCAGAACGTTTTGACATACCAGCATTATTTGTTAGCAGAAATCTAAAGTATTTATCTCTTTCAAAAAATGCAATTAAATCGCGAACATTTTCACACGATCTTTTTTGCAACTTTCGAGTTGGATTACCGCAGCAACAGTGCATTAATGACCTAAATTCACTTTTTCAACATGAAGCTCCATCAAGGACCAATGTTTATCGCTGATAAGGTGAATTCAATCGGGGTCGTAGATCACTTAAAGACGAATTTCGTGTTGTTCTAGAAACAATTGATGCTGCGCACAAACTGATATTGCAAGAACGTCATGTGGTCTATCGTGACATTGCGACATCTATATGCATTAGTGGGGCAAGCATAAATTTAATATTGCATGAACATTTGACTGTAAAAAATTTGTTCATGTTGGATCCCACACAATTTGACAATCGTTCAAAAAAAGGCTCGTGTCAATTGGTCGAGAGAAATGTTAAAAAAATTCAATGGATGCGCTTCGAAACACCTATGACATCGTGACAATTGATAGATCGTGGAATTACGCATATTAGCCCGAAAGTGAATAGCACTCGAGCTCTCACACATCAAATAAAACAATTGCATTTTTAAGCACTTGAAATATCGGTTTGATAAGTCATCCGTCGTATAGTCCAGATCTAGCACTAAATGATGACTTTACTTTTTATTCCTATACGTAAAAAATAAACTAAGAGGTTAACATAAGTCTATAGATTTTAATGGAGAATATTTGGAAAAACAATAAAGCGATTTTCGATGATGAATATTTGTTTTTGTTCTCTAATCCCGAAACATAAAAGACAACCTTCTTATTTTACATAATATAAATTTTGATAAGATATCTTAAAAATTTACTGTTATATCTACATATATGTACTAATATTATTAAGGGGTTAGATTTGATTATTTGTTTCTTTGAATTGAATAGGATTCGAAACTACTTGGCGAATTTGAAAAATTCTTTCTCCGTTGGAAAGCTTCACACTCTCCGGAAAACATCGAACAAAATAATGCATTACGACTTTGCAGAACATACTTTTATTATAGATTTATCTACAAAAAATTTTGCGTTAGCATATGACTAACTGTTATAGTTACGTCACAATAAATGTTTATTTATTAAAAAACTAATAATTAATATGCCGCATCTGTAAAAACTCTTTATTTGTACTTTAGTACTAATACCTTTCAAAATTAATTACTTCATATTCAAGACTGATTCAATGATTTATATAACTTTTTGAATTATTCAATTCGGGCATACCATTCGAATGTAAATATTAAAAACAAGAAAAAACGTGTACTTCGGTTGCACCGATGCTATAACATTGCCCTTAACAAATACAAAGGTTCCTTACAAGAACTTGATTCCGAGCGTTCAATTTTAATGGCAGCTATATGATATAGTGATCTGATCTGAACAATTTTGAACAAAGAATACATTGTTGCCTTAAATAATACCTCGTGCTGAATTTCGTGAAGATAGTTTTCAATGCAAGCACCTTATTCCGATCGTTCAGTTAATATGACAACTATATGCTATAGTCTTTCGACTTATACAATTTCTTTGGAGATTGCATTATTGCTTCAAGTAATAATCCATACTAAATGTCGTAAAGATACCATCAAATGAAAGAGGTTTTCATACAAACACTTGATTCCTATCGTTCAGTTAATATGGCAGCTATATGCTTTATTTTAATTCATTATTTTACATTCCGCCTATTATGGATATATGTTATTGATTCAAAACTTTTGTTTAATCTATGCCATATGTATTGGTTTTATTTAAAAAAATATACATATCCACTTTTAACTGTGGTCGTCATTTTCACCGAACTATGTCCCTCACAGGTTCCTGTGTTGACAAGGGATTTTTTCATATCGGTTAAGTTCATA
This sequence comes from Bactrocera oleae, assembly GCF_042242935.1. Taxonomy (NCBI): domain Eukaryota; kingdom Metazoa; phylum Arthropoda; class Insecta; order Diptera; family Tephritidae; genus Bactrocera; species Bactrocera oleae. Next base: position 44,324,240 of record NC_091537.1, read on the forward strand.
ACTATTTCGGTATAAAAGTAAAGATTTGAGATTAAAAAGTATTAGATAAAAATATAAAAACCTGTTTTGGCGCTTTTTAGACTTTTTAATTTTTTTTGTAATTTTGGGAACCCATATCCCAAAATAAAGTTTTTTCTTTAATTATAACCAAGAGAAAGAACATAATACCCACTTCTGATTATGAAAAAACAATATTTAGACAACCGACTAACGTATGGGAAATTTATTGACAGTCGTCATAGCACATCTCAATATTTTACATCCAGACCAAACAAGAATCTTGATTTTTCACTATTTGGCTTTTATACAGCTAAATAAAATAACCAAGAAAAAACTTTGAGTTCAAATATGTCTAAGTCTTTCAATTCAGACCTATCGTGACATACAAACTTAGTTCTAAAAGTATTTAATCAATCATCATTCAAATTATACAAATTAATACATACAAATGGAGTTTTCCTTCAGCTCCGTTTCAGAGATAAAAAACTGTTCAATATGTTCTGATTTATCTGAACCTAAAAATAAATTTTGAAATTCTTCTTCAAAAGATGGATCATTCACATATAATATATTGTAGTACTTTTATACTACGTCGTTGCTGTGAACATTCAGATGGTCTCTTTACATTAAAACAATCTATACAAACGTATAATATAGCCTGACAGACTCCATTAATAGTTTAAAACATTATTACTTACTTGATAAGAGCTTATATTTATTTTTTCCTTTCGTATTCTATGACGAAGAGCCTCATAGAGTGCTCCACGCATTAAAGTCTCCTGTTAAAACTAAAAGTAAATATGTGTTCGACTCAATCGATTTACTTGAAATTTTATACAGAGCTTTTTTATGCATTATACTATCGCACTACGAAAGGATTTTTGGGAAATATTTTTTTTTTAAATATTAAAAAACTTCCGAACGGCAAAAAGCCAGGTAAATAACGAAAGACGATTTTTCAAACAGCCGCCATTTTGTGAAAAACTTTTCAAAATCCTCTCGTAATGCTATAACCTCTTTAAGGATCACTCAATTATTTCCATTTTGGGTTACTGGGAGCCCTGATATCTTGCACACCAGGCCACGTCATTTTTTTATCAGCCCCACTTTGCCGGCTTGGAATTTTTTAAATTTTCTTTATTTTTAAATACAATATTATAATTGATTTGTACTCTTTAAATATCAATAAAAACATATAAAAAATTTTATGGTACAAAAATTTCTTGTTGGTTTTTATTGATTCCGAAAAAAAACCTAAAATTCCGGTTTTACCCCCTTAAGATGCCACTGCCAGCCTCGACTAACCACTTTTCCCTTAAATTTTAACACAATAACACATTTTGTCTACAGTTTTGCCACGAAGTTTTTAACACCCAGAAGGAAACGTCGAATTCCCTATAAAATATTTACTATATGATCAGTGTCGGGGTACTCGGGTACTCGACGTTGAGCTTACCGGTATAGGGAATAAATGTTATAGACAATTTGTGTGGGGTAATTGTACAATATTTATGTATGTGTTTGTTAGGGGTTATAAGTAAAATATATTTATATGTTATTTGTAAGTATAGACTTAAATATACAATATATATAAATTTAAATGTAACCTGATGTGGGTTGCTATATTGCTGTCTGTTGATTCGTTCTTATTAGACTGACGAGCTATGTTGGTGCTGTTGAGCCTTTTGCATTAACCTCTACGTTGTATTTGTACGAGTTTGGAGAACAATGCAGGGATGTGTTCATCTAGTATGAACATCCCGGCAGCCTTGCAGGGTCTGCCAATAAAAAGTTATTAGATATATTTCGCTTTGGGTTAATAAATATTGCTTTGCAAAGGGCTTAGTGTATATTTAGGGTTTAAATCGCACAAGCACCGGATAGAGTCCAACCGAGTGCAGTGTTTTGTGCGATCACGGGGCTGTTGTCTGGGTGGAATAATCCGGGTTTTATTATCTTTAGGTAGATGTCTGCTCCCAGGTCCAACATGATTTTATCATCTTTGTGGAACATAGGGTCGGCTAGGACTACGTGGTCGAATCTCTTAACGATTTTGCCACTTATATCACGATTGTAGGGTCGGGTCGGTAATTTCTGCGTCATAAGGTAGTTGACTTCGACATGCCAGTCGGGATCAGTTAGTGACCCTATGTCGATGCTTCGGGTCACGCTGAGTGATCGCACGGTGAAGGCTAGGCTGCTCTGTCGGCTGCAGATTGATTTGGTGCTATTTTGAGAAGCCATGTCACTATAAAGAAATGAGATTAGTTATTTGGTAAGGTGACTATTTTGGTTATTAGGCGGGTAACTGTTCCTTGAGAGGTACGTATGTCAACTACTCTGGTCTTATTGTCTGCACCGAGATAGCTTTTTTCGATGCGACCGAGTTTCCATTCATTTGAGGGTAGCATTTTTTGGCGTATAACTACCATATCATTGACCTTTATATTGCGTTGAGGGTATTTCAACCTATACCGTTTGTGGAGTTCTTTTAGATATTCTTATTTCCATCGTTTGCAAAAAGTGTTGTTGAAAGATACTCCTTTAACTTTTGCCATCTATGTGCGATACTTAGCTGTGCATCTTCTAAGTTAGGTTCTGCTGGGGTTAGTAAAGGGGTACCTATTAAGAAATGGCCTAGAGTTAAGGGTTCTATATTCCTGAGCCTTTACTTAGTGGGTGTAAAGAGCGATAATTCAAGCAGCTTTCGATTCGGGTAAGAAAGGTCTTCGAAAGTGAATTTTTGTATCTGGGACACCTTTTTTAAGTGGCTCTTTAAACTTTTCACACCTGCTTCCCAGTTGGTGCTGTGCCAGTTGATGTTTTGGTGTGTTTCACTTATTGTTACTTGTGTTTTTAGTGATTTTATGAGTTCTCGTTGATTTTTGATTAAGAGTTTAGACGCTCCCCCGAAATTAGTACTATTGTCCGAATGGAGATCGGCGGAACATCCGTGCCTTGGCTGGTGAGATCGCTTGCTGCCTCCAGGTGTATTGCTTACAAAACAAAGAAATACGCATACATAGCCTTTTTAGCTCTGCCGGTGTAATTTTGTATGTCATAGGGATCGGTGAAGTCGATTCCTGTTGCTGCGAATGGGCGGATTAGGGTGGTACGTTCCGCTGGAAAAGCTGCCATGATTTGAGTAGTTTCCCTCTTCTTGTGTAAGATGCAAGTTTTGCACAGATGGATGATGGACTTGAGCTTAAGCTTCGGTATCTAAAATTCCGTGCACATGAGTCATAAAACTAGCTGGTTGCCACAATGTAGGGTAATTGGCTGAGTAAATTGGGTGAGTATAATCGGATGACGCTCGTTATATGATAATGCGGCTTAGTTGCTCAATCGACCATTACTTCGCATTATTCCTTTGGGAGCGATTAATGGGTTTAGGTTCAGAATTGTACTCATTCTGTGTACGCTGGTTTTTGGGTTAAAGGTTCTCCCTCCTCCTGGAAATACTTTCTTTGGGTTAAAATAATTAACTTCGTGCGGGTAGTTTTGAAATCGTCTGGAGTTATTTCCAACGTTGTGTATGTCTGTTGTGATCTGTAAGGTGACGCATTCGAGCAGAATCTGAATAAATATGATATGACTTTAATGACTTTGGGTAGTGATGAAAATCTATCCAGTATATCCTCTTGTGTTGTGTTGACAAAAGTCTTGATTGGCCGCAGTTCCCGTGTTGTATCTATTGGTTTTCGGATCATTGGCCAATGTTTCGGCTCGAGTTTTAGCCATTGGGGTCCGTGCCACCGAGGCAGAGATCATTGTTAACCATTTCCAGAGGTGTGCTTCCGCGACTACCCAGATCTGCCAGATTGTCCTGGCTTTCGATGTGACGCCAATTTTCGGTTCCAACCTTTTCTGCAATTGTGACAACTTGATGGGATACAAGGGTTGTCCATGAGCATGGGGATTTGCTTAGCCAAGAAAGAACAATTGTAGAATCCGTCCAAAGGAGAGTGCTGTACTGAGTAATGTTTGATTGGGGTAGGGTCGCATCCACTAGAATCGCCAGAAGAACCGCTCCACAAAGTTCTAGCCTTGGTAATGATATACTTTTTATTGGGAACACACGACTCTTGGATATAAAAAGAGTTGACCAGGTGTTTGTGTTTGTAGAAACACTGATGTATAGGTTTGCTGCGTAAGCTTTTTCTGATGCGTCAGAAAATATATGAAAATTGATAATCGCGGATGTCGAATAGTGGATCCACCGAGGAATTTCAATAAGATTTAGTGTTTCGTAATCCTTTATGAAGGTTTTCCAGCGATGCAGAGTTAAGGGTTTTAGACTCTCATCCCAATCGGATTTATCGAGCCATATCTGTTACATTATCAATTTGGCTGTGTCGAACAATTTTGCTATAATCGATAATATTTCTCTTTTAGTAAACGATATCTTATAGTGAATAGGGTTGATGAGAAAAAAGAATGCATCTATTTTGCATTCCATCTGATCCCCAGTATTTTTGTGCTATTGGATTCCAGTAAACTGAGTAAGTTGGTATCCAACAGGTGTTCTTGTGAGATTTCAGATAAAACTTTTGGGTCATTTGCGTAGAGAAAATCTTGCGGACTCCAAAGATGAAGTGAGTTCGTCTTCGCCATCTTCGAGTTGATACGTCATGTGCTCCTGCAAGTATTGTACATCATCGACGTACATTCCGTTTCGAAGTATCTCTGCTGCTTGTGGGTGGGTTCTTTGTACATCATCCGCCAATTTAAGGAGGGTACGGATAGCTAAATATGGGGCACAGTTAATACCAAACGTAACAGCGATTTCCTAAATAAGATTTTTTGAAGCGGAATGTGTTTGCCACTAGAATTACCATTACCAGGTATGCTTGCAGAATAGGTCCAGTGTGTAGTACATCGGTGAGACTGTTTCTATTTGAAGTGGGGCATTATGCGTTGAATACTACTAGCAGTTGGGTCGTTAAGCGATCGGTTTTGATGACTGCGTGATGTGGTAGATAGTATGTTTTCGTATTCTCTGCGGGGTCATATTCTATTTTGGTCATATGACCGAGTTCCAGGTACTCGTTGATGGCCTTGTCGTATTCCGTTTTATTTCGCGTTTTCTAGATAGGGATTGTACATTTCTTAGAAACTGAGCTAAAGCTATATGTCTTGAGTTGTCCACGTCTATTTTTTTTGGGGTTTTAAAGAGTAACGTTACCACGTGGCGCCCAGTTGAGTGTCTACGGGTTGTTATTTGATAATTTTGCTCACACAGTATATCCGAAGTTGAGGGTAGAGGTTTTTTCGGAACTTCTTCGACTTCCCAAGATTGTGTGAGCAACTTGTATGGGGTCGTCTTATTGAAAAAGGACAATATTTAGGGTGAGATTTTTCTGGTGTAGGTCCGGAAAGGATCCAACCGAATTCTGGTTCTTGGGCTAGCAATGACCCTAGTACATTTTTCTGTACGCCACTGAGAATTATTTGTGGGTACAGATCACTTCCGATAAGGATGTTGACAGGTCTGGGTTTATAGAAGCATCATGAATGTCAGCTAAGCTCAAACTGAATTCTTTATTGGAAATGATTCTATCAAGTTAGTGAGTGGGTAAGTTATCGGTTAAAGTTTTTAAGATAAACGCGTGGGTTGTTATCTTAAACTCCCTTTTTGTTAGTGAACGAATTGTGAGTTCGCAAGTATGTAGCTGTTGCCAAGACTGTGTTGTTGAATCCAGTCACTTGTGCGTTTTTCTTGAATGTGGATATGTCCAATTTTCTGACGGAAACGAACGTAGCTTCTGACCCAGAGTCTATTATTGCTCGAGCTGTATATAATTGCATTGTATGGGATGGGTATGGGGCATCTCTATGAAAAAGACTGTTATGTTTCTTTCTACATATTCTGCATGAGTATTTGCTATTGAAACCATGCGATAATGCAAGGCAAATAAAACAGTAACCATTATTTTTTATTACGTTTATTCGGGTCTCGACATTTATTCGTAAAAACTTTTCGCATTCTAGAAAGGAATGTTGGGTTCTACATAATTTACAACTCTCAATGTCTTCGGGTTTTTTGCGATCTTACAGGGTTTTCACTAGCGTGTGAAAAACTCAATGTTCAAGTTCCAGAGACGTTCGCGTGAAAGGTATTAAATCTCCTATATTTTCCTTTTCCATAGGTCCCACTGTCGGATTGGGTAAGTCAGCTAGATTTCCTACTGCTTCCAAAGATCTGTATCAATGGGTGAGAAATGCGTCGAAAGTTTTCCATGATGGTATTTCGGAGTTGTCTTCTAGGGTGTCCTTAAATTGATGAAGTAAAGTTTTGGGTAGTTTCAATCCACACAAGAAGATTAAGATTGGGTCCCACTAGTGGTGTCTATGTATACATTATGAAAATTTTTAAGTAAATTGTCGACGGTTCTCTGAAGGTGTTTAATCCCGTTTCCACTTTCTTGGTTTGCTTGGGGTATATTGAACAAAATTTTTGATTGCGCGTTGACTTGAACTCGCTTGTTTTCGTATTGCGATACCAGGTCCCTCCATGCCATCAAGAAACCATCATCTGTTAATGGCGCGTTTTTAACTATTGCTCTTGCTTCTCCTCGGGTTTTTTGAATTATGTGAAACAGTCTCTCCACGTTACTGATTTTATGATTGTTTACATATATAGCCGTAAACATGTCTCTGAAGGAGGGCCAGGTTACGAAGTCGCCATAGAAATGTCCGTGTTACGAGGGGGTAGATGAATTGAAGATCCTGTGTTCCGCGACGTGTTAAGCACAAAATTTATTTTGTTGTATATATTTGTTTTCACTTTGCCCTTTTCTTCCGTATTGCACTGATATATTGGTGTATGCATTAATTCGTGCGATTTTTTACGAAAATTAAGACTTTATTGCGAAAAAATTGTTATACATTTAATGTTCAAAGTATTGCCCATCGGAAGCTATGATGTTTGCCCATCTTTCTGGCAGTTTGTGGATCCCATCCCAAAAGAACTTCTCCGGCTTGGAAGTCAAGAAAGAATCAATCCAATTTCTGATACCCTGTTCTGAAGAGAAGCGTACTCCGGTGAGGGCATTCTGCATTGATCTGAACAAGTGGTAATCGGAAGGTGCTATGTCTGGGCTATAAGGCGGGTGAGGTAGAACTTCCCACCCACAGTTTTCCAAATAGTTTTTAACTGGCCGAGCGTTGTCATGATGAAAAATTATTGATTCGTGTCTGGTCGCATATTCTGGTCGTTTTTCCGCGATGGCCTTTTTCAAACGAATCAATTGTTTTCGGTAGAGGTCCCCATTGATCGTCTGACCCGATTTCAATAGCTCATAATAGAACACACCCTTGTGGTCCCACCAAATACATAGCATAACCTTAGCAGCATGGATATTCGGCTTTGCCGTGGATGTTGATGGTTGGCCGGGCTTCACATACGATTTCTTGCGCTTTGGGTTATCATAATGAATCCATTTTTCATCGCCAGTGACAATCCGATGCAAAAACGACTTCTTTTGGTGGCGTTGAAGCAACATTTCCAACATGCAGAATCGACGTTCGACGTCTCTTGGCTTTAATTCATAAGGCACCCAATTTCCAAGCTTCTGGATGAATCCTAATGATTTTAATCGTCTGGAAACGGTTGCTTGATCAACTCAACATCAACCGTCGTCTAAGTCGAAATTGCCACTTTTAAACCTTGCAAACCACTTTTGGCACGTTCGTTCGGCTAAAGCATGGTCACCATAAACGTCCAGTAAAATACGATGGCCTTCGGCAGCACTTTTCTTCATGTTAAAATAATGAAGAAGAACTCCCCGCATAAACACTTTATCTGGTACGAATTTCGACATTTTCAAATGAGTGAAACAAATTGTTGTTCACGCTCAAACAATTTATATCTACTGAAAACGACGCGAAATGGCAGTACCTTTGAAATGAATATAGCCACAGATGAATACGACGCGAAATAAAACTAGTAGAGCCCTCTCTTAGAAAACCGCACGAATTAATGCATACACCAATATTTTTTAAATATTTGGGTCTATGTACTTACAGTTTTTTCCACGTATGTATTCCTTACTGCTTTGTTTGGTTGATTGGGTGGGTGAATATATAGAACCTGAGAATCCGGTGGTTAATTGGGTAGGCGAATATGTATGACGTTTGATGATCCAAACGGTGGTTAATTGGGTGGGTTCTATTTTATCGGGCACTAAACCGGTTTGAAGGACCAAAATGTCGAGGTACTCGACGTTGAGTTTGTGTACCAAATAAAATAAAATGTTAATTAAAATTCAACAAAATTTAACTTTAATGTATTTGAGTGTATAGGATATAAATGTTATAAACAATTTGTGTGGGTTAATTGTACAATATTTATGTGTGTGTTTGTTAAGGGTTATATGTATAATTCAATTTATATGTTATTTCTAAGTATAGACTTAAATATAAATATAAATTTAAATATATTTTGTGGTGCTGCTGTTGTTGTTGTTATACTGCTAGGGCGATCTGCTTTCGCGCCTTTTTCGTATTAATAGGAGTTTGGAGATGTGTTCATTTGGTATGAACAATCAGCGTGACCTGCAAAGTTGATTTAGCCATGTCCGATCGTCTGTCTGTCTGTATATATGCGAACTAGTTGATCAGTTTTTGAGATATCTCTCTGAAATTTTTCATACGTCCTTATTTCCCCAAGAAGCTGTGCTTTTGTCGAAACCGCCGAACCACTATAGCATAAAGCATAAGCATTACTACAATATCTGATTAAATTTTTTAGATCGGATGACTATAGCATATAGCTGCCATACAAACTGAACAATCAGAATAAAGTTCCTATAAGGAAAACTTTTTTTATTTAAAAAAATACCTTTACGAAATTTTACATGGATTATTATCCAACCCAATGCTACAATATCTGAACAAATTGTTCGGATCAGACTACTATAGCTTACAGCTGGCCTACAAACCGGTCGATCAAAATCAAGTTTTGTATGAAGGATTTTTATTTGTGCAACCAAAGTTAAGTTTTTTCTTGTTTAACCATAAATCAATACGAAAAAAAAATTGGTCTAAGTTACTTAATTGTATAGGAGCATATATTCCACCAAAATCAGTTTGATCATACTAGGGTTAATGTTAGCATCGGCAGATTTTAATTGCACTCCTCCGATGGTCGATGTAAGATTCAGGGAAACTGGGTATATGAAAGAGTCCATACTGGAACATTTCGAAATTCTCTCCTTCTTCGACTGCATAGCACAATCTTTGATCATTGCGTCGCAGAGTTTAATCTTGATAGTTTTTCTCTGCTCACATACCGAGGAGTGTCTGACCTCACTATCAATAGCATCAGTGTACTTTACTATCAGACCCTTTTGGGTGCCTGGTCATAACGCCCTTGTTCCGATTACATCGAGTTGCGTCTTTGTTGTCCTCTAACGTTTTACCGCTGGTCCTCTGAACTACTAACAACTAACTCCTGTGCGACTGCGAATTCTTTCTGTCCTAGTGTGAAACTCAACTACTTGCTCTCAGTAAGGTTCATCTTGCCGTAATCGTAGGACTGGCCATTTCCCAATAGGTGGAAACATCAACGCAAATTCGAGGTTGAAATATTTCAACAATCATATGTTCGGCGAACCTGGAGAAATAACTGGAATTGATATAAGCTGCCTCAACAAAGCTATGTCGATTTTTGAGATAACACTAGATCAGCGGTAATGTATGTATTTCAAATTTCCTAAAAAGAACAAAATTTGTTATCCCATTTCTTGTCCTTATTGAATGAGTTCAAATAGAAAAACGTGTCATTAGTGCCAAAAGGAAAAACTTAGAATAAAATAAATAACAAGCTAATGGAAAGCAAATACAATTTGCATTTAGTCGTCACAGCGAAATAATAAAACGTAACGGCGAGATTATTGCATTTATCAACTCGAACTTCCACAAGAAATTCTGTCGCCTCTCATATTTTTACGCTTTGTTAAGCAAGAGTCGCCAATTTTATTAGAGAGAAACATGTAAGCCAGGCGCGCATTCTGACTACCTTTCTTCGCATCGTTGTTAAAGTATAATTTGTCAAACAAGGCGAGGAAAGGCCATAAGCCTATTAAAAGACTTCCAAAGTATCAAGAAATAAATGATGAATCACACCATCGAGAAGAACTGGCCGTCAAATGAACATTTAGTAAAGGGTAATCCATTTCGAGGTTCTCTACTTAAAAAAAACACAACACAGAAAACTCAAATTTTAAAAAAAATTTTTATTATCATTCGAGACAACATCCTTTGCTATTAGTTTTTTGAAGATTATCTCTTTACACTACACCTCAGATGGCCCAACCGTTGAGTTAAATTTTCGATGACTCGTTTGAGAATTTCGACTGGTAACTGGCTTGAACGTTTGAATCAAAGTGGGACTCTCCGTATAGACTTTAGACTTTACATATACATATAAATACATACCACAAATCTAACGGTGTGATATTACACGATCTTGGTGGCCAATCGACTGGCCCAAAACGTGAAATTATCTGCTCACCGAAGTGTTCACTCAATAAATCCATTGATTCATGGTGTTTAAATGAGTTTAAACTCCCTCCTCCAAGTGCACCACTCTACTCGGGAAAAACTGACACACCCTAATGAAACACACCACACCTGTGAACACTCAAGGAATTTCACCCCACACAACGACACCACCACACTCTGTCTCTGAAAACCACATGCACGAAGACACCTAACAAAAAGGACGGGATCATCGCTAAATCTACATTCGTTAGCACACTGCGCCGCGTAAACACTTTCGTTTCGTTTTATTAACACATCAATACGAAATCGGTCAAGTGCGCTAGAATTCGCTCGATCCTCTAACCGTCAACTGCCATCATTTCCTTCGAAATCAGTTCTATACGGCTGTATTTATCATTATTTAAATAAGTGTTAAAGTTAGAATCTTTTGTAACAATAAATAAATTACCACTTATTTCGGATCACAAAAAAATCTGCTATTTTAGAAGAAATATGGAGCTATGATTCCACCGGACCACAGACCACACCAAACCGTTGTTTTTTCTGGGTCCCAAAATGTGTAATGGTGTTGCGAATAATATGCTCAGTAGGCCGATTATGTTGACCATAAGTGCGTGAAGCGCGCGAAACATGTTGTTGACAGAACGTGAATATTCGTAATAAAGTTGAACGATGTGTAAACGTTGTTCCGCCGTAAGTCTTTCCATGATCAATTGCCAAACAAAAGTAATATGACAGCTTGGCACGACTCTCGCGTGATCTGTCAAAACAGAGCTATTGAAATTATTGGTAGTAGCAATATGTTGCTACAGAGTATAATACTTTTGTTCAGCTAATGTTGTTTGTATCACCTAAAACTAATAGAGATAGATATAGGTTTACATGTATACATATAAGTGATTAGGATGACAAGATGAGTTGAAATCCATATTGCTGTCTGTGCAAACTGTAACTTAAGTAAATCATAAGATATCGTGATAAAACTTGGTACACGAGTTCCTTGGCAAAAAACGGGAAGCCCACAAATCCCATTAACCGAAAACCTATAAATTGCCAGATTTAAGCCGCAAATTAAGATACATAATATTTGGTACAACGAATCGCAATAACAAGTGGCTCCTGTGGTTTGAAAGCACCACGGTGAAAGCTTAGCACCGCCCTCTAATAGGTTTATCTCTCTAACCATTCAAGCTATATCACCCCAAAACCCCTCCACAGTACAAATCATTTCGACACCACTTGCGACGGCGTTAAATTAGGTGAAATAGGTTGAAAACCAGGCCCAGACCCCAATGATTTTGTTAAAAACTATTAAAAGTTCAATTAATCGATCATTAAATGCATTTAATATATCGGGATAAAAATGTCCACAAATATTGCCTTTAAAGTATGCTTTCTCAGGTCTAAATTTGTCAAAATCGGACCATAACTATTCAAGTCTCCAGATGCAAGAAATGAGGACCCCAGAGCCTGCCGGTATTTTACTGGCCTTGATCCTTGCAAGTTGCAAGAGTATGAAATGTTCGGTACACCCGAACCTAGCCTTTCCTTAATATTTAATACATTAATACTAAAAAATATTTATAATAAGTTAGTACACTCCTCTATATATGTTTTAATAATTGTAATGTAGCTTAAAAGAAAAAAGTTGTGTGCAGCACAGTACACGTGATAGAAGTACAATACTTCTTTACTTATTTATTGAGAGTGAGAGTGAGGGAAAGAGACGGAGAGAGAGACAATATAACTCATACCTATTACAGGGGTAATCGAAATAATAAGTTGTGTTATACAAATTAAATATTTAAGTTATATCTTCAATTTGTACATTATCTTCAGTCGGAGCAGGTATAGACGTATATATAGGTAAAGCGGATATTATGACCTTATAGTAACTGAAGCATATGTTCGTGATTCTAAATAGTGCATATTTCTGGAGAATAGAAGATCAATCGTTGTTCCTGATTTAGTCGTGGAAACTTGCCGGTCATTATTCATATCTAAAACTAAAAAAGTGGCAAGGACGCATCCTCCGCAAAGTTTCCATTAAAAACACCACCATCAATGGTATGTGATGTCCTCAAGTTTTTTTGGTTAGGCGATTTGTAGATGGCTGTGGTGACAATTTCTTTTCCGTTTGATAATTTACATTTACTCAAGCTGACATCGCCAATTTCAGTCAAACTCACTGTATGTGCAGTGGAATTTATTGCACTCATAAGAAAATGGGGAGTATTCAAGTTTAATGTATCACATTCATGTGCTGGAATGATCGGTCATTTATATTTGACGACACAAGTGAAGTTTGTTATGCTAACGTCTAATGAATATGTCAATGTCTAACTAAGTTTCAGTTAACAGCACAAGGTTTGATTTTCGTACCACTGCTTCTGTGAGATCCAGAGAATGAGCTCGAAGACTTGGGCAATTAAGGGTGTATATTGATAACCCTTTCCTTTGGCGAATAAAATCAAGCATTTGTTTATAAACAGTTTCCAAACAATTCAACGAAAGTCTTCTAAATTTCTCTTGTAAATATGTGATTGTTGTTGCAGCTCTCCGACCATGATACATGTTCTAGTTATATATAATTCTTCGATACTAGTTTTAATTCCTTTTAATCATTCACTTAAAACGCAATTATGTTGCTTATAGATAATAATATTTATTAAAAAATATTTTCCCGTAATATTATTATATTCATTTCACTAAAACTTTTTCATTGTAAGCTAATAATTTAGGGCGGTATGTCGGTCATTAATTAAACCATAATGCTTAGAACACAAAGACGACTGAACGACAGTGAAATTTTCTTGTCGGCAAATGTCGTCTTGTAACCAGCGTCTTGAACATTTTGAAGACGGCAACGATTTATCAAACAGCTGTTGTTGCCATACTAAAACCTTTCACTTCATTGAAATTTTAATATTTTGTTCAAAGTTAAATTTTTTGTAAGTAAATAAGTCGATTCATTTGTTTTAAATTATCAATTGTTATTACAATGGATATATCAGAGCTATTTTATGCTTCTGTTAAGATAAGGTTAGACTTGTTAGAGCTTTGCATAGTTTTACTTTTCACATACTTATTAGTGACAACACTACAGGTGCCTATTGTCGTCGGCAAAATTAGAAGTGGTTTTAATTTAGCGACAGCGACAACATCAAGCCTGTCGCCGTGAAGTCCTGGTGGTGTCTAAATATATGTGCCCATAAGGACGTGTGTATGTTAATATTTAACAGATGCTGCCTGTCGCCGTTTATGTGTTCAGCTTTTGAGACCCGAAAGACTCCGAAGTGATGTACTTGTATGTGTTTATGGCTACACACACACACGTAGCTGCTCACAGCAAAACAAATGCGAGGTGGAAATTTTAAAAAGTGTAGTGACGCGGCTTTGAAAAATCACTCTGATGCGGCCAAAGAAGTATTCACTTCAAAAATAACTAAATACAGTGCTCAAACAGTATAACGAACTTTCGAAATAAGGAATTTTTGTTTTAACGAACATCTTATTATTATTTTATTGATGTATCTGTATTACGTACGGAGAGAATTTTAATTATTCAATATTGCGAACGGGTATATTAAGTTTGCCACGAAGTTTGTAACACCTAGAAGGGCACGTCAGAGACTCTATAAAATATATACATAAATGATCAGCATGGTGAGCTTAGTTGATTTAGCCATGTCCGTCTGTCTGTCCGTCCGTTCATCCGTCCGTCTGTTCGTTCGTCCGTCTGTTCGTCTGTCTGTTTACTTATATACGAACTAGTCCTTCAGTTTTTAAGCTATCGATCTAAAATTTTGCACCTGTCCTTTCTTCACTAAGAAGCTGCTCATTTGTTGGAATGGCCGACATCGGACCAATATAGCATATAGCTGCCATACAAACGGAACAATCGGAATCAAGTACTTGAATGGGAAACCTTTTTTTAGACGTAATATTTTTTTACGAAATTTGGCATGGATTATTATTTAAGGCAATAATGTATTTATGAAGGGTTTATATCTGCGGAGTAACAGAAGGTAATTTTTTTTTATCTGCAATTTCGCATTCTTTGCAAAAACAAAGGTTTTAAGTCATACAACATCTGCAGGAAATATAAATTAATTTTGTTTTCAAATTTCCATTGACTTTGACTTAAATCTTATTCAGTCGGTTCAAAATACTTTTCTAGTTCGGTTTGTTCTACTTCGTTTGGTTTAGTAAGTGCAATGTCAAATAGAAAGTGTTTATCATTCGAAAACAAAGTAAAGATTTTGGATGATTCCCCCAAGGGACTTTCACTAAAGGCCATATCCGCAAAATATGGAGCTTAAAAGTCGTCGGTTTGTGCTGCAAAAAAAAAGTAATTAAAAATAGAGGAAGACTTTCAAAAAACGAATTTCCTAGAATGGAACAGGCCCTCTACAAATGATTTATGACTCAACGTCGAAGCTCTATTCATATTAGTGATGCCGTTTTAAAGTCAGTGGCCAAAAAGTTTCATTCTAAGTTCTGCGAGAAATTTTTTTTTGCCAGTGATGGTTGGGTGACGCGTCGGAATACGTCTTCTTAAAGAATGAGAAATGAAAGCCATCATCTAATGTAGATAGTGTGGAGCCATTTATAAACAAGCTAGAGAACGAATTAAATATAATAATATATCCCCATAAGCAATTTTCAATGCAGATGAAACCGCGGTAAAAATTCAGCCGGAAACTCGAAAATTTGTCTGTAAGGTATATGAGAACTCTCCCTAGTCCGATTCAATATATTTTCGACATACAGGCATACTATTAACACGAAAAGATTCTCTCCAAATTTCTAGGTTATATCACAGAGATTGACCAATATTTTCGATAAAAAGTACACAATAGGAACTGGGGTTCACATATTCGGTACCTAGGGGCTTAGATAGTTTTAGTTCGATTTGGACAATTTTTGGTCTAGAGATGGTCCACTTCAAAGGCACTATTCGTGCAAAGTTTCATCCTGTCATGTACATTGCTTATTCATTTGTATACTGGAAAGTGAAAGAATCATATGGAATTGTAGTATAGAAAGTAGGCGTGGTTGTAGTCCGATTTGTAACTTAGCACTATCAGTGTTATGTTACCTACTGAATTTGTTGAAATCGGTTGATCCGGTCTCGAGATATAGGTGTCACACCCATCCTCCAATTTTGACCGCGGCGCCTATAAAGCCTTCTAGTATCATCTCGTATGTAAAATTGTATGCCGGTGATGCATTTATGTAAAGAGATATGCACATTAAAACTTTAAGAGGCGGGGCCACGCCCACTTTTTCGAAATTGTTTAAACTGCAAATGCTCCTAACTAGTATGAGTATTTGTTATACCAAATAAAAGCGTTATATCATATTTTTGAGCTTAGTTAGTTTTCGATTAATAGCATTTTGTAGACGTCGTAATAGTCCAATAACGCCCATCTACAATACCAACTTTCTTATGGTGCCAAAAACATAATAAATAATTCAATTTTTGCACAAGTTACAACTTACACAGACGGACGGATGGACAGACAATCATCCTGATTTCAATACGTCTCTTCATCCTGATCATTTATATATGTATACCCCTATATTTAACTCGATTAGTTTTCGGTGATTCAGACAACCGTTAGGTGAACAAAACTATTACACTATGTAGCAACATGTTGCAATAGTATAAACATATGTTTCATCTGTGAAGATATTTTGGATGATGTATATGAGCAAAAGAAAGAAGATGATCATCAGTCCTCCATCAGTTTTCGAAGTTTTTAAATACTTATAAGAAAACTTACTTCAACATATTTTTATTCAGAAAACAAGTTTTTGTGTGAACTAAGGTATACGGAACAGCACGTTATTTCAAATAGATTGAACAACACACAAAAAAAATTACAGTCTTCCCAAATAAAAAATTGAGGAAGGGCTAAGGTCGGGTCTAACCGAACATTTTATAATGTTGCAACTTGCAAGAATCACAGCCCGGGAACTTACTTCAGGTGGTGGTAAAATATTTCATTAAAAAATGTTGCGAAAGAATTAAACATCCATTATTCGATGAAATCGTGAATAAATTACAATTAAATTTTGTATATTCTTAACTTATTCATTGTATTTTGAATATGACGTTTATACCACGGTAAAGGCCAGTTCCATTGTAATTCAGCGCTGAGCCACATACTTTTTAAGAAAACTTGTGCACTTAATTTCACTAAAACACACATTTTAATGAACCTAAACGGTTAAAGGATAGGTAGAAAGACGGAAATCATTATATGGAGTATATTGGCGATAGAGAAATAGACGGGATAGCATTAATTATCACATTGCTTTACTTGAGAACATGTTTTGAAGCAATTTTATATATATTAGTTATATAAAACTTGTTAGTTATATGGGGGCTAGATCAAGTTTTCTCCCAATTTTATTCATTTTAGACATAAAGATACACGTTATGATTACAATACGATATAATTTTTATTGAGATAAGTCATATATTGGCCGATATACTTGTAGGCGGTATATGGGGGCTAAGGGAAGTATTGACTCGAATTAACTCCTTTTTGACATACAGACATACTATTATCAGAGAAGGATCGTCTTTGAATTTCGATATTCGATAAAAAGTCAACGATAGACACTGGGTCCACACATTCGGTACCTAAGGGCTTGAACAATTTTGATTCGATTTGAACAATTTTTGGTCATAAGATGGTATAATTTAAAGGCATTATTCGTGCAAAGTTTTATCACGACACATTCTTTTTTACTTGATTTGCATACTACAAAGTGTTACATGCAGAGCAGATCCCGAGATATGGGTTTTTCCCTAAAGGTGGGTGGTGGCACGCCCCTTGTCAAATATTTGTATTAGCTTAATCGGATGTGTGTAATATTTAACGTTTTGACTGCTTTATTCCCATTTTTAGTAGTTTTGATCGTTATATGGGGAGTGTGCGGGGTTATCACCCGATTTCGCACTGTCGATAGCGGTGTCAAAACTTTTTTTCCTGAGTTAATTTGGTTATTATAACTTTAGGGATTGTAGAAATAGGGCGGGACCACGGCGAATTAAAAAAAAATATTAACTGCAAATGCTCCTCTCTAATGGGATTCGCCATACCAAATAAAAGTCTCGTATATTATTGTGGAGCTTATTTATGGCAATTTATTGGTCGATTATTGACGTTTTGTGGGCGTGGCAGCGGTCCGATTCCATCTGCAGTACCAACCGTCTTATGGTGGCAAGAAACATTAATTTTGGCTCCAGTTACAGCTTGCACAGACGGATGGATGGACAGACAGTCACTTGAATTTCAACTCGTCTCTTCATACTGATCATTTGTTACCCTATATCTAATTTGATTAGTTTCGGGTGATACAAACAACCGTTAGGTGAACAAAACTAGTATATGTATGTACTCTGTAGCAACATGTTTCAAGAGTATAAACATTTAAAAAATGGAAACAACGATCTCTAAATACATATGTATGTGAACGCAAATGCTACATTAATACAATAATATGAATTGTTATGGTCCTTAATTTGTTTTTTTTGTAACAATGATTTTTAAATATTTAAGTACATTGGCTTGTTTTTATTTTTTTTGTTTCCGTTGTAAGTTGAAAACGATATTTTAATATAAATCCTAAAAACTAAATAAGAACTTAAAGTGCACATTTGCATTTTTTTAATTGATTAAGTTGTCTATAGATTAATTGAACCCAAATTTATCCAATTTTTCAAAATAAATAATGCGGGGATCGGTATTTATTGGAAATCGCTTCCTAGAAAAACATGCATTCTTCCTGTAGAAGCATCTGCACCTGGAAGAACATTTTTAGTGGCCAATGTTTTGGTAATTGGTTATTGGAAAATCTCAGAACCCGAGAAACCACAGCAAATTGTTAACCGTAACGTAAAAAAACTCAAATTTTACTTGAACGAATAAGTTTTATATTAATGACGATTTTTGGACGTGGCAGTTTTCCCATTACGCTCATGTACGAACTCGTCCTTTCTTTTATGCCATAGAAAACGTGTACACAGTTTCATTACGATTCCTCAATTTTTACTCAAGTTATCGCTTTGGTATCTTTATAACTTATGTACTTACTTAGTTTCATTACTACATTCTGCTTTATCGAAATATTTGGTCAACCTTATTCTTCAAATATATGCCATATAAACTCAATTAGTATATGAGGAACCTAACCAAAGCATGGGAAATCCCAATTTTATTCCGGACTAATGTATAAGCGCTATTGTAATTCGTGGATATAGTATACTTAAGTATACGGGGGCTAGGCATATTTTCACCCGATTTTATCCAGCTTTGGTATTACCACATATTATTATAAGAAAAAGATGCTATCTGAATTTCAATAAGACACCTCTTAGATTGACCAATATACCTTCCTGGTATAAAGTTCAGCATACTTAGGTTTGAAAATCCATATATTAGGTATATGAAAGAGACTCCTTCTGAATTTTATTAAGGTTCCTCACATATTGGCCGATAGATGCGGTATACCATGAAGTCAACCTCAAGTTCGAATATTTTATTATGTGTTTGGGAGCTAAGGAATTGACACGATTTTATCAATTTTGGCACAAGTTAATTCTGATATCATAAATATATTCTGACCGAATTTCAATACTAGCAGCTATATAAACTGGGGTCTATATATTTGTTGTCTGAGTCTTTGAAAAGCTATAGCCCGATTTCGACAATTTTTGGGAGAAAGGTAAAACAGTTTGAGGCCATTATTTGTGCAAAGTTTTATTCTGAGAACTTCATTGATGTTTGATTTGTATACTATAAAGTGAAAGAATCAGATGGTATTTAAAAATTGGTTAAATGAGAAATAGGCAATAAAATATTTAGCGTACCTGTGTCCCTCACTACTGTGACCCCTATACCAAATTACAGTTTTGTGTCTTAATTTAGTGCTTAGTTATGGCACTTTATAGATTTTCTTAGATGCTAAGAAACCCGTGTACGAAGTTCAATAAAATTATCTTAATGTTTACCCAAGTTATCGCTTGCACGGACGGACAGACGGACATACCGATAAACAGACAGTCACTCTGAATTCAACTCGTGCCGTCATCATATCTCGATTAGCTTTAGAGGATACAACCAACCGTTAGGGGAACGAAACTATTATACTCTGCACAACATGTTATGAGAGAGAATATAAAAAGTTTGAAAATTGTCAAAAAGCCGATGAGAGTCGAAGACTTTTTTGTGTAAAAAATAAATAAAATTTTCAAAGTTTGTTGTCGTTGAATTAAGTTTTATACGAGTATAAAAATTAAATGTTTAAATAGATGGTTTAATTATATTTCACTAGTTTTGAAGATTTAAAAACGTACAATTTCACTAGTTTTTTCACCACTTTAGGGATGGGCTTTATTGTTGAAAAAACCTACGTAATAAAGGCAAAATTTGTATTAAAACCATGTTTACGAAGAAAGCAACAGTGCAATACATAATTAAAATTTGTAAAAAGTAAGGGGTTTTGAATAAATGCCCAAAAAAGAGTGCAAAAACAAACTTCCACTCAAGGATGTGTCCTCTCCCTAAGGGAAATCGGAAATATGTTTACTAATAGACTAATCTATCGTAGAGCTGAACTTTTGAAGTTCGGCCGGGTTCGGTATAAATGTTTTTTTTTAAATTTATTTGTTTTGCGCATACATAAATTAGTTTCTATTGCTTCAATGTTAGAATCGAAGAGAGTGCGTATTTCTGCGTGGCATACGGACAATTTTTGGCAGTAGTGACATACATACATACATATGTATGTACATCAGAAATTTTGATAAAAAGATGATATCAGTGAATACTAACATATTTGTGAAAATAAAAAAGTTTATCAAAAATTTGACGTTGAAATGGAAAAAAATCAGCGTCAGAGTTTTGAAGCAAACAATGAATGGCTGGATGAGATTATACTGGACTACGCACACATAATTTTACAGATTCACAGGAAAAAAAGAACAAAAAAGTTTCGAACATCGTAAAAGAAATTCTATGCGATGAACTTGTATTTAATATACGACACCGACATTTTAGAACATGTAACCTTTCCAAAGGGTATACTGTCAGAAGAAGCTCTCTAGGGTAGGAGTAAAGATCTTCGAAAATTTTGCTTAAACCACATTCGAAAAAAATTGCGAAAAAACACGATGAAAAACTTGGTTCATACCCTTTTGGTTCTCGAACCCAATCATTACGATGATGTCAAAAGGTTCAGTTTCCACTTCTAAAAAGGCAAATCCACTTTTAAACCGACATTCGGTGTTTTATATTACTTTGATTATTTAATTTCCACTTTTTTTCAAAATGAATTTCGAGTGAAACGAGTGCTCTGGAAAACGAATTCAATTCAAATTTGCATATGCGCTTGAAATTTTAATTTTATATGCCTTTTTTTATATAGTATAGTTGTTAGATTCATACCAAAATTTTGTAAATATGTATAGATATACATATATCTTAACTATCAAAAAGGGTCAAACTTATAAAAATTGGTTAAGATAGGTCTTAGAATCGGGATTAACTGACCAAATATAAAGTAGAGAAAAAATATATATAATTTTACGCTTACAAAATTTTTTATTTAAGATACATATATTTAACTAAAATACAGAAATATCCGTACAAAAATAGCTTCATTTTTGATGAAGTTATTGATAAATTACTGTGAGATGGTGAAAAAAAGGCGCAGAAATTAATGTATAAACTAACTTTCATGCTGGATCCGTTTTTTATAAGTCAAGTTTTAGCCAATTTACATTTTTCTATCGGTTAAAATATGTGTAAAAAAAGTGGGTTTTTCTCTAATACTTATTGTTTTATTTTTCTTACATATATTAAAACTAATTAAATTATTTAGATTTCTCACTGTACTTGCCTCAGATTTCTCCTTGTTAAACAGTCCATTAAAAGTTGTGGTTTTTTCACCGCGATTGTAAATGTAACCTTGAAAAACCGATACTTCAATTGTAAACGCTGGTAAATTATAGCAAAATAAATATGAATTTTTTTTTATTAAGTTTTGATATTCTAATCACAATAGGCTAAAAAAAGTCCATTATTTAACATAAAACAACAAAGTTACTGATAAAAAACGCAAACTTGTCAAAAGTCGGTTGGTACTAAATTCTTCGGTGCCAGCTGAGCCTTAGTTTTTCTTCAAAGATTTTTTTTCTATGTGTTCAACTAATTTTAAGGCAGTATCTATTGAATATTTATTAATTTCTTTGAGATTCAAAGTGACGTTTCTACGAGAAAGCTTTCGCGAATGACCACTGAACGACTAAACTTCGGTAGAACCAAAATTTTTTCAGCCTGCAATGGTAAATATCGGCGTTCGACTCTTTTTTAAAACGTTTGAAATTTCAACTGATAATTTTTTTCGTTTCCATATTTTTTCACCGGATTTCTTATGCCGACTAATATTTCTTTTCGTTCGTTATTTAGAAGTTTTAAAACAAATGTACTTTTGGCAATATCTTTAATTTGGGTATTTAACGCTTGACAATTAGAGATATGGCGGAGGACTTCGGTTTATAATTTTCAACTGTCTGTCCGCCTTTAAAATTTTTAGTAAATGCCTTAAAAAAAATTATGAAATCCATTTAACCTTAATATTGATAATAACTCGTGCCGCAAAGTCGATTCATTCCTCATTTAAATAACAGGTGGTTTTCGTACTTTTTGCAATAATTTTTTTCTTTCCGAAGCCAGTTAATACATTGCTGCAGGATCGAATTAGTTTTATAGAAAATTAAACGCTCTACAAAAACTTTTTATGGCATTAAAAAAAAAAACACTTGCGTCGAAGTTGAATTACTTATGCATCAAATGTATTATATTCATATAGTACATCATGTCGTATGAGTAACATAGAATTTATAAGGCACTTGCATGAATGCTAAGTCATTTGATGCATAATTTTAATTGAGTATAACTTTTAAACGAAATATTTTATGAAAACAATTTTTAAAACCTTTTTATAGAGCAATAAATTTGGTATTAATATATAACTTTTTAAAGCTGTGAAATTAATTTCTCAATGCAAAATATTAAGAAATCGCATGTTATATACATGAGAAAAGAAAATTAACTTAGGCACCGTCTAAATTAAAAATAAAGAGCTTGTTTACATTGCATCCTTATTTTTGGGGCTAAAACTATAATTTCGGGGGCGTTTGCACAAAAACAATCAACTTGGGAAATAACGGACACCCTAGTGTACATACTTGCACATATCTTAATATTCAGTTTTAAACAAACCTTTTGAGAATACTGTTTATATTCATTCGAGAAATATATCTTTTAAGGATACATATGTATGTATATGCCAACACGTTTACCAAATGTGTGCAACTTTCATCTTTTTGGAGAAGCGAAAATTCAAACTGTAAATTTTAAAATTTTTTTAATGAAATGCTTATTTTAAAATTACATTTACCAATTGAAATGTTTCTGCAACTTTTCTACAAAAAAAAGATATACATTTAGAACGGTTAATAAAATGCAAAAATTATATTTTTAATTACTTCTTAAAAAGTATAAATCATTTCTATATTGAATGGAATAAACAGTTAATAACCTATTATATAAATTACTTGTTTCCCATTCGGTGGTTCTTTCGTTTCTTTGTGAATACATATAT
Organism: Bactrocera oleae; assembly: GCF_042242935.1. Lineage (NCBI taxonomy): Eukaryota > Metazoa > Arthropoda > Insecta > Diptera > Tephritidae > Bactrocera > Bactrocera oleae. The sequence continues at coordinate 44,347,430 of NC_091537.1, forward strand.
GTATGTAGCTCCGGAGCAAGGTAAAATTCTGCCATTCGGAATCACCATGTTAAATTTCAAAATTTCATTTTCATCTGTCAGAATTTTAATTTTTCTACCATTTGGCACATAAGCGAATGTACTAAAAATCCGCTGAAATTCGATCTTTGAGTTATTGTCTGTCTTGTTCGTCACAGTCAAAATAGTACATTAGAAATATTTAAAATATCATGTATTTTGTAATAAAAATTTCACAAATCAAAATTGAATATTTAATGGAAACAATTTAATGGAAAACTACATATAAGACCACAATATCAAACCATATCACTATACATAGATATGAGGTGTACATAAAAATATTATATAACTTCAGATGTCGTGAGGAAATTTAGTACACGTATTTTTTGATACTATAAGAAGGTTTGTATTGCAGATGGTCGAAATCGGATACTGCCACGAACACAAATTATGCATGCAAAAAATTACAATGTTTTTAAGTCATAAATCACGCTACCAAAATTCGGCGCAAGGAATTACAGAAAAAGGGAAACATTTAAAATTAAAATTAAAAAGGTAGAGTGGCCTCGGCTTGCGGGAAACTGGCATCCGATAAAATTTTCAAAATTATTCAAACGGACAGGGACCAGTTAAAGCTCTTACAACTATTGATAGGCAAAGTTTGCCAGCGCGAAGTAATCTCTAGACCTTCTTATTACGATTAAACTTTTGCCAGAAGAGTTTTGGGACTGCAGTAGATAATCAGTACTTGTGGAGTTCACCTGAGGCACTACCATCCAGTAGTTAACCACAAGAAGCGAGCGGAGCTGTTACCCGTTCCCATTATGTACATAATAAGAGTGAGGGACCTGACCTAGCAAGCTTAGCAGTTTTACAGTTTCCTGAAATTTCACTTTGTCAAGCACCCAAACCAGTCTAATCATAAACTTGAATCCAAATACAATAAGTTTAGACATCCCTTTACTTGCCTCACGGTCACCGATCTCAAGATTAATGTCTGAAGGTAACTGCACTCCGGAGGAATAAATCTACTGCTATCTTATAATAAATGCGGTAACTTGCTGTAACTGGGTACTTTCGATGTTTGGCCGCGGGTGCTATGTGTAGCAAGGCATTGAGTCCCATAGTTGTGAGTCTTGAGTGCCTCTCATTGAACACTCACAAATTTCATCGAGAGCGTAGTCCTGCGCCTTCCTCCATTCAAAAATTTCATAGAACATAGCTCTGTTATGGTTTCATAGAGCGAAGGAACTCCTTTTGGTGATTAACTCCACCTTTTATCAATAGGTCCGCTGCAGCAGCTTAACTCAACCGATGACGTGAAGTTTGAATAATCACCATTTCAGTCTTGCTAATGTTAATGGTAAAAACCTTTTCAACAGCTTAGATGCTTTTCGCAGAAGGCTTTTCATGAAGTATAAAGCAAATTATTATATTAGTACCTATATGGGAGCTGGGGTTATTCATGGACAGATTTCACACATTTTAGGCATTAAACTAGAGAATATCAAGTGTTATACGTTCACCTAATTTTATTAAATATTTTACATATATATATTGAAGCAATTATATTATATTAAGCATATAATAGCTAGGAGTAGTATTAATCCAATTTTATCCATTTGTAATGCAAGGGTACATTACTATCAGAAAAATATTATTTCCGAATTTCAATAACATAAGTATCTCCCAGACAGAACGCTACTTTCGGTAAACGGGCAACCATAAGCACTGCGGTCCATATATTTGGTATCTGGAGACTTGAAAAGTTATGGTCCGATTTTGACAATTTTTAGACTTGAGAAGGCATACTTAAAAGGCACTATTTGTGCAAAGTGTTATCCCGATATATTCATTTGTGCGTGATTCGTATAGTGTTAAGTGAAGGAGTCAGATGGATTAAGAATTGTGTTTTATGAGAAGTAAACGTGAATGTCATCTGTCTTCGCCGATTTTCACACCGTAAAATAGGATTGCCAGAATAATATCATACACCATGTCGAGTCGATCTTTAGATATTCATTTTCTTCTAAAGGTGGGCGGTAACATGCCCGTTGTCCAATTTTGATATCGGCTACTACTTCTGACGACTTTATTTATAACTGTTAAATTATATATGGATTGGGTGTATCATCGGATTTACCCATTTTCACACTGGCAGAAGAGGTACCAAACGGATTTGTCATGAGCAAGTTAGTAGTATATGTATTATAATGTGGTTCGTTTTATTTAATTGCGTACATAATGCAGAACATGTGGTCAAATATTTTGGGTAGTCGATTGTATTACTTCTAATTAATTTGTTTGTTTCCATTTCTTCTCTTGTAGTGTCTAAATCAGATGTGATAAATTTCTCTACTGCCAAACAGAGGGCGCTCAACCTAGGTGACGAGATCAACAAGTGTCATTTTTTTTTTTAATCTTGCTAAATCCAGTAGGTTAGCGAAAAAATCTATACAGCAGCCTAAATCTTGTGATTAAGTGTCGGCCGGACATGGTATTAGTTTCATTACTATATGTTGCTCCGTGTCCGAGATATTTATATCAAAATCTACCTGACTAATTCCAAAGCGATATATGTACTCGTATGTACATATGTGATATAAATTCAATCAAAAGGCTATATTATATATACATATATATATTGAGTATACGACTAAAATTTACACATTTTTAGTATTAAACGATAGTATATCAATATTATATGTTCACTAAAGTTTTCTAAGTTATATTACATATTGACAATATATATGGAATAAAGCCAGCCGAAAGTTTTTATAGGGAAGTATTGACCCGATTTTTGTCACAAGGGAACATAATCATCAGAAAGTGATTATCTTTTAATATCAATAATATATCTTACATATTACGGAATATGGATGGAGTATGAACCTGGGTGCTTAAAACGACAGGATTTCTGCAAAGTTTTATTCCCGTATGTATCTTCATTGGTGTTTTATTTACATATGTACTATGCACATAATATGTATATATTGGTGTAGTAAAAATAAATCCATTATTTTTGCATGAAATTGAAAGCTTTAATTGCTATAGTTAGAATGATCCGATTTAGGTCAAATATGCGCCGTTTTGTTCGATAACTTTTTCCCATTTTAAGGGTAATATCATTATGCCGCTCTCATAGAAGCCTTCGTTCCTATTGGCAAAAAGCTGAGACAATCGATTATTCCAAGCCTCTCTTGATGCGAATTCTTCACCAGCAAAATTGTTCGCCATGGACAGAATCAGAATCAGAACAGAGAGGTAATCACTTAGTGCCGGCCCGGAATATAAGGTGAATGCATAAGAACTCCCAACGAAGCTCCCGGAGCTTCTGGCGAGTCACTATCGATGTGTGTGGTCTGGCGTTGTCCTGATTGAACACAATTTCTCTCCTATTGCTCAGACGGTCTAATTGTTGACAGTACAGTTCCGAGTTAAAAGTTTTGCGGTATATACTTTCCTGTCAATCCCACCAAACACACAGCAAAACCTTCCTCGCCGTCGATCCTAGCTTGGCCACCGTTTCCGACGGCTCTTCGCGTTTCGACCACGATGATTTTCGCTTGACGTTGTCGTAAGTGATTTTCCTTTAATCGCCAGTCACAAACCTCTTCAGAAATGGGTCAATTTTGTTGAGATTCAGCAGTGATTCGCAGATGGAAATTCGGTCCAAGAGATATTTTTGCGTTGGCTGGTGTGGCACCCATACATCGAACTGGTTTCTTTTCGTATCCAGTCTTATTCAAATGGTTCAAAAGGATTTTTTGTGCAATCTTTAGCCCTTGGCAATCGAAACAGTGCATACATTACGGTCGGACTCGAAAATGTTCATGATTTTATCGACATTTTCGACAATTGGCCTTCCGATGCGTGGTGCGTCTTTGACATCGAAATTACCGGAACGGAATCGACGAAACTAAAATTGCGCATAATTAGCTGTTACAGTATCAGGACCATAAACGCTATTCACATTTTCAGCCACCTGGCTTGCGTTTTCGCCCTTATCAAAGAAAAACTGTAAAATATAGTGTATTTTCTCTTTGCTAGTGTTCATCTTAGACGCGCGCTCAAACAAAGCTGAATCCATCAATCACAAAACTGTCGGAAAAGTTTTTTTAGTACGAAATGTCGTCTTTCTAACGTTTTCTAGCGGAGCCCGATCGGGCTTATAAAACGCGATAAATAACGCCATTTATTGAAAAAATAATGGATTTTTACTACACCTATACATGACATAATCTATATTTAGCGTTACTGCCTCTCATGTCTTTTCTGAACGGGTTGATCATTTATAGTGGTACATTTACGTCGAATTACCATTACTAACACTCATCAAGCCATTTCTTTGCAACGGTATAATTCCCCATCGAGAATTAATGTTTTATCAAAACACGAAGTTCACTTATTTCCATTGTAAACAAGAATAACAGAAGTGGCATATTGCAACATTCAATTTCATACATCTGAATTTCTGCTTTCTGAAAATTTCAGTTATATAAGCATTTATGTTAATAACAGATTTTCATACTCTCGCAACATGTTGCTGAAGAGTGTTATTTTTTTGTTTGCCTAACGGTTGTTTGTAACACCTAAAACCTATGAAAAGCATAGTATTGCTGGCTCAATAGGACCAAAGAAGTTACAAAGAAAACTTGTTCAGCCAAAAAAAAACATTGTTTAAATTTTAATATCAGGCTTCATCAACCTAATGCGTTGGCTTATGATTTTTTTATACCCTGAACAGAGTGTATAAAGTTTGCCACAAAGACGGAGACCCTATAAAATATAATATATACATAAATAATCAGCATGATAAGCTGAGGTGATTTAGCCATATCCGTCTGTCCGTGCGTCCGTCTGTCTGTACATATACGAACTAGTCCCTCAGTGTTGAAGCTATCGTTTTGAAATTTTGCACCTGTACTTTCCTCACAGCATATAGATGCCATATTAACTAAACGATCGGAGTAAAGTGCTTGTATTGGAAACTTTTTCACTAGACGAGATATCTTCACAAAATTCGGCATGGATTATTGTCTAAGGCAACATTGTAATCTCCGAAGAAATTATTCAGATCAGATCACTATAGCATATAGCTGCCATACAAACTGAAGGATCGGAAGCAAGTTCTTGTACGGAAAACTCTTTCAGTTGAAGGTATTTTCACTACATCCAAATAGGCATGATTTATTGTTTAAGGTGTAATGTATTCTCCGAAGAAATTGCTCAGATCAGATTACTATAGCATATAGCTGCCTGCATGGAAAACTTGTATATTTGACGAAATTAGGCACGAGTTATTGTTTAAGGCAACAATGTATTCATATAGCTACCATAGAAATTGAACAATCGGAATCAAGTTCTTGTAAGGAACCTTTGTATTTGTGAAAGGTACTATAGCTTCGTTGCAACCGAAGTTAAAGTTTTGCAAAGCAATATTGGAATTTCCGAAGAAACTGTTCTGATCGGATCAGTATATCATCTATCCAGCAGCTATCCATACAAACTGAACTATCGGAATCAAGTTCTATATAGTTTCAGTGCAACCGAAGTTTACGTTTTTTCTTGTGTTTTCTTCTGTTTAGTAGAAAAGCGTTCCCTAATATAGCGTCGTCAGGTTAGCATATACAGTTTGATTTGCCTTTATCTTCGGAGTTTGAATACGTAGTGAGACCAATTTTTTCGTACTGTTTAAGCGCTCTGTTTTATTTAATATGGCTAAAGAAAAATCGGTATCGGTTGAAGAGATCAAAAAAACTGGGCACAAGTCAAAAAGATACAATAAGGGCGATAACAGTAAAGTGATTTCCAATGTGAACAATAGACCAATTTTAAAAAAAAAAATAAAACATCTAACTCTCATGAATCGACCGCCACGATCCGTCCATATACTGGTGCTAAAATGAACTTATCTATTGTTCAAAGAGTGCTAAAGAATTCTCCATATTTGAAACTATTAACATTACATAAAAAACCACAACATAAGGTTCCCCGAAAAGAAACGCGGGTTCATTTTGCAACGGAGCGCATAGCCTAAAAGTATTACATAATTGGCGCTGTGTTATCTTTTCAGATGAAACCAAAATTAATTTGGAAGGGCCGATGGACACAATTATCATTTCCATGATCTTCGGAGGGAGGAACATTCGTTGGAACGACTACATATCGTGAGAGCGGTGTAATGGTGTGGGGAACAATCTTCTCATTTTTGAATACTATTATAAATGTAAACGCGTATAAAAGCATACTGGCAACTGCTATTTTTCATAAAAATTTTTTTTTTTGGAATTTCGCACGATACGATTCTCACTGTCCGAGGGTTAAAGTCTGAGATTTAATGCAGTGGGCGCCTTATTCACCTGACTTCAATGTAATTAAAAATGTGTAGGGATGGTTCGCTCATAAAGTTTTCGAGTCTGGCTGGATGATTCCACTAAACAGAAATTAGTTGAAGGTATTAAAAATGCTTGATCATTCATTTCCCTAAATTATATTGGAAAATTGTACGAAGAGCTACCCAATCCGATCTTTGATATTAAATATTTCAATAATATATAAATGTTTAAATTAGTTCACATACATAAAAGTTTAAAATTATGTTCTTACCGCAACATGTTCAACAATATTAAAAAAGATATGACATGAAGATGAAGACATAGTTCAATGAATTGTAAATATTATATTACATATAAATTATATTTTTGATATTATAATTAATAATATATGTATATTATTTTTAAGTTGCTCGTGTGTAGTCATAGTAAAGTAAGAAATAAAATTTTGTATTCCTTTTCAAAAACGATTATTTTTTTCATATTCCTCAACATACATATGTAGTTATTATGCGTTTTATATACAATAAATTATAAGCGTATACAACACAGCTCAATTGAAATTTCTCATAATTTGACTGACGAATTGCTTCAATTTGAGTACACAAATTGATCCAATTAATTTCAATGAGTAAATAACGGATGATGCACTTTCTACTCTTATTAAATATTCATACATATATACGGAAATCTCATTTATCACTTTACTTTACGAGAGTATAAAATGTTCGATAACACCCGAGCTTAGCTATTCCTTACGTGTCTAATATAAAGTTTTGAAACACCTGAAAGTTTTTTCCCGTTAGTTTTTTTCAATTACGAGAGAATAAAATGTTCGGTTATGCCAGAACTTAGCCTTCCCTTACTTGTTTAATATAAGGTTTTGCCAACAGCTGAAGGTATTTCTCCGCTTTTAATCCTTGCAAATTGCGAGAGTATATAATGTTCGGTAATAGTTCTTCCTTACGTGTTTAGTAATGTCTTCTAAATGATTGCAGATAATTAAAATATACTTCAAAGAATTTAAAAAAACAAACTAAACTCACTTTTTTCAAGAAAACATTTGCAATGTTCTCTTGTGATTATTTTACGTATAGAATAACATTAAATATATTATATAAAAATGTTTCAAAACCCAAAATTAGGTATATGGTGGCTAGCGAAAGTACTCACTTGATTTTATCCATTTTATGCACAATTTTATTGAAAGATAGTTATTGACCGATTTATGCGGTATAAAAATAACCATAAGTTCGAAAATTTGTATATGAAGATATGGGGCTTATTTATATATATAATATAAGTTATACAATATATGGTATACAATTTTTTTTTCCACTAACAAATTTTTTCAATTTAATTCTCACTTTCAGCAGGAGCTGTATTCATATTAATAATATTTACAAGTGGAATGATGAAAGCTAAAATAAGACATGTAATGTTTAATTTCTATTTTATTAAATTTTCTGTCAAAAACTGCATTAATAGGGGTCCCTCCTTTTGTCGTTGGATTATTCGTACCATTAATCATTTCTAAAGAGAATTTATCTTTAAGGAATTGTAGTAATGGCGCAGCTTCTGTCAATGAAAAATTTTCATTAAAATCACCCGCAAGAATTATCAGCTGTTCACAATATTCTACGCGTTCTCCAAGAACATTGTTTAGAGCTTGTGAACCTAAATTCGATAATGGCAACAAAGCTTTTCCGATGAATAATTTAATATCTCTCATTGGAGCATTTGGTGATAGATACATATATATTAGAAATTATTTCTTACTATTGTTATCGTCTGAACATATGTAAGTCCTCAATTCTCGCTGATGTCGATACCGTGAAATCAGACACACTTGAGTAAGGAGTTTTTTATTCGCAAATGAGGAGTAAAAACGTAATATCAAAATTCAAAATTTGTACAGGAGGTTCTTCATCGCTCATAAATGTTTCTGATAACATTAAAATATTCATATTTTGGAAAACTCGATCGGTAAAATCATTGACGTGTGCGCGAAGAAATTGACAATTAAATACTATTATCGAAATGCCATTTTTCGAGTTAATAAAGTCGAATCATTTTTTATCTAATGTGCAAATTGGATTACTCTTACAGGAATCTACATTTGTAGAAGGCTCAGAACTTGTAGACAGGTTACTAGTCACCGTATTCGATAATCCTTTTTCCATCTCTGCTCGCTTTCGTGCTCTGTAATTATATATTAATAATATTGAGACGTCGTCCCTCTTGATCCTCTAAAACCAGTGCAAGTACTAGGGATCGCTACTTCATATTTCCCTATGAAATTGGTTTAAAATTATTGTTATCACAAATTATTGTAGCACACAAAGACACTGGCACGACACGACAGCGAAATTTTCTTGGTCGTCAAATGTCGTCTTGAAGCCAGCTTCTTGAACATTTTAAAGACGGCAGCGACATATCAAACAGCTGATGTACACAATTTCGTTGTTGTACTATAACCTTTCACGTCACTGAAATTTAAATATTTTGTTTAAAGTGAAATTTTTTGTGCAAAAAATAAGTAAACATGTCGATTAATTTGTTTTAAATTATTAATTGTTATTACATTACCAGTGCTATTTATGCTTCTGTTGGTAAAATAACATTAGATTTGCTAGAGTTTTGAATAATGTTACATTTCATATATTAGTGGCAACACTACAGCTGCCCGTTGTCGTCGTCAAAACTATAAATGGTTTTAATTTACCGACTTCGGCAACTGCTGCTGCCCTAAAGTCATACTTTTGTGTTAAAATAGGATATTCCACTAAATACTAATTTTAATTTATGGCATATGTATGTTTCAATTAAAGGTGTATGAATATGAATTTTGCGTTTGTTAATAAATACTTTTAGGTTTTTTTTGTAATATAATATTATTTACTTTAATATAAAAATCAATAAATTTGGTATACTGCACTAAATTCTTTAGTTGAACAAATCCGCCATCTTCTTCCAAAACCACACAAGTTGTACAGGGTTTTCCAATAATAAAAATACTCTAATTTTTAGGGAAATTCAAATACTTTTGATTTAATGTGAAGTACAATCGATACAAATAAGTTCTGAATATAACACTTTGCAGGAACGAATTCGATGAACCCAATTTTCGAGTACTTTTTCCATAAAATCAAGTCGTATGTTATGAATACCATGTTCAATATTGACTTCTAAAACTTGAAGAGCCTCTGGATTATTGTTAAAGACCAATGACTTTAAGTAACCCCATAAAAGGTAGTCTAATGGTGCCAAATCAGAACTTCTTGGAGGCCATTCAATGTCAGAATTTCTTAAAATTATCGGATCTCCAAACTTTTCTCGCAATAATTCGGTTGTTGCACGTTCTGTGTGGCCCGTAGCCCCGTCTCGTAGGAACCAGATGTTGTCAAGATCAACTTCTTCAATTGCGGCCATAAAAATTTGGTAAGCAAGACAGTAATGCTTCAGCTTCATTCCAACCAAAAACCATACCAAACTGTCGATTGAGGTGAATGAAATGGTTGTACATGAATTTGTGGATTTTCTTCAAAGCAGAATCGACAGTTTTGTATATTTATCGCACCACTCCGTAACGACCATAAAATGGCATAAGCACACGAAAAGTTGCAATTGGGGAACGATTATTTTGATAATAAAATTTAGTCATTTGTAAATGTTGTTCTTGTGTATATCTTTCTATGATGAAATTGTAAACTTTAATGAATAATTACAGATCATGACATAATAAAAATGGCCGAAACGACACAAAGAAATCATATCACGACACAAAGAATCACATCAGAAAACCGATATTTATAAGTCGGGATAGCCCGAACGACATTCCCAGGTACCAAAAACTCCACCGACGAGTTATTCGCATTAAGAATAATCAGCCTCGATGCGGTGTATGCTTTGTTCAGCATACAAAACGCCTCTTTTACTACAACTTGTTTAAAGGAGTTGAGAATTACACAGCAAAAAGATATAAATAGAATGGCGGAACGAAAATTTTAGTTTCGATTACGAATTTGTTGCTCTTCTGCACTGCAAGCGGTTGATTGAACGCGCTTGATAATTGTGCTAGTAGGTAGACATATATGTGATGCTTCACATACACCCTAACCACTGCGTGTTAAGCGTTTAACGCATCCTTTTCCCTTTCTCTTAAAAAATGTTAAGGTGTTAAAGTGTATCGTATCTAAAATTTATAATACAGTATAGCCCGCTTAATTGGACCTGGTTAATTTTTTTCGCGTTTTCCCGCGTAATTGGTTAAAAATACTTTTTCAAAAACATACCTTTAATTTCCCCCCCGTTAATTGCACAAAAAACTTGCTGATGTTGAGAAGCAAAAGAAAGAAGATGATTGTCCAAAGTATCCATCAGTCCTCAAAGTACACATATGATTTTTTTTAATTGGTTATGTTGTCCAATAAAGCGGTATTCTTGTAATCAAACGAATTGTTCAATAAAACCAATATCAGTTAATTGATACCACGGATAATATAACCAAAAATTGTGCAATTTTTAAAGGCAATTAGGGGATAGTGTAGTTGTGCAAGTACATGCATGCTCATGTACATATGCACAATGGCATATCTGAATGATTTTATGTAGTACAGCCTGCGCAATAGCAGAAGGCGACAGAAATAATCGTCAACGACTCCGACAATTTTGTGTATTCACCTACGACAAAAGCAGTCTTGATTACAAACAGAAAGCAGAAGGTGACTTCGAATGTGAAAGAGAGCGACCTTGTAACAATTTGCAACATGCTAGAATTTGACTACAATTTAGCTGACATAAAGCTGCACATTCTCAAAATCCTACGGTGCAACCACTTGGTAACTGAACGAAGCAACGACGAAGCTGGTAGATGTGATGACGAATACGACGAGAACAACGATGCTGAAAACGACGACAACGAGAGTAGCCACGATGTGGAGAGCAACAGGAAGCTTAGCGAAAATAAGGGGAAATTTAAAACTACTACAGTTTCCCTATGGGTACGAGAGAAAAGACGATGAAGAAAGTGTAAACAAATCGAACGCGAGAGGCAACGATGTGTGCATAAGTAGTTTTGTTAGTCGGCGTTCACATGGGGACTCTTTTGTCGCTCATATTTTGGTGTCGCTCTGTGCGTTGTGTGTTGCATATTTTATTTGCATGTTGGTATGGTGGTCTCACATTTATCTTACAATTGATTACATACCAAATGTAGATAACAAAGTTCAAATTTCGTATATATTCATACGAAACATAGAGGACTCAATAAGAATTTTTGATGTTTCTAATAAGATTAAAATATACTTATAGGTAGAATTATGGACAAGCACTTCAGATGCAATGGGACAGTTTACAAAAGTTAGTGTTCCAAATCATTTGTGCTAAGTGAATGAGGCTTAAAATTGTGACATACTTTTATCAGGAAAAGTTTCTCACGGAATTTCAATTATATATCTCACACATTGATTGATTTTTTCGACAAAAAGTCAACGATAGGCTGTGGGGTCCACATTTCCGGAATCCTGGGCTTGAATAGTTTAGGTCCAATTTGTAATATTCGTGATTTATACTCTGAAAAGTGAAAGAATCATAAGTAATTCAAAATTTTGTTATATGGGAAGTAGACGTGGTTGCAGTCCGATTTCGCCCATTTTCTGTATTTTCTGTAAAATGGGCATGTCAAAATAGTTCTGTGTGTTCCGGAGATTTGTGATTTCAATTAAATGTGGGCGGTGCCATGCCCATCGTCTAATTTTGGCACGTGCTCCTCTTGTGCCATCATGGATTTAAAATTTAGTGTCTATGAGGCATTTAGATGTTGATTAATAGTACTTTTAGTGATTTTTAACAAAACCGTTATATGGGGAGTGAGTGTGGTTATCATCCTATTTCACTTACTTTCACGCTGTCGCAAGAAGGTTCGAAATAATTTGTACTGTGCGAATTTGGGTGATGTAGCTTGAATGGCTTCAAATCACAGATGCCCCTCATTATTGTGGTTCGTTGTGCTAAATTACAGATTTATATCTTAATTTGCGGCTTAGAGTGCTTAGTTAATTTTGAAGTGTTTATATGATGTAACTATTGAGAATAACATTGAGATGTTACCTAACCAATTTCTGCTAGTTTTCAGTTTCTTTGCTTTTTTGTAATATGACTCTTTTTGAGACTATCTTGTGAATTTTCGCATTCTTCTTCTTGCTGATAACTAGCAGCTACTAACCATTCAGAAACAAACCTGTTATGTATTTTAATTCAGTTTTGAACGATCTCTTTTTTATTTCAGGTAAAACTCGCACGAAGGATAAATATCGAGTGGTATATAACGATTTTCAGCGATTAGAGCTTGAAAAGGAATATTGTACATCACGATACATAACTATACGACGTAAAACTGAGTTGGCTCAAATTCTTTCTTTATCCGAAAGGCAAGTGAAGATTTGGTTTCAAAATAGAAGGGCTAAAGAACGAAAACAAAATAAAAAAAGTGCCGATACTTCCATACTGGCTGGTACAGCTTCTCAATGTGACCACCCGAATTCAATTGTCCCAAAGCCGAAAATAGAACCAGGCCTTCACCTCCACCACACTTTACATTCAATGACGACTATAAATATGCCAAACATTGGCTTGCACCGCATAAGTCATCACCATCCATTTGCAGCAGGGGTCCCACCTTCACATCCATTGCATTCACAACATGCATCTTTGTCAGCAGCTGTAGCAACATCAATGCCACTTTGACAATACTGCAATCACATTTTAAAATAGTCAACATATAATATCACAATATAACAAAACATGCAATAAAATTTTTGTAATAGTTTTACGGTATGAAACCACCGAAAACAGTTTTAAAAATAAAGATCTAAATATAAAAGAAAACACGAAATACACTTAAAGAGCTCTTACTCTTATTATCTTAACCATTATTTCCCATATTATAGGTAGATTGCCCTTTACATTTCGAAACAGAAAAAACATTTTGACATACGAGCGCTTTTTGTGTTGTTTACAGTAACTTAATATATCATCTCCCCCAAAAAATGGAATTAGTTCGCGAACATTTTCGCACGACTATGTTTTATAACTTTTGACGTGGATTAACTTTGGACGAACTTAATTAAACTTCTGGAGATGAACTTCCATTAAATACCAGTGTTTATCGATGATGATCATTCGAATTCGTAGATCACTTCAAGACAAATTTATTGAAGGTCATCCAAAATCAATTATTGTTCCGGAAACTAATGATGCTGATTTTGCAAAATCGTCATGTCACCTATCGTGAGATTGAGACAACTATATGAATTATTGGGACCAACATACATTAAATACTGCAAAAAGGTTTGTTGACGTTGAATCCCACACAATTTGTCAATCGTTCAAAAAATGACTTGTGGCGATTGGTCGAGAGAAATATTAAAAAATACGATAGCGTGGACTTTACGCATATGAGCCCCAAAAGTAAACAGCAGTCGATCTTATGGGTGTTTCTAGTTGAGCCGAATCCAACAAACGTTGTTCACGCACGAAGCACTTCTAAACAAATAGTTGCCTGTTTTTTTTTGGAAAAATTGGACATGCCATTGGACACCCATACCATGCAGAACAGTAAATTCTGAGTGGTACACTATAATTTTTTTGCTAGTAAGAAATCCGTACGTAAAAAATAAACTAAGAAGTCAACGTTTTTCGACACCTGAAGAGGCGATTGATGCGATCAGAACGCATGTTTTGGAGATACCTCAATCAGAGTGGCAAAAGTGCTTCGACAATTGGTTCAAGCGCATGCAAAAGTGTATATATTTTAATGGAGAATACCTAGAAAAACAATAAAGCGATTTCCTATTATCAATATTTGTTTTGGTTCTCTAATCCCGAAATATAAAAATCAACCCACGTATATTAAAGTATAGAAAATACTCCCCGGAGATAAGACGTGATTGGAATTAACACAATTCAATATTATCTGATAAAATATTACAACTACGACACGAAGTTTAATTTCCTATACAAAACGAAATTTAGAAAAATTATTCGAGTTTGTTTCTTCTTTGATAAATAAATTAAACAGAAGGTCAATGCAATTTGAAAAATATTTCAATAAAGAGACAATTCTTTAGCGACGATATCTTTGTCGATGTTATACTTGTATAATATTTTACGAAGTCAAATTAGGCCACGAATCACAAAAAGATTGTCCTATCTCTTTTGGAGGTATTCGAACTTATGGAACTTTCGCACTTTGCTAGAAGCAAATCAAATTAGTCCACGGGCCACAAAAAGATTGTCTTATCTTTTTTGGAGGTATCCGAACGTTTGAACTTTCGCTATTTGCCAGAATCAAAAATGGGAAATATTTCCCAAGCTAGGGAAAATATTTTCTTCCGGCATTTCTTAAAATAGTATGAAAAAGGATTATATGGAATATTGGCCATGTCTACACACAAAAGAAAGATTGATGATATGATTGAGTCAAAAAGATAATGCGGCAGGTTTGCATGCGAATCGGTATAGAAATTTGATAAAGGACGTGGAAATTTCATATCTAAACCAATTAAAGGTTAGTACAAACATTTTTTTATTCATGCGTCTGTTACGATATCTAAATAAAACTTTGCGCAGATGCCTACAAGGTTTGATACGTCTTTTCTAAAAATGGGGGAGTGGCGAGGCATTATCACGAGGATACTGAACATAAGACGCTATTAAAAATTGATGAAATCTTATATACTATCACTAGTCACTTTATACATAATATAATGATTTTCGTACTTTCGTTTGAATTTATACCGTGTCTTGGGTATACTGCAACTTGGTGGAGCAAATGGAAGCAATACATCAGTGAATTATCTAAACATCCATTTGGTGCATGTATGATAGAGTACATACTTGTATGTACATAATAATTTACGTGTAAATAGGCTAAAAAGTCTTTGCCTTGTCCAAGAGATTATTTTCTTAGAGTACTAACCCGTTTCAAAATTATTGGTCCCAAAGTAACGCTCTTTTCTGTTTTTTCATTTACGGAAAACAATTGAATTTCGTGTATTGTCTTGATTCCTAATATAACAATAGGAAGGTGCTAAATTCGAGTTTAACCGAACATTTTATACACTTGTAACTTGCCGGGATCAACGCCGGTAAAATATTTCTAGGTTTTGGCAAAACTTTATATTAAAATATGTTGCGAAAGAATTCAATATTCATTATTCGACGAAGTCGTGAATGGAAAACAATCAAATTTTGTATCTTATTAATTTATAATAAGCGTCATGTACTCAGTTTTATTAATGAACAAAAATTATATTAAAATCATCCTTAAATGATAAATATGTGATATAAACTCAACCGAAGAGGCTAAATTCAACTAATATATTAAGTTGGTGTGGAAAACGTCAACCAGAGGATCGAAATTCTTTATATTAGGGATATGAGGTTTAGACCACGGTCTAGATCAATTCCGTGGTAAACCACATAACTTTAAGGAAACTTATACATTTAATTTCATTAAAATATCACATATTTTGACCAACTTGTACGGTTTAAAGTCAGAAATTATTATATATACTATATTGGGGCAGAGAAAAAGAAGCATTAATTTGGACATTGCTCAGGTATACTTGAAAACATATTGTATTTTAACGCAGTTTTATAAATATACTCACTGACCCAGTAAACGTTGTTTTTCCATATACGTTATTTTTGGTTTGGATGACACCAATTCCTTGGCAACAACTGTTGTATCATTGAATTTAATCCATTTTTTGCTGCCAAAATCGCTCTTTCTGCCAACCATTCAAGATTTTTATATTTTGAGTGTTCAATGGGAAATATAATATATTGTCGATGAGAGTATTTCGTGAGTTGATGGTCGTCGGTAAATTTTTGCATCCAATATTTTCATGTTCACAAACTTTTCTATTCCCAATATCTAATAGTTGTTTTCAGAAAATTTCGATAGATGAATCTCGAAGCATATGAACGCGCATGTTCACTGTCAGTTGTACCTTTTCAATATTACGCCACAGTCACGATAATTTTAAGCAAGCATTGATCTCAGCGGCGTACGTTGAGCGTGTTTGAAATAACCTGAAAGAAGTAACAGTTGGTTTCAGCACTGTGGCCATGGACGATTGTTTTTTATGTTGCACAATGAATCTGGATTATTATATTTTGAATGTTTAATAGCAGCTTATGTAAATGCTCACCATCTAATAAAGAGGCTGCAATGCTAGATGATGCCATTTTTGATCGTATCTCAGCAAGATATATCGAAATGAAGAATGTTTTTCCACTTCCACCTTGTGCGTCAAAAAAAAAGATTTCCCCTTGTACTGCCGAAACTGCCAGCATAGAGCGGTCGGAATACCATGTTCCGACCGACATTTATTCACGAGATTAAGGTTGTGTTAAATTTCCCTACTGATAAATAGATGGCGCTAAATCAGAGTCGCATAGGGGGTTTCGAGTAGATTAGCTTCAAGCTCCTTGGTGACGAGATTAACAAGTGTCATTTTGGTATAGCGAAGTATTGATAAATCTAGCAGATTAGTGAAATAATCTACTCAACAGCCTAAATCTCGTAATTACGTGTCGGTCGAAACATAATATTAGACACTACAAAGTGTAAAAAAATGTACACAAACAAATAAATTAAAAGCAAAGCAACTGAATTCACCGGGCAGTCGACCTCCCAATTCAATATGCGTCCAATATTTCCATTAAATGGAAAATATATTAAAAAATACGACTTTTATAACAAAATACAACAGTACAATGTTTTCTTTCAATAAATAATAAATGATGTTAGGACAGTCTAGATTAGTGAATAGATTCAATGTAATCTAATCACTTAAAGTGTTAGGTCTTCATATTGCATAAGTTAATTTTTGTTCTGTGGGGGTAATTCGTATGTATGATATAAGGCCAACCGGATGTTTGAAAATTGTTTATTAAGTAAATGAGGTCTAAGGAATGTATTGACCAGATTTTATCTAGGTTTGACAATATCGCATACTATTAACATGCCACATACTAATAATATGCTTGGGGGATAAGGCAAGTTTTCATCCGATTTTATCCATTTTAGGCACAAAAATACTTTGTTATTGGTAAAACACGCTCTCTCGTTTTCACTAAGATTTTGACAATTTTTGATCATAAGGTGGCCGAATTTAACCGCACTATTCGGGCAAAGTTTTATCGCGATACATATATTGATGCTAGATTTGTATACTGGAAAGTGAAAGAATCAGATGGAATTAAAATTTGGTTATTTGGGAAGTAAGCGTGGTTGTAGTCCGATTTCGCCCATCTTCGCTCTAAAACATAGGAATGTCAAAGTAGTCATACTATGATCTCCGTACAAAATGTGTACTGCAATGAAAGATCATGAAACCATGTACCAACTTAGTGACACACACAGTTTTCTATGAGTTTGACACTCATCAGCTGCTGCAAAAAATTTAAATCAACTAAAAAAATATATATAAACCAGATCGTGATCATTTGTATATATGTATATAACCTTATATCTATTTCGATTAGGTTTAGGTGATACAAACAACCATTAGGTGAACAAAACTATTATACTCTATATAACTATCATTAACGCAAGACAATTGATAAGTGTGAACTAGCGGTATGCTAGATTTTGTCTCTAGCGACTGCTTCCGATTTCCCACGCACAAAAAATGGTTCGCTGGAAGAACATTTCACTCAAGTGATGAGGATAAAATAGAAACAAAATACTTATATTGAATGCCTCGAAGTTTTACGACTCGCATTGAGCTTGCGACCGAAAGGATCTTCTCTGCTTTCATATCAACACAACATATTCTTCACCAGTACTTTATCTCATGCGCGCAACAATCACAATCCAGTATACACAATACTAATGAGCAGTTTTTAGTAAAATGCAAAATCATATTTGCGTTCGTAGCGTAGCTGTCTGCCGAAGTGTCACCGTGTTAATACTTTACAAAATTGTAACGTTGCCGCTAGATATAGCTGCTCTAGATATAGAGTGTGACGAAAAATAAAATGAAAATCTATCAGAATACGTAGATAATCATCGCTCTGAAGGAAGCTGCGCTCTGGAGCAGTAGACCTGCTGCTACCTTTATGGTAACTACTTCTCCGCTTGGAAGGCGCAACAATGGTTAAAATGCTTAAATTTGGTGTTGATAGATACTTTCCGACACTACTCCACCAATTCTCCCTGCGACTCCTACCATCCCATACCTCCCTCAAATCTCGAAGGTATGTCAGAAAAGAAAATCATACTAAGGCTGAGCTTGGCGATCTGGTAATCCAAGTATTTTAAAAGGAGATATAAGTGTGCGGGCATTCTAGAGGCCCAGACTCGAAGTCATCTAAGTGCCTAGATCCCTTAAGTCTGGGCGCCTATTTCGGGGCCATACACCTTCCAGCTATGTTCACGGGTGCTATGTTCATTAAAAAATTGTGTGCCATAGTTGTGGTGCATAGTGCACCGCCTTCCACCACTTAAAAATTTCATAAAATACTTGTATAGGTTGACATAGAGCGTAAGAACTACTTCTGGTGAGATGAGGTCTCTTTTACCAATATCCTTTTGAGCTTCCTGTCTAAGATTTTCCCAAGTCTCTTCCAGAAGCTTTGTTGCTTACGATGCTGAGGTGCTCCTGAGTCAGCATTTTAGAAATTTTCCCTCAGCCGTGAAAGCTACGTCGTGTGCATATGGAATCACCCGGCAGACAGCTACTTAAAGTGGATAGAGAACTCCCCTCTAGTAACATTCCCACCTCGATATCGATGAGAGTTCCACTATAAATTGACCCTCCTAGCCAAGGAACAACGGTGTGCAAGGCAGTGTGTACTGATCTGACTGTGCTATAGGTCTGTTGTGCCCTTTTAAATTGATTTATTTCATTAGTACTCCTTATGTGCAGATCAATTAGTCTTTCTATCAGAGATAAAGAGATGTATAACTCTCATGTCATAGGAAGTGAGGGCGTAAACCCCCTCCTTAACTTTGACGTTTTGCAATTGGAACAGCCAGATTGAAATAAAGGGATTTGTTGGCGCCGATCAAGATCACTAATTAAAAATGTAAAACAATATATATTAAAGAAAACGCAAAATTTTAATGTATTTGATGAAATCTTTTGTGATTTGATGTATCATAATTTAAATTTTCAATTTCAAATAACTACAAAACATTTATTAATTGAGAGCTATAAAGTTTAAATAACTTTATTACGTATTGCAAAATCAGAAGTCAGTTGTTTAATGTATCATAAAATCGTAAAAAATATTTAGATATATTAAAAGGCCAACGTATAATAATTTTTTATCATAAAGTTGGGCATCCCTTCATCCCTGCTTTATATTATATGAATTTCAATGGGAATGAGGTTAGAGAGATTTGAAATCCTTAGCCTCGACTTACGAGCTTCTTCTGGCCTAAGAAATGAAATCATCCCCAACTTGCATCCAAGCTGCATCAAATGCAATTCGCATAGATGAATGAAAGCAAGTTGCATGAAAGCTTGACAGACCGTTGTAATTGCGCTGGTATAATGCCATCAGACTTAGGGGACTTAAAACCGCGCTACCCCAGATTGTGTGGCTCCAGTTAGCGCAGGAACCAAAAATGATAATGGTTCATCTCTGCAGCGGTTCCTTCAGGGTCTGTCTTAATAGCTTGTGAGGTTGTTTCCCATTGTCTTTAGGCAACCTGTCGGCCGAAATCAGCCAAAACCTTCCAGCTTCGCCCTTTGTTTTGATAGGGACTTTCAACTCATTTCGTACTACCAAAAAAGTTCTCGTTCTACCTACGTCACTGCACGCCAACAGCTTATGGCTTTTCGTCCTCAATCCAGAAACTTCCCGTTCTATATTTGCGGATGGAGCCTTTGCATGTTGGGAATTAACTTGAAGAAAGTTCATCCTTCAGGCTTCTCGTCAAAAGTGGTAGTTCATCGCCTGAATATTTTCGTACACAATTTATTGGGGAGTATACCCTACTGGGATATTCACTTCACTTACGTCACTTAGAATCGCTTTAATTAGTTAAATGAAAATGCCATTTATTTCGTGCGAAAGATTTTATTAAAAAAAAACAGGTATTATTTTATTAAACAGGTAATTATAAATTATTTAATAAAGGAGGATCGAGTAACTGTCCGAATGGAACCCGCAGTAAAAAAGTCCGGAGCGATGTTGAACGACGTGGTATAAACGAAAGAGGTAACGTGGCGATCAGCCCGTAAACGATAAACGAGTGTTTTTGCGAATGACTAGGATCGCTGTATAAGCGGTCTAATAAGCAATGATAACACCACCACTTACGTGCCACTTTAACTCCGCGTATGCAAATTAAATTAGAATTGTATGTTTTCCGTATCAAAAATGTTCACAAAATTTGTTGATTTATGAATAATTATAAAAGGATTATCTTCAGGCAATCACTCCCTGGTCGCATACCAGTGGAGAGGTAATAAAAGTATATAAAAATTATCGATGATAAAAGCGAGCCAAGAAAATGAGGTTACTCGCGCGCCAAAAGAAAGTTCGGTGTTTTTTACTCGACAGTCGCTGAGAGAAGGGGCTGTCGGAAGATAGATGTTTTGTACTGTGTGTTGTGTAGAGATCCTACTGTGTGTGTGTGTATGCGGCTGCTTCCAGTAGTGAAATGCATTTGTATGTGTTGTGTGGTGTATGGGTGTTCTGATGTTTCCAGGTGTGGGGTGTGTGTCAGTGTTGTCTTGTGAGTGGTGTGTTGAGTTTTTCGGGGCGGGAAGCTTAACTCATTTAGCCATCCCGGCCCCCCTAGGCGAATGTTCAGCCTAGCAGTCGCTGTAGCTGTTGCAACGTTGCCACAACGTTGCTGAGTCCGGTCGTGCGACGATAGTGCGGCCTACGCCTAGTCGGTGTTGTGTTTTGTTGACGCCATGGACGGATCTGGTGGAGACGGAAAGGCTGCGGTTGCTCGAAGGTTGACGGTGCGGTTGCGGCTGGTGTTCGGGGGGCCGCGGTTGGCATAACCCCAGGGCGAGGCACACTGATGGCCGATCGCATTGTTGGCGTTGGGGTGGAATGCATTTCTGTATCCATATCTACCTGTATGGAGAAAAGGGCGTGTTTAGTTACGATTCAGTGGTATAGAGTATGGATATCTTCCTATATGTAACCAACTTTATTTGGTTTGGTGATCATATTAGTGTACCCATTATTTTATTAGTATATATGATTGTAATTTGTCATATTATATTTGCGGTTTTTTATTTCTGTTTTCGGTTATTTAGACGAATATTTTGATTTTCGCTTGTAGGTATTATTGAACGGATGGTTTACTACATGCGTTTTCGCTATTATTTGAGATTGGCAGGAAGCATAGTTTAACGAGCGGTCTAGTTAGCGTTCCGTTTGGAGTACGGAGGTCAACTACTCGTATATGACCGCCGGAACCATGATGTAGCTTCTCTATGCAACCAAGTCGCCATTCTGTAGGGGGAAGACAATCGCCATTAATTAAGAAAAATCTCCAAGCTTTGGCGATTTTTCGGGAGTTTTCCAGCGGTACCTTTTATGAGGTCCTTTATATACTCCGCCTTCCATCGGCGGCTGAAATCATGATGGAGAATTTTAATTCTTTTCCATCTATTTTAGAAGTGCCCTGGAGTTAAGGCTGTGAGATATGAGGAATCTTGCGAGAGTGGCCTTAGTGGCCGTGAATTGAGAACGGCTTCAATGCGAATAAATAATGTTGTAAATTTTTTATAATTAAATTTGTAGTTTCCAGCTACTTCTTTAAAGTGGGATTTTAAGCTTTTTACAGCTGATTCCCATAAACCACCCATATGAGGAGCGCTTGGAGGGATAAACTGCCAGTTAATACCTTGTGGAGCGAACTCTTGTACAATTTCAGGTGAGACTTGTTTGAAAAATAAATTCACGAACTGTTTTTCTGTGTTCGCTAAGCTCCTATAAATGTTTTGTCATTGTCGCTCATGAGTTTTGAAGCGAGCAAATGCCGCGAGAACAGCCTCCTTTGTCAGATTCGTACATAGCTCGAGGTGCACTGCTTTTGTAAAATAGACAAAGAACATGGATGCCTTTATCTGAAAAGGCCCAGCAAAGTCGACACCTGTAATAGTGAAAGGCAGAGCGAAGTTACAGCGTCCACTGGTAGTGCTGCCATAATCAGCATTCGCATCTTCTGCTTATACATAGTGCAGATCTTGCACATAAAAATGCATTTATTTATTTTGGGCTTAAGTCTTGGAATATAAAACTCTTGACCGATTATTTTTTGCATGAGGCGATGTTTTGCTTGTAGCAATGGCACATGGACATAGTTAAGATATAAGGTGGCAAATTGCGACTTCTCTGGGATAACTATGGGTTGACGTTCGTTATACGTCAGGCTTGACTTGGCAAGCCGACCATTCGCACGAAGTACACCTTTCCTGTCCATGAATGGATTTAGGACTAAGAGTGAGCTCCTTTTATCGTAGCGTAGATGCGATAAGAGTGACCTTTGCTTTTTGTAAGTCAAGGTGCGTCACTGTATCGCATTGGGAGTATAATGAAGTTACTCCCTTAAGTTTAATTTTGAGTCGCTCTATGAACTTGAGCATGTAAGCAATTACCCCGAGGGCTCGGGGGTACGAGGAACATCGCTAAGGATATCATTATCCTGCAATGTTGCATGAAAGGAGTCGATTTTTCGACTTTCTGGGGCAATTATATTGCGCATGCTTTTGCTACAGTGTCGCTTTGTGTGCGAACATATATACATAGTTGCGCAATATGCCTTTTCAGAATCGTCACAGAAGCTGTGTAGGTTGATTTTGAGCTCTGGGGCATAATTTACCCATCGTGGGATTTGTATCTGTGAGATATCATTTAGAGTGCTCGCAAACAGGGACCACTTTTCTAAACGAAGGGGTTTTACTTTTTCGTCACAGTCGGTTGCATCTAACCATAATTCTTGTATTAGGATTTTGGCTTGTATCATAATTGGCGAAAGCCATCCTGCGGGGTCGAAAAGTTTTGCCACAATGTGTGGCGGATAATGCAGATATTGACTCTGTCGTGTATGAAAACTGGTCAAACTGGTGTCTTCCACACAAGATATCGTCTACATACGTTTGTGTTTTTAACACCTGGGTTGTCAGAGAAAATTCTGACTTGGTGTTTTCTGCCAATTCGTGCAGTGTTCGAATGGTTAGATTAGAAAAAAGCACAGTTGACGCCAAAAGTAACTGTTTTTAATTTATAGTCGCGTAGGGGACTATTGGGGGATTTTCGGAAAATAATTTGCTGAAAATCTATTTGTCTATACATTTTTTCGACGTCTCCGTTAAATACGTATTTGAATAAACGCCAATTTAAAATGAGTAGCATTAAATCTGGTTGAAGCGTGGGTCCCGTAAATAGGATATCATTTAGGGAATTCCCCGAGCTGGTGGATCTTGATGCATTAAAAACAATTTTTACTTTAGTTGTTTTTTTGTCTGGCTTTACTACTGCATGATGACGCTAGTAAATCGACTAATATTTGCCATTTATGATTTTTTCGCATGGGCTTACTTCATCCATGTGGTCTAAATGGAGGTATTTTTCTAACAAACCATCGTATTCTAGCTTAAGTTCACCTTTTTATACTCTCGCAACCTGTTGCTACAGAGTATAATAGTTTTGTTCACATAACGGTTGTTTGTATCACCTAAAACTAATCGAGTTAGATATAGGGTTATAAACGATCAGGATGAAGAGACGAGTTGAAATCCGGGGACTGTCTGTCCGTCCGTCCGTCCGTACGCCCGTGCAAGCTCTAACTTGAGTAAAAATTGAGATATATTTATGAAACTTGGTAGACATGTTTCTTGGTACCGTGAGACGGTTGGTATTGCAGATGGACGTAATCGGACCACTGCCACGCCCACAAACCGCCATTATTCAAAAACAAATAAATTGCCATCACTAAGCTCCACAACAAGATACAAGACTCTTATTTGGTATACAGGATCACAATAGGAAGGGGCATCTGCAGTTAAAGTGGGCGTGGTCCCGCCCCTAACAGGTTTAATGTGCATATCTTCTAAACCGCTAAAGCTATAATAACAAAACTCACTGGAAGCAAATTTTTTTAGAACTTCTACCTACAGTGTGAAAATAGTTGAAAGCGGGTGGCAACTCCGCCCACTCACCATATAACGGTACTGTTAAAAACTACTAAAAGCGCGATAAATCCAGCACTAAACACGCCAGAGACATTAAATTTTATCTCTGGGATGGTTAGAGATGACTTTATAGGAACTGCGTTCAAAATTAGACAGTGGCCGTGGCACCGCCCACTTTTAGGTGAAAACCCATATCTTGGGATCTGCTTAACCGATTTCAACCAAATTTGGTACATGACATTCTTTTCATATCTCTATGTTAAAATGGGCGAAATCGGATTACAACCACGCCTACTTTCCATATAACACCATTTTAAATTACATCTGATTCTTTCTCTTTCCACTATGGAGTGACCTAAGGTGTGTGTGTTAGGAAATTGTTGTTTTAGTGATAGTCGTACGACGTACCGACCATTATCTGATCTAGTAGTTGTGGCTTTGTAAAAGTCTTCACAATACTTATCTTCTGGTTTTGTAATTGAAATGGGGGAAAGTTCTTGTAACTCCCAAAATTTCTTCAATTGTGAATTGAGGTATTCATTTGAGATTTCCTCAACTTGAGTGGTCATGGTGGTAACTGATTCTGTAACTAGTCTACTTAGGTTCCAACCGAAATGGTATGTTGTGCCAATAGTGTGTTTGTCTGAGGTATGAGATCGCTGCCTAATAGCATGTCTATTTGAGCAGGGGTGTTGCAGTTGGGATTTGCTAATTTAAGGTGTGAAACCTTTTCCCAATGTTTGCTATTTATATGATAGCTTGAAAGCATATTTGCATATTTTTTAATTGCGGTAAAACTATAGCTTCTGCTTAAATTCTCTTATCCGCTTTGGGGGAATTAGGGTAATGGGGCAGATTTTATTAGAGTTTTGAACTACTCTTCCACCCATTCCTGTAATTTCAAAGTTGGCTTGTTTTGTTGGCAGTTGTAGCCTATTTTGTGCCCTAGACGCTGTGAAAGATCGTTGTGATCCTTGGTCTATTAAGGCTCTAAGTTTAAACAGTTCTCCTCGGTGTTCGATGGGGTCGACTTCTGTGGGTAGTAGTACTTTGGTTTTCGCTGTGTAGCGTGTGAGTTTTTAATGCCTTTGATCTGGATTTGCTGTTGCAACTAAACCCGTGGCTCTTTTCATATTTGCGCTGTTTGGTTGTGAGCTGGAAAAATTGTATAATATAATAAATAATGAAGCATAGAATGATGTTGTTTATGACAATAAACGCAATTAAATTTGCTTTCGCACTCTTTAAGTGTATGCGTCTTTTTGTTTTTACAAAATTGTTTCGGTCGATAGTATTCAATTTTTTGAATAGCAAGATTTGAGCTTTTTCCCCCCTGTACATAGTTCGCATGACGTTTGTTTGTACTGTTCGGATATGAACGTTTGATTTCTATTTAAATTGTTGTTGCTACTGGCTTGTGGTCTGTGGAAGCTTCTATTTAGGTCGTGTTGAACGGTTTTCGTTCAGACCATTTTTTTATCTACCTTTTCTGCGATTTCGTATTGGGCTATTAAAAAGTCTTTCATCTGTTGCCACGTTGGGCATTTTTTTCGAGATGAGAGCGATTGCTCCCACAAAAGTAACGATTTTTCTGGTAAAGCGGCGGTGCATATATTTACCAGTATTGGGTCCCAGCTGTCTGTGGGAATATTTTGTGTCGATAGAACCGACAAGCAATTAGAAACAGTGGATTGCAGTTTTATAAACTCTTCACTTGTTTCCTTTCGAATCTTAGGCAAGTTCATTAGTATCGTTACTTGCTTATCGACCAATAATATCTCATTTTTATATCTACTTGTAGATTTAAGAGCCCAGCCAAATTGAAAATATCGACATTTAGTGCGAACTGTCTTACTATCACGCCTGTTTGACCTTCTGTTTTGTATCGGAGGTGATACAATTTTTGTGCATTGATAATTTGGGTGGTTCATGTAAACGGCTGTAAACATGTCCCGGAAGGACGGCCATTGTTCATAACCACCAAGAAATATTTCTGTGTCATATGCGGGCACCTTGAGATGGATGCCTGAACTTGCCTCTTGACTTTGTACTTGTGGCAGGTCTACTCGCTGATGTGGAGTAGATTCAATTGCTTTTATTAGCTTTAGCTGATCGGAAATCATTGCTTTAGTTTCTTCGAATTGGTCTAAGCAGTTCTCGTATTTTGCGTAAGCCGAAGATTTGAAATTTTCTGGTAGATCTGATTCGTCAGATTCTACTATGACGTCATATGAAGCTGGAGACATATCCAAAAATTGTCGAGATTTTCCTTTTTGATTTCTTATGCCGATTCAGAATTATCTTAAATCGGAGAAGATGAAAATCAAATGCAGTATCTTACTAAACTGTCACTCTCAGCAATGAATTTATTGTAATGTCTTTCCCCCTTTTTTGTTTTGTAGCACCTTGCTTTGAGCGTGTAGCTTCTGCAGGTGTACATGGACTTTTTCGCCCGAAATCATTTTTGGTACTTTTAATAGCTGTGTAGATTTAGAATCTTTAGCATCTGCGTTCATTTAAAAAAGTTCAATTATTGAAATGGTTTCTCTCAGTGTAAACTGATTAAATTCAAGCGAAATTCGTAATTGTAACGCGTAATCTCTTTTATATAATTAAGAGAATAAGTAAAACGGTTTATTTTATTTATTTATTTTTTTTAATCCGATTAAATAAGATAGCGTGTTCTGTTGTAACGGTATTTATTTATTATTTTTCTCGATTGTATTGTTTATTTCAATAAATATTCAAAAATTGTAATATCTATTTTGTTATATCTTTTTTGTGTGTGAAACAAGAGGTATTGCCGGATTTGTGCCTATATGAACTTTGAATATAAAGAATATTATAGAATTGTATTTTTGTACGCAATCCTGCTTGTTTTTTGTTTGCCAAACAACAAACGGTATTGCCGAGTATGTGCCAATTTTCACATTGGAATATATAAAATTAAATTGTATAGAAGCAATGTATAAAATATTGTTTACAATTTTTTATTATTGTTATTTCTTTATTTATAGAAATATAAATAATTATTTTTTTTTTTGTTAAGAATTCGTTTTTTCTCTTCCGAACCGTTTAAAATGTGGTTTTTTTAATGCGCTTTTTGAAGTTCTTTAACTTTTAGTGGTACCCTAGTAGGGTATAATAATATGTCCCGTACTTGTATAAGTACGTATATAAGCGAGCGGACGTTGTTTCTCAGTTAAGAAAGAGCGCAAAAACGTAATTAGAAACAAAGTAATCGTATGTGCACTACGATTCGTAAAAGTGCACTCTCGGTATATAAAGTAAATAGGTATGTACGTATGTATGAGAGTAAGATAATGTACGTATATTGTATATGTTTAAAATTTTTGATTTCCTTTACCTTTCTCTCTCTTCTCTTGTTTTTTTGTAGGTAAAATATGTTAAGAATAATAAGTATATATATTTGCAAGCGCTCAAAATTATGAGTTGCTAAATATTTAGGTATATGTTATGTGCAAAATATGTAAATATGTATATGATGTGAGATTTGGCATATAGGTAAGAAATTCTTTTATTTTTTTTTTTTTGTTTCTTGAGAATATTGTCCTTTCTATCTCTTTTTATTCGTTATATGTTGCTATGTGGGTATATGTATTGTAGCGAAGCTTTTTACTGCCCCTGCTTCTTGTGATTTGCTGAGGTATACTCGCCGTGTCCAGGGTTCGTTACAATAAATTTGTAAATTTGGGGCTCTTCTTACAAATCATACTTTATTCAATTTCCAATTACAAAATGGTGTCTTCCGCGTTGTAGTGGCGTCACCCGATGATAGCGCTATGACAGAGTAGCGGTTTACGTGGCCCGTTAGCGCGTCACTATCACGCGGAATTACGGAGGGCAGTGGCCGCGGCCGCGATGCCAAACGTGGAGCAGGTCAGAGGATCGACTCACTATCCACTTCACGCGTGACTTCCAGCCTTTGCACGCTAAGGAGTGAAATTCCTGCCAGAGGATCGACTCACTGCGAGACATTCACTCCTTACCGCAGTAACGTCATCCGCCTTTCCGCGCTTCCGTTGAATAGCTTTATACGATAGCGTATTCTACTCTGTCGCGCTCTGGCGGTGCTAAGCAACTTACGATGACTTACGTTTTAGGTCCTGTGGTGACGATGTCCGCCCGATACGTGCTACCACGACGCTTCTCCCGCAGCTCGTGTAGGCTTCGATAGCGGTCCTGCTGCTACCCGTGTAGGCCTCGCTACTTGCACCTGTGCCGATCGTGAGGTACGTGAGGCTCCTTCTGATTATTTCAGCGATCTGTGAGAAGGCCTTTAGTCCTGTTCCATTTGCGTCGGCAATGGATATTTTTATGCCTTCAGGTGGAAGCTGTACCTCCGCGGATGGTTGTGACAAAGTCGGTGACTCTACTATTTCTGCGTCATTGGTCATATTCGCAGTTTACTTTGCTCCTGAAACGGCCTGTATGTTGTGTCTTGCTGAGAGCTCGCGGGTCCAATGAATGTGACCGTCTCGATTGGTCCCCAAATTTGCTCATTTAAGTATTATTATTATTTTATTTTTATTTTTTTTGTTTTAAACTGTTACGGCTGTGTGGTATGGTTTCAATTCACTGATGTTCACCGTTTTCTTCTTTCCACCGTCAATTTTTCGAAGTTGGACGATTACTGGTGAGATATATCTGAGAATTTGATAAGAGCTATCGTATTTCGGGGCTAACTTTGCGGCGAAACCCTCAGTGGCTTTAGAGAGGTGATGCTCTTTCGCGAGGACTAATTCTCCGATCGCGGGGGTCCATTTTCTGCGTCTAAGGTTATAATGACGGGCTTGATCCGTTGTCGCCCTCTCCATATTTTACCAAACAATTTTGAAGGCTTCCTGCATCCTATTGGACTTTTCTTCAGCCGTTATGGGTGTCATACCTGCGCCGATATTAACCTCGTCGAAGAGAGCCTTAGGCAGTCGCGGCTCTCGTCCTTGTACGAGGAATGCCGGTTCCGTCGAATTCTCTTGAGGGGTGTAAGTTGCGGTGAATGCTGGCATACTCCTAGTTTCTTTAGGTAGTGTTGCCATAGCGTACTAGTAAATTGAACGCTGTTGCCCGAAATAAGAATTTTCGGGACGCCAAATCTTGCGAGGATTCGTTCTCTAAATGCTTGATGAAGTCCTTCTGCTGTAGCGCGCCTCATAGGGACCAATTCAACCCACTTGCTGAAACGGTCGAAGAATACTAATAACATAGTATTACCATGCGTAGATCGTGGTAAGGGGTGAAATCACTGCAAACTGTGGCAAACGGTTCTTGGGCCACCTGCGAAAGCATCTTTCCTGCTGGTTTTTGCTGTCCTTCCTTGTATTTCTGGCGAGACGCACACTGGCGTATGTAAGGGCTAATGTCGCGGAACATCCCTGGCGGGTTACTGTCCGGGGTATACCCATATGTCCGGCGCTAGGTATATCGTAGTTCTCTTGCAGTATTCTTAGGCGGAGGGGTTTAGGTACACATAGCTTCCTGGGTACAGCCTCTTCATCCTGGGATCGACACAATGTGGCGATAGAGATGACCATCCTTTTCCATGTTGTCCGCGTACTTCCCTTACTCGCTTCCACCAACAGTTGCATTGTGGCGCCACCGTCGTCGCTTGTCTTATGGTCTCTAGTGACCGCCGGGACAGTGTGTCCGCTACTAGGTTGAGTTTCCCTTGGCGATACTCGATGTCGAAGGTATTTTGCTGTAATTCTAAAGCTCATCGTTCTAAACGACCGGAGGGGCTTTCTATGGAATTCAGCCACTTCTGTGACATATGATCCGTTACCAATTTGAACCTATATCCCTCGGTAGGGTCTTATTTTCCAAGGTCGATGTTGCTAGCGTCCGTCTGCAAGGTAAATGTCTGGCTGAAATCCAGACGCGAGGATGCTTTCAAACGCTTCTTGTTGTTTAACTCCCCATTTCCAGTGTCTCCCTTTCTTTAATAAAGCGGTGAGCGGCTGGCTTATCGTCGCGAAGTCGGGTACAAAGCGGCGATACCAGGAGGTTATCCCAAGATATTGGCGTATTTCATTTACGTTAGTTGGCGGCTTCAGCTCCAGGATTGCTGCTACTTTCTCGGGGTCGGTGTGGATGCCTTTGTCACTGATCACGTGACCTAAATACCGAAGTTCCTTCTTAAAAAACTCGCATTTTTCATTTACCTTTCGTAGATTCTGTATATGTTCCTCGAATGTAGAGCCTATCACGATTATGTCGTCGAGGTAGGTGAAGGCGTGTGGTTCCATCTCAGGGCCTTTGACCTGGTCGAGTACCCTCTGGAACGTGGCAGGTGCCGAATGTAAACAGAATGGCATGACGCGCCATTGGAATAGGCCACGCCCAGGTACGGTAAAGGCTGTGTAGGTGCGGCTGCCTTGCTCTAAAGGTATCTGCCAGTAGCCGTTCTTGAGATCCAGACTACTAATATACCTTACTTGTCGTAACTTGTCTAATATGTGTTGTATCCTAGGTAAGGGGTATGCGTCGGGTACTGATCGGGCGTTGAGTGTCCAATAATCCACGCATAAACGCCACTTACCGTTCTTCTTCCGGGCCAATACAATCGGCGCGCTGTGTGGGCTGTGAGACGGTTCGATACATCCCTTCGATAGCAGCTCATCGATCTCGTCGTTAATAATAGCTTGCATCGCTGGATTTCGTGGGAAATATCGTTTCATGATGGGGCGGTTGTCGGTCATAGTCGCTCCACTTATGGTTTCGAATTTTTAAAGCTCCTCCGGTAAGAAGTCCCGTATGTGGGCCGCTTCGTTTCTCTGGTTGGTGGTCGATCTAGGCTCGACTCTATTAATCCTCCTGCACTTTAGTTTATGTGTTTTATTGCACTTCGACCTTCCGGGTTTTAGTAGTCGCTATTTGGTGTAGTTGGGGTTGCGTTGTCCACCAATCCAGTTGGCATGTAGACCTAGAGGACGATGTCTTGCTGCATGCGTTGACGCTCGGATGTTGGTGTTTCTGCCGGCGCTCGTGTATAGCCGTTTAAAAATAATCCCGAACCACAGGAGACTGTGTTGGCGACCGAAAGTTAAGGATTGCGTCGGTCAGAGGATCAACTCACTACCGAGCCCACCCTTAACGAACGGCGTTCACAACATAAGACACTAAGACTAGCCAGAGGATCGACTCACTGCTGAGTCTAGTGTCACGCGTGTGATCGCTGTTACAGTCCTGTGCTGATTGCCTGCGGATGGGCCTGCTTGCTTTCCGCCAAGCCGTGTGTTGCTTGTTCGCACTTTCGCAACATGTTGCTTTAGGACTGCGTGTGTTGCTAGAAGTGGCGTTGTTTTTCCATTGTAGCCCAATACTTGTTGAGTGGTTTACGTGGCGTAGTTTTATCGTATCGTGTATAAGCGCTTGCTATGTTTCGTTTTCCTTCTTCTTGTATACCCTTGCTATGTTGTATTTGTTTAACAGGGTGCGTTTTCATACGTTGTGTGGGCTAAATTCCGTATGGATATTTAGTTCTCACACTCCTATCTCTGGAAGAAAATCGTCCAATCGCTGGTATCAGGCTCTACTGAGTTGTGCTAGAGTTCGTTTAATTTTCCGATTGACTCGTTCCGTCGGATTCTCTTGAGGTACTTAAGGTGCGGTGAATTGCTGGCGTACTCCTAGTTTCTTTAGGTAGTGTTGCCATAGCGTACTAGTAAATTGAACGCTGTTGCACGAAATAAGAATCTTCGGGACGCCAAATCTTGCAAGAACTCGTTATTTAAATGCACGACGAAGTCATTCTGCTGTAGCGCGCTTCATGGGGACTAATTCTACCCACTTACTGAAGCGGTCGAAGAAGACTAGTAACATAGTATTACCATGCGTGGATCGCGGTAAGGGCCCCATGAAGTCAGTGCAAACTGTGGCAAACGGTTTTTGTGCCACCTGCGAAAGCATCTTCCCTGCTGGTTTCTGCTGTCCTTCCTTGTATTTCTGGCAAGACTTACACTGGCGTACGTAAGGGCTAATGTCGCGGAACATCCCTGGCCAGTAATATCGGTTATCTACTTGGGCTACTGTCCGGCGTATACCCATTTATTCGGCGCTGGGTATATCGTGGTTCTCTTGCAGGACTCTTAGGCGGAAGGGTTTTAGGTACAGCCTCTTCATTGGGATCGACATAGAATGTGGCGATAGAGGTGACCATCCTTTTCCATGTAGTCCGCGAACTTCTCGAGGTTTGCGCGTACTTCCCCTACTCGCTTCTACCACCAGTTGGTATATCCCTCTAGGTAGGGTCTCATTTTACAGATTCCCCAAACTATGGTGAGGCACTCCTTTTCGGTTGCCGAACAGTTGTTCTCCGCCTTATTTAATATGCGGCTAGCGTAAGCTATTACGCGTTCACCTCCTTCCAGTTTCTATGTCAGCGCTGCACCAAGGCCGATGTTACTAGCGTCCGTCTGCACAGTAAATGTCTGGCTGATGCTTTCAAACGCTTCTTGTTGTTTAGCTCCCCATTTCCAGTGTCTCCCTTTCTTTAATAAAGCTGGGAGCGGCTGGCTCATCGTCGCGAAGTCGGGTACAAAGCGGCGATACCAGGAGATTATCCCAAGATATTGGCGTACTTCATTTACGTTAGTTGGCGGCTTCTGCTCCTGGATTGCTGCTGCTTTCTCGGGGTCGGTGTGGATGCCTTTTTCACTGATCACGTGACCTAAATACCGAAGTTCCTTCTTAAAAAACTCGCATTTTTCAGGATTAATTCGAAGGTTGGCCTGTTGTAGTCTCTGCAGTAACTTTCGTAGATTCTGTATATGTTCCTCGAATGTAGAGCCTATCAAGATTATGTCGTCGAGGTAGGTGAAGGCGTGTGATTCCATCTCAGGGCCTATGACCTGGACGAGTACCCTCTGGAACGTCGCAGGTACCGAATGTAAGCCGAATGGCATGACGCGCCATTGGAATAGGCCACGCCCAGGTACGGTGAAGGCTGTGTATGGGCGGCTGCCTTGCTCTAAAGGTATCTGCCAGTAGCTGTTCTTGAGATCCAGACTACTAATATACCTTACTTGTCGTAACTTGTCTAATATGTGTTGTATCCTAGGTAAGGGGTATGCGTCGGGTACTAATCGGGCGTTGAGTTGCCGATAATCCACGCATAAACGCCACTTACCGTTTTTCTTCCGGGCCAATACAATCGGCGCGCTGTGTGGGATGTGAGACGGTTCGATGCATCCCTTCGATAGCAGCTCATCGATCTCATCGTTGATAACAGTGTGCATCACTGTATTTCGTGGAAAATATCGTTGCTTTATGGGGCGGTTGTCGGTCATTATAATTTTATGCTCCGCCACTATCGTCCTCCACTCATGGTTTCGAATTTTTGAAGCTCCGCCGCTAAAAAGTCGCGTATGCGGGCCGCTTCATTTCTCTGGTCGGTGGTCGATCTAGGCTCGACTCTATTAATCCTCCTGCACTTTAGCTTACGTCCTTTGTTGCGCTTCGTCCTACTGGGTTTTAGTAGTCGGCTATTTGGTGTAGTAGGGGTTGCATTGTCTTCTTTTTCTGATGGCATGGTGTAGAAGGCCGCTGAATGCTGATCATCTGGCGTTGTCAGCACTACCTGGTGATCTCCGCAGGATATCTTAACTCCCATGCTCCCCAGTGTATATAATCCGACTATGACGTCATCAATCGCACCGGGCATAACATGTAATACTACTTGGAGCGATGACTGTCCGTGTTCGATGTTGGTCTTTACGGCGTCGTAAATCTTGCTGGTGGTACCGTCGGCCATTTGTATTTGCATGGCTACGGTTACCTTCTTACCACTCCCGGTCGTGTACATACGTTCTGCACATCGTGACGATACGAAACTTTTTGAGGCACCAGTGTCGATGACGGCTTCCGCCGGTTCTCCGCCAAGTTTGATTAAGGCGTATAAGCGGCCGCGTTCCTGACGCATAATTACTGGTGGGTCGGCGCTGAGTTCTGTGGGTCTGCCGGGCCTTTTCCTGGCGAAACCCTCGGCCGTTTCCCTGTCGTCGGCCGCAACATTCTGTGGTTAGCACACTCGCTCGACCACACTCCGAGCAAATATCTTTCTGGGATTACGGCACCTTCTAGCGTAGTGTCCTTCCTGCCCACATCTCGCGCATGTGTTTCCAGGCAAAAAAGTTTGGTTCGTGGGTGGTTGTACCT
Source organism: Bactrocera oleae (assembly GCF_042242935.1). Classification (NCBI taxonomy): domain Eukaryota; kingdom Metazoa; phylum Arthropoda; class Insecta; order Diptera; family Tephritidae; genus Bactrocera; species Bactrocera oleae. The sequence continues at coordinate 44,382,123 of NC_091537.1, forward strand.
TCGCATTGTTTATTATCAAACTGTTGTGATGTAGTGCTCAATCCCGTGGATCAACGATTGAAGAAACGATGATCCAATGTGTGTGGTGTTCTCAAATTGGTGGTGTCGTCTTGTGGGCTGAAATGCCTTGAGGGTTCTAGATGTGATGTGTTAAATTAGGGCGCGCAAGTTTTTAACGGGTCGTGGGTATATAGGGGGAGGCTTAGCTCATTTAAACAAATATCCTTTACAGATGCATTTCTTATAATTCTTTCTACCCAGCATAACCATAAACCTTTTCAGTCGAATTAATCTTTTTTAGTATGGAAACAATATATGATGATATTTATATTGATTTTGATCAGTCAGCTACATGCGAGTTCGATTTGAACAATATGTTCGAAGATTGCGCTGTCTTGTAATTTATGTCAGATCAGCAACTTTATGCTAAATGAACAATAATATAATGTAATGTTGATCGTAGCATTATCTTGAACAATAATGCATGTCAAATTTCAAGAAACCATCTTGTCAGGGACTAGATAGACGGACATGACTAATTAGACTAAACTCCTCACTCTGATCATTTATATATATACTTTATACGGTCTCGGACATTTCTTTCTAGGTCTTACAAACTTCGTGGCAAACTTAATACACCCTGTTCAAGTTTTTTTTTCTTTTTTTTATATACATTCGGAAGAAAGTTCCTCACAGAAACGAACCACAAATCAGCTCAATCATAACTAATTCAATTCAAAACAAATCTGATGGCGTTCAAAATTATCTAAATTTTGTTATGACATCAAGTATAAGAAAGTAAGAAAACGAACGAAGGAGAACGGAAAAGTGAACGGAAATTTCTTTTCTTTGATGGTACCCCGGAGGTACAAGAAAAACTTTTTTAATCAATCTGCTTTTAAAAACAGTGAAATCTACCGGAAAAATTGCGTTAGCTGTTGCGTCAACCTGAATTGCCACTACGCTTTTGGAAGGAGGCCGAACCGCACACTCTACATTCAAGCTCCCGCTGAAAATCGCAACCAATGATAATAACAGCGTCTGTAGTGTTTCTAAATGGAGCAATACAGGAAAATTGATGCGTAACTGCTCATTAATAGTCTGGGGCGAAGCTACCATGTCAAACAAGATTTCTGTGGAAGCACTGGATAGGATAATGCGCGGTTTCCACAACAAAAAATTCACCTATGGGTGAATGTACAATTCTGTTCTCAGGTGATTTCCGTCAAATCCTACCGGTTGTGACTCGAGCAACACGTGCTGACGAAATAAATGCTTCCCTGAAAAGATCCAACCTTTGGCTACATGTATATAATATGAGGGTTTCGTCATCTTCACGTGGGAACAGGCTATTTCCAGGGATGCTAGCACAAAGTGATGTTAACACAAAGTGGGCCACAGGCTTCGGGATCGATTTTAATCATTTGTTAAGTGAGTGACATAGGCTTTATATTTTATACCCCTGCGAAGCCGGAGCGGCCGCTATGTTTTTATACACAACGTTCACAGTTTTTCTGTAGTATTTTAGTATCAGCATTGCACACGTGCAAAGCCGAGGCAGGTCGCTAGTAATATATAAAACTGAAAATTTCGGAAAAATTTGTCTGCTTTAAAAAGAAACTAAAAAAAGTAAGTCAGGAAAGGCTAAATTTGGGTATAATTGAACATTTTACACTCTCGCAATATGCGAGGATCAAAACAGGGAAAATACCTTCAGATGTTGGCTGAACTTTATAATGAAACAAGTAAGGAAGGCTAAATTCAGGTGCAACCGTACATTTTATACACTTGCAACTTGCAAAGATCAAAACCGGGGAAATACATTCAGGTGTTGGCAAAAATTTATTTAAAAATTGTTGCGAAGGATTGTAGCATTCATTGTTCAACGAAATCGTGGATGGCTTACAATCAATTTCGATATTTTATTAACACATATTGAATGTCATAGGTAGGTAGGTAGAGTGGCTGTCTAACGACGCACCTAGGCCTATAGGAGGCCCATTGTGATACCAGGGACTAACGTTCCCTCACTCTATCGCCTCCTCTCTGAAATAACCTGTGCTTCTGATGAAGCTCATCAGTACAAATAGTTTTATATTAGCAACTTTCGATACGTCTTCAAGGCGAGATTCAGCTAGATTTGTAGCATGTTCGCTGATTAAGTGTTTGCAAGTTGCCAGAGGCATAAAAATTCCCTCTTTTTCAGGGGTTAATTGTAAAGTGGTACCTGTTCTGGCTAGTTCATCTGCTTTACAGTTACCAGGGACAATACTTTGTCTGCTGCCATTTAATACTGGCGTCGTCACGACTGGAGTATTATGTTTCCTGGTGAACAATACTAGCTCTGTCTTGCCAGCATTTAGGTTTAGTCCGCACGATACAGCCCAACGATTTATTTCGTCAAAAATCGTTTGCATTAGGTTTGCGAGAGTATTTGGGAATTTACCTCTAACCGAAACCGCCACATCGACAGTGTAGGCTACAACATGTACCCCCTGCATTTCTAGATACAACAGCAACTTATTTATTGTCAGGATCCAGAGAAGTGGGGATAACATGCCTCCTTGAGGTGTACCCTTTTGGACAGAGCTTAGCACAGTTTCTGTGAATTTTACTTTAGAATACGCGAATCTACCAAATTTTCTGGTTTTAGTTTCTTTCTAATATGCAGTTCTATTAGCCTTTACAACGTTTTTAAAATGAATGAGGAGAGGCTAACTGGTCTGAAGTCTTTTGGACTTGTATGCGAGCTTTAGCCTGCCTTAGGTATGTAAGTTACCTTGACTTCCCTCCAAAGCGAAGGGATATAGTTTAATTGCAGCGCCCCCTTAAAAATGGTAACTACCCAATCCACTATGTAATTCTGCGACTGCTGTAATTGGGAACGGACCGTCTGGTGCCGGCAACTTGACGGGCTTGAAGCTATTTATTGCCCAGCGTACGAATCTATTTCTGCTCCACTGTCTTGAGCATATTCTACAGTATGGCTTTCAGAGCTACCTGGGAAGTGGGCATCCATTAGTAGTCCAAGTGACTCTTCACGGGGTACCGTCCAACTGCGGTTTGGCTTCTGAAGATAACCGATACTATGCACCGATTGTGCCATAATTTTTCTAAGTCGAAACGCTTCCGCTGTGTTCTCGATATCATTACAAAAAAATTCCCAAGAACTAATTTTTGCTCTCCTAACTTCCTTTTTGTATGACCTAAGGTTGTAATATTAATCCCAGTCTGACTCGCCTTGGGATTGCTTAGCGAAATTGAACTGCTTTCTGCATTCTTTCTGTAACCTTTTAAGTTTGGGAGACCACCAGTCAAGATCCTCCTTACTATTGGGCTGAAATGGGATCATAGGGATACGTTTTTCTAGCTCTTACATGTGCCCCTGCCAGAAGTTACTGCCTCTATCGGCCCTTCCCTCTATTATACATTCAATATATTGGTGATCTGAAAAGGAATGTTCTTTGAGGACTCTCCTTTGGGTTACCCTACAAATAGTACTTCCGACACAAGTGTGATATCCAGTACTCCTTATCGGTGTCATGTAATAAACTTTGGCGTTCTTCCCTTATTACACGATAGTAGCTTAGTATCTAGTAGGCAATTGTAGGTCTCTACAGTCTCACCTCTGTCGTTGACATCTACGCTATCTGCTATATCTACAAATACTCAGAGGAATATATATTCCTTTTTTTCCGGACTCTATTTTTAGGGTGGTGCCTGTTCTGGCTAGTTCATCTGCTACACAGTTCCCGTGAATATCACTATGTCCTGGAGCCCATTGCAGGTTTATCGTGAAATCGGATGTTAGATCCACTTATAGCTCTAGGCATTATTTCACTAATTTAGACTTGTTGGTGGACTTGGAAGACACTACAGTGGTCTGGATGACGGAAAGAGATTTTGGCATTTAGTTTAGCAGAGAAGACACCGCCGCCCACTCGGTTATCTAGTTTGAACCATCCATATAGATGCTCATCCCTGCGACCTTGTCCACCTCGTCCTTTAAATTCAACTCTCTTTGATTTCAAAAATATTTAGTAATGGGAAGGAACGGGAACTTTCTATAAATCATCGAATTGCTACTGGCGAATAGTAGAGAGGATTACCTCAGTCTAATAGCTGAGTCCGTTGCCACTTGCTTACAATTCGTTGTTCGGAGAGCTCCACTGAGCTCTGTTTGTATACTTTCCATACGTTTTACAGCGTATTTCTTTTCCGTTATTGGCCATCACACCAATATACCATAAGTCATAATCGGTCTTACAACTGCTGTGTAGAGCCAGTGGGCTACCCGAGGCTTCAATCTTCATCCCCACCAACCTTTTGCAGGCGTAAAGTGCTGTAGCTGTATCGCTAGCCTAATACCATTTCTTAAGGGCGGCATGATTTCTAGAATACTGTGTTTTTAGTAAAGAGTACTAGCTCCTTCTTGCTAGCATTCAGGTTCTGTCCGCATGATACGGCCTATCGATTAATATATTGTCTGCATAAGTATAGCGAGGGTTTTCGGGAATTTTTCACTTACCGAAACTGCCACATCGTCACCGTCGGCCACAACATGTACCCCTTTCTTTTCCAGATCCACCAACATTGTGTTATTCTTCATATCATTACAAAAATATTTCCAAGAATTCCTATTTGCTTTCCGTGCCTCGTTTTTATATGTTATTAAAAGGTTGTAATAGTTATCCCCCTTCTCTTCTTCTTGGGATAATTTGGCTAAATTAAATTGCTTGCTGCAATCTTTCTGTAAGTTCTTAAGTACGGGAGACAACGAGGGGGACTAATTATTCTCTTACTACGTGTAATTGGACAAGCAACCTCTAGTGATAGTTGACAAGAATCTGTGAGCTGTTTAACAAGGATGTCTAGGACCCCTTTGTTTCTTTGTTGAAAAGACGGAATCATAGGAACACGCTTTTTTAGCTCCTGCAGGTGCATCTGCCAATTCTCTTCAATTATGCATTCAATGCAGCGGTAGTGCGAAAAGGAGTGCAGTTAAAGAACTCTCCATTGGGTTAATTCAATTATTCCGACATGAGTGTAACATCTAATACTAATACTTCTCCGGTTTCTCGTTATAAATGTTAGCATATTACATAACAGCCTAGTACCAAGTAGGTAGTTAAAAAGCAAACTCACCTCTTTCGCTGATATCCATGCTATCCTATAACGTGTGGTGTGCATTGGAGTCGCAACCAAGTAAAGTCAATCACCTGGATGCTTCACCGTCTCGTACTAGCTCAACAGCTGCGATGGTACCTCTACTTCATTATACGGCATGTATGCCAGCCGGTATTTGCTGCTGCTCGTCTCCCAGGTTACTGCTGTGATATCTTGATTACTATAGCCGGGATCCATATCCTAGCGTTTAGTCGTGATGGTATATCCTTCTTGTCTACCGCTACTAGCCTGGCTCCGAGGTAGACCTCGCCTACCTTGACTATTGCGGCCTTATGTAGCTGGACCGATCTCTCGTCGTAACAACTATCGGCTTAGTTTGGCCCTAGTTCCATCCGACATCCGTACATGACGGTTGGACCGAGATTGCTTAATACCACTTCCAACGCCACACTCGCCTCATTTCCATTCTCTAGGCTCTAGGGATTTTTTCTTCGGGATCTCCATCATCCAGCACACCAATTATAATGTGGTTCCGGGCCACATCAGCAAATGATTTTGCGAACGTCCCGTTCTTAGTCTTTAGTCATTTGGCTGATGGCTCAGGCTCTTCAGATGACCTTTATTTCTTAGTTGCCACTGCTGGCACTTCCAACTAAAAGTTTAGCAAGACAGCTTTCGCACAATCAATGGAATGGCAGCGCGTCGCTTCTCTGAATACTTTGCCTTCGCTGGGTCTTCTACATGGTGGCTCACGAATCGTGCTACAAAAGCAAACCGTAATACCATTTTTATTTTTGATCAATGGGTAATGCATTTATTTTTTTATTGTATAGCTAATTGATTTTAATTTATATTACATAATTTGTTACTTTTCAAATGACCTCCATGCTTAGTCAGACAGTTTTTATTGGGGCGTGAAAGGTTGAAGTCGGGATTGCCTCAATTATTGATTTAATGGACTGCCTCAGCTCAGCCAGTTTTCTGGGATTTGTTTTATGCACCTCTTGCTTGACATAACCCCATAAAAAAAGTCTGGTGCAGTCAGGTCAGGTGGCCTTGGGTGCCAGCGGAAAGTGGAGTTTCTAGATATTAATTTGTTTTAAAATTTTCGTTGGATCTCCGCAATAACCGACCGCTTTTGAAAGGAATACGTCTTCGGCGCAGTTCTGTGTAAAAAACTTATTTAGCATCTTTAAATAACGAATGAAACATTGACAGTTACTGTTACACCATTTTATAAAAAGAAGTATGGCCCGACACCTTGATGAAACTGCAAACCACACAGTGAGTCAGAATATGCAAATTAAGAGGGTTTAGCCTTAGCTGACCATTCGTCCCGGTTTTGTCGGGACAGTCTGGATATCGAGTTAAGCGTCCCGGCCGTCTTGGCCATAGAAACTAAAAAAAAAAAATTTATCAATAAACGGAACAAAAATACCACCTATCCCTGTCCGTTCTATTTCTACATTGAATGTATCGAGTTTTGTTGAATTCTGTAGCTCATTACTTTCATTCAATATCAAAGTGAAACATAAGATAATCTTGTGTATTTGAAGCATAAATATATCCGAATAAATATTACTTTATGAAATGTCGAAACGAAGATTTTTTTTTGCTGTCCCTGCTTCTTGTGATTTGCTGAGGTATACTCGACGTAAACAGGGTTCGTTACAATAAATTTGTAAACGATGGGGTCTTTTACAAATCATATTTTATTAAAAAATTACCATACATCCACCATTTCTCTTTTACTTTACTGTACACAATGGTGTCTTCCGCGTTGTAGTGGCGTCACCCGAAGATAGCGCTATGGCAGAGTAGCGGTTTGCGTGGCCCGTTAGCGCGTCACTATCACTTAGAATTACGGAGGGCAGTGGAAGCGGCCGAGATGCTAAGCGTGAAGCAGGTCAGAGGATCGACTCACTACCCATTTCACGCGTGACTTCCAGCCTTCGTACGGTTAAGAGTGAAATGACTGGTAGAGGATCGACTCACTGCGAGGCATCCACTCCTTACCGCCTCTCCGCGCTCCCTTTGAATATCTACTATACGATAGCGTATTCTACTCTGCCGCGCTCTGGGGGTGCTAAGCGACTTAGGATGACTTACGTTTGCGTCCTGTGGTGTTGATGGCTTGGACGGCGATTCTATCTCTGCGTGAATTGGCGCTCGTGTGTGCTACGACGACGATGCCCGGATGTTTCTGTCGGCGCTCGTGTAGGCTTAAATGATGTTGTCTTGCTGCATGCGTTGCGGCTCGGACGTTGATGTTTCTGCCGGCGCTCGTGTATAGCTGTTTAAAAATAACGTGCTGGCGACCGAAAGTTAAGGGTTGAGTCGGTCAGAGGATCAACTCACTACCGAGCCCACCCTTAACGAACGGCGTTCACAACTTAAGACACTAAGACTAGCCAGAGGATCGACTCACTGCTGAGTCTAGTGTCACGCGTGTGATCGCTGTTACAGTCCTGTGCTGATTGCCTGCGGATGGGCCTGCTTGCTTTCCGCCAAGCCGTGTGTTGCTTGTTCGCACTTTCGCAACATGTTGCTTTAGGACTGCGTGTGTTGCTAGAAGTGGCGTTGTTTTTCCATTGCAGCCCAATACTTGTTGTGTGGTTTACGTGGCGTAGTTTTATCGTATCGTGTATAAGCGCTTGCTATGTTTCGTTTTCCTTCTTCTTGTATACCCTTGCTATGTTGTATTTTTTTAACAGGGTGCGTTTTCATACGTTGTGTGGGCTAAATTCCGTATGGATATTTAGTTCTCACACTCCTATCTCTGGAAGAAAATCGTCCAATCGCTGGTATCAGGCTCTACTGAGTTGTGCTAGAGTTCGTTTAATTTTCCGAAGAGACTCGTTCCGTCGGATTCTCTTGAGGTACTTAAGGTGCGGTGAATTGCTGGCGTACTCCTAGTTTCTTTAGGTAGTGTTGCCATAGCGTACTAGTAAATTGAACGCTGTTGCCCGAAATAAGAGTTTTCGGGACGCCAAATCTTGCGAGAATACGTTCTCTAAATGCACGATGAAGTCCTTCTGCTGTAGCGCGCCTCATGGGGACCAATTCTACCCACTTGCTGAAGCGGTCGAAGAAGACTAGTAACATAGTATTACCATGCGTGGATCGCGGTAAGGGCCCCATGAAGTCAGTGCAAACTGTGGCAAACGGTTTTTATGCCACCTGCGAAAGCATCTTCCCTGCTGGTTTTTGCTGTCTTTCCTTGTATTTCTGGCGAGACTCACACTGGCGTATGTAAGGGCTAATGTCGCGGAACATCCCTGGCGGGTTACTGTCCGGGGTATACCCATATGTCCGGCGCTAGGTATATCGTAGTTCTCTTGCAGTATTCTTAGGCGGAGGGGTTTAGATACACATAGCTTCCTGGGTACAGCCTCTTCATCCTGGGATCGACACAATGTGGCGATAGAGATGACCATCCTTTTCCATGTTGTCCGCGTACTTCTCGGGGTTTACGCGTACTTCCCTTACTCGCTTCCACCAACAGTTGCATTGTGGCGCCACCGTCGTCGCTTGTCTTATGGTCTCTAAATTTTTTCAATTGTGAATTGAGGTATTCATTTGAGATTTCCTCAACTTGAGTGGTCATGGTGGTAACTGATTCTGTAACTAGTCTACTTAGGTTCCAACCGAAATGGTATGTTGTGCCAATAGTGTGTTTGTCTGAGGTATGAGATCGCTGCCTAATAGCATGTCTATTTGAGCAGGGGTGTTGCAGTTGGGATTTGCTAATTTAAGGTGTGAAACCTTTTCCCAATGTTTGCTATTTATATGATAGCTTGAAAGCATATTTGCATATTTTTTAATTGCGGTAAAACTATAGCTTCTGCTTAAATTATCCGCTTTGGGGGAATTAGGGTAATGGGGCAGATTTTATTAGAGTTTTGAACTACTCTTCCACCCATTCCTGTAATTTCAATGTTGGCTTGTTTTGTTGGCAGTTGTAGCCTATTTTGTGCCCTACACGCTGTGAAAGATCGTTGTGATCCTTGGTCTATTAAGGCTCTAAGTTTAAACAGTTCTCCTCGGTGTTCGATGGGGTCGACTTCTGTGGGTAGTAGTACTTTGGTTTTCGCTGTGTAGCGTGTGAGTTTTTAATGCCTTTGATCTGGATTTGCTGTTGCAACTAAACCCGTGGCTCTTTTCATATTTGCGCTGTTTGGTTGTGAGCTGGAAAAATTGTTATAATGAAGCATAGAATGATGTTGTTTATGACAATAAACGCAATTAAATTTGCTTTCGCACTCTTTAAGTGTATGCGTCTTTTTGTTTTTACAAAATTGTTTCGGTCGATAGTATTCAATTTTTTGAATAGCAAGATTTGAGCTTTTTCCCCCCTGTACATAGTTCGCATGACGTTTGTTTGTACTGTTCGGATATGAACGTTTGATATCTATTTAAATTGTTGTTGCTACTGGCTTGTGGTCTGTGGAAGCTTCTATTTAGGTCGTGTTGAACGGTTTTCGTTCAGACCATTTTTTTATCTACCTTTTCTGCGATTTCGTATTGGGCTATTAAAAAGTCTTTCATCTGTTTCCACGTTGGGCATTTTTTTCGAGATGAGAGCGATTGCTCCCACAAAAGTAACGATTTTTCTGGTAAAGCGGCGGTGCATATATTTACCAGTATTGGGTCCCAGCTGTCTGTGGGAATATTTTGTGTCGATAGAACCGACAAGCAATTAGAAACAGTGGATTGCAGTTTTATAAACTCTTCACTTGTTTCCTTTCGAATCTTAGGCAAGTTCATTAGTATCGTTACTTGCTTATCGACCAATAATATCTCATTTTTATATCTACTTGTAGATTTAAGAGCCCAGCCAAATTGAAAATATCGTCATTTAGTGCGAACTGTCTTACTATCACGCCTGTTTGACCTTCTGTTTTGTATCGGAGGTGATACAATTTTTGTGCATTGATAATTTGGGTGGTTCATGTAAACGGCTGTAAACATGTCCCGGAAGGACGGCCATTGTTCATAACCACCAAGAAATATTTCTGTGTCATATGCGGGCACCTTGAGATGGATGCCTGAACTTGCCTCTTGACTTTGTACTTGTGGCAGGTCTACTCGCTGATGTGGAGTAGATTCAATTGCTTTTATTAGCTTTAGCTGATCGGAAATCATTGCTTTAGTTTCTTCGAATTGGTCTAAGCAGTTCTCGTATTTTGCGTAAGCCGAAGATTTGAAATTTTCTGGTAGATCTGATTCGTCAGATTCTACTATGACGTCATATGAAGCTTGGAGACATATCCAAAAATTGTCGAGATTTTCCTTTTTGATTTCTTATGCCGATTCAGAATTATCTTAAATCGGAGAAGATGAAAATCAAATGCAGTATCTTACTAAACTGTCACTCTCAGCAATGAATTTATTGTAATGTCTTTCCCCCTTTTTTGTTTTGTAGCACCTTGCTTTGAGCGTGTAGCTTCTGCAGGTGTACATGGACTTTTTCGCCCGAAATCATTTTTGGTACTTTTAATAGCTGTGTAGATTTAGAATCTTTAGCATCTGCGTTCATTTAAAAAAGTTCAATTATTGAAATGGTTTCTCTCAGTGTAAACTGATTAAATTCAAGCGAAATTCGTAATTGTAACGCGTAATCTCTTTTATATAATTAAGAGAATAAGTAAAACGGTTTATTTTATTTATTTTTTTTTTTAATCCGATTAAATAAGATAGCGTGTTCTGTTGTAACGGTATTTATTTATTATTTTTCTCGATTGTATTGTTTATTTCAATAAATATTCAAAAATTGTAATATCTATTTTGTTATATCTTTTTTGTGTTCGTATGCGTTACAGGGTATACCTATAAGCGAATTATTATGCGTCAATGAGAGTTCACATAAGAGGTCAATGTACTTTATACATATGTATGCAATCCTACTTGTTTTTTGGTTGCCAAGAAACAAGAGGTATTGCCGGATTTGTGCCTATATGAACTTTGAATATAAAGAATATTATAGAATTGTATTTTTGTACGCAATCCTGCTTGTTTTTTGTTTGCCAAACAACAAACGGTATTGCCGAGTATGTGCCAATTTTCACATTGGAATATATAAAATTAAATTGTATAGAAGCAATGTATAAAATATTGTTTATAATTTTTTATTATTGTTATTTCTTTATTTATAGAAATATAAATAATTATTTTTTTTTTGTTAAGAATTCGTTTTTTCTCTACCGAACCGTTTAAAATGTTGTTTTTTTAATGCGCTTTTTGAAGTTCTTTAACTTTTAGTGGTACCCTAGTAGGGTATAATAATATGTCCCGTACTTGTATAAGTACGTATATAAGCGAGCGGACGTTGTTTCTCAGTTAAGAAAGAGCGCATAAACGTAATTAGAAACAAAGTAATCGTATGTGCACTACGATTCGTAAAAGTGCACTCTCGGTATATAAAGTAAATAGGTATGTACGTATGTATGAGAGTAAGATAATGTACGTATATTGTATATGTTTAAAATTTTTGATTTCCTTTACCTTTCTCTCTCTTCTCTTGTTTTTTTGTAGGTAAAATATGCTAAGAATAATAAGAATATATATTTGCAAGCGCTCAAAATTATGAGTTGCTAAATATTTAGGTATATGTTATGTGCAAAATATGTAAATATGTATATGATGTGAGATTTGGCATATAGGTAAGAAATTCTTTTATTTTTTTTTTTGTTTCTTGAGAATATTGTCCTTTCTATCTCTTTTTATTCGTTATATGTTGCTATGTGGGTATATGTATTGTAGCGAAGCTTTTTACTGCCCCTGCTTCTTGTGATTTGCTGAGGTATACTCGCCGTGTCCAGGGTTCGTTACAATAAATTTGTAAATTTGGGGCTCTTCTTACAAATCATACTTTATTCAATTTCCAATTACAAAATGGTGTCTTCCGCGTTGTAGTGGCGTCACCCGATGATAGCGCTATGACAGAGTAGCGGTTTACGTGGCCCGTTAGCGCGTCACTATCACGCGGAATTACGGAGGGCAGTGGCCGCGGCCGCGATGCCAAACGTGGAGCAGGTCAGAGGATCGACTCACTATCCACTTCACGCGTGACTTCCAGCCTTTGCACGCTAAGGAGTGAAATTCCTGCCAGAGGATCGACTCACTGCGAGACATTCACTCCTTACCGCAGTAACGTCATCCGCCTTTCCGCGCTTCCGTTGAATAGCTTTATACGATAGCGTATTCTACTCTGTCGCGCTCTGGCGGTGCTAAGCAACTTACGATGACTTACGTTTTAGGTCCTGTGGTGACGATGTCCGCCCGATACGTGCTACCACGACGCTTCTCCCGCATGGTTGTGACAAAGTCGGTGACTCTACTATTTCTGCGTCATTGGTCATATTCGCAGTTTACTTTGCTCCTGAAACGGCCTGTATGTTGTGTCTTGCTGAGAGCTCGCGGGTCCAATGAATGTGACCGTCTCGATTGGTCCCCAAATTTGCTCATTTAAGTATTATTATTATTTTATTTTTATTTTTTTTGTTTTAAACTGTTACGGCTGTGTGGTATGGTTTCAATTCACTGATGTTCACCGTTTTCTTCTTTCCACCGTCAATTTTTCGAAGTTGGACGATTACTGGTGAGATATATCTGAGAATTTGATAAGAGCTATCGTATTTCGGGGCTAACTTTGCGGCGAAACCCTCAGTGGCTTTAGAGAGGTGATGCTCTTTCGCGAGGACTAATTCTCCGATCGCGGGGGTCCATTTTCTGCGTCTAAGGTTATAATGACGGGCTTGATCCGTTGTCGCCCTCTCCATATTTTACCAAACAATTTTGAAGGCTTCCTGCATCCTATTGGACTTTTCTTCAGCCGTTATGGGTGTCATACCTGCGCCGATATTAACCTCGTCGAAGAGAGCCTTAGGCAGTCGCGGCTCTCGTCCTTGTACGAGGAATGCCGGTTCCGTCGAATTCTCTTGAGGGGTGTAAGTTGCGGTGAATGCTGGCATACTCCTAGTTTCTTTAGGTAGTGTTGCCATAGCGTACTAGTAAATTGAACGCTGTTGCCCGAAATAAGAATTTTCGGGACGCCAAATCTTGCGAGGATTCGTTCTCTAAACGCTTGATGAAGTCCTTCTGCTGTAGCGCGCCTCATAGGGACCAATTCAACCCACTTGCTGAAACGGTCGAAGAATACTAATAACATAGTATTACCATGCGTAGATCGTGGTAAGGGGTGAAATCACTGAAAACTGTGGCAAACGGTTCTTGGGCCACCTGCGAAAGCATCTTTCCTGCTGGTTTTTGCTGTCCTTCCTTGTATTTCTGGCGAGACTCACACTGGCGTATGTAAGGGCTAATGTCGCGGAACATCCCTGGCGGGTTACTGTCCGGGGTATACCCATATGTCCGGCGCTAGGTATATCGTAGTTCTCTTGCAGTATTCTTAGGCGGAGGGGTTTAGATACACATAGCTTCCTGGGTACAGCCTCTTCATCCTGGGATCGACACAATGTGGCGATAGAGATGACCATCCTTTTCCATGTTGTCCGCGTACTTCTCGGGGTTTACGCGTACTTCCCTTACTCGCTTCCACCAACTGTTGCATTGTGGCGCCACCGTCGTCGCTTGTCTTATGGTCTCTAGTGACCGCCGGGACAGTGTGTCCGCTACTAGGTTGAGTTTCCCTTGGCGATACTCGATGTCGAAGGTATTTTGCTGTAATTCTAAAGCTCATCGTTCTAAACGACCGGAGGGGCTTTCTATGGAATTCAGCCACTTCTGTGACATATGATCCGTTACCAATTTGAACCTATATCCCTCGGTAGGGTCTTATTTTCCAAGGTCGATGTTGCTAGCGTCCGTCTGCAAGGTAAATGTCTGGCTGAAATCCAGACGCGAGGATGCTTTCAAACGCTTCTTGTTGTTTAACTCCCCATTTCCAGTGTCTCCCTTTCTTTAATAAAGCGGTGAGCGGCTGGCTTATCGTCGCGAAGTCGGGTACAAAGCGGCGATACCAGGAGGTTATCCCAAGATATTGGCGTATTTCATTTACGTTAGTTGGCGGCTTCAGCTCCAGGATTGCTGCTACTTTCTCGGGGTCGGTGTGGATGCCTTTGTCACTGATCACGTGACCTAAATACCGAAGTTCCTTCTTAAAAAACTCGCATTTTTCATTTACCTTTCGTAGATTCTGTATATGTTCCTCGAATGTAGAGCCTATCACGATTATGTCGTCGAGGTAGGTGAAGGCGTGTGGTTCCATCTCAGGGCCTTTGACCTGGTCGAGTACCCTCTGGAACGTGGCAGGTGCCGAATGTAAACAGAATGGCATGACGCGCCATTGGAATAGGCCACGCCCAGGTACGGTAAAGGCTGTGTAGGTGCGGCTGCCTGGCTCTAAAGGTATCTGCCAGTAGCCGTTCTTGAGATCCAGACTACTAATATACCTTACTTGTCGTAACTTGTCTAATATGTGTTGTATCCTAGGTAAGGGGTATGCGTCGGGTACTGATCGGGCGTTGAGTGTCCAATAATCCACGCATAAACGCCACTTACCGTTCTTCTTCCGGGCCAATACAATCGGCGCGCTGTGTGGGCTGTGAGACGGTTCGATACATCCCTTCGATAGCAGCTCATCGATCTCGTCATTAATAATAGCTTGCATCGCTGGATTTCGTGGGAAATATCGTTTCATGATGGGGCGGTTGTCGGTCATAGTCGCTCCACTTATGGTTTCGAATTTTTAAAGCTCCTCCGGTAAAAAGTCCCGTATGTGGGCCGCTTCGTTTCTCTGGTTGGTGGTCGATCTAGGCTCGACTCTATTAATCCTCCTGCACTTTAGTTTACGTGTTTTATTGCACTTCGTCCTTCCGGGTTTTAGTAGTCGCTATTTGGTGTAGTTGGGGTTGCGTTGTCCACCAATCCAGTTGGCATGTAGACTTAGAGGACGATGTCTTGCTGCATGCGTTGACGCTCGGATGTTGGTGTTTCTGCCGGCGCTCGTGTATAGCCGTTTAAAAATAATCCCGAACCACAGGAGACTGTGTTGGCGACCGAAAGTTAAGGATTGCGTCGGTCAGAGGATCAACTCACTACCGAGCCTACCCTTAACGAACGGCGTTCACAACTTAAGACACTAAGACTAGCCAGAGGATCGACTCACTGCTGAGTCTAGTGTCACGCGTGTGATCGCTGTTACAGTCCTGTGCTGATTGCCTGCGGATGGGCCTGCTTGCTTTCCGCCAAGCCGTGTGTTGCTTGTTCGCACTTTCGCAACATGTTGCTTTAGGACTGCGTGTGTTGCTAGAAGTGGCGTTGTTTTTCCATTGCAGCCCAATACTTGTTGTGTGGTTTACGTGGCGTAGTTTTATCGTATCGTGTATAAGCGCTTGCTATGTTTCGTTTTCCTTCTTCTTGTATACCCTTGCTATGTTGTATTTGTTTAACAGGGTGCGTTTTCATACGTTGTGTGGGCTAAATTCCGTATGGATATTTAGTTCTCACACTCCTATCTCTGGAAGAAAATCGTCCAATCGCTGGTATCAGGCTCTACTGAGTTGTGCTAGAGTTCGTTTAATTTTCCGATTGACTCGTTCCGTCGGATTCTCTTGAGGTACTTAAGGTGCGGTGAATTGCTGGCGTACTCCTAGTTTCTTTAGGTAGTGTTGCCATAGCGTACTAGTAAATTGAACGCTGTTGCCCGAAATAAGAATCTTCGGGACGCCAAATCTTGCAAGAACTCGTTATTTAAATGCACGACGAAGTCATTCTGCTGTAGCGCGCCTCATGGGGACTAATTCTACCCACTTACTGAAGCGGTCGAAGAAGACTAGTAACATAGTATTACCATGCGTGGATCGCGGTAAGGGCCCCATGAAGTCAGTGCAAACTGTGGCAAACGGTTTTTGTGCCACCTGCGAAAGCATCTTCCCTGCTGGTTTCTGCTGTCCTTCCTTGTATTTCTGGCAAGACTTACACTGGCGTACGTAAGGGCTAATGTCGCGGAACATCCCTGGCCAGTAATATCGGTTATCTACTTGGGCTACTGTCCGGCGTATACCCATTTATTCGGCGCTGGGTATATCGTGGTTCTCTTGCAGGACTCTTAGGCGGAAGGGTTTTAGGTACAGCCTCTTCATTGGGATCGACATAGAATGTGGCGATAGAGGTGACCATCCTTTTCCATGTAGTCCGCGAACTTCTCGAGATTTGCGCGTACTTCCCCTACTCGCTTCTACCACCAGTTGGTATATCCCTCTAGGTAGGGTCTCATTTTACAGATTCCCCAAACTATGGTGAGGCACTCCTTTTCGGTTGCCGAACAGTTGTTCTCCGCCTTATTTAATATGCGGCTAGCGTAAGCTATTACGCGTTCACCTCCTTCCAGTTTCTATGTCAGTGCTGCACCAAGGCCGATGTTACTAGCGTCCGTCTGCACAGTAAATGTCTGGCTGATGCTTTCAAACGCTTCTTGTTGTTTAGCTCCCCATTTCCAGTGTCTCCCTTTCTTTAATAAAGCTGGGAGCGGCTGGCTCATCGTCGCGAAGTCGGGTACAAAGCGGCGATACCAGGAGATTATCCCAAGATATTGGCGTACTTCATTTACGTTAGTTGGCGGCTTCTGCTCCTGGATTGCTGCTGCTTTCTCGGGGTCGGTGTGGATGCCTTTTTCACTGATCACGTGACCTAAATACCGAAGTTCCTTCTTAAAAAACTCGCATTTTTCAGGATTAATTCGAAGGTTGGCCTGTTGTAGTCTCTGCAGTAACTTTCGTAGATTCTGTATATGTTCCTCGAATGTAGAGGCTATCAAGATTATGTCGTCGAGGTAGGCGAAGGCGTGTGATTCCATCTCAGGGCCTATGACCTGGACGAGTACCCTCTGGAACGTCGCAGGTACCGAATGTAAGCCGAATGGCATGACGCGCCATTGGAATAGGCCACGCCCAGGTACGGTGAAGGCTGTGTATGGGCGGCTGCCTTGCTCTAAAGGTATCTGCCAGTAGCTGTTCTTGAGATCCCGACTACTAATATACCTTACTTGTCGTAACTTGTCTAATATGTGTTGTATCCTAGGTAAGGGGTATGCGTCGGGTACTAATCGGGCGTTGAGTTACCGATAATCCACGCATAAACGCCACTTACCGTTTTTCTTCCGGGCCAATACAATCGGCGCGCTGTGTGGGATGTGATACGGTTCGATGCATCCCTTCGATAGCAGCTCATCGATCTCATCGTTGATAACAGTGTGCATCACTGGATTTCGTGGAAAATATCGTTGCTTTATGGGGCGGTTGTCGGTCATTATAATTTTATGCTCCGCCACTGTCGTCCTCCACTCATGGTTTCGAATTTTTGAAGCTCCGCCGCTAAAAAGTCGCGTATGCGGGTCGCTTCATTTCTCTGGTCGGTGGTCGATCTAGGCTCGACTCTATTAATCCTCCTGCACTTTAGCTTACGTCCTTTGTTGCGCTTCGTCCTACTGGGTTTTAGTAGTCGGCTATTTGGTGTAGTAGGGGTTGCATTGTCTTCTTTTTCTGATGGCATGGTGTAGAAGGCCGCTGAATGCTGATCATCTGGCGTTGTCAGCACTACCTGGTGATCTCCGCAGGATATCTTAACTCCCATGCTCCCCAGTGTATATAATCCGACTATGACGTCATCAATCGCACCGGGCATAACATGTAATACTACTTGGAGCGATGACTGTCCGTGTTCGATGTTGGTCTTTACGGCGTCGTAAATCTTGCTGGTGGTACCGTCGGCCATTTGTATTTGCATGGCTACGGTTACCTTCTTACCACTCCCGGTCGTCCTTTCCAGGCAAAAAAGTTTGGTTCGTGGGTGGTTGTACCTTCGCATTGTTTATTATCAAACTGTTGTGATGTAGTGCTCAATCCCGTGGATCAACGATTGAAGAAACGATGATCCAATGTGTGTGGTGTTCTCAAATTGGTGGTGTCGTCTTGTGGGCTGAAATGCCTTGAGGGTTCTAGATGTGATGTGTTAAATTAGGGCGCGCAAGTTTTTAACGGGTCGTGGGTATATAGGGGGAGGCTTAGCTCATTTAAACAAATATCCTTTACAGATGCATTTCTTATAATTCTTTCTACCCAGCATAACCATAAACCTTTTCAGTCGAATTAATCTTTTTTAGTATGGAAACAATATATGATGATATTTATATTGATTTTGATCAGTCAGCTACATGCGAGTTCGATTTGAACAATATGTTCGAAGATTGCGCTGTCTTGTAATTTATGTCAGATCAGCAACTTTATGCTAAATGAACAATAATATAATGTAATGTTGATCGTAGCATTATCTTGAACAATAATGCATGTCAAATTTCAAGAAACCATCTTGTCAGGGACTAGATAGACGGACATGACTAATTAGACTAAACTCCTCACTCTGATCATTTATATATATACTTTATACGGTCTCGGACATTTCTTTCTAGGTCTTACAAACTTCGTGGCAAACTTAATACACCCTGTTCAAGTTTTTTTTTCTTTTTTTTATATACATTCGGAAGAAAGTTCCTCACAGAAACGAACCACAAATCAGCTCAATCATAACTAATTCAATTCAAAACAAATCTGATGGCGTTCAAAATTATCTAAATTTTGTTATGAAATCAAGTATAAGAAAGTAAGAAAACGAACGAAGGAGAACGGAAAAGTGAAGGGAAATTTCTTTTCTTTGATGGTACCCCGGAGGTACAAGAAAAACTTTTTTAATCAATCTGCTTTTAAAAACAGTGAAATCTACCGGAAAAATTGCGTTAGCTGTTGCGTCAACCTGAATTGCCACTACGCTTTTGGAAGGAGGCCGAACCGCACACTCTACATTCAAGCTCCCGCTGAAAATCGCAACCAATGATAATAACAGCGTCTGTAGTGTTTCTAAATGGAGCAATACAGGAAAATTGATGCGTAACTGCTCATTAATAGTCTGGGGCGAAGCTACCATGTCAAACAAGATTTCTGTGGAAGCACTGGATAGGATAATGCGCGGTTTCCACAACAAAAAATTCACCTATGGGTGAATCTACAATTCTGTTCTCAGGTGATTTCCGTCAAATCCTACCGGTTGTGACTCGAGCAACACGTGCTGACGAAATAAATGCTTCCTTGAAAAGATCCAACCTTTGGCTACATGTATATAATATGAGGGTTTCGTCATCTTCACGTGGGAACAGGCTATTTCCAGGGATGCTAGCACAAAGTGATGTTAACACAAAGTGGGCCACAGGCTTCGGGATCGATTTTAATCATTTGTTAAGTGAGTGACATAGGCTTTATATTTTATACCCCTGCGAAGCCGGAGCGGCCGCTATGTTTTTATACACAACGTTCACAGTTTTTCTGTAGTATTTTAGTATCAGCATTGCACACGTGCAAAGCCGAGGCAGGTCGCTAGTAATATATAAAACTGAAAATTTCGGAAAAATTTGTCTGCTTTAAAAAGAAACTAAAAAAAGTAAGTCAGGAAAGGCTAAATTTGGGTATAATTGAACATTTTACACTCTCGCAATATGCGAGGATCAAAACAGGGAAAATACCTTCAGATGTTGGCTGAACTTTATAATGAAACAAGTAAGGAAGGCTAAATTCAGGTGCAACCGTACATTTTATACACTTGCAACTTGCAAAGATCAAAACCGGGGAAATACATTCAGGTGTTGGCAAAAATTTATTTAAAAATTGTTGCGAAGGATTGTAGCATTCATTGTTCAACGAAATCGTGGATGGCTTACAATCAATTTCGATATTTTATTAACACATATTGAATGTCATAGGTAGGTAGGTAGAGTGGCTGTCTAACGACGCACCTAGGCCTATAGGAGGCCCATTGTGATACCAGGGACTAACGTTCCCTCACTCTATCGCCTCCTCTCTGAAATAACCTGTGCTTCTGATGAAGCTCATCAGTACAAATAGTTTTATATTAGCAACTTTCGATACGTCTTCAAGGCGAGATTCAGCTAGATTTGTAGCATGTTCGCTGATTAAGTGTTTGCAAGTTGCCAGAGGCATAAAAATTCCCTCTTTTTCAGGGGTTAATTGTAAAGTGGTACCTGTTCTGGCTAGTTCATCTGCTTTACAGTTACCAGGGACAATACTTTGTCTGCTGCCATTTAATACTGGCGTCGTCACGACTGGAGTATTATGTTTCCTGGTGAACAATACTAGCTCTGTCTTGCCAGCATTTAGGTTTAGTCCGCACGATACAGCCCAACGATTTATTTCGTCAAAAATCGTTTGCATTAGGTTTGCGAGAGTATTTGGGAATTTACCTCTAACCGAAACCGCCACATCGACAGTGTAGGCTACAACATGTACCCCCTTCATTTCTAGATACAACAGCAACTTATTCATTGTCAGGATCCAGAGAAGTGGGGATAACATGCCTCCTTGAGGTGTACCCTTTTGGACAGAGCTTAGCACAGTTTCTGTGAATTTTACTTTAGAATACGCGAATCTACCAAATTTTCTGGTTTTAGTTTCTTTCTAATATGCAGTTCTATTAGCCTTTACAACGTTTTTAAAATGAATGAGGAGAGGCTAACTGGTCTGAAGTCTTTTGGACTTGTATGCGAGCTTTTGCCTGCCTTAGGTATGTAAGTTACCTTGACTTCCCTTCAAAGCGAAGGGATATAGTTTAATTGCAGCGCCCCCTTAAAAATGGTAACTACCCAATCCACTATGTAATTCTGCGACTGCTGTAATTGGGAACGGACCGTCTGGTGCCGGCGACTTGACGGGCTTGAAGCTATTTATTGCCCAGCGTACGAATCTATTTCTGCTCCACTGTCTTGAGCATATTCTACAGTATGGCTTTCAGAGCTACCTGGGAAGTGGGCATCCATTAGTAGTCCAAGTGACTCTTCACGGGGTACCGTCCAACTGCGGTTTGGCTTCTGAAGATAACCGATACTATGCACCGATTGTGCCATAATTTTTCTAAGTCGAAACGCTTCCGCTGTGTTCTCGATATCATTACAAAAAAATTCCCAAGAACTAATTTTTGCTCTCCTAACTTCCTTTTTGTATGACCTAAGGTTGTAATATTAATCCCAGTCTGACTCGCCTTGGGATTGCTTAGCGAAATTGAACTGCTTTCTGCATTCTTTCTGTAACCTTTTAAGTTTGGGAGACCACCAGTCAAGATCCTCCTTACTATTGGGCTGAAATGGGATCATAGGGATACGTTTTTCTAGCTCTTACATGTGCCCCTGCCAGAAGTTACTGCCTCTATCGGCCCTTCCCTCTATTATACATTCAATATATTGGTGATCTGAAAAGGAATGTTCTTTGAGGACTCTCCTTTGGGTTACCCTACAAATAGTACTTCCGACACAAGTGTGATATCCAGTACTCCTTATCGGTGTCATGTAATAAACTTTGGCGTTCTTCCCTTATTACACGATAGTAGCTTAGTATCTAGTAGGCAATTGTAGGTCTCTACAGTCTCACCTCTGTCGTTGACATCTACGCTATCTGCTATATCTACAAATACTCAGAGGAATATATATTCCTTTTTTTCCGGACTCTATTTTTAGGGTGGTGCCTGTTCTGGCTAGTTCATCTGCTACACAGTTCCCGTGAATATCACTATGTCCTGGAGCCCATTGCAGGTTTATCGTGAAATCGGATGTTAGATCCACTTATAGCTCTAGGCATTATTTCACTAATTTAGACTTGTTGGTGGACTTGGAAGACACTACAGTGGTCTGGATGACGGAAAGAGATTTTGGCATTTAGTTTAGCAGAGAAGACACCGCCGCCCACTCGGTTATCTAGTTTGAACCATCCATATAGATGCTCATCCCTGCGACCTTGTCCACCTCGTCCTTTAAATTCAACTCTCTTGGATTTCAAAAATATTTAGTAATGGGAAGGAACGGGAACTTTCTATAAATCATCGAATTGCTACTGGCGAATAGTAGAGAGGATTACCTCAGTCTAATAGCTGAGTCCGTTGCCACTTGCTTACAATTCGTTGTTCGGAGAGCTCCACTGAGCTCTGTTTGTATACTTTCCATACGTTTTACCGCGTATTTCTTTTCCGTTATTGGCCATCACACCAATATACCATAAGTCATAATCGGTCTTACAACTGCTGTGTAGAGCCAGTGGGCTACCCGAGGCTTCAATCTTCATCCCCACCAACCTTTTGCAGGCGTAAAGTGCTGTAGCTGTATCGCTAGCCTAATACCATTTCTTAAGGGCGGCACGATTTCTAGAATACTGTGTTTTTAGTAAAGAGTACTAGCTCCTTCTTGCTAGCATTCAGGTTCTGTCCGCATGATACGGCCTATCGATTAATATATTGTCTGCATAAGTATAGCGAGGGTTTTCGGGAATTTTTCACTTACCGAAACTGCCACATCGTCACCGTCGGCCACAACATGTACCCCTTTCTTTTCCAGATCCACCAACATTGTGTTATTCTTCATATCATTACAAAAATATTTCCAAGAATTCCTATTTGCTTTCCGTGCCTCGTTTTTATATGTTATTAAAAGGTTGTAATAGTTATCCCCCTTCTCTTCTTCTTGGGATAATTTGGCTAAATTAAATTGCTTACTGCAATCTTTCTGTAAGTTCTTAAGTACGGGAGACAACGAGGGGGACTAATTATTCTCTTACTACGTGTAATTGGACAAGCAACCTCTAGTGATAGTTGACAAGAATCTGTGAGCTGTTTAACAAGGATGTCTAGGACCCCTTTGTTTCTTTGTTGAAAAGACGGAATCATAGGAACACGCTTTTTTAGCTCCTGCAGGTGCATCTGCCAATTCTCTTCAATTATGCATTCAATGCAGCGGTAGTGCGAAAAGGAGTGCAGTTAAAAAACTCTCCATTGGGTTAATTCAATTATTCCGACATGAGTGTAACATCTAATACTAATACTTCTCCGGTTTCTCGTTATAAATGTTAGCATATTACATAACAGCCTAGTACCAAGTAGGTAGTTAAAAAGCAAACTCACCTCTTTCGCTGATATCCATGCTATCCTATAACGTGTGGTGTGCATTGGAGTCGCAACCAAGTAAAGTCAATCACCTGGATGCTTCACCGTCTCGTACTAGCTCAACAGCTGCGATGGTACCTCTACTTCATTATACGGCATGTATGCCAGCCGGTATTTGCTGCTGCTCGTCTCCCAGGTTACTGCTGTGATATCTTGATTACTATAGCCGGGATCCATATCCTAGCGTTTAGTCGTGATGGTATATCCTTCTTGTCTACCGCTACTAGCCTGGCTCCGAGGTAGACCTCGCCTACCTTGACTATTGCGGCCTTATGTAGCTGGACCGATCTCTCGTCGTAACAACTATCGGCTTAGTTTGGCCCTAGTTCCATCCGACATCCGTACATGACGGTTGGACCGAGATTGCTTAATACCACTTCCAACGCCACACTCGCCTCATTTCCATTCTCTAGGCTCTAGGGATTTTTTCTTTGGGATCTCCATCATCCAGCACACCAATAATAATGTGGTTCCGGGCCACATCAGCAAATGATTTTGCGAACGTCCCGTTCTTAGTCTTTAGTCATTTGGCTGATGGCTCAGGCTCTTCAGATGACCTTTATTTCTTAGTTGCCACTGCTGGCACTTCCAACTTAAAGTTTAGCAAGACAGCTTTCGCACAATCAATGGAATGGCAGCGCGTCGCTTCTCTGAATACTTTGCCTTCGCTGGGTCTTCTACATGGTGGCTCACGAATCGTGCTACAAAAGCAAACCGTAATACCATTTTTATTTTTGATCAATGGGTAATGCATTTATTTTTTTATTGTATAGCTAATTGATTTTAATTTATATTACATAATTTGTTACTTTTCAAATGACCTCCATGCTTAGTCAGACAGTTTTTATTGGGGCGTGAAAGGTTGAAGTCGGGATTGCCTCAATTATTGATTTAATGGACTGCCTCAGCTCAGTCAGTTTTCTGGGATTTGTTTTATGCACCTCTTGCTTGACATAACCCCATAAAAAAAGTCTGGTGCAGTCAGGTCAGGTGGCCTTGGGTGCCAGCGGAAAGTGGAGTTTCTAGATATTAATTTGTTTTAAAATTTTCGTTGGATCTCCGCAATAACCGACCGCTTTTGAAAGGAATACGTCTTCGGCGCAGTTCTGTGTAAAAAACTTATTTAGCATCTTTAAATAACGAATGAAACATTGACAGTTACTGTTACACCATTTTATAAAAAGAAGTATGGCCCGACACCTTGATGAAACTGCAAACCACACAGTGAGTCAGAATATGCAAATTAAGAGGGTTTAGCCTTAGCTGACCATTCGTCCCGGTTTTGTCGGGACAGTCTGGATATCGAGTTAAGCGTCCCGGCCGTCTTGGCCATAGAAACTGAAAAAAAAAAAAAAATTTATCAATAAACGGAACAAAAATACCACCTATCCCTGTCCGTTCTATTTCTACATTGAATGTATCGAGTTTTGTTGAATTCTGTAGCTCATTACTTTCATTCAATATCAAAGTGAAACATAAGATAATCTTGTGTATTTGAAGCATAAATATATCCGAATAAATATTACTTTATGAAATGTCGAAACGAAGATTTTTTTTGCTGTCCCTGCTTCTTGTGATTTGCTGAGGTATACTCGCCGTAAACAGGGTTCGTTACAATAAATTTGTAAACGATGGGGTCTTTTACAAATCATATTTTATTAAAAAATTACCATACATCCACCATTTCTCTTTTACTTTACTGTACACAATGGTGTCTTCCGCGTTGTAGTGGCGTCACCCGAAGATAGCGCTATGGCAGAGTAGCGGTTTGCGTGGCCCGTTAGCGCGTCACTATCACTTAGAATTACGGAGGGCAGTGGAAGCGGCCGAGATGCTAAGCGTGAAGCAGGTCAGAAGATCGACTCACTACCCATTTCACGCGTGACTTCCAGCCTTCGTACGGTTAAGAGTGAAATGACTGGTAGAGGATCGACTCACTGCGAGGCATCCACTCCTTACCGCCTCTCCGCACTCCCTTTGAATATCTACTATACGATAGCGTATTCTACTCTGCCGCGCTCTGGGGGTGCTAAGCGACTTAGGATGACTTACGTTTGCGTCCTGTGGTGTTGATGGCTTGGACGGCGATTCTATCTCTGCGTGAATTGGCGCTCGTGTGTGCTACGACGACGATGCCCGGATGTTTCTGTCGGCGCTCGTGTAGGCTTAAATGATGTTGTCTTGCTGCATGCGTTGCCGCTCGGACGTTGATGTTTCTGCCGGCGCTCGTGTATAGCTGTTTAAAAATAACGTGCTGGCGACCGAAAGTTAAGGGTTGAGTCGGTCAGAGGATCAACTCACTACCGAGCCCACCCTTAACGAACGGCGTTCACAACTTAAGACACTAAGACTAGCCAGAGGATCGACTCACTGCTGAGTCTAGTGTCACGCGTGTGATCGCTGTTACAGTCCTGTGCTGATTGCCTGCGGATGGGCCTGCTTGCTTTCCGCCAAGCCGTGTGTTGCTTGTTCGCACTTTCGCAACATGTTGCTTTAGGACTGCGTGTGTTGCTAGAAGTGGCGTTGTTTTTCCATTGCAGCCCAATACTTGTTGTGTGGTTTACGTGGCGTAGTTTTATCGTATCGTGTATAAGCGCTTGCTATGTTTCGTTTTCCTTCTTCTTGTATACCCTTGCTATGTTGTATTTGTTTAACAGGGTGCGTTTTCATACGTTGTGTGGGCTAAATTCCGTATGGATATTTAGTTCTCACACTCCTATCTCTGGAAGAAAATCGTCCAATCGCTGGTATCAGGCTCTACTGAGTTGTGCTAGAGTTCGTTTAGTTTTCCGAAGAGACTCGTTCCGTCGGATTCTCTTGAGGTACTTAAGGTGCGGTGAATTGCTGGCGTACTCCTAGTTTCTTTAGGTAGTGTTGCCATAGCGTACTAGTAAATTGAACGCTGTTGCCCGAAATAAGAGTTTTCGGGACGCCAAATCTTGCGAGAATTCGTTCTCTAAATGCACGATGAAGTCCTTCTGCTGTAGCGCGCCTCATGGGGACCAATTCTACCCACTTGCTGAAGCGGTCGAAGAAGACTAGTAACATAGTATTACCATGCGTGGATCGCGGTAAGGGCCCCATGAAGTCAGTGCAAACTGTGGCAAACGGTTTTTGTGCCACCTGCGAAAGCATCTTCCCTGCTGGTTTTTGCTGTCCTTCCTTGTATTTCTGGCGAGACTCACACTGGCGTATGTAAGGGCTAATGTCGCGGAACATCCCTGGCGGGTTACTGTCCGGGGTATACCCATATGTCCGGCGCTAGGTATATCGTAGTTCTCTTGCAGTATTCTTAGGCGGAGGGGTTTAGATACACATAGCTTCCTGGGTACAGCCTCTTCATCCTGGGATCGACACAATGTGGCGATAGAGATGACCATCCTTTTCCATGTTGTCCGCGTACTTCTCGGGGTTTATGCGTACTTCCCTTACTCGCTTCCACCAACAGTTGCATTGTGGCGCCACCGTCGTCGCTTGTCTTATGGTCTCTAAATTTTTTCAATTGTGAATTGAGGTATTCATTTGAGATTTCCTCAACTTGAGTGGTCATGGTGGTAACTGATTCTGTAACTAGTCTACTTAGGCTCCAACCGAAATGGTATGTTGTGCCAATAGTGTGTTTGTCTGAGGTATGAGATCGCTGCCTAATAGCATGTCTATTTGAGCAGGGGTGTTGCAGTTGGGATTTGCTAATTTAAGGTGTGAAACCTTTTCCCAATGTTTGCTATTTATATGATAGCTTGAAAGCATATTTGCATATTTTTTAATTGCGGTAAAACTATAGCTTCTGCTTAAATTCTCTTATCCGCTTTGGGGGAATTAGGGTAATGGGGCAGATTTTATTAGAGTTTTGAACTACTCTTCCACCCATTCCTGTAATTTCAAAGTTGGCTTGTTTTGTTGGCAGTTGTAGCCTATTTTGTGCCCTAGACGCTGTGAAAGATCGTTGTGATCCTTGGTCTATTAAGGCTCTAAGTTTAAACAGTTCTCCTCGGTGTTCGATGGGGTCGACTTCTGTGGGTAGTAGTACTTTGGTTTTCGCTGTGTAGCGTGTGAGTTTTTAATGCCTTTGATCTGGATTTGCTGTTGCAACTAAACCCGTGGCTCTTTTCATATTTGCGCTGTTTGGTTGTGAGCTGGAAAAATTGTTATAATGAAGCATAGAATGATGTTGTTTATGACAATAAACGCAATTAAATTTGCTTTCGCACTCTTTAAGTGTATGCGTCTCTTTGTTTTTACAAAATTGTTTCGGTCGATAGTATTCAATTTTTGAAATAGCAAGATTTGAGCTTTTTCCCCCCTGTACATAGTTCGCATGACGTTTGTTTGTACTGTTCGGATATGAACGTTTGATTTCTATTTAAATTGTTGTTGCTACTGGCTTGTGGTCTGTGGAAGCTTCTATTTAGGTCGTGTTGAACGGTTTTCGTTCAGACCATTTTTTTATCTACCTTTTCTGCGATTTCGTATTGGGCTATTAAAAAGTCTTTCATCTGTTGCCACGTTGGGCATTTTTTTCGAGATGAGAGCGATTGCTCCCACAAAAGTAACGATTTTTCTGGTAAAGCGGCGGTGCATATATTTACCAGTATTGGGTCCCAGCTGTCTGTGGGAATATTTTGTGTCGATAGAACCGACAAGCAATTAGAAACAGTGGATTGCAGTTTTATAAACTCTTCACTTGTTTCCTTTCGAATCTTAGGCAAGTTCATTAGTATCGTTACTTGCTTATCGACCAATAATATCTCATTTTTATATCTACTTGTAGATTTAAGAGCCCAGCCAAATTGAAAATATCGTCATTTAGTGCGAACTGTCTTACTATCACGCCTGTTTGACCTTCTGTTTTGTATCGGAGGTGATACAATTTTTGTGCATTGATAATTTGGGTGGTTCATGTAAACGGCTGTAAACATGTCCCGGAAGGACGGCCATTGTTCATAACCACCAAGAAATATTTCTGTGTCATATGCGGGCACCTTGAGATGGATGCCTGAACTTGCCTCTTGACTTTGTACTTGTGGCAGGTCTACTCGCTGATGTGGAGTAGATTCAATTGCTTTTATTAGCTTTAGCTGATCGGAAATCATTGCTTTAGTTTCTTCGAATTGGTCTAAGCAGTTCTCGTATTTTGCGTAAGCCGAAGATTTGAAATTTTCTGGTAGATCTGATTCGTCAGATTCTACTATGACGTCATATGAAGCTTGGAGACATATCCAAAAATTGTCGAGATTTTCCTTTTTGATTTCTTATGCCGATTCAGAATTATCTTAAATCGGAGAAGATGAAAATCAAATGCAGTATCTTACTAAACTGTCACTCTCAGCAATGAATTTATTGTAATGTCTTTCCCCCTTTTTTGTTTTGTAGCACCTTGCTTTGAGCGTGTAGCTTCTGCAGGTGTACATGGACTTTTTCGCCCGAAATCATTTTTGGTACTTTTAATAGCTGTGTAGATTTAGAATCTTTAGCATCTGCGTTCATTTAAAAAAGTTCAATTATTGAAATGGTTTCTCTCAGTGTAAACTGATTAAATTCAAGCGAAATTCGTAATTGTAACGCGTAATCTCTTTTATATAATTAAGAGAATAAGTAAAACGGTTTATTTTATTTATTTTTTTTTTTTAATCCGATTAAATAAGATAGCGTGTTCTGTTGTAACGGTATTTATTTATTATTTTTCTCGATTGTATTGTTTATTTCAATAAATATTCAAAAATTGTAATATCTATTTTGTTATATCTTTTTTGTGTTCGTATGCGTTACAGGGTATACCTATAAGCGAATTATTATGCGTCAATGAGAGTTCACATAAGAGGTCAATGTACTTTATACATATGTATGCAATCCTACTTGTTTTTTGGTTGCCAAGAAACAAGAGGTATTGCCGGATTTGTGCCTATATGAACTTTGAATATAAAGAATATTATAGAATTGTATTTTTGTACGCAATCCTGCTTGTTTTTTGTTTGCCAAACAACAAACGGTATTGCCGAGTATGTGCCAATTTTCACATTGGAATATATAAAATTAAATTGTATAGAAGCAATGTATAAAATATTGTTTACAATTTTTTATTATTGTTATTTCTTTATTTATAGAAATATAAATAATTATTTTTTTTTTGTTAAGAATTCGTTTTTTCTCTACCGAACCGTTTAAAATGTTGTTTTTTTAATGCGCTTTTTGAAGTTCTTTAACTTTTAGTGGTACCCTAGTAGGGTATAATAATATGTCCCGTACTTGTATAAGTACGTATATAAGCGAGCGGACGTTGTTTCTCAGTTAAGAAAGAGCGCATAAACGTAATTAGAAACAAAGTAATCGTATGTGCACTACGATTCGTAAAAGTGCACTCTCGGTATATAAAGTAAATAGGTATGTACGTATGTATGAGAGTAAGATAATGTACGTATATTGTATATGTTTAAAATTTTTGATTTCCTTTACCTTTCTCTCTCTTCTCTTGTTTTTTTGTAGGTAAAATATGCTAAGAATAATAAGAATATATATTTGCAAGCGCTCAAAATTATGAGTTGCTAAATATTTAGGTATATGTTATGTGCAAAATATGTAAATATGTATATGATGTGAGATTTGGCATATAGGTAAGAAATTCTTTTTTTTTTTTTTTGTTTCTTGAGAATATTGTCCTTTCTATCTCTTTTTATTCGTTATATGTTGCTATGTGGGTATATGTATTGTAGCGAAGCTTTTTACTGCCCCTGCTTCTTGTGATTTGCTGAGGTATACTCGCCGTGTCCAGGGTTCGTTACAATAAATTTGTAAATTTGGGGCTCTTCTTACAAATCATACTTTATTCA
This sequence comes from Bactrocera oleae, assembly GCF_042242935.1. Classification (NCBI taxonomy): domain Eukaryota; kingdom Metazoa; phylum Arthropoda; class Insecta; order Diptera; family Tephritidae; genus Bactrocera; species Bactrocera oleae. The sequence continues at coordinate 44,412,086 of NC_091537.1, forward strand.
ATTTCCATTTACAAAATGGTGTCTTCCGCGTTGTAGTGGCGTCACCCGATGATAGCGCTATGACAGAGTAGCGGTTTACGTGGCCCGTTAGCGCGTCACTATCACGCGGAATTACGACATTCACTCCTTACCGCAGTAACGTCATCCGCCTTTCCGCGCTTCCGTTGAATAGCTTTATACGATAGCGTATTCTACTCTGTCGCGCTCTGGCGGTGCTAAGCAACTTACGATGACTTACGTTTTAGGTCCTGTGGTGACGATGTCCGCCCGACCTTTAGTCCTGTTCCATTTGCGTCGGCAATGGATATTTTTATGCCTTCAGGTGGAAGCTGTACCTCCGCGGATGGTTGTGACAAAGTCGGTGACTCTACTATTTCTGCGTCATTGGTCATATTCGCAGTTTACTTTGCTCCTGAAACGGCCTGTATGTTGTGTCTTGCTGAGAGCTCGCGGGTCCAATGAATGTGACCGTCTCGATTGGTCCCCAAATTTGCTCATTTAAGTATTATTATTATTTTATTTTTATTTTTTTTGTTTTAAACTGTTACGGCTGTGTGGTATGGTTTCAATTCACTGATGTTCACCGTTTTCTTCTTTCCACCGTCAATTTTTCGAAGTTGGACGATTACTGGTGAGATATATCTGAGAATTTGATAAGAGCTATCGTATTTCGGGGCTAACTTTGCGGCGAAACCCTCAGTGGCTTTAGAGAGGTGATGCTCTTTCGCGAGGACTAATTCTCCGATCGCGGGGGTCCATTTTCTGCGTCTAAGGTTATAATGACGGGCTTGATCCGTTGTCGCCCTCTCCATATTTTACCAAACAATTTTGAAGGCTTCCTGCATCCTATTGGACTTTTCTTCAGCCGTTATGGGTGTCATACCTGCGCCGATATTAACCTCGTCGAAGAGAGCCTTAGGCAGTCGCGGCTCTCGTCCTTGTACGAGGAATGCCGGTTCCGTCGAATTCTCTTGAGGGGTGAAGTTGTGGTGAATGCTGGCATACTCCTAGTTTCTTTAGGTAGTGTTGCCATAGCGTACTAGTAAATTGAACGCTGTTGCCCGAAATAAGAATTTTCGGGACGCCAAATCTTGCGAGGATTCGTTCTCTAAACGCTTGATGAAGTCCTTCTGCTGTAGCGCGCCTCATAGGGACCAATTCAACCCACTTGCTGAAACGGTCGAAGAATACTAATAACATAGTATTACCATGCGTAGATCGTGGTAAGGGGTGAAATCACTGCAAACTGTGGCAAACGGTTCTTGGGCCACCTGCGAAAGCATCTTTCCTGCTGGTTTTTGCTGTCCTTCCTTGTATTTCTGGCGAGACTCACACTGGCGTATGTAAGGGCTAATGTCGCGGAACATCCCTGGCGGGTTACTGTCCGGGGTATACCCATATGTCCGGCGCTAGGTATATCGTAGTTCTCTTGCAGTATTCTTAGGCGGAGGGGTTTAGATACACATAGCTTCCTGGGTACAGCCTCTTCATCCTGGGATCGACACAATGTGGCGATAGAGATGACCATCCTTTTCCATGTTGTCCGCGTACTTCTCGGGGTTTACGCGTACTTCCCTTACTCGCTTCCACCAACAGTTGCATTGTGGCGCCACCGTCGTCGCTTGTCTTATGGTCTCTAGTGACCGCCGGGACAGTGTGTCCGCTACTAGGTTGAGTTTCCCTTGGCGATACTCGATGTCGAAGGTATTTTGCTGTAATTCTAAAGCTCATCGTTCTAAACGACCGGAGGGGCTTTCTATGGAATTCAGCCACTTCTGTGAGATATGATCCGTTACCAATTTGAACCTATATCCCTCGGTAGGGTCTTATTTTCCAAGGTCGATGTTGCTAGCGTCCGTCTGCAAGGTAAATGTCTGGCTGAAATCCAGACGCGAGGATGCTTTCAAACGCTTCTTGTTGTTTAACTCCCCATTTCCAGTGTCTCCCTTTCTTTAATAAAGCGGTGAGCGGCTGGCTTATCGTCGCGAAGTCGGGTACAAAGCGGCGATACCAGGAGGTTATCCCAAGATATTGGCGTATTTCATTTACGTTAGTTGGCGGCTTCAGCTCCAGGATTGCTGCTACTTTCTCGGGGTCGGTGTGGATGCCTTTGTCACTGATCACGTGACCTAAATACCGAAGTTCCTTCTTAAAAAACTCGCATTTTTCATTTACCTTTCGTAGATTCTGTATATGTTCCTCGAATGTAGAGCCTATCACGATTATGTCGTCGAGGTAGGTGAAGGCGTGTGGTTCCATCTCAGGGCCTTTGACCTGGTCGAGTACCCTCTGGAACGTGGCAGGTGCCGAATGTAAACAGAATGGCATGACGCGCCATTGGAATAGGCCACGCCCAGGTACGGTGAAGGCTGTGTAGGTGCGGCTGCCTTGCTCTAAAGGTATCTGCCAGTAGCCGTTCTTGAGATCCAGACTACTAATATACCTTACTTGTCGTAACTTGTCTAATATGTGTTGTATCCTAGGTAAGGGGTATGCGTCGGGTACTGATCGGGCGTTGAGTGTCCAATAATCCACGCATAAACGCCACTTACCGTTCTTCTTCCGGGCCAATACAATCGGCGCGCTGTGTGGGCTGTGAGACGGTTCGATACATCCCTTCGATAGCAGCTCATCGATCTCGTCGTTAATAATAGCTTGCATCGCTGGATTTCGTGGGAAATATCGTTTCATGATGGGGCGGTTGTCGGTCATAGTCGCTCCACTTATGGTTTCGAATTTTTAAAGCTCCTCCGGTAAGAAGTCCCGTATGTGGGCCGCTTCGTTTCTCTGGTTGGTGGTCGATCTAGGCTCGACTCTATTAATCCTCCTGCACTTTAGTTTACGTGTTTTATTGCACTTCGTCCTTCCGGGTTTTAGTAGTCGCTATTTGGTGTAGTTGGGGTTTGGTTGGGGTTTCGTTGTCCACCATTCCAGTTGGCATGTAGACTTAGAGGACGATGTCTTGCTGCATGCGTTGACGCTCGGATGTTGGTGTTTCTGCCGGCGCTCGTGTATAGTCGTTTAAAAATAATCCCGAACCACAGGAGACTGTGTTGGCGACTGAAAGTTAAGGATTGCGTCGGTCAGAGGATCAACTCACTACCGAGCTCACCCTTAACGAACGGCGTTCACAACTTAAGACACCAAGACTAACCAGGGGATCGACTCACTGCTGAGTCTTGTGTCATGCGTGTGATCGCTGTTACAGTCCTGTGCTGACTACCTGCTGATGGGCCTGCTTGCTTTCCGCCAAGCCGTGCTATGTTGTATTTGTTTAACAAGGTGCGTTTTCATGCGTTGTGTGGGCTAAATTCCGTATAGATATTTAGTTCTCACAGTGTGTTTTCAACGATAATTCGAAGAAAAAATATCCTTTTTGAGAGTCACTTATGACGATTCCAACGTTCGTTGCGACAACTGTAATGCAACTTTTTCGGAGGCAATGATATTGAAAATCATTTGAAGTCAAAAATGCACAAAATTGCTTCTCTTCAAACTTCAATCATATCAGATTTTTTCATCGGAGAGAAACCAGATTTGAATCTTTGGGCGATAGAAAGCGCGTGGGCGTACCACACAATTGTTGAGAATCAAAGTTTCAGGTTTGTAATTAAAAAAATTTTTTTTTTAAAACAGCAGCTATCGTCCGTTAAATCAAACGACTGCGCAACCAAAATATTTTGAACGGGTTTCCAAATGAAAAAGTTTTGTGTTTGGAATGCCTCAAGTTTGATTTCCAGAAATCACGATTTATATTATATGTTTGTCGACCGACGCTTCCAATCGCAAAGCAATCAAGATGTTTCCTGTCGTGATTCGATATTTTCTTCCAGTATCTGAAGTAAATGTTAAAATAATTGAACTTTCAGAAGAAAAAGGTGAAATGTTAAATATGATATTTCATTGATTAAAAGAGTCTTGGAAAATTTTGATTTGACTGATAAACTTTTCGCTTACTGTGATGAAAGAAGTGAAAGAAAAGTTTTTGCAAAACTTAAGAAATTAAAATATATGTGGCGCTCATATCGTGCATAATGCGATGCGTAACGGATGTAATGCACTTGATGTTGAAATAGAAACATTCGTGTTCAGATCTACACAGATTTTTACATCCACACCATTCGCACAGAAGCATTAACGTCAATCTGCGAGATTTCTGAAGACGAAGACGATCAATTGGTCAATCATTCGAATGTTCCTATTTTCGAAAACGTATTTTGATGACCCTCCTTAACCCTCCAAAAAAGTCAGATGTATCCGGAATTTTTTCAGTAATCCACTATCGAAGCTCTGGTTCATTTTTGTTCATGAACAGTTGAAACCCTATTTTTATTAACTGAAATTTTTTTAATATCGAGAAATTATTTAATTGTTATCTCATTAATTTTAGACCATGATTTTCGAAGAAACAATACAGAAAATTAAAGGCGATGCTATTCCAGCAGTTGCAATTTACAAATACTTCCAACATTTAATGAACAATTTGCAAACATCCAAACAACTCAATTACTTTCCGGAAAAAAGCGGAAATGGAAAACCTGAAGAAAGAAAACTATGACTTGAAGCAATTTGAAGTACATGCGAAACAATTTCGAAGTAAATACATCAATTTTCGTTTTTTAATTTTTAATTGTCTTCAATATGTAAATCAGGGGATTGCTACGAATATCTTGAGGCAAGGCCTCAATAGATTGCTCATGTAAAACTATTTGGTTGGCCTCTACTCACTAATAAGCTCGCCTTGTAAAACATTGAGAAAACTTATATTTTCCTCACATAAAATATTATTTTGAAAGCAACAGACACTACTTCACATCAGCTGTTCGAACAATTCACATATATTTCTCAGTATATAAGTGGGTTCAATGTTTACTTTTCTTTTGAAGCAAAACATACCATTCGTTGAGCTTTCAGAGATCGTACAGGCACATCGGCACCAGTGGAACGAATATTTTCCACCATTAACAGAATGTAGACAAGCCACAAAACTCGCCTACAAGTCAGCACCGTTAAATCAAGTTTATTTGTGAAAGATAATTTGAAATTTTCTTGTTTGGAATTTTTCACTCACTTAAAATCGCACCTAAAGCTTCTTCGAAAAATAAGTAAACAAGAGAAATGCGTCAGACCGAAGACATCTTCAACAATTCTGGAAACACTTACTACATAATTAACTGCTATACCAATGAACCTGCTTTCTCTTTTATCATTTCCAATCTACTTGAATAAAATTGTGTTGCACCCTCACCTATTATATGTCGCGATTTTCAGTGAATTATGTATGAAAAAAATCGATGACTAAAAAAACGGATTTCCCGGATTTTTCCGGCAAAAATATTACCACCTAAGTTTAGCTGGCTTGTTTTTTAACTTTAGACGGAAACAGTTTTAAATCATAATGAATTATTCGTCGTAATGACCGCTAACTCCAAGTTGCGGACGAAACTCTTGGATTTTCTGAATTGACGATGCAATAGCCACGATTGACAATTGAACAGCAACATACCGATTTCGATGGTACGGTCTTCTTACGATACTTCCAGATTCGGCAAACATGTTTACCAACCTCATAATGGTCCATCTACGCGGGAGAGTGCCGACAAAATACCTTCTGAATTCCCTTTGGACGGAAATGGCGGACTGCAAAGCATGGTACCTAAACTATCCAACCCCTCTTTTCGGTGTCCTAAGCATTAATTTTTAAAAAATCTGCATAATAACCTACTAAATAAAAATGTATTTTAAAAATAGACCATTCTCCGCGACGCAAGTCAGGCTATCTTATTACAGAAGGCGCGAGGTATCCTTAAGCTCCATTCGAGACTGGGCTATTTAAGAGCCTCCAGCTATTTTGATATCCGGCACGGGTCGCATGAGACCATAATCCAGGCCTTCAGTTACCCGCAACCATAGTAGGACTCCCTATCAGAATGCTGTTCTATTGAGGAGCAACGAATAAACAGGTAGGAAGTCTGGCCATAGCTAGATACTTCACTGCTACAACAGGGGCGAACTGTTGCTATCCCGTCTCTGCTTACGTCCTGAATATGTGGTATCAATTATCAGTCGGCACCCTTCAGTGGGGTTAAATTAGAATATTTTCGGCATTAAACTATTTTGTTAACATATCTTACATATTGACTATTTTCCATGGAATAAGGCCAACTGGAAGTTTGAAAATTTTGCATGAGGTACTTGTATATGAGAAATCATTAAGTACTGATTGCAAACAAATTGTAAGCTCATTTACTCACAAACTAATCAGTACTAGAAGTGTGGCACTCACTTTCGAAACAGCTTTTTCATATGTAATCCATGTTCTCCATTCACAAAATGAAGTACTCGCACGTCCGCGATGCCTTCGGCATTAGTAATTTCACGTTTAGTCACACTGGGATCTTCAACAATATTATGAACTTGCTCAATGATTTCTGTTGTCGTTGCGGTTATTGGACGTCCTTCATTTTCAAGCCTAGTAAGACCACGTTTAAATTCACCAGCCCAAAATTCAACGGTGCGTTTTGAAGGTGAGGACTCCTTACACACTACTAACAATTATTCATAAATTTCCTTTGCTTTTAAACCTTTCAAAACAAAAAATCCAATTACTGCGCGATATGAAATTTTTTCGATATTAAAAAAGTACTCTGACACGTCAACTTCAAATGGCTTGTAAACAAAGAATTAATTGACAGAATAACTTGTAACTTTGCACGTGTTCTCACGACAGATGTACCAACTTGAGAAAGAATTAACCAACCTCTATGTATGCATATTTTCTGTATTTCTTATTATTTATCATTTATGTTATTATTTACAGTTTTAATGTTTATTTCTGATTATCTTATTACACTTTATGTCTTATTTGAACTCATAATATATGTTAGGTGTGGTTAGGTCCTAATCTCCTAAGGCCGATCCCTAGAAGGATCATACTTGGACAGCTTAAAGATGTTTCAGTCTCAACCTAGCAAAAGCCGGACAGTGAAGGAAAAAGTGTCGGGATGTTTTCACCTCACCCTCCTCCATACAACTTTGACAATTGTCATCGGGTAGTATTCTATGTTCTAGCGCATGATTTTCCATTGGACAGTGTCGAAGGAGAACCCCTACTATAGCGGCGAGATGAACTTTGCTCAAGGCGAGAAGTTCCCCCGAGCTCCTGCGATCCACTCTCGGCCAGAAAGATCTTTCAGTCGCACAGGAGTTGGTCGTCGACCAGCGTCTGCTGAGTGCATGCGAGGTCCATTGTTATAGAGCTTGAACGCAAAACGTTAATGGAGCTCCAACTCCCATTCCAATGTGAGCGAGGCAAGGGTGCCGACAAAGTCCACAGGTGCTATGTTTAAAATAGCATTAAGAGCTATCGTTGGTGTGGTCCGCAGTGCCCCGGAGATTCCGATGAGTGCCGCTCACGAACACGATATTTGGCCTCCAAGAAAGCTTTCTATCAATGATAAGCCTTAGGTATTTCACCTTATCTCCAGATTGAAGTCGTGAACCTTCGAAAAAAAAAGATGAAATGCCAATGTTGTATGGTTTGTTGCGTAAACTGAAATATAGTACAGTAATTAAATACATACATATTGTAACGGATTTCTCGATAAATCGTCTACCTTGTAACTCACTCTTGAGTTCGATCACTGGATTGTTAAATAAAAGTCGCCATTTAATGGCTATACACCTATCTTTATTTCTAATTCCAAGTTAACACTTATTGCTCGATATTCAAGTTTACAACATATTGCTTATATCTTAATTGCTCTTTACACGGCAACACTCTAATTAGAACTGTGTATGCTGCACAATGTGGCAGCCCTTATATAGTAAATCCTTAACAAAATTTCGCTACTACAACATTCTGGCAACTACGAATTCGCTGTCTAGTTGCTTCTGGCAGTTTAACGTTGATTCTGAATTGTTCTGGTCTCCACCTAAGTCTGATGGTCCCGATTAGACATATTTGCGGTACCAAACGCTGCAAGCCGTTCCAGATGAACCACCTTCAATTTATTCATTGGTCTTCCAATGGTCTGTATGCGATACACTACATCGTTGAGTCGTTTAATAACCTGGTATGGTCCTTCCCAATTACACTGTAATTTGGGAGATAACCCTTTCTTTCAATGTGGGTTATATAACAATACCCGATCGCTTTCAATAAAACCTTCAGAGTTTATTGCCTTGTCGTATTTTATTTTCATTTTATCGCTCATAATTTTGGTGCCCTGTCTCACATTAGTATGTATATCGGTAGTCGAAGATCATTACCAAAAATTACCCTTGCTGGAGTCTGTCCCGTTTTTACAAGTACAGCAGACCGATAAGCCATCAGGAACAAGGATATATGGGTATCCCAATCTTTTTGATACTTGTCCTCAGCTTTTCTCAAATATTCTTTAAAAGTTCGATTGAATCGTTCCATCATGCCATCGGACTACGGATGTAGTTGTACGGGTTTACCGGATACCCAGTTTCTGACATATCTCCTGTATTAAAGCTGATTCAAAATTTCTCCCTTGGTCAGAATGTAATTCTATTGGAACACCATATCTCGATACCCAATTGTTGATGAATACATCCGCTACTGTTCCTGCCTCTTGGTTTGAATTGCGTATACCTCTGGCCATTTGCTGAAATAGTTCATGACTACCAAAACATATTTTTTTCCTAATTTAGTGATAGAAAATGGACCAGCTACATCCATAGCAGCTCGCTCCAACGCCGCACCTAAATTGTACTGCTTCATCTGGTCATGACTCCTGGACCTCGACCCTTTAGCAGCAATGCACTCGACACAATTGGCGATCGACTCCGTAACTGATTGACGAAAACCAACCCAATAAAAGCTTTGTTTTAATTTCTCCACGGTTTTAGTGATACCCATGTGTCCTCCACTTCGACCGTTGTGCAGCTCATGGAGAACTTCGGGAGTTCTTACTTTCGGAACAATCATCAGAGCTCGGGAACTTTGCCCATCTTCGCTTTCCCATACGCGATGCAAACAGCCAGACACTAACTTCAAACTATTTCCTTGTGCCCAATAAGCCTTTGCGACTGGGCTCTCTGCAGCTATTTCTTCTTTCGTTGGACGTTTATTCATCTGCAATCCATGTTTTACACTTTTCAAATCTGGATCTTCTTGCTGACATTTCCGTAGCTCTTTTGGACCTCAGTCTGATGTTATAGTCATTAATCGGGCATCTATAATGTCTTCTTTGGCCTCAGCTTTCGAGCAATGTCTGCATTCCAAATTACATTGACGGCGGGTCATGGCATCAGTATTTTCTTGACTACTACCTTTGCGTTTACGTCCAACTGGATTATTGGACTGGTTCCAGTTGCGTGCAATGTGGCCACTTTTGCTACAGTTGGAACGTTTAATCACACCATTATTTTTCTTACGCACTACTGTAGATTTTTCTAAAGCTTTCGGCATGTTGTAAATTTTTTCACCCAATTGATTCACCCAAGTGTGTTCTTCTATTTCTACTTTATGACCTTTAAATGCTTGATTGCTAAGCAGAGATGCAGTTTCCTGTGTCAAAGCATACGAAACGGTTTCCGCAAACGTCAGTTTTGAACATGCTAACGCAGCGAAGCATGTAGTGTTATCTCGTATTCCATTGATTTGTGTGCATAAGCTGAGTGAGCGAACCTCTCAATCTCTGTAGAAAACTCTTAAAGAGACCCATTGGCTTTCTGGCGGCGATTTCGCAACTCGATTTGGAAGATCTGCTTCCTGTGTTCTCGTTTTGTAACTACTCGCTTCGCAGTTTGGAATGGCCTATAATATATCCGCTGCAAATCCTTTTAAAACAACGAACTATCCAACTACTTAATCTTCAGCGTTTCAATTATTTGAAGATTCCGAATTGAAGCTTAAGGCCGTGGAAGAAAATACTGGGACTTTACTCCGTTTGTTGCTAAACCACGGTTTTCCAGCTCCTTTTTCAGTTGTGGAATCTTCAGATCGTTAAACTTGGCCATTTTCAAATAATTATCTCCTTGGGAATTTATTTGACCATCCCACTTCTGCCACGAATTGTAACGGATTTCTCGATAAATCGTCTACCTTGTAACTCAGTCTTAAGTTCGATCACTGGATTGTTAAATAAAAGTCGCACTTTAATGGCTATTCACCTATCTTTATTTCTAATTCCAACAACTTAACATTTATTACTTGATATTCGAGTTTACAACTTATTGCTTATATCTTAATTACTCTTTACACGGCAACACTCTAATTAGAGCTGGGTATGCTGCACAATGCGGCAACCCTTATATAGTAAATCGTTAACAAAAGTTCGCTACTAGAACATTCTGGCAACATTCTGGTTGCTTCTGGCAGTTTATCATTGATTCTGATTTGTTCTGGTATTCGTGTTCGCTACAATATGTATAAATATGTTTGGTTATATTTGAATCATAATTGTTAGCATATGTAAATGTCATTGCCCAAATTTAATTGTTGAATTGTAAATAAACTGTATGCAACAATTATTTAAGTCTTAATATATGAAATTTAATCTTCACAAAATTACATTAATCCTCTATCCAATCTCAACGGCAATCTATTTGGCAGATGGTTTGCTATGTACGTTGCCTGAGATGCGGTTACGACCTACACCTAATCACAAAATTTAGGCTGTTGAGTAGGATATCTCACTAATCTACTGGATTCAGCAAGAATTCGACATACAAAACTGACACTTGTTTATCTCGTTACCGAGGTGATTAGAATCTAATCTACCCAAATTCTCCCTGTGCGTCTCTTTTTTAGTGCCTTCTGTTTGTCAGAAGGCAAATTTATCACAGCTGAAGGGTTAATCACCTGGAGCGAAATCGTCGTGCCATCTGTTTGGATGGATAAAAACACCAATTTTTACTAACTGGTTTAAACACTTTCTGGAATTCACAAAGCATACTAAAGATATCCGGTTTTATTAATATTAAATGAACATTATCGCCAAACGCGAAATATACAACTAATTGATTTGGCTTGTGAAAATGGTGTTGTTGTTTTGCCATTACTACCACATTCTCACCCAAAATGCAACCATTGGACAAAACATTCATGGGCCCTCTTGAAGTATATTATACTAACGAAGTATGGCATTTTACTCGAGAACAAGCACTCAAATAAGCTCTATGGTTTAGTCGGATTGTTTACAAAACCATATTTGCGAGTTCAAACTGGCCAAATAGCCATAAGTGGATTTAGTAGTGCTACTTTTTTAGGTTGAACTAAAATATTTTAGTGCGGAGAATCGTCAGCTTTTTTATATTAATGTAGTGTATGGATTTATATGTATGATATGAATTTATTTATAAAATGATTCTGTTTTTTGCGAGCCTCAAAGGTTTTTTTTAATCCAGACAAATCCAAGGAAGCTAATAAATTTGTTCACATATTTTATTGTTTCTATTTTCAATTAAAACATTTGTAAGTATTTTTTTTTAAACATTGATATTGTGTTAGTAACGAACCATGTATACCACATTACCCCCACCACTTTAAAAGTTCCAATTTTTGACATTTTTCAAATAAGTGTATCATATATTGCAAAAAAAATACATTCGTCGCGGCCACATTACTTTATTGTTATGATTTAAAAGGAAACAGGTATTCCATATTACTGGAACTTACTCTACAAATTTTTTGTTATCATCAAGTAGACAAGAAAATAACGAAACACACGTTTATTTCTGAAAAATTACGTTTCAATTCGTAAACGCAAGCATCACCATCAAAGGAAATAAATTCAATCAACTGGCAGCTCCACAAAAATCACAAAAGTATTAGGTAATATTCATATTTGCGATCAATTATGCTAGAAAAATAAAAGAAAAGCAATAATATACGATTATTCGAAAACAATACAAATCTTTGACCAGGATTCGAATCCGATCATCGTTTGAACCATGAATATGTATGCATTTTTAGGTTTCACAATTTTGCTTACTAATTGTTATGCCACTACCTTTTTGATTTCGGTTTTTAGACTTAAAAATTCCATTTCCCGGCATAAGATCGTCCGTAAATCGTAAATTATTTTTATACTCTTGCAACATGTTGCTACAGAGAAGCAATCGGTGTCAAAATTGGACAATGGGCGTGGCACCGCCCACATTTAAGTTAAATCACATTTAGACCTACTCGACCAAATTCAGAACAAAACGTACCTACTTTATCCTGACGATCCTTTGTTATATTGTGAAAACGGGCGCAATCGGACTACAACCACACCTGCTTTCGATATAGCACAATTTTAAATTCCATATGATTCTTTCACTTTCCAGTAAACAAATCAAGCACCAATGCCATCTCGCGTTTTAACGTTGTCAAATTGGACAAAAACTGGTCAAGCCTCCACATACCGAAGATTTGGACCCCAGTACGTATGTCTGACTTTTTACCGAAAATATCTTTTTATATATATATAAAATATATTTCTTTGATAATAATATACCCTTGGGTTGGATCCTATCAAGACTTCTCTTATCTTAGTCCACATATACCTAATATGCGAATTTCCAGAAGTATACCCAAATCCTAATGAACAGACTGAATGAGTAGCGGACGTATTCATCAGTAAGTGGGTAACGGGAGTCGGTGTTCCAATGAATTTACGTTCTGACTAAGATAGGAATTTTGAATCAGTTGTAATTCAGGAGATGTGTCTAAAACTGGGTATCCGAAAACCGGATGAAATTAACGCCAATAAGAGAAGGATGGCTAAAGAAATCAACTGCTTCCTAGAAGAAGAGATGAGAGAAATAATTGCTATGCGTTCGGTACCGCAAATATGGTTAGACTTAGGTGGACAGTGTGACGAACCAGGTGCTAGAACAAAATATACATGAACACAGAAAAAATCGCAGTTGCCAGAATTTTCTAGTAGCAAAGTTTTTGCAACGATCTGCTATATGGAGCTGCCGGATTGTGCAATAGACAAAGTTCTAGCTAGAGTGCTGCCGTGTAAAGAGCAGCTGAGATGTAAGTATGCAGTTGTAAGTTGGGGTAATGTGTAGTTAAACACTAAGTTGTTGGAATTAGAAACAAATAGTACAGACATTAAATTTGGACTTTTATTTGACAATCCAGTGATCGAAGAGAGAGTACTAAGTAGACGATTTATCGAGAAATCGGTTACATTATATTAAACAAATAAGGAAGGGCTGAGTTCAGGTTTAACCGAACGTTTAATACTCTCGCAATCATCAAAGCAGAGGAAATACTCTCAGGTATCGGCAAAACTTTATATTGAAAATGTTACGGAAGAATTTAACATTCATTAATCTACGAAAGGGTGAAAGGATTCATGTTTGGTATCGTATTAACTTATATTATTTAGTCTTATTCCTATATGGTTCATTAAAATCAACTACAAGATATTATATATGTGATAGAAAATTAACCCAAAAACTAAACTGAAAAATCAGGCAGTGAAACGAAAATGATTAAAATGGGGATAAATGGGTTAGACGAAGATCTAGACCAATTTCATTCATATTCAGCACTAAACCACATTATGTTTGTAAAACTTAGGAAATATCACATAAATTGACCAACACAAACAGGTAAAGTCAGCACGAAAGTCGGAATTCATTACATTTGGAGAATTTGTGCTAGGAGAAGGTCTGGACTGACAGCGTTAACTTGTGACATTACTCAAGTATATTCGGAAACATTTTTACATGCAATTTTATGAAGAGAAAGCACACACTGACCGACATATGCGGTATAAAGTCTGCTACAATAACGAGAATCATTAATTGGTTGACCTATTTGACTCGGGTTTATCGAAATTATCGAATGTCCAAACTTTTCTCGCAATAATTCGGTTGTTGCACGTATTGCGTGGCACGTAGCCCCATCTTGTTAGAACCAGATGTTGCCAAGATCCACTTCTTCCAATTGCGGCCATAAAAACTTGGTTATCATCGATCTATAACGTCTCCATTGACCACTAACCAGAACTATAACGACCATAAAATGGCACAAGCGCACGAAGTTGCAATTGTAGAACGATTATTTTGATAATAAAATTGAATGACTTGTAAACGCTGTTCTTTCGTATATCTTTCCATGATGAAATTGTAAACATTACTTATTACAATGAAAAAAAATTACAGTTCATGCCATATTAAAAATGGCTGAAACGATACTTAGAAATCATATCATCCCTATTGGAAAACCCGTTATAATAACTATACTAAGCTGAGCGAACGAGCAGTATTGGCGTCAAAAAACAAAGATGTCAATGATCTCATTGTGAAGAGCTGTTTATTATTAAGTCTGTTGACACAGCTACAAACCAGGATGACGTAGTCAATAATCCAGCAAAACTTTTATTTCATTAAGGGAAAATACAAAGAAGCGTATGTCTAGCGTATACCGATGATTTCCACAGATTTGCCATTTCATTTGACATTTTCCCGTGCGTCTAGCTTTTGCAAAAATTCTCCGCTGAACCCTCCCCAAGGTTACGGACGGGTAATAGATACCATAGTATCACGACGTAACCAGGGACGGGCTGGCAACAGTCCGTTGCTCCTCTATAGCACAACATACAGATAGGGAGTCCTACTATGGTCGGGGGTACCTGGCGCCCTCCGTAATTAGATAGCCTTACTTGCGTAGCGAGGGCTATGGGCAAGCGGACATACCAAACCTTCAAATATGAGCCAAATAAAAATTCAAATTTTCCCATTCTTTCCTCCTTCAGCTGTATTCCTGAAACTTTAGATCACTGCGTCACTGAGGCCACTCGAGGAGGCTTCTTCTCCGCTCTTATTCCAACGAGGGACATGTGGATGGGAAGAAGCCGCTGGAGAAGAGGCGCGGTGAGCTTTTTCACGGATGGATCAAGGCTAGTAGGGAGGGTTGGAGGGGGGGTTTTCTGCAAGGAGCTATCCGTCAATCTTGGCTTCAGGCTACCGGACCACTGTAGTATTTTTCAGGTGGAAGTGGCTGCTATCAAGGTGGCGGTAGAAGTACTGCTGCGTAGTGCAGCCTCGTTTGTAGAAGTGAGCATCCACTCCGATAGTAGGGCGGCAATACTAGCTTTGAGCGCGCGAACCGTGCAAGCAAAGCTAGTCAAGGAGTGTCTGTCCTCACTTGAGATAGCAGCTGGCTATTTCAACATCAGGCTCGTTTGGGTGCCTGGTCACAGCGGAATCGCTGGTAACTGCAAAGCCGATGACCTAGCCAGGGGGGGCATCCTTGCCCCGCTCACATCTGAATGGGATCGAGTTGGATCTCCGTTAACGTCTTGCGTTCTAGCTTTGGATAAATGGACCTCGCGTGCACTCAGCAGACGCTGGTCGATGACCAACTCCTGTGCGACCGCGAGATCCTTTTGGCCAAGAGTGGAGCGCAGGAGGTCGGGGGAACTTCTCGCCCTGAGCAAAGTGCATCTCGCCGCTATGGTAGGAGTTCTCACTGGACACTGTCCAATGGGCACTCATGCGGTACGGCTTAGAGTACTACCCGATGCTAGTTGCCAAAGCTGTATGGAGGAGGGCGAGGTGAAAACATTTCGGCACTTTCTCCTCCAATGTCCGGCTTTCACTAGGCTGAGATTGAAATTTCTCGGCAATCACACTTTTGGCGGACCTGAATACTTAGCCGAAATGGATATTGGCCGCCTTAAAAAGTTTATTGCAAGCACAAAGCGTTTCGTCGACTTATAAGGGTCTTTTGATCCAGATTATAGGAGTTTTGTAGGTATCACAATGGACCGGCGTCTTAAGCTGTCCAAGTGGGATCCTTCTTGGGATCGACCTTCTAACCTAACCTAACCTAACCTAGTAGTTCCCATAAGAGTGCAGCGTTCGTTACGAGCTCGAGAGTAGCTAGCGTGAAGACAGGAGGTAAGCTTGGTCTTGACGAAAAGGAAATCACTACTAAAGGGCAAAAGCTAAGGCTGGATCCAGGAATGTAACAGTACCGGAGGCAGCCGGTCAAACCCTGCAACTAAAGCGTGGCTGCTAAGCAGAGGAAAGGGCGATATTGACCTAGCGAGAGCAATCTTACCAAACTTTAAACTTCAACCGTCAGTAATGGCAGCTAAGCCACAGAGGTCACCTGAAGAGGCAAAGCCATCAGCCAAAAGACTAAAAATAAAAGGTGTAACACCCGCAAAATTGTTTGCTGATGTGGCCCGAAATCGCATTATCGTTGGTGTGTTGGAGGAGGGAGATCCAGAGCCCAATTGAAATGGGTGCAAGCTGCGCTGACAAACGTGGCGTGGATGTGCTACTAAATAATCCGGGTCCACCATCGTTGTGACGACGAGAGATCAGTCGTACTCTCTAAACTGTTATAGCCAAGGTATATCCCGGAGCTAAATTGGTAACGGTACATAAGATACATCCCGTCCAGACCAAGAGCAAGGGTCTGGATCCTGGCTACACCATCGCAGCCGGAGCAGATAATGCAGCTCATAAGAGTCTGCGATCCGAGTCTGTCTAGGGAGGGGTGGAAGTTTGTTAATTCCTTCGGGGACCCCGTAGAAGAATCTAACGTGGAGACCAAAAAAAACCATGCAGATTATGCTGTTACTAACAAAGGATGCCATCGAACCGCTGGCGAAAAATGGCGAGGAGTTCCACTACGAATTTACAAAGGTAAGACTCACGACTTACAAGTCGGATGCCGATGCTGCGTACCAACTAGCATCGGAAAACGAGATGGGCAAAATCGATGGAGATCCTATGTAGTCCTCGAGTGATATTAAAAGTTTAGATCAAGGTGAGTGTTCTTCGGGGTCTGATCTTGCAGACAGACTGTCAAACCTTTATACTGAAAGAGAGCTATTAAGTGACTTTCAGGAAGGCGCAGATAATACATTTATTAATGTGTCTGCTACAAATTAATTCCCGTCACAGGAAACGAGCTTCAGTAGCTATAATTAACCGTGGCAATAGAACAGACTGAGTTTGTATTAATTCAGGAGCCATGGGTTAATGGAAGGCGTATTTGCGTATTGTGGACACCGAACTACAAGCTATGTATGGCTAATTTGGAAGGTAAAACAGGGCATGTAGCATGGCAAAGAAAAACCATAACAGTTTTATGATACACCGTTATAGCAACCATGACACATCAGCAGTAAGCTGGGAAAGGGGCGGAAGTAGTTACCGGTTGGTGCCAGACTATATGCCATACGATGAGAAGCAAGTACCTTCTCAACTAGTAAAAGAGTTGGTACGAAACAACGAAGCATTCAGGTGCATGACTATGCTTGAAAACGCGCACCATATAATCTGGGGCAGCATAGACGTCATTTACAGAGGTAAGTGTCTCTTTAACTACTTACTAGGCACTAAGTTTCTGTTGTGTAACAGAAGGCCATCGTTTATGACAAGAAATTGACAATAAATACTTGATATCACACTTATGTCAGAACAACTGTTAAATTGGTATGACCAATGGAAAGTTCTTGCAGAACACTCATTTTCGGCAAGAGCTAAAACAACGTATCCTTATGATTTAGCCCAGAACAAGGAGCACCTAGACATCATTGTTGAACTATTCACGGAATCTTGCCGGCAAGAATTATAGGTGTCTTGTCCAATAACACGTAGTTACAGAAAGACTGCAGGAAGCAGTTTAGTTTGCTAAACTATTTAAGGCGAGAAAGATTGGGATAGTTATTACAATCTCCTAACGTCTAACAGTTGGACGGTATCAAGTGAAGACTCTTTAGGCCTACTAATGGATACCAACTTCCCAGATAGCTTCAAAAGCCGTGGAGTATACACAAGACATTGGTATAGGGATAGATTACACTCCAATGGATATAGTATCAGAAAGCAATGTATGGTATACTGACGATAATGTGTATTGGGCGAAAGAAGTTTCAACCCCTTCAAATCGCCGGGATCAGACGGTTTAGTCCCGGCTCAATTACAGCAGTTGCAGAACTACACAATAGGCTGGTTAGTAATCCTTCCTAATGGGGCACTGCAATTAAACCATATTAATAATTGTAATTAAACTATATTCTTTCATTAGGATTTTAGACCAATAAGTCTCATTATACTTAAAAACGTTGGAAAAATTAATGGAAATAGCGTTTAAAGGTTTGGCCATCTGTGAACCTCTTAAAAAATTAACTGAACAGATGCTCACGAGCAGGTCAATAATTTCAACGCTGGGAGCTTCAACCATATACAGATCTGTCCAAAGATGTACACATGTACAAGGGACGTGTTAAAGGGGTACATGTTGATGCCTACGCTAGGGATGTGGCGGTGTCGGTTAGAGGTAAATTGCCGAACACTCTCGCTAACCTTATGCAAACAATTTTAAATGATATAAGTAGCTGGGCCGTATCGTGCGGATTAAATTTAAGTGCTAGTAAAACGGAGCTAGTGTTGTTTACTTGGAAACACAATCCTCCATAAGTTATGGTGCCAGTATAAAGTGATATCAGACTAACAATTGAAGGTAAAGCAAGCTACTTAGGACTAAACTTAGAGAGGAAGCTTTCATGGAAACCAAACTTACGCGCTAGGGCTACAGCACTTTACACCTGCAACAGGATGGTGGGCCCCGAATGGAGGCAAACGTCTTGGGTAGCTCATTGGCTCTACACAGTAGTTGTTAGATCATGCCCTACTTTATATTGGTATGGTGGCCAATAATGGAAAAGAAATGCGCGGTGAGGCATATGGAAAGCATACAAAGAGCAGCCAGTGTATGCACTAGTGGAGCTCTTAGAACAACGTCAAGTCAGGTACTAATCGTCATTTTACATTTACTGTCAACAGATTTTTTTTGGAAGCAACTGGCAAAGAAGTCAGCTCTTAGATTGAGGGAATCCTCTCAATAATTGGCCTGTAGTAAGGGGCATTCTAAGATACTTATGTGTTCCCGTTTCTACCAACGACCACGGATTCTCGAAATCCTATAGAATTGAAACTAAATTCGGTTCCCAATATTGCCTTCCCATCCAGAGAAGAGTGGGAAAGGGGCGAGGTGGACAGGAAGGCAGTGATAAGCATTTATACGGATAGGTCCAAACTAGGAAATCGAGCTGAAGGTGGTATCTTTTCAGCCAAATAAGATACAAAAATCACCTTCCGGTTACCACACCACTGGTTGTCTTGTTGTTCTGACAAGAAGTGTGCTTATATATACGGAGAGCCAAGCGGCTTTAAAATCACTGAAGTCTCCTAGGGTGTTGTCAAAGATAATGAAAGAATGTCTTGATTTCTTAGTGGAACTTCACGATAAACGTGCAATGGGTTCCAAGGCATAGTGATATCCTTGAAAGTTTTCGGGAGCACCTAGGAGTTTCCATGTTTTGCGCAAAAAAGTTCGTATACATTGCGTTTCCGTGCGTTGGAAAGCCATAAACAGATCTACAAAAAAGTATATCAATAATTTTCAAATTTACGAGGAAAACTTTATAGCCGGTAAATTTTAAAATGGTTGATATATGTTTTTATAGATATGTATTAAGCACGAATCAATATTTTATTAGTCTTATATTCAAGTTTGTAACAAATAAGTGAATTACATAGTTATTAGTTGATGAATAATAACATTTAATATAATGAATGAGGTGGACCATGCTCTATTTTTATACTCTTGCAACATGTTGCTAAAGAGTATAATAGTTTTGTTTACCTAACGAATGTTTGTATCACCTTAAACTAATTGAGATAGATATGGAGATATAGGTATATATAATATATAAATTATCAGGATGACGAGACGAGTTGAAATTCTGTCCGTCTGTCTGTGCAAGCTGTAACTTGGGTAAAAATTAAGATATCCTAATGAAACTTGGCACACGTATTCCTTGGCAAAAAAAAAGTTCGTAGATGGGCGTAATCGGACCCATGCCACGCCCACGAAACGCCATTAACCGAAAACCTATAAACTACTATAACTAAGCTGCAGGTGTAATTTGGTACAACGAATCGTAATTATTAATTCGGTACAAACAATATTTCATGTATATATCTCCCAAACCATTCAAGCTATAAAACCCAAATTTGCACAAGACAAATCATATCGACACCGTGCAAAATAGGTGAAACCGGATGATAACCCACCCAATCCTCATATAATGGTTTTGTTAAAAGCTACTAAAAGTGCAATAAATTTGTAACTAAATGGGCCAGAGGCATAAAATTTTATGGTATAACCGAGGTTTTGTTAAAAACTACTAAAAGTGCAATAAATTTGTAACTAAATCGGCCAGAGGCATAAAATTTTATGGTATAACCGAGACTTTTTAGGATCCAGTATCAAATTTGGACACTGGACGTGGCAACGCCCTTTTTTTAGTGAAATCACATACCTCCAGACCTACTTGATCAATTTCGCGAAAATTACTATTGTACAACCACGCCTACCTCCCATACACAGCCTTAAATGGTATCCAATATTTTACTTTACAGTATACAAATCAAGCAGCAGTTAATATATTGAGATAAAACTTTGCAGGAAAATTGCCTTTATGGTGTGCCATTACAGGTTTAAAATTTGTCGAAATCGGACCATAACTATTGAAGCCTCCAGGTACTGTGGACTCCAGTGTCTATGGCTAATGTCTACCGGAAAAATCGGTCAATGTGTGAGATATAATAGTGAAATTAGGAGAGAATCCTTTCTTCGTAATAACATGTCTGTATGTCAAAAATGGGTTGAATAATAGAAATATTATCGAACTTCCGGCTGACTTTATACTCTATATATCGGCCAATATTTTGGTTATCTCAATTAAAATAAGTGAACGTATATTTTCCTAACGGTGCATCTCTGTGCCTTAAATGGATAAAATCGGGTGAAAACTTCCACCAGCCCCCATTAAACTGATATCAAGATTTTCAAACATCCGGTTAACTTTACTCCTTAATCTATCTCCAGGTAGCGCAAATATATTCGATGGTTTTCCTACACGTGAGATTACAATGTAACAGGTGTACCGGTATGAAATGTGAAAATGAAATAAGAATTTTAAATAGTGAAGTAAAAAAATATATTCAAAGTATTGACCATTACTTTTTACACATTTTGACTACCTTCCAAGCAATTCGTGGATACCATCACAATAGAAATATTCGTATTTTGAAGCAAACCAATCATACACCCAATTTTCGACTTCTGCGTAGGAATCGAAGTGCTGCTAATCCAATGCGTCCTTTGATTGTATTTTGTTGTCTGTAGGGATTAGTATTAACAGTTTCACCACGTCTGAGAAGCTCATGATATCCTACACCCTTCTTATTCTACCAAACACAGAGCATTGCCTTCTTACCGAATCGATCTGTTTCTGCCGTCCACGTTAATGGCTGTCCGGATAAACCCATGATTTTCTCCGTTTGAGATTCTTAAAATCAATCCATTTTTCATCGCCAGTTACAATTCGATACAAAACTGATTTTCTTTCGTGTCTCTAAAGCAAAATTTCACAAGTGTTTTTTCGGTTTTCCATTTGTCAATCATTCAATTCATGTGACACCCATTTTCCACACTTTTGGGTTTTTCGCATAACTTTTAAACGGTCTGAAATTGTTGGTTGTGCAACATTTAACAAGGCTGTCATTTGCTTTTGATGCAAAGTATCATCTTCATCCAATTCTGCTTGCAGTGCGACGTCTTCACAATTTGTTGGTGGTCTTCGGCGTTCTTCATTTCTCACTTCAAAATCATACTATCTGGACCGTTGAAACCATCTTTTGCATGTTGCTACTGATAGAGCAGGATCACCATATGCCTCGACAAGCATTCGAAGCGACTCGGCAGCACTTTCCTTCAAATTGAAACAAAAACTTAATGCTTTCCGCAAATCATCACTTTCCGGTACAAAATTTGACATTGAGAAAAAATATGATGTTGTTTGTTCAATGACTGTAAGGTTATAAATATTATATTAGGTTTTTATCTATGTTGACTTCACTTATTTTTTCACCTTGGGGCGGTGTTATACTCACTTTTACTATTGCACTACTTTTAGTGAAAAACTCTTTAATTAATTTTTTAAACGTTAGTATTATATACTATATTTTTTGATAATACTTTATAATATAAAAAGTTCACTTTCTTATATTTATTTTTTTAAATAATTTATAATACACTTCCAATTTATAATTTCACTTTTATTTTATGCGACGAAAATCACTCTGCGGGAACGTTAATGTAGAACCTTATAGGTCACGGATGAAATCGAAAAGAGAGCCCATCCCGGTCTGACTGGTCCCTTTTGATCATTCGGGTGTTGGAAAAACGGTGGTTGCAGTGTGGGTGTATAGTGTAGGTGTGTAGTGTGGTTGGTTAATTGTATATGGTTATGTTGGTGAGCGATATGGTGTGTTGTAGGTGGTGTATGATGTTGCATTGTGTTATGTTGTATGGTGTGATGTTGTACGGTGGTTGTGAGCTTAATTGTAAAAATGTCGCGGGATTAGAAGTCGCATGAACATCCCGGTCCCCCTAGGCGAATTAATTGCCTAGAAGTCTTTGCAACTGTTGCAGAGTGCTCACTACGGCGTTCAATCCGGTTGACATTTGCCGCTGGTTGCGATGACCATAGGGTGGTGGAGGTGGCATATGCGTGCCCCTCTGGATGGCTTCGGGCGATGTACTCTTTGGCGCTGGACGGGATTCCCTTGTTGTCTGTGCCGGTGACTGGTCTGTGTTGTGGACGGATTTGCTCGTCGAGGGAATCGATGGAACAAAGTATGATGCGGTCGTTGGCAATATTGACACGATCCGTCGGTCATACAGTCAAAGGTGGAGTGACTATCTGCCAAGCAAGTCATACAGTGTCCGTGGGCTCTGGCGATCTGTTTGCGTTGAGCGGGCTTCATGCTCTTGAAGATAGTGCACCTCTTCAGGACGTGAGGTCGACGACATAAACTGCATCGTGGAGGCAGATGCTCATCAAACTGCTCCTCGTTTGCATCACTGACTGCTGCTGCAGATGATTGGCTATGTGGAGCCGTGACGCTTTGCATCCTTGGTGCTGCGATGGGTGGACCAGATGCTCTAGGCGCAGCAATTACGGACCTCACAGTCTTGGGAGCGCTGTAGATATCTTCTACGTCCATTTCTATTGGAATAGGAATATATTAAAATATGGTTTGGCTCATAATTTTAAATTATGATATTTGTTGCTTGGTTTGAAAAATAGATATATATATATATATACATATGTATATGTAACTATACATGTTTTGGTTAATTTTTAATCGCGTTTGTTAGTGTTAGATTTACATGTACGGATTATAAAACGGTCGTATTTTGAGTTAAACGAATTAATTGTCGGTTTTGATTTTATTTATGCGCTTGTCTTGGCGGGGTTTGTGTAATCGGTTCTTCGGTGTTCGGAAGAAAACACAATTTTACTAATGGTCGAGTTAGTATTTTGTGTTCGTATGTCTACTATTCTTATGTGACCACCAACTTGTCCCAGGTCCCCCGGACCTTTTCAATGCGGCCTAGTCACCATTCTGTTGGAGGAAGGCATTCATCATGTATGATGACGCATTCGCCCGTATTTGGTTCCTTCTGGATCGTTTTCCATCGATGTCTCTTATGGAGATCTTTAAGGTAATCTTCCTTCCATCTATGGCTGAATTCATGATGAAGTATCTTAATTTTTTCCCATCGGTCTATTAAATTGAGTGAGTCTCCTTCTACCTCAGGTATGGTGAGAAGTGGAGCTCCTCTGAGGAAATGTCCAGGTGTAAGAGCTGTGATATCGGAGGGATCTTGCGAGAGTGGTGAGATGGGTCTTGAATTTAGTACGGCTTCTATACGAGCGAGTAGTGTGGTAAATTCCTCATAATTGAATTTATGATTACCTGCCGTTTTCTTTAAATGGGACTTAAAGCTTTTTACAGCTGATTCCCAGAGTCCGCCCATGTGGGGAGAACAAGGGGGAATAAACTGCCAATCGATTCCTGGTGGTGCATATTTTTTAACAATTTCTGGGGAGACTTCTTTAGTAAGTTTTACAAACTCTTTCTCTGTGGCTCTTTGAGCTCCGATAAAGTTTTTCCCATTGTCGCTCATAATTTTTGATGGAAATCCGGGTCGTCCGACAAAGCGTGCAAATGCTGCGAGAAAAGCCGCAGTAGACAGATCCGAACATAGCCCGATGTGTACTGCCTTTGTCGTGGAACATACAAAGATAGCCACATACCCTTTTCTGAATGAGGAAGACCTTAACATAGAGGCCTTTATCTGGAAAGGTCCAGCAAAATCGACCCCAGTAATGGTAAAGGGAAGAGCAAAATTGCAGCGTTCAGGTGGCAAAGCTGCCATGATCTGCGTGCGTATTTTGTGCTTGTACAATGTGCATTGTTTACACATAAAAATCGTTCTTTTAATTTGTGGCTTTAGGCGCGGTATATAAAATTCTAGTCGGACCATTTGTTGCATCAAGTAATGTAATGTAAGTTGGTGAAGATATATTAAAAATAAATAAGTAAACCGGGATTTCTCGGGAATTATAATGGGATGTCGTTCGTTATAACTAAGGCTGGAATTCACTAGTCTTCCATGTGCCCGGATTAATCCGTTAGTGTCCAAAAAAGGATTTAAAACGAGAAGTGAACTTCCCTTATCGAGGGGTCGTCTTTCGACTAACTTTGATTTCTCCCGAATGAAATAGCGAGTTTGTGTATATGTAATAAGGCTGACCTTGGCATGTTGCAGGTCGGAATGCGTTAGTTGTACGGAAGGATCATTTGTTATTCCTTTAACTTTTTGTTTGAGTCTTTGGATAAATTTAAACATGTAAGCGACTACTCTTAGTGCTTTTGGGAATGATGAAAATCGATGTACTATAATATATCATCTTCATCAGGAGTGATATGAAAGGTTTCAATTCTCCGAATTTCAGGAGCTATTATATTGCGAGCGGGAGACTTTGGCCAGACTTCTTGTGATTCTGTTAACCACGTAGGACCGCTCCACCAGGGTGTAGTGCTGGTGAGATAAAGTGGTTTGCAGCCTCTTGTCCCAAGATCCGCTGGATTATCTTCACTTGCAACATGTTGCCATTGTGCTGGGCCAACTAAGTCCAGTATTTGAGATATACGGTTAGATACATAAGTCTTCCAGGTATATGGTGGTTTTTCTAGCCATGCTAAAACTATTTCTGAATCTGACCAAAGGTACATTTTGTGATTGGTTAATTTCAGAGGGTTTGGACAATTGAGACTAGTTTTGCTAACAGAAGTGCACCATTCAGTTCGAGCCGTGGCAGGCTTAGTGTCTTCAGGGGAGTAAGTTTGGCTTTGGCTACCAAAAGACGTGAAGATATTTTGATATCATATTCAGTGCGTACGTAAACTGTTGCACAATAGGCCTTTTCAGAGACATCACAGAAGCCATGTAATTCTACATTATAGTCAGGTGCGAAATTTACCCATCGAGGAATTCGAATTTCCGAGATGGTATGTAGATTGTTTGCAAATTGAACCCACTTTGTTAAACGTATGGGTTTTACTTGCTCATCCCATTCAGTGCCGTCTTGCCACAGTTCTTGAATGAGGATTTTTGCTTGAATCATTATTGGCGAAAGCCATCCTGCGGGGTCGAAAAGTTTTGCCACCGAGGAAAGTATTTGACGTTTGGTTATGGCGGATATTGCAGATATTGACTCAATTGTATATGAGAATTGATCTGTTATCGCATTCCATTGAATCCCGAGAGTTTTTGTAGTACTGGCCTTTTCAAATTTAAGGAAGTTAGTATCTAATAAGTCTTCCCCTTTTATGTTTTTTATTATCTCCGGATGATTTGAAGTAATTTTCTTTAGGGGGAACCCGGCTGAATTTAGTGCTTTGATCACTTGAGATAGTGATTCGCAAGCTAATGAGAGACTGTGGCTACCTGATAGAATATCATCAACGTATGTTTGTTTTTGTAGCGCAGAAGTTGCTAAAGGCAAATTTGTTTGACAGGTTTTTGCCACTTCATGTAATGTCCTAATGGCTAAATAGGGTGCACAATTGATGCCAAAGGTGACTGTTTTAAGTTTGTAGTCGCTGATTGGACTATTACTTGATTTTCGGAAGACTATCCGCTGGAAATCTTGGTCATCGTTATGTACTAAAATTTGCCTATACATTTCTCTACATCTCCATTGAAAACATATTTAAACATGCGCCAATTTAGTATTAGCAGCATGAGATCAGGTTGTAATGTTGGCCCTGTGTATAGTACATGATTGTGATTTGCCTGAGCTCGTACACTTTGAAGCATTAAAAACAACTCGTACTTTTGTTGTGGTTTTATCTGGTCTTATTACCCCGTGATGCGGAAGATAAAAAAATAAATATCTACCTTTAGATATTTTTTCATATGGTACAGCTTCTTCCATACGATTGAGGTCAAGATATTCATCCATCACGTCATCATATGCTGATTTAAGCTCAGTTTTCTTTATCAAGCTTTTTTCCAAGCTTAGGAATTGCTGGACTGCTGATATTCTCGAGTGGCCTAGAGCTATCGTTTCTGGAAAGGTGGGCTTGAATGGGAGTCGCACAACACAACGACCATGTTCGTTAAGATAGAGTATAACACTGAAGATGTTAGGGTAATTGTTTAATTCTTGGATATAGTGTATTTATTTTAGTAATTTATAAAAATAAGTAATTTTGTTTTTACAATGAAAATGTAATGTTTTTTTTAAACTATGTGGACTGGTAATAAGTTCGCCTGCCAGGTCTTCTTCTGAAGGTTTTGTGATTTGGGGTAGTTCTTCTACTTCCCAGAATTTTTTGAGTTGATTATTTAAATATTCGTTTGAAATATTTTCAACTTGAGTTGTGAAGGAGTTAATTTTTTCTGTGACTTGGCCTTCAAGAATTATTTGAGGTATTAAGTCGCTGCCCAATAATATGTCGATTTGTGATGGGGTATGGCAGTTGGGATCTGCTAATTTGAGATGTGAGCATTTTTCCCACTGTTTTTTATTTATTTCATAGCTTGGAAGCAAATTAGTGAGCTGCGGTAGAACAATGGCTTGTGCATCTATTCGTATATCCGCGTTTGGAGAGACTATGGTGATTGGGCAAACTTTATTTGAATTTTGTATAATTCTTCCGCCCATTCCCGAAATTTGAAAACTAGAATTTTTGATTGGCAATTTTAGCCGATTCTGAGCTTTTGATGATATAAAGGATCTTTGAGAGTCTTGATCTACTAATGCTCTTAATTTGAATAAATCTCCTTTATGTTCTATAGCAATGACCGCTGTGGGTAAAAGAATTTTGCTTTCATTCTCTGAATGACGCGCTTGAACTTTTGCTGCTTTTGAGCAACATGGGTGTTCCTCTTTATTTTCGGGATTCGGGATTTCGGGATTACCTGATTTGGTTGTCGCGACTAGGCCCGTGGTTTTATGTATATGATTTTGCTTCATATTTGTAAAATTGGTTATGTGAAGCAATGAGTGATGTCGTCGTTGACAGTACACACGACTGAATTTGCTTTCACAGTCTTTTGTCCCGTGAGAATTTGACAGACAGTTGATGCAAAGTTTATGTTCTCGGACAAGATTATTTCTATCTGAAACGGACATTTTTTTAAATTTCTCGCAAGATCTTATATTATGTCCTCCTTTACAGATTTCACATAATGATTGCCAATGGTTTGTTTGATTTGACACGAATGTTTGGCTTCTATTAACGTGTCTATTATATTGTGTGTTATTACTGACTTGGGGTTTAAAAAGTTTTTATTTGAGTCATTTTTTACTACCTTTTTATCTACTCGCTCAGCTATTTCGTACTGAGTTGCTTAAAATTCTTTCATTTGATGCCATTTTGGCGATTTCTTTCTTGCTACTAGTGATTGCTCCCATCGTAGCAAAGCAGCATCAGGTAGTGTCGCTGCGCAAATATTTACTAGGATAGGGTCCCACGATTCTGTGGATACATTTTGTGTTTCTAACACAGATAAGCAATTAGTCACTGTCGAGTATAGTTTTTGAAATTCTTGGCTGGTTTCTTGTTGAATTTTTGGTAAATTCATTAAAGGAGTTATTTGGTTATCTACCAATACTCTTTCGTTTTCGTATCTTTCGACCAGTGCATCCCAAGCCAGATTAAAATTTTCGTCATTCAAAGCGGAACGCTTGACAATACTGCCTGCTTCCCCTTTTGTTTTGTACCTGAGATGGTACAGCTTTTGTGCTTGTGAAAGTTTAGGATGGTTGATATACACGGCAGTAAACATGTCCCGGAAGGACGGCCATTGATCATAACCTCCATGAAAAACTTCAGTATCACAAGCTGGTACTTTTAAAAATATACCTGTATCTAGGTTTTCTTTTGGATTTGTAACTACTCTCGGAGGAGGAGTAGTGGCTCTACATGGCCTTAATAAATTTATTTGGTCTAATATCATTGCCTTCGTAGTTTCGTACTGATCGAGGCAGTTTTCATATTTGGCTGATGCCGAAGCTTTAATGTTTTCTGGGAGTTCAGCGTCGTCAGTATCTAATATTGTATCGTACGCTGTCAGAACGCGTGCCCATATATAATATTATCTATGCTTTGAATTTTTAAATTTAGGACTGATTCTGTATTGTCGTTAATAGGCGAAGCCGAAACCCGTGTGCACTATCTAATAAAACTGTCACTTTTAGTTATGAACTTTGATAGTGAATTGTCTTTGGTTCTTTTTTGTTTTGCACCCTGCTTTGAGCGTGTAGCTTCTGCGGGTGTGCCTTGTGCTTTATCATCATCAGCCATTTTTGGAATTTCTAATGATAGAGGTTTTCGTGGTTTAACCTCTTTTGATTTATCAGATTGCATTTATAACTCTTTGAATTAAATTGAAAGCTATTAGCTAGCTATTAAAATAGTTTTGTATTAAATATTTGCTATAATACGGTTGTAGTAAAAAATTTTAGTTTGCTGCCCAAAACTGTAGTTAAAAAAAATTTTTTTTTTGTTGAAACTGATTGTAAAATTAGTCTGTTATAATTTTTTTTTTTTGTTTTATATCGGACAAGTCAATTTAGATTTTATTAAAATGTATGTCCGTATTATTATTATCTTAAAAATTGCCGAAATTGCTTACTGGGTATTCGTTTCACTCGCGAATGATATGTATATTTTGGATGTATGTATATTCGTTTTTATTATATGTATCTATATACATTTGTTTAAAAGGAACGCGAAAATAAAATTGTTCTTAACAACAAATGTATATATATCTGCATACCTATGTATGTTAATTTTAATTTTCATATGTTTGTACATATATGCTAATCCGTTTTGACCGTATACTTTTTAGTTATACTGGCATGTGTACATATATGTGGCAACATCATACACTACCGACAGGCTACAACTATGTTGTACTATGTTGCCGACCGTCAAAACGCACAACACTACCGACCGGCAACCCTTTACTACAATTTTATATTAAAGTCACAAGCAACCCCATTCTCCTTCATCCTGCAATTCTTCCCTTCTTCTCACGAACGCCAAACTGACAAGACCATTAAAACTGGTGACCCGACGTGATCAAAATGGCACAACAAGGTGAAAATAACGCGCAAACATCGTCACCCCCGAACGTTCGACAGGCAGTGCAACCGCAAAGCATTTTGCCTAGATCATCAATCGAGGTGCATCAGCCTGATTTCCACGTGGACGCAGCTATGGTACCACGCATAAGCCCACCCAATATAAACGAAACAAACATCGAGTCGTATTTTTTGTCATTGGAGTTCTGGTTCGCAGCTACCGGTGTGACACACGACACAAGGAAATACAACCTGGTCATGGCACAAGTTCCTCCAAGCAAGCTAATGGAGTTAAGGGCAGTCATCGATTCAGCACCTTCGCTTAACCGCTACGAGTACATTAAATCCAAACTAATAGCACATTTTGCAGACAGCCAACAACGTCGCGTGCAACGTGTTCTTTCGGATATGCCCCTGGGTGACTTAAAGCCAAGCCAACTTTTCAACGACATGAGACGAGTGGCTGGCACCGCGCTCTGTGAAACAGTACTTATCGATCTGTGGGCCTCACGTCTACCACCCCACGCTCAGGCTACGGTAATCGCATCAAAAGGTGACGTTGCAGATAAAATCGCAATTGCAGACGCCATCGCCGATTCTATGAATTTTCGACAAATTAACGTAGTAGGTAATCAACAACCAGCAATAAGCGCCCCCAAGGAGGCCAGCGATGAGCCAATTACATTACGAGAAATCCGAAATGAGATCGCTCAGCTCACGAAGCAGATGGAAGTTATAAAATCGCGACGACCAAGGAGCCGCAGCCAAAGCCGGCAGAGACACCAACGATATGTGCACCAGGAGTCTACGCACACGAATGAGTTATGTTGGTATCACCATAAGTTCGGCGCCAACGCTCGAACATGTAGGAAACCCTGCTCATACAACAACCTGGAGAAAAGCAAATGACTATCTGCATCGAAGACTGCAACGCACATCTGTAACTTACGTCCTGCAGTCACACACCGCCTGAAACTTTTTGACGGGCTCTCCAAACATAATTTTTTGATAGACACCGGAGCAGACGCCTCCATAATTCCTAAAATTGTCCAAAACAACATGAAATCATCGACGGTAAAGTTATACGCAGCGAACGGTACCCCGATCACTGTATACGGCGAAGTCCTCCTTAAAATCGATTTAGGCTTAAGACGCGAATTCCTTTGGAATTTTTTGATCGCTGACGTTACGTGCGGAATTATAGGAGCCGACTTTATAAGCCACTATGGGTTACTGGTCGACTTAAAAAGGAAACGATTAGTCGACAACTTAACATCAGTAGCGTCGATAGGAAAACTTGTCAGTAGCGAAGCCTTATCAGTAAAAACATTTGACACGTCCTGCGAATATACGAGCTTACTTAAAGAGTTTGGTAACATAACACGGTTGGCACAACTCGGAAGCACAGCTATGTCCGAGGTGGTCCATCACATCGAAACTCACGGTCCGCCCTTATCAGCACGACCAAGACGTCTTTCTCCAGATAAACTGGCAGCGGCTAAGGCAGAATTTGACAGTCTAATAAAACTGGGCATTTGCCGTCCATCGAGCAGCAGTTGGGCTAGTCCTCTTCACATGGTAAAGAAAGCAGACGGTACATGGCGGCCATGTGGAGATTTCAGAGCACTCAACACCGTTACAATCCCAGACAGGTATCCAATACCCTATCTTCAGGATTTCACTAGCAATCTAAGAGGTAAGACGATCTTTTCCAAGATCGATCTACAAAAAGCCTTCCATCAAGTTCCTGTAAATCCAGAAGACGTACCGAAAACGGCCATCATCACACCTTTCGGCCTATTCGAATTTTTGTATATGCCTTTTGGTCTTCGTAATGCAGCGCAGACATTACAAAGGCTTATACACGAAGTCCTACTACCAGTCCTACTAGTCCCTAGGACTAGATTTTGTATTCCCGTACATGGACGATATCTGTGTAGCATCATCATCTCTAGACGAACATCTATTACACCTTCGCCGACTTTTTGAACGTCTACAGAAGCACAATTTAAGGATCAACGCTAGTCTGTCTTTGGAAAAACGGAAATCATCTTTTTAGGTCATACTGTCTCAGCAGAGGGAATAAGACCACTAAAGCACCGCGTACAAGCTATTATAGATCTCGAAAAACCAACTACCGTCAATGGCCTCAAGCGATTCTTAGCCACAATTAACTTCTACAGACGATTCATTCCACACGCCATCGAAACGCAAATACCTCTGTTAGCCATGTGCCCTGGAAACAAAAAGAACGATCGCTCTCAGCTCCAATGGACTGATATTACGACAGCAGCATTTGAAAAATGTAAAACCCAGCTTGCGAATGCCTCTCTTTTGGCACATCCCTCAAAAGACGCTGAGATGTCACTATGGGTCGACGCCTCGGATACAGCCGCAGGAGCTGTTCTGCACCAGGTAACAGGAAGCAACTTTGAAGCGTTAGCATACTTCTCCAAAAAATTCGACAAAACTCAGGAACGTTACAGCACTTATGACAGAGAACTCACAGCGATGTTTATGGCCGTCCGCCATTTTAAATACATGCTGGAAGGACGAACCTTTCACATATATAGCGATCATAAACCACTAATCTATGCATTCCAGAAGAATCCTGAAAAATGCTCGAGTCGTCAAGCTCGCCAACTTGATTACATTTCTCAAATAACCACAGATATTCGCCACGTAGAGGGGAAAGCCAATGTAACAGCTGACATGCTTTCAAGAATAGCACAAATTCACGCAAACAGCATAGACTACTCCAAACTTGCCGAAGACCAGCAAGTCGATCAAGAGCTCAAATTCCTTTGCCAAAACAATAGTAATTCATCTCTTCAGCTAAAATTATTCACAATACCCGGATGCGACAAACAAATAATCTGCGACTCGTCAACTGGCAACATTAGACCATTCATTACAAAGAAGTTTCGTTCTGAGGTGTTACGAACAACTCATGGGCTATGCCATCCAGGTACACGTGCTACAGCCAAACTCCTAACCAGCAGATTCGTCTGGCCTGGAATCCAAAAAGACAGTGTAGCTTTCGCAAGAGCATGCGAGCAATGCCAAAAAGCTAAAATAACTCGACACACATTTACGCCTCTTAAACGCTACGAATCTGGTGACACGCGATTCGATCATATTAACACGTCGTAGGTCCCTTTCCTTTACACGCTGGTAACCGCTACTGTCTCACAATCATTGAACGTTTCTCAAGATGGCCAGAGGCGATTCCCATACCCGACATGACAGCGCCAACCATCGCAAAAGCTTTAATCGTTAATTGGATTGCAAGATTCGGAGTTCCAGCCGTCATTACATCAGATCGCGGTCGTCAATTCACATCCACCCTATTTACAGAGCTGGCAAGGTCGCTCGGCATAACGCATCTGAAGACAACATCGTATCATCCACAGGCAAACGGAATAGTAGAAAGATGGCATCGAAACTTAAAATCATCCATTTTATGCATCAACTCAGAACGTTGGACCGACTTCCTGCCTACTATACTCTTAGGCTTACGAACCGTCTACAAGCAAGACTTAGGAGCATCACCGGCCGAACTAATTTACGGTACGACATTGCGAATTCCTTCAGAATTTTTCACACACGACAGCCGACTCAAAACCCAAACAGAGTTCGTTACCCAACTCCGAGACGTAATGAACACAATCAGACCATCGAAGACAGCATGGCATGGACAGAGGAAAGTATTTGTGCATCCCGACCTTGCGACTTGCCCAAATGTCTTCGTAAGAAACGATTCAGTTCGTCCATCACTTTCGAAACCTTACGAAGGACCGTACACAGTTTTATCACGCGCGGAAAAATATTACACAATCGCAATAAAAGGCAAACCAGAAAACATTTCCATAGACCGATTAAAACCAGCATACCTCCCGTACGAGGATTTACCGCCACCGACCCGTCAAACCATATCAACTGGGCAAGAACGTCGTAAAGTAACCTTCGTTTCACAGGACTTATGATCATAAGCGATCGCCCAGTCTGAAGGGGGATACTGTGGCAACATCATACACTACCGACAGGCTACAACTATGTTGTACTATGTTGCCGACCGTCAAAACGCACAACACTACCGACCGGCAACCCTTTACTACAATTTTATATTAAAGTCACAAGCAACCCCATTCTCCTTCATCCTGCAATTCTTCCCTTCTTCTCACGAACGCCAAACTGACAAGACGTGCCAGCAGCAGGACCACCCGCTTCAAACATTATCAACGCAACCATTAAATATACATATATGTACATGCATACATGTAACGCGTTTTTGTAAAGTTTTGCTGAGTGCCTATATTTATATATATATACTTGTAAATATATTAATTTTTATGTATATTTTTTAAGAGAATATATAAGAGAAATGAGAAGAGCAAAAGAAAATAAAATATGTGTACATACATAAATGCCGATAATGTTGTTGTTGTTTTTTTTTTCTTTCTGCCTTTGCTTATATGTTCTGAGCGATCCTGCTTGTAGCTTTATGGGCCCAAGGGGTATCGCTGGAAAGTTTGCAAGTCGATGAACTTGACTTATAAAATTGTTTTTGTATTTTGTCTTGTGGTGTGTTTGGAGATACGAATTAAGCAGGCAGGTATTTGAACAACAGTAATTTTTTTTGGAACTTTTAGAATTAGTTAATTTATGTATGTACCATATGATTATGTAGGCATGTTAGAAAATATGTTACTTGCGATTAATAGCAAAAGGCAAAGTTTTAAAGCCCAAAAAATTTTGTATTTAAATTATAGGTATACGCACATATGTATGTATGTATTTCTGTAATATGTTTAATTTTTTGTTTTTGCTCTAGGCGGTCCTGCTTGTTGCTTGGAATACTTGACTTTGCAAAAAAATTTTTTTTTTAAAGAATATAACGGTGTGTTTGGAGACACAAAATAAGCTGAGATACCGTATATTGTTTTCTTTTTCAGTTATTTTGTTCGGTTATTTATTTCTAACGAAATACCGATAAAACTGTAAATCAACATACATAGGTATGTGCATCAAATGCCTCTATTTTAAAATGTAATTGGAATGGACTCACTTTTTTTTCCGCCAAGGGTTTTTGGGAGTAATAGGTACTTATGAATGTGTATGCTTCTTCTCGTTTTTCTCTGTTTTAATTTTGTTCTTGTCTCCGGCGTTTTTCGTGTGCGTTACTGTCCTCCTCTCTGCGTTCTTGGTGGATTTAATTCCCGTGCTTTTTGTTGATTTTTTCTCTTAGTTTTGGTTAAATCGCGCCCGTTTTTAATTTTTGGTGATTTTTTGTGTTAGTTTTGTATATCAATTGATTTCGCGCCCGTTGTAGTAATTTTGTTTAACCACTGTTAGTATGTATTTAGGTATGCATATATGTACATATATTAGTACTTTTGTACTTTTCGTTTTTGAACTTTGTTTTATACCTTTCACTTTAATTTTTACGTTTTTCCTTTTTTTTTCTTTAGGTGCCTTTCAATGCGGCTCGAAGGACCATTTGTTGACTTCACGTATTTTTTCACCTTGAGTGCGGTGTTATACTCACTTTTACTATTGCACTACTTTTAGTGAAAAACTCTTTAATTTTATTAATAATTTTTTAAATGTTAGTATTATATAATATATTTTTTGATAATACTTTATAATATAAAAAGTTCACTTTCTTATATTTGTGGTTTTAGATAATTTATAATACACTTCCAATTTATAATTTCACTTTTATTTTATGAGACGAAAATCACTCTGCGGGAACGTTTTTAATGTAGAACCTTATAGGTCACGGATGAAATCGAAAAGAGAGCCCATCCTGGTCTGACTGGTCCCTTTTGATCATTCGGGTGGTAGAAAAAACGGTGGTTGCAGTGTGGGTGTATAGTGTAGGTGTATAGTGTGGTTGGTTAATTCTATATGGTTGTGTTGGTGAGTGATATGGTGTGTTGTAGGTGGTGTATGATGTTGCATTGTGTATGGTATGATGTTGTACGGTGGTTGTGAGCTTAGCTGTAAAAATGTCGCGGGATTAGAAGTCGCATGAACAATCTAAGAGAGGGCGTTATTGTCCATAGTACTAGAATTACGTGTCGCATCTTGTCATACTATACGGCGCTGAAAAAGTGTTTATTCGCTCTAAAAGTTTGTCTTTGACAGTTTTTCGATTGATTGACAGAAAAAATTAATTCCATCTTTGATCAACAGAGGCTGAATTGTGTTCCATCAGGACAACGCCCGGCCACACACGTCTTTGGTGACGCGCCAGAAGCTCCGGGAGCTCGAATGGGAGGTCCTAATGCACCCACCTTATAGTCCGGACCTGGCACCAAGTGATAAACATCTTTTCCTGTCCATGGCGAACGCGCTTAATAGTGAAAAGTAGGCCTCAAGAGAGGCCTGTGAAAATTGGCCTCCGATTTTTTTGCCAATAGGGACGCAGTCTTCTACGAGAGGGGTATAATGAAGTTGGCATCTCATTGGCAAAAAGTTTACGAACAAAACGTACACAAAGTTATCATCTTTTGAAAAATCAATAAAAAACTGAACGAACTTGACCAATATATTTGACAGATGTCATGCCAACCAAACAGAAAAAATATTAAGGTTTGATCGCAACAAATATTCTTTACCAACACATCTGTATCTTAACGCTCACTTCATACTGGTACGCCTGGGAAAAATATGAACTTTTCAAATGTAAACAGGAAATGGACATTGTTTAGTCTTGAGACATATGTATTTATAGACATGGCAACGAATGGGAAACTGTAGCCTTCTGAATACAATAGCAGATTCAGATGATATCATTGGCATACTTGGCAACAGGACCACTTTCACTTTAAAGTTTTCATTCAAAATTGTTGATTTAAAATTTTTCTATTGGAAAATTTACACGTTCCTTTTCAGCTACAATAGTATCGAATGATTTAAAAGACATGAGAATGCTTCGCAGCGATTGTTGTATCTGGAAATTATGTTTTCAAATGGCATACTTGGCTATAGGACCATTTTCACTTTAAAGTTGTCATTCAAAAAGGTTGCTTTCAAAAATATTTCAATTGGAAAGTTTACACGTCAACAACAACAGTATCGAATGATTTAAGAGACATCAGCTTGGGGACGATTGTAGTATCTGGAAATTATGTTTTCAAGCATTTTTAGCACACAAATATAAACGGTTCGAGAGCTTTTAGCGCGGAAAAAAAATATGATACGTAATATATATGTACCTATATGTATGTTATCTATGGTAAATATTTATATAACTATATAAATTAATTGCTGTTCGTTAGTCTCGCTAAAACTCCAGAGCAGCTGAGCCGTTTTGATTAATTTTAGTATTGAAATAATAAAATATGAGAGAGTTGTTAGGAATATATAATATTAAAAAGGACATGTTATTATTATTGTTATTTTTCCAGACAAACTGATTTCGTCCCATCGGTTCGATAGTTTTGGAAAAATTACATATAGATCTAGATTAAATAAAAGTTTGGAATTGATCACATATAAACGTAATAGGCGGATTATCGCGTATTTAGATTTAAAACATGTAAAATAATGACACTATAATGGCACTTGGTTGTTCTGTTGGGTGGGTTCTGAAATATACTACGAGTAAAGTTATTTTAACAAAATCTGATTCCGAATATGAACTGTAAAAGTCATTGTTAAAGGTTAGATATACAAATCCATACACTGAATATAACTTGATTTGTCGACCTGTTACCATTATAGATACCATTATTAGTGCACAACAACTTTATTATCTGAAACTGCTGACAGCGTCGAAGACAAATCGACCTAACATAGTGGGTCGTTGAAGTCTATCAAATGGACGAGGGTTTTCATCCCAAAAACGAATGAATGTAATGGAGTAGGTGGTGGCACCAATTGTGACAATTATACTCCCAGCATTCTGCATATATAATCCTGCAGATTTACGGCAGTTTTTTAAAGCTTTTCCATTTTAACAAATGATTGACATTTCCCCAATTATTACAAATTTATCGGCACTCTAATATATTTCCGGGTCGTAAGAGACTACTCCTCGTTCCAGATACACTGCATTGAAAATTACGTCTGAGGGGTGGATCAATTTCATTTTTAAGTGCTTGCTGCTGTTTTGATCGACGTACTTGAACTCGTACCATTCTAGGCTTATCCACTTTATTGTAATTCACTCTTTCCTATGCGATTGGCAAGCACCTTGACGGGGCATGGTCGTAAAGAAAAAAGTAACATGAGTAGTAAAAGAAAAAAGCAATCACAGGAACAATTGACAACGGATACGGCAACGAAAAAGGAAACAACAAAATCAAGGATGCAGGCGAGTTAACACCATCAAACGCAGCCAATGGGGACGCCACCCGAACAAGGAGCGGCTGGTGTCCAAAGCCGTCGCTAAGGGTAAAAAATTAAGCCGGAGAAGGAAAAGACCAGGACCGTTGTCGGCGGACGATTATAAAGGAGGTTTTGATCACTCAATGAGAGCTGGTATGAGCGGAGCCAGTGTCGAATGGTACCTCAGTCACCTGAGGGAGGGCAAATCACCTAAAGGAGCAAGGGCTTTGACATTGAACAGGTACAGAGACGATAACGACTCCATTAAAAGAACTAAGCAACACAAAAATCCGCGCCAGCTAAAAAGAGACTAAATGGGCAAATTGCGCCAAAATCACCTTAGAGGAAGAGGTCACTTAGCCAGATCAGCCGGCCTGCTCAGGGAGCGTTGCTCTCATAGAAGACGTGGACCGAAGATGCCCTGCCCACAATCCAAGAGTTCTTAGACGGACTATCCGCGGTAGCTATGCACACTGAAGAGTGCTGGGAAGAGACTTCCTCTCTCTAACACTACCCACATGGCTGTATCCCAGGTGATCCTGCATTGAGCAATGGAAGCTTCGGCTGTCATCTCGAACACACGTGGTGAGTCTTTATTAGAATACATTTTTGAGAGCAACCTTGAAATAAGCAATGTTGGCTGCAATCCTTCCTGATTGTGGTTAGAGAAGAAGTACTTGATATTACTCTGAAGAACATAGGTTCTATAAGATATCATCCTGGATGCCTTCCATGGCAGGTATCCTCTGACTGCCCCCAAGCAGAAAAACAGAAATCTTTGGTTGTCGAAAAAATTGTGGAGGAACTACTCTCTGGCCAAATCATACAGGCCGATTAGTCTTACTTCCTTCCCACTAAAGGGAATGGAGAAACGAAATGAGAATGGAGCGAAGTCCACTGCATCCAAACCAGCACGCGTACAGAGCTGGTAGGTCCGCGGACACTGCTCTGTACAGTCTGGTTACTGACGTAGAGAATGCTTTTGTAAACGGGGAAGCGGTACTACTTTCTCGACAAGGAAAACCCGAGCACTGTAAAGGGGACAAGTAAATCCACCCAACGTAAGGTGGGTGAATGCGGCTATCAGAACA
The DNA here is from genome assembly GCF_042242935.1 of Bactrocera oleae. NCBI lineage: Eukaryota > Metazoa > Arthropoda > Insecta > Diptera > Tephritidae > Bactrocera > Bactrocera oleae. Next base: position 44,451,033 of record NC_091537.1, read on the forward strand.
AAAACTGTTGAAACAATTATAGGCTCAGGCAAAATCCAACTAGGAACAACAAAGCGATGCCCCCAGAGGGAAGACCTGTCATCTTTGTTGTGGAGCCTAGTTGTGGATGAGCTTCTGAATCTGCTAACCTCAAATAGTATCCACTGCCAAGGCTACGCGGACGCTATTGTCCTTATAGCAAGATGAAGTTCAGAGACGACATTACCAAGAGAATTTACTTTGAAAAGGGATTCAAAGTCTCACTGGGCAGCAAAAGTTATTGGGAAGACAACATTCTTAAGGAGTACCTTCGGAGTAGTACAAAACAATGCTATACAGACGGCTCGAAAACGGCAGTTGGGATTGGAGCTGGTATGAACCACGTACCAAACTGTCAGTGCCTACTATTCAATTTTCCAAGCATATTTCAAACTGAGGTCTACGCCATTAGCAGATGCAGACATATTCAGGCAGCTTGTGGGATTTTATTCAGGTCACTGCAGGCTGCGGTGTCAGTTGCACATATTAGGGTATTGTTCCACAGATCAATGTCGTCTTTATATTGAAAATATCTTAGAACTTTTGTAATTGGTGTAAAATAACTTGTAAGAGGATGAAGCTTTTTTGATCGCGCTAACAAACTAACAGAAGTTTTCAAGAATTTAACCCACAGAGTAGCTGGAAAAAATAAATTTAAAACAATTTAAATAAACACAAGATGTCTAGCTGCCCTATTAACCAAGCCATCACACGTGTTTAAATTCACTGTATTTAGGGTCAATTCATAGAGCAGTCATTGCGTTTTAGAAGTTTTGAAAAGTTTAACTCTTTCCAAAATATTCTCATTTGCAATTACACCAATTCCTTTTACAGTTGAAAGGATAGCTACAGTTGGGGTTCGATTGAGCTTAAGGGCATTGAAATTATTTGTCTCTTCATTGGACCAAAATAAATGTATTACAACATCGGGAACTTCCTTGAAATTAACTCCTTGAATTTTAATGAGTGATATGTCCTCATTTGTCATAGTACCAGATATGGTTTAATGCAATTGCAAAGGCCTGATCCATCCGTTGTCTCATTATTTCTGTTAATTCAAAGTATTTTAACAACTCCCACAAAGGGGAACCAACTAACATGCTGTATGCAACATTGGGATTGGGAGAGAATATCCTCTTATCTCCAACAGATGAGTGTTGCTTCAAATTACCAAACACTATGATCGGTATGCAACCGAAAGGTCTGTCTATTGTGAAAACTTGTTTCAATCTCGCATAAACAAAGCTAAACATACGAGGACCTACCATCGGTATTTTATCAATTATGTCTAAAAAACATTGAATTGATTATATCATTGCTAAGTGGCTTCAATTGATTAACAGGTAAAGCAAATATTAAGTGCAGTGTAAGTCTATGTGCATGCTGATTTACCTGGAGATGCGCAAAATATAATTTTCAAAATGCTTGGATTGGATCCAGATGTATAATTGAATCGATGGTCAAGGGCTTGATACATTGTAGAGATCCAACGAATCTGTCCTACACATGCTCCGCCACCAACGAACTCATAAAATCGGCCACTTTCTTTTATCTGTTGCATCAAATGTAATAGCTGGATTCTTTATTTAATATTTAGACTTTGAACTAATGAAAATAATTTCCCTACTGGAATTAAAAGGGGTTGTTTAATAAGTCTCATATTGCACTCAGTCGCATTATTTCTTGAATTTTCACCATGCAAGTCCAGCATATTTATATTTGGGTTTTTTTTCGGAAGTGCTAACATTCTGAATTCATTTTCCACAATAGGCAGTTCATCTTACGCACCTTGTCATAATTCTGTTTCATTATAAAGACTTTCTAAGACATATTCCTTTTATTTTGATTTTCCTCAATTAAAATACAATGTATTATGCAAGTCCGTTCGTTATCGTTTTAAGTAAGGTTTGGTTTGAAACATAACAACACTACTTTCTGGTAAATTATCTTCTTCCTCAAAATCACTGTTTTAGCTCTTCTACTGGATTTAACAAATTTGTACATTGATGTAAAATCAGCTAAGCAAAGAGATTCTAACTGATTGGGTCGCTGAACATAACGGTCTGAAATACCAGCTACGAATATTTCAGTGGAACCTGAAAGAAGGTTCCGAAGTTCCGCTGTAGGGTTTACCATTCGAACACGTTCCGTAGGATTAGAGGTATTTATAAATATTTCGGCGTTACTTGCTTCCGAAAGATGGAGCCCAATGCAGCAATAGACTGCCACTTGCGCAGATGTTTCTGTGCCAGATACATTTTTCCAACAAACAAAACCACCCAACAAGCAGGTCTGCCGAGAGAAAAACCGGGACCAGGGATGGAAAGGTGGGGACACCCCTCTACAGCAATGTTTCTAATATCATCTCACTTACTACTTCAATGAGTTTTTTTGAAGAATAAGTCAAATACAACGTTTATGCTCTCATCACACCTGTATTAAATTTGCTTTCTTGTTGATGTTGGGTGGAACAAATTTGTTTTGTACGATTTTGAAAATCAATTATGTATAAATCAGTTCCCAACTATATTTTCAGTCCAAAAAAATATTTCAGATAATACCAGAATGTATGAATTTAGAGATAGCAAGACTTGACATTTAAAAAGATGACAGAAACATCTCATTCAAACATTTATTTATCGATCTAATTAATGAAAAAATAATTCGTTTGAAATATGTTGACCATGAATAAGATTTTGAACATGCAGTTTAAAACACTCCAATCTTCAATTATTTGAAACTTAGAAATGAACTTTTCGAGCTTTGGCAACAGTGAATGCGTCCATAATAGTTTGCAAATCCAACTTCTTGGCTAATTCTACATCTAAGTACAGTGTAGCTAAAAATAGTTGGACGGGACCCCCACCGATTCGAATCAATTATAGTGCAAAGTTTTGTCTTATCATAAAACGAAATTTCGCCAAAGGAAAAAATTTTTCCTAAGTGCTATGCAAAACTGAAAATTTCTTTGTTTTTCCGATTTTATGAGTTTATCTATTCAATATATCAGAAACTACTGTATATTAAATAGAGAAAGCTGATGCGTTTTCAGAGAACACTTAGAGGTATGAGAAAAAAATTTGTTTGAAAAAAACTTTTAAAAACTTGCCAAAATGAAAAAATTAAAATTTTAAAAAAATCGTAAAAAGTAACTATCGCGGGAAAGTTTAGGCCTCAAAATTTTTTATACTATATCTTTAATAACAACAACACAGAAGTGCAAAATATTCTCAAAGCGATGCAAATATTTTGGAAAAGTCTTACTAATATTCGAGCATTGAATAAGTTGTCATTCTATAAGTTTTATGGAGTAAACCGGGTTACAAAATTTTGATCGTAAACGTGTCTGAGGTGAATAGTTTCATTGGGCAACTTCTCTTTATTCCAGAGACAACGCTGTCAAGTATGACATAGAGAGTGTTTCTTTTGAATTCAATTTCTTCTTTACTGCAATTTCCATCCACTTCTTCATGTATGTATGTCATTTCCGTGCTTTAAATCCACAAGAAGGCTTTCTTTATTTCTAATTTCAGGTGGCATTGATCTCTTGAAGAACTAAGTTTCTTTCATTGACTGACTGATGGATGTTAAACCATATGAATGCCTTCAAAACGCAGTCTAATTTGCTCATTTATTTCGAAATTCCATCAACGTCCCGACGAGTTTCTGCTGTAAGGTTGAGTTTTTCAACTTCGTTCAAAACGTTTATCAACTCGGGAACATTTTTTGCAAATGACTTGACGGCCACCATTCTGGTAGACCACCTTGTATTAGAAAGGGAGGGAAGTGAATTGGGGCTTTTGGATTTCAGAATTTCAAAATATATGTGATGCTATCGAAAATATTGAAACATTTTTGAACGGCACCAAAAAAAGTTATTGCTTCAGGGCAGCATTTAGCCGAGTCACTCCAGTCAAATTCAGCGTATGGGCACCATAGGGGGAAAGAACTGCTTGCTTATTTTTAAGCTGGATGTAATTATCGTTCTTTTATATTTACCGCCCATATTACTACCATTATCGTAGCCCTGTTCACAGCAATCTTCCAAAGGAATGTTGTGATTTTCCAATGTTTTGAAAATTAAAGTGGCAATAGCTACGCCATTTTTTTCATGATAATCTACAAAAGCGAGAAAACATTCTTTTATAAATGATCACAACGTTTAAATAAATGTTCGAATTAATCACCTATCAAAAGCAATCTAATTTTTAACTATTCACCTAATTTTTTGGACATACGGGGGAATCACAGCCTGGTTATGTTAAGAATAATGTAGTCCATGGACGTTTTGCAAAGGCGGTGAAAGGAAATACCGGTCAAATGCAATTGCCTCAAAATCAACCAAGCGGAAGTGTTTAAAATATGATTTTAAATCTTACCTAATATATGACACAATACAATGCAAAATATGATTCAAGATTTAATCAAAGCGCAATTTAATATTTGTATATGGAATGCCAACGGTGTTAACCAACATAAATTGGAGATCATTAGATTTCTAAATGAAAAAAAATATCGATGTAATTCGATATAATGTTACGATCGGAAACACATCTAACAAATAAGAACAATTTTTTATAACCGTGTTGGTAAGGAATCGACTAATAAAAATGCTTTGAAACTCATGCGACACCCAGTTGCAAGCTACAAAAATATTACTAAACAAGTAAGAAAGGGTGTAACTGAAAATCTTATATTCTTGCAACTTGCAATAATTAAAGCGCGGAAAATTCCTTCAGGTGCTGGCAAAACTTTATATTAAACAAGGAAGGAAAGGCTAAGTTCGGATGTAACCGAACATTTTATAAGTCAACTATAGGCACTGGGGTCCACATATTCAGTACCTAGGAGCTTGAAAAGTTTTGGTTCAATTTAGATAATTTTTGGTCACATGGCATGGTGGCATGCCTTAAACGTATTATTTACGCAAAGTTTTACGCCGATATAATCATTGTTGCTTGATTTGAAAAATCAGATGGAATTTAAAATGATGTTATATGGAAAATAGTCGTGGTTGTAATCCGATTTTGCCCACTTTCGTACTATAACATAGAAATATGAGAAGAATATTATGTACCGAATTTGGTTGAAATCGGTTAAGCAGATCCCAAGATATGGGTTTCCACCTAAAAGTGGGCAGTGCCAGGCCCACTAACTAATTTTGAACCTTAGTTTCATAAAGATATCTCAATTTTTACTCAAGTTACAGCTTGCACAGACGGACGGGCAGACAGTCACCCGGATTTCAACTCGTCTCTTCATCCTGATCATTTATATATATATAACTCTATATCTTACTCGATTAGTTTTAGGTGATACAAACAACCGTTAGGTGAACAAAACTATTATACTCTGTAGCAACAAGTTGCGAGAGTATAAAAATGTTGCAAAAGAATTAGCATTCATTTCATCATTTGACTTAATTTTACTGCCATATTTTAGTTCGCGTCAGCCAAAATTATATCAAAAACATCTTCAAATTAGATACATGTGATATCAACTCAACCGAAAAGGATAAATTTAATATTGTATAAATATGTTTATTGAGTTGATGTGGAAAACGTTAACCAGAGGACAGAAATTCATTTATTAGCGATATGAGGTTTAGACTAAAATCTAGTCTCTCCTGTCAAAGCGGCGAATTTCAGAACGTACTATCATACTATAAAAGGGTGTTTTTTTCGAGGTATAGAACTTTAAGTTGGCATTACTGTTCAAGATGGCGACCGATTTAACAGCTGTCAAGTGATTTATTCTCAGTATGGCTTGGCAATTCATCATGAATAGACGCACGCCTGAACAATGCTTGCAAATAGTGCAATTATATTTCGAAAATAATGGTTCTGTACGGAATACGTATCGAGCACTACGTTCATTTTATGATGAAGTGCACTTCTGGTTGAATGGCAACGTCAACAAACAAAACTGCCGCATTTGGAGTGAAGCTAATCCTCAAGTGTATGTCGAAACAACGTCACATCGAGAAAAACTGATTGTTTGGTGCGCTTTATGAGCTGGTGGAATCAGTGGTTCGTACATCTTCAAAAACGTTGATGGCCACAACGTTACAGTCAGTGGTGATCGATATAGAGCCATGATTACTAACTTTTTTATTCCTGAATTGAACCACCATGATGTCCACCTCGCAACATGTCACACAGCTCGTGCCATAATCGATTTATTGAAAGACTACAGACAGATTGGACTACATCCGAGCGAGCCGTGGCGGTCATATGCCAGAAATCATATTTAAAATGTAATGCCACAATATTATCTTTTGGATAAATAAAATTCATGTCATCGTTGTTTTATTGCAATTTAAAGTTCTATACCTCTAAAAAAAAACACCCTTTATTTCTGCACAACTGTCATTGCTCCAAATGACAATTCTTCTCAATTATTATTTTGAATTATGGTATATTAATTAGTCCTTGTCCTTCACCTGGCACTATAACTAAACGGTTATATTCCAAGTTTTTTACAGGAATATTGTCCAAAAGAGACTTTTGTCCGCTCTTCTCTGTCTTTGAAATAGCTCTGCAGGTACAGGTCGCATGGAAATATTATTACCTAAAAGATTATCATAAGAAATATGTACCGTATAAAGAGAGTTAAGTTAAAATAAATGAGTATAAGTGAAAATAAGAATATTTTAGAAAGAACGAAAACATTATTACCTGAGATATTATCATGGGAAATCTGTTTCGTTTTCCGAAATTGTACCGATCTGACCTCCGTGGCAGATGCAACAAAAATAACTTTTTCTTGATTATTAAATTCATAAATCCTCATTAATTTGTATTTTGCGCTTAGATTACAGACGAATATTCACTAAGAAATGCGAGCTTTCCATATTCTTTGCGGGACGTATTGTATCAGTCACATAATCGATATTAAAGCCCAAATGCCTTCTTAAGTGAATCACATGAGTCTCATCAAAGGACCTCGGTAGAGATGTCCCAATATTATTAACAGGAGTGGGAATATTAAAAACAGGAACTTTTAACAAATATCAAGGACACCCAAAGGACGAATTTTCCTAAAGGACAATCTAGGCATTATTAGCCGTTCTTCAATTGGGTTTAAATCCTCCAACCAGTATAGTATTTCTAAAAATCTATCTTGTGCATCAAAAAAGAGGCTGATGCAGCATTCGGATGACCTTGAGCAATAGTTTTGAAATTATTATTATTTATTGTACTATGAAAACTTCAATCCGCCACAGCAAGTACATATTTCGGCCGGACCATTCTTTATATTTTGAAAATAAACATTTCTGAGATCTGTTTAATCAGTTTTTTTTACATTATTTTCTCTCCTTAACCTCATGCGTTGGAACTGCCTTTCGTTTTCAATTTGTCGATTGAATAAATTGCCTCTAAGAAGGCGGATTTGACTCTGCTGACGACGTCTCTGTTTCAAAACTTCTTCCCTTTTGCCCCTCGTACTAAGCTGCCGACGTTGTGTTCCTCTGTAACGGTACATATTTTTCCGCCGGGACCCAAGTAACTGAGTATTCCTATATTGCCCTTCTGAGCGAATTTCAGGATTTTGACGTTGGCTACTATGTTGAAGAGTTTATTGAATTGTTCGTTTGCTCGCACTGACATATTTCGGAACTAACAAAGCCTATAATTTGCGCGATTTTCTGTATTTTATATTTTCTGAATGTTTCTATCGAAATTGTTTGCTTAAAGAAATTTCAGACTTCATAATTTCCTAGTCTAGGTATACTTAAATATTTACAACAAAAACAGTTTATCAAAATAGATAAATGAATTATTTCAACATTTCCAGTGTTATAGGATTGGCCGTCATGGTTTGGAAAGTATGCTCCCAAGTTCTACTCTGCTTTCAGAGAAATTTTATCCTCGGTCTGGTTCTAATACAATAGGACTAAACTATGTAAAATAAAAAATTTAGCTTTCTTCAATAAAATTAATACTTCACTCCTCAGGTAACTTATTTACGGATACATTAGCAGAATATTACACAATTTTATGTTTATAAGAAATTAGTAATTAGTTTATAAGTACTTAGAGTATCTACCAAGAACACCCCCTTGTAAATTTATCTTGTTTAATGATTTCGAAAACTAATCTTTTTACGTACCGCAACTGTCTGCTCATGTTTGAGTAGATAATTAGTTAGATATTTTGGTGTCAATGAATATACGGTTACCTATCGCTTCTGTTTTAAAAAGCATTCACCAAAATTTTTAAAGCAGTTTTTTCAAGTTAATGCTTTGAAGACAGTTAAGCAAATGACTAATTTCTATTAATATGCTTATATTCTTATTACTATTTACTTTTATGCATATCATTAAGTTGGTGTGGTAAGTATACATAGAGATGACTTCTCATTTCGGGTGGTCGGCTCTGAATGCATTGCATGCGTCCACCCTCGCCTTGGCCTCGTAACTAAGATAACCTTGGCATCTTATAGCCTTACCTTACCGGAAGATAGATTGCTGCTAAACAGGTTGGCGGCCAAGATTTTGGAGTGATACGGTGGCAATCAGGCTAAACATGAATTGAGCAGCATGCCAGCACACATGAATGGATCAAAAGGGTGTTTTGTGGCTCGAACGATGAAAAAGCGGAATCAACCAGGGCCCAAAGGAATCCTCCTTCGGCAATACGCCACGGTTTGGAGCGGCTCCAATGTTTAACGAACTGGCTAAACTTGCAGCTCAGTAGAACCTGGCGTTTTCGACCGCAGCAAGGAATATGGGACCATTTCTGATGAGGAGTAGAAGCGGGTAGCGATTGCTACTTCCGCTGTTTTCATGAAGGTGGTCAGGGGAAATCCTTGGCCACTGCCGAGGTGCAAGAGTTCCGCTTGACACATCAGTATGGAAGATGTGCCGATGAACGGATCTCCCGATGCGGTCTCGGGCTCTTGTCTAGCTTCCAGTCGAACCCTCCACCCCAGTTGAAATCGAGGAGATGTTGCGTTATTGCAATCCTTCTGTTCTCACCCAAGACCAGAAAGTGAAAAGGCTGGACAGGACTGAAAAGTCACATCGGCAATCTCTGAAACTCCTAAACAAAGAGTTTCTCGCTCCTCTCAGTGTCTCTAAGAGGCCAAAAGCTATGATTTCGAGAGAGTGATCCTCAGAATACTCCCCACGAAAGCCAGATCTAATGACACGCTGCCTCCAGTAGGGACGAAAGAGAAGAGCAAAACGGCATTTCTGATTTAAAGACAAGGAGACACAAGCTCTGTGCAGCCAGTAATACAGGTAGAATCAGTACTTGTTTGTTGGTCAGAAATGAACTAAAAGCTTTCTTCTACCTGATTTCAGCAACGAACATGTCATTCCCACTAAGCTGCAAAACTATGCAGGAAAACTCTGGCTTGTCTCAGCCTACATGCGGCAGGACGACGAGGTGGAGCTACCTTCGGATCTCTGAGGAGCGCTCTAGAAGAGGCCAGATGAAGAAGAGCCGGCGTGATAATTGACTCGGATGTCAGCTTTAGGTACTCCGTCGGGGGAAGCTCGGACACAAATGCAAGAAGTGAGCCACTTTTTGAATTTAAATACAGTGAAAACCTTTCTTTTTGTAATAGAGCTTCCCCACTTCTTTGACTGCTACCAGAACGGAGGTCCTTCAAGTTACACTAGCCTCTATGGATATTATTCCCTTAATTTCGGAATGGAAAGTTCTAGACGATCATTCCCCCTCTGATCACAGAGACGCTCTATTCAGTTTGGATGCTTTACGCCCAGAACGCAGAACCTATAAAACTTTCAGGAATACAAATTGGGACCTATATTGCAAGAAACTTCGATCAGCTCTTCCAACCGCACCCAACAGAGACTCGATCTTACCACCGTCGTGGCTTTGCGTGTAGGACTACTCTTGAGAGCTCCTGTTCTTCGAAAACTCAGAAAGGAAAAAAGAAACATCTTTGATGGATATCGGAGCTAACAGAGATCAGATGTTCGAGCAGCAGACCTTTCAACAAACCCCGTAGAATTTACTCTGGAGACGATTGGGTGAAGAAAGCTAAGAGAGCCTGCGAAAGTGTACCTGTCATTAGTCCTCACGGCTTAGGCGCATTCTTGGGTAAAAGCAACTCCACTAGCTCATCTATGGAATGCTGATGGTAAGTGGACCGTGAGCAGTGAGCAATCGTTGAAGCTACTCCTAGATGATCACTTTACGTCGAACCACTCGGCTGAAGAAGTACCACTGGGGGAGTTTAGAGAGGACTGTTCAGCCTTCTTGGGCCTTTCGGTTGAACGTCACCCGGGTGAACTGAAACCCTTCAAGATTCCTGTCCCTTATGGCATTATTCCGGCGCAATTGTAAACTACCGGTAAACGTTTAAGCGCCCAGCATGCCTACAGCAAATTCAAATCGATAAATACCTCTACTCGATGTAGTGTCATGGCAGAAGAGAGCTCATATGCACAAGAAATTTTCTGTAGGCAGCTTTTTCGACGTCGAGGGGGCATTCAGCAATGTGCGTTCACAGGCAATGATCAAAGCCTTCGAAAAGTTTGAGGTGGAATCGAACCTCAGCGTTCTTTTCTGTGACAGAACGGTCATAGCGGTGTGGGGTAGTGCACAATGGTGGGATACTTTTCCCATTGCTCTTGGTGATAATGAACTACTTAAGGAACTCGAAGAACGAGCCTGTCGGGTGACAGCCTGCGTAACACGACGTTGCTTTTAGTTTCTTTCTTCTAAGTACCGTCTACGAGCTAACTCACGAGTACCTCAGCGTGGTATCCAAGTAGGCGATAGAAGCGGCTTAGCTGTAAACCAAAGTAAAAAATATAATGGTTTTATTTACTTTGAGGTACAAAATCCCAGACGTCCCTCTCCCCTATTTCCAAGGCTCGCGCCTTAACCTGTTGCTAAGGTAAAATACCTGGAGCTTATTCTTGATAGAAAGCTTCTTTTAGGGAGGTAAGCATTTAATCTAACAGCAGATATTGGCATTGAACTCGTTAACTCTGCGCTCAATGTTAGTCAAGGAGGGTCTGTCCTCACTTAGATTAACATAATGCTACTTCATCATCAGACTCGTTTGGGTGCCTTTGGCACAGTAGAATTGCTGTACACTAGCTTAGCCGACAAGCTAGTCACCCGTACCCTGCTCACATCGGAGTAGGTACGAATCGGATCTCCATTGTCATCGTGCGCTCTTGCACTGGACCTATGCACCTCGCGTGCGCTTTGCAGGCGTTGGTCGATTTTCAGCGCCTGTGCGACTACCAGATCCTTCTGGCCTAGCGTAAAACGTAAGAAATCAACTAAACTGTTTGTCCTTAGCCAAGTACATCTTGTATCAATCGTAGGAGTTCTAACTGCAGATTGTCGGCGGACACAAATTTTAAAAGCTGTATGGAAGAAGATGAGGTGGAAACATGCGGTCATTTTCCCCTCCATTGTCCAGCTTTCACAAGACTGAGGCAGATATATCTCGGCAGTGATATCTCGGACGCTATGTTGGTTTATGAGGTCTTTATGACAAATTTTTATAGGAGTTCTAAGTGCCATAACGGACCGGAGTTAATAGCTGTCCAAGTGAAATCCTCTTTTCACAATCGACCTAGGAAAGAGAATCGAATTCGCTTAACATAACCAAAAAAAGAAATCATCCCCAGCGAATTATTTCCATAAAATTTTATTATAGATATAGTTCTTCACTTAATACCATGTTTCGATCAAAAATTTTAAGTGATTAGAATACGTAAAATATATTCACCAATCTATACTGTCCTCACTGCCGTTGAAGATTTTTAAAACAACTGCTTTTGATATTAAAATATTCACATCCTTTAATATTTATTAAAAGAAAACATTGTAAAGCCATATTGTGTTATAAAAGTGATGATTTAATGGAAATAATGAACGCATTTTTTTTACTTTAAGCGCAAAGCAATCGGACCAGTCAATATGGAGCAAATTCAACAAGGTCTAAGGTTTGACAAAAGTATGTACATAAATATTGGTATTATATGCATTACTAGCGGCCCGAGCCATTTTCGTACGGGTGCACTGCTGATTCTCAATACACTACTGAAAAACTGTGAACGTTATATATAAAAATATAGCAGCCCACTCCGGCTTCGCACGGGTATAAAATATATAGCCTATGTCACTCACTAAAAAAATTATTCAAATCGATCCAGTAAATTTGATTTATTCATTATTACCCGTAGCCCGCATGTGTTATATTTGGAGTAAAATAATTCCCCTTTCCCTATACCATGAAGATTTCATGCTTTTTTGTTTTTATTTGCTTTTTACATACTTGTATTATGTATACAACGCTCAAATCTAAGCCTGCAACGTTGAAGGTTTGTCCCTGCGACTTATTAATGGTCATTGTAAAAGATGTCTTTACCGGAAACTGTAAACGTTTAAATTGGAAGGGTAAATCCGATCATCCTGTGAGTATTATGCACTCTATTAAAAAAGTTTTCAGTGATTTTACCAGCCAACGAGTGCCATTGCAAAGTCTAGGTGGATTCATGTTTCTTAAAAATTTAAAAGGACAACCTACTTTTAACACCATTTTGTGAAGAGGTATTCTAAGAGTTTAGAAATTCTGTAGCAAAATAAACAGCTTCTTCCAAATCGAGAACAGGACCGACCAAGTAGTATATTTCCGTCGGCGCATCAATCTTTGAAAGAATCAAGTTATTTACCTTATCTACTTGTTCGTTAGTCGGTGATAGAATCGCTCTTTCTTTAAACCAAGATATTGTCTTATAACTTGTGTTATCAATGTCAGGACAGACATTGTTGACTAACTCTTGGATGTTGTCTATCAAAACACCGCGTAGATGCTTGCGTATCTGGATCTACAATATAATACAAGATTCGTATATTTGCAGAAATTTGTGATGATCGGGTCGAAGTGGTAGTAAGCTCCCCACGAGGTTGTACACTTCCCCTTGAATTTTAAATGTAAGCATGAACCCACGCTCAATGACTTGCTTACTCTTAAATGCGTTATTATAACGGCGTATATTGCGCATGAATTGTTTGGATTTCTGATTATCACCCGTAAGAAGAGAGTGAAGTGCTTCTGGTGGAGGGAGAATTTCTTTTAATTTTACTTCTCCTTGTAAGCCCCCCATGCCATTCGACTCATCCTTAAATTTCCATGCCAAGCAATGTTCATACACTACTGACATAGTACCTATTGATACTATACGATCGCGTTTGAAGCTGACTGAGTCGAGCCTCACGCTTTATCTCAGTACCGGCTGCAGCGAACCTCACACCCTATTCCGTGCCTGACTGAGACGAGCCTCACGTTCAGTTGACGATTCTTCATCTCTTGCTGAACGTACTCTTCTGGCATTCACCGTACTACAACCTATGTTCGAACGACGATGTCTTCAGATATGACTTTATAATTTATGTACAAAATTTACTCAGCTCTATATGATTACCTAAGCACAAATTGCCATATTTTTTGTACATATGTGGCGCGGTATAAAAAATATCTAAATACTTACCATCTAGAGAAAAAGATAAGTAATTTGTAATACTTCAAGTTAAACTACGATTTCATTTTAATTAAACATACTTAAAAAATAATTTACTATTCGTGCGACTAAAAACAAAAGATAATCAACAATCATCAACAACAAAAGAGACCTATTATATTAAGTTCTTTTTCTGGGCTTACATACCTCACCTTAAATTACGGTTTTTGGAAATAATTTTCCCTATATTAAATTGATTTAACTCTTAATTTTAACCAAGATCTTAATTATGGTTTTATTTAACCTAATCTTATCTAAACTTATGTGCTTATAATTAATATAAGTGCGATTTAAAAATTAACCTTAGAATATAATTTCATTTATATTTTAAAACTACTATTATACAAATATTTATTGTTACGTACTTATAATTACTGATACGTTGTCGCACTAAAAAGCACGTTTTCATTAAGTACTGTTAGTTTCCTCGCTAGAGAGCTGCGAGAACCGCGGAAACCGACGCGCTGTTTAAAGGAACGCTCCCGCCAGCCGGGCCTACCGGTACCACCGCAAACGCTACGTCCCGCAATTTTTTAGTCTGTAATATCTTCGAAAATATTCATTTAAATCATATTTTGTAAGGGGCCATATATATATTTATAAAATCAACAACGTATTTAAGGTATTTAATTTGATAAGAATTAATGCTGTATTGATTAAAATCGCTTCGAAAATTAACCATTATTTGTCGTAAACAGTAAGTGACAAAAAAATATTATTGTGGGATATCCTGAAGAGATATATATATACTATCGCAGAGTTTTATCTAGACCTTTTCAATGTGTACAATACTTAGTAAGCGGGAAAAAATGTTATTATTTACATCACATTAGAAACCTTTAATATAACAGTATTTTCCCACTATTTGATGGACGTTATTATACATATAAACCTTCCTCTTCAATCACTCTATTAACAAAAACCGTATCAAAATCCGTTACGTAGTTTTAAAGATTTAAGCTACATAGGGATACAGGGACAAAGAAAGCGAATTTGTTTTATACTATGCATTGATTGATAATGTGGTTTGTTTAATTAAAATACGTACATAATTCAAACTCGTGGCCAAATGTTTTGAAAAGTCGATTGCCAAGTGAATTCAGATACGTTGCTTTTAATTTATTCGTTCGTTTACATTTTTTTCTCTTTGTATGTAGTGTTTTAATTAACTCTGATAAATTTCCCGGGGATTTCGTATAGATTAGATTCAAATCACCTCGGTGACGAGATTAACAATTTTCGTTTTTGTTTGGCAAAATCTTACCAAATCCCGTAGCTTAGTGAGATATTCTATGAATGCTTGTTATTTATGATATTATACTCGTACCTCGCTATATGGCCGCTCGGTATACGTCATTTCGCTATAAGGGCAAAAAGATTTTGTATGGATGTAAGCCTCACAGTAAAAATATCCAGTGAGAACTCTGTAACCTTATATTTTGAAATTTTCTTTTGATCCATACATTGAACAGTCTTTTCGTGTTTTTTTATACCCTCAACTGGGTATATTAAGTTTGCCAAGAAGTTTGTCACACCCAGAAGGAAACGTCGGCGAGCCTATAAAATATATACATAAATGATCAGCAAGCGCATACAAACTAGTCTAAGCTATCGATCTAAAATTTTGCACCTGTCCTATTCTAACTAAGAAGATATTCATTTGTCGGAACGGCCGATATCGGACCACTATAGCATAGCTGGCATACAAACTGAACAATCGGAATCAAGTGCTTGTATAAAAACTCTTTTATTGGAGATATATCTTCACGAAATTTGGCATAAGTTTTTTTTTAAGCCAACAATGTAATTTTCGAAGAATTTGTTTAGATTGGATCACTATAGCATATAACTGCCAGACAAACTAAACGATCAGAATCAAGTGCTTGCGAGGTATCTTCACGAAATTTCGCATGGGTTATTATTTAATGCAAAAATGCAATCTCCGAAGAAATTGTATAGATCAAATGGCTATAGCTTATGGATGGCAGCCAACTAACTGGACGATCGGAGTAAAGTGCTTGCATGGAAAACTTTTTTATTTGACGAGGTATCTTCACGAAATCAGGCACGAGTTGTTGTTAAAGGCAACAATGTTTTCTCCGCAGAAATCCGCAGAGCACTTTATCATATAGCTGCCATACAAATTGAATGATCGAATGAAGTTCTTGTAAGGAGCCTTTGCATTTGTGAAGGGTATTATAGCAACCGAAGATAACGTTTTTTCTTGTTTTGTATGATACGTGTAAGGAGAAAGTGGTGAGAGTTGTCATGCCGCCTACGGCGTTTGAAAACCTAGTATTTCTCTAGTTTTTAAACACTTTTGGCTGGCAGGTTACCTCTGTCTTGTAGGGATTGTTTTGCTTCGCTAATGTTCCAGATAAAAATATCGTTGTCTTGCTGCTAGTTGTATAGGATGAAGTATTGTTGAGAACTGCAAATGCGGTGATATGTCATATAAAACCATTCAAAAACTGTATTTAATCTATACTGACATATGTATATATAAATGATAACTACCGACAGCAAGGAATTAGAGAGCTTGTGGTAATGTTCCTTCATCTCATTTAGTAAAAAACAAAAAGATTCCTCATTTAAGCGAAAATTGTTATTTAAAATCCATTTAATTGTCAATAAAACTTCGGTTTACTTGGTATTAGGAAGTTCCAATGGATTTGAGTGATTATGAAGCCTTTTTCGTATCATTTTTGGCCCCAACATTTTTGTCATCGTAATAAAAATCGAAATTAATATCCATTTTAATAACTATGGCATAGCTGATTCGAATATAGAACATAGGTTTTTCTAAAAGTAGAACATCTAATCAGATGCTTAGACAACAATGACAATTAGAATTTTCCGGATGACTGATTGTCCGTCCGTCCGTGCAAGCAATAATCAGTATTGCCAGAAGTGAAGATTTATCTTCAAAATTAAGATTTTTTTAATAAAAATATCATCAAAATCTTAAAGTGAAGATCTTAAAACGAAATCAAAAATTCATACAAAAAATTTTCACTATTAAGATATTTGGCAATACTCTAAGTTTTTCTGTGTAGTTGATATACAAATTCACCACATTTGTCAGCTATTTGATTTTGCACATGCGAAACCAGAATAGCTAGATGTCGGCAAACCCTTGATTTCTTTGAATGCGAAACATACATATATTCAAGTGATAGTCTTTAAGATTCAAGTTATAGATTGTGTATGGAGAGAATTATGTAAAATTAACTTTAAAAAATGTGGGTTTAAGTCTCAAATGGATCTTAAGAAGTTCTGGACTATGCACCAATGCAACGCTCATCAGACATACTGTAAGTCAGTATAAACCATCAAAGTATGAAGGGACATCTGTAGTTTAAACATTTAAAAAAGTGAGCGTGTCCTGCCCTAAATCTGAATCAAGCAAACTTGCTGAAATATACTTGTATGTATATTCTTATATAACGAATATGTTAAAAATAAATAAGTCAAAAACCTTAAATTCCAAAGCCCTGATGGTGTTTAAGGGTTTCTGTTTGTGGCATCGCCGACCTTCCATACCAATTAAATTTGATGGTGCATAACGTTAAGCTGTTATTCTTATTTTACAGTGAGAAAATGGACGAAATCGGACTGCAACCACGCCTACTTCCCATAAATAAAAACTTTAACTTCCATCTGATTGTTTTACTTTACAGCATACATTAATTTCAAGCACCACTGAAGATATCGAAGTAAAACTTCCACAAATAGTACCTTTAAGGTATGTCACGTCCAAAAATTGTCAAAATCAGATCACAATTGTTCAAGCCTCCAAATATAGAATATGTACAATAGACCCCAGTAACTCTGGGTGACCTTTAAATGAAAATATCGGCGAAACATGCTATTGAATTCTTGAGAGAACCTTTTCTCGATAATAATGTGCGCTTGTGTCAAAAATTAGTAAAATCGAGCCAATACTTTACGAGAGATTATCATCTTCCGCAGACAATTGAGTTTTCTGCTCTCATTTATCGAATACTATCAACTCTTATGATAGTATTGTCAACATTAACCAACTTCAAAGGTTGAGTAAATGCACAAAAGTTGAGTAATTCTACGACAAACGTATAAAAATAATTCAATTTCACTAAGCATGGCTACTTTAAATTCTGTTGAACGACATTGTTTTTAAACCGTTATGTTTCCAAATACTTTGCAGAGTGTTTCATTATGTTTCATTGAGTTACAAAGCTAATTAGAAAAAATATTTGCCTTAAAATAATCAAACTTTAACTGCTAATACCTTTTACTTTTAAGGTTTACGAAAAAATCGTACGACACATTTTTATAGAGCATTCAATTTCCTGCAAAATCTATGAAACGAGATATTAGGTAAAGTAAAAAGTTCGTTTGGTTTTTATCTAAGAGATGGCGTTATTGTCCATAGTATTAGTGTTACGTGTCGCATCATGTCATACTTTACGGCGCTGAAAACGTGTTTATTCGCGCTCAGTACGTTGTGAGCGCTCGTCAAAGATGGACACCAACAAAGAGAAAATTCGCTATATTTTACAATTTTTCTTCGATCAAAGCGAAAAAGCAGCCAAAGCGGCTGAAAACATTAATTTAGTTTATGGGCCCGATACTGTAAACGAACGTGTAACACAAAAGTGATTTGCTAGGTTCCGTTCCGGTAATTTCGATGTCAAAGATGCACCACGCGTCGGGAGGCCTGTCGTCGAAAATTGCGATAAAATCATGGAAATAGTGGAAACAGGCCGTCACGTGAGCTCTTATTTAATTGCTGAGGAACTAACGATAAGCCAGAAAACCGTTGGAACCATTTGCATAACCTTGGATTCAAAAAGAAGCTCGGTGTATGGGTGCCACACGAACTAACGCAAAAAAACATGATGGACCGAATTTCCATCTGCGAATCGCTGCTGAATCGCAACAAAATCGACCCGTTTCTGAAGCGAATTGTGACTGGCGATGAAAAATGGGTCACTTACAACAACATCGAGCGCAAACGGTCGTGGTCAAAGCTCGGGGAAGCGGCCCAGACGGTGGCCAAGACGGGCCATCCATCTTTGATCAACAGAGGCCCAATCGTATTCCATCAGGACAACGCCAGGTCACACAGGTCTTTGGTGACGCGCCAGAAGCACCGGGAGCTCGGATGGGAGGTCCTAATGCGCCCACCTTATAGTCCGGACCTGGCACCAAGTGATAACCATCTTTTCCTGTCCATGGCGAACGCGCTTAATGGTGAGAAGTTAGCCTCAAAAGAGGCCTGTGAAAATTGGCTCTCCGAGTTTGCCAATAGGGACGCAGCCTTCTACGAGAGGGGTATAATGAAGTTGGCATCTCTTTGGCAACAAGTTTATCAACAAAACGGCACATATTTGACTTAAATCGGACAAATGCACACAAAGTTATCATCTTTTGAAAAATCAATAAAAAACCGAACGAGCTTTTTACTTTACTTATTATTTTTTCAAGTACTTGGAAGGGAGGTTAAAATTTTTCTATCTGATAATAAGAAAAAAAATAGGAAACTGTAAAACGGAAACCACTAGAGGTGTCTAGGAACCTATTTTGCAGAGTATCGAATGAAAAAAAATATTCGATTTTTTGACCCACCCTAATATAGAGTTATATTGTATATATACCTGTATGGTATATATAATATGTATAAATGATTAGGAGTTAAAATTCGGGTGACTGTCTGTCTGTTTGCGCAAGCGATAACTTCAGTAAAAATTGGGATATCGTGATGAAATAAATGTACACGTATACCTTGGTGAAATGGAGTGGGCGGTATGGGAGATGGGCGTAAACGAACCAATGCTACGCCTACAAAATGTTATTAAACTTAAACTTATTAAGTATCATAACTAACCAACAAATTCAGATACAAACCTGTCATCGTATTCGTGAGGATCACCTGTTGACTAGAAAAGTGGACGTGGCCTCGTCCTCTAAAATACACAGGCACCCTATCTGCGCTGCAATCCGGTCCTGCGAACTTGAATAGTTTGAACGCCATGTGTTAGACTAGGCTGCGCAATCTCTTGCAGCACTTCAAGAGATATCTCTTCAGGGGATATAGTACTCAGACCGAAAGCATCACGGAAGTAGCAAATTGGCGAAGGCCGACTTTGCGTGTCTCAGAGTAACTCGATCTCTTCGGCTGCTATGGGTGGCGTTGTCCCAACACCGGACCGCATTGGGAAGTAACGGTGGCCTTATCGCGTCATGGGTAACTACTACTACTAAACGTTGACCGGACGGCTTGCCACGTCGAGCCCACGGTCGTAAGAACAAGATGAATAACAACCACAACCAACAACACAACAATGCAACAACAACAGCGAACGGGCAAGGACAAGGCCAATAAAACAAGTCCCGGTGCAGGTAAGGGAGGTTCAGGGGCTAAACAGAAGTTCAACTTCTTGGACACCCTGTCGCAGAGGACGATGAACCTCATCGAGGATCACCTGCTCGGACTTGGGTGACTCGCAACGGGCATCTAACGAGGGGGCTCGCAAACGGAAACGGAAGAGGGGAGGCAGACTACCCCCTCTACCACCAGCTGGCAGTTCAGGCGGACAGGATGATCCCAGGAGGAAAGGCATGAGTGGTGCCAGCCTTGAATGGTACCTGAGGCACATCCAGGAGGGAAGAGCCCCTCAGAGATGCGGAAGGGTGGTAATACTGCGACCAGTAGTAAACGGAGTACAAGAACCGCCTAACACCAAGGGGCAGAAAGGCAGCAATGCACAGGGGACCGGAGGAAACGACTCCGCCCCGAACCCTCCCCGAGTGGAGGGAGGACAGCGCAGATATGCGGATGCCCTTAAAGACATTTGTATGGCTGTGCTGCTGTTAAACTACCCGGCGGAGAAACTGGGGTCGGAGAAGCTTACTGTGCTTCACGACCTACTCATGGAAGACATATTCAGAGGGTCTGGATATGCAGCCTCCTTCCATGGAGTTTACATCAAAGGAGCCATGCTGCAGGTGAACTGCAAGGACGAGAGGTCTGCTAGCTGGATGAGGGAAATCGCTCCCAACCTGGCAGGCTGGAAAGGCCCCGTCCTCAAAAAAGTGAGACGACATATCGCCCATGCATAGCATGACGGTGTTCCTCCGCATGTGCGTAGGTAAGCCGTATGAGTTTGCTCTCGGGCTCATTAAATACCAGAACGAGTTCCTTAGTATATCGGCCTGGCGTAGTCACCAGAAAGGTCGAGGATGCAGGGTGGAGGCTCAATCTCTGCATCGATGACGAATCTTATAAATTCGTCAGGAGGGCGAGCATCCGCCTAAACTACAGGTTCAGCTCGGTGGTCCTGAGGCCATATAGACCTAAGACGGCCACCGAAAGCGAAACTGGAGAGAAGATGCTGGTAGATGAGGTTGCGATTCAACCCGGCACTAGTACGTCGGAGCAGGCAGCAACTACGGAGACCACGGTGAAAGTCCCTACGAAGAAGGCTGGCGAACAAAGAGGGGAGCTACCCTCCACGAAAGAGCTTCGCGAGGAACTCATGGACCTGGCAGTTGGCAAGACGGCAAAGGTGGGACCTATACGTGTAGCACAGAGGAAAGAGCCATGGCTCTTCTAATTGCGCCCTTCCCGGAGGCAATTCAAGAAGACCAGATTTGACCTATGGTCGAACGAAAGCCATCTCGATTAGATTGGACAGTCGCAAAACAGCTCTTCACTACAGACTCCATCAAGTGGGCTTTGGCCGGCTTTGAAAAATATAAGTCCCCGGGTGCGAATGGCATCCTTCCAGCGTTTCTGCAACAGGGGGAGCAAGTGCTACTGCCCCACCTTGTTCGGCTGATGGGGGAAAGCCTAGCGCTGGCATATATCCCAGAACCTTGGCGCACTGAAAAACTGATCTTCATACCCATGGTATAAAGGAAAGACTATTCGTTGACAAAATCCTTTAGGCCAATAAGACTACCTCATTTCCTACTTACAAGTAATGTAAGGTGCTTGCACCCTCAGCATAGAAGAGCTGAACAGCCTATCAAGCCACAATAGAATGCACCTCATCTGGGTGCCTGCTCACAGGCGTATAGCAGGAAATGAACTGGCTGACGAGTTGGCCCGCTCTGCAGCCTCCAAAAGTGGTAGGACCAGAACCGTGCATAGCGGTTAGTCCACACACCACTAAAGTGTTGCTCCGTAAAGAGGAAGGAGCAGGCAGGGATAGACATTGGCAACATCTCTAGGGTATGCGCCATGCCAGGTTGCTGAAGGAG
The DNA here is from genome assembly GCF_042242935.1 of Bactrocera oleae. Lineage (NCBI taxonomy): Eukaryota > Metazoa > Arthropoda > Insecta > Diptera > Tephritidae > Bactrocera > Bactrocera oleae. The sequence goes on from NC_091537.1 coordinate 44,472,817, forward strand.
TTTCAAACCGTAATCAATCTCCCGAGAAATAAATTCCGGCTACTTGTCGCGTTCTACACCGGACATTGCAGGCTCCACAAGCATTTATTTAACATGGGCTTAGTCTCTTCTGCAAACTGCCGGTTCTGTGACATGGAGTCGGAAACCCCAGAACATCTGCTAGACATGGACTGCTGTGCAGTCTGCAGGCGCAGAGTTAAGGCCCTGAGATCCATGTTTCCAAACAAGGATCACATCGCTTCATTAGCACCTAGCAGTATATTGGATTCCATCAATATGCTGGGACTATGAGTCGTTGTGACCTAGGGGAGGGCACAATAGACCATAGGTCGCGGTGCATACCTCTATCCTTATCTAAGAGAGAGTCATGGCCATTGAATTGAATTTTAACCCGATCGTCATGTCTCTTTAGATTGGACAAAGCCTTGACAGTACTCCAGAGATTACTTACACCGATTTAGTGGTTACAGGACTTCAAGTACTCTTAAATGAAATCCCTTATACCAGGATCACAGAGATCGGCGTGGCTTAAAGTGTTGTGTTCATTTGATTCGACAGCTGCTCCTTCTGAGAATTTGGAGAGGAGATGCGTGATTCTTTCGGCCAGAGCGAAGGGAGTGGTAGTAGCTGCAATTACCTTGCAGAATTGCAGTTCGCAAACGATTACGTCTGTTGGAATGGGTAGTCCGGTAAAGATGTTATCGGTAAGTTCTGTAAAGCTGACCAATTTAGCTTTGCGGTTGTCGACAAAACTAAAGTCGAAAGGTTTCTCGATCGAGACTAGAGCAGATAGTCAGAGTTAGCAAAGGTAGCCAGGTTACGCTATTTATCAGACCACAGCTAGGGATGGTAATATCAGACGATATTACATAACTTTGGTGGGGGCTTCGTCATTCATATTTTAGTGTCAATGAACCAACGCCTCTCAGCTCTCGCAATATACTGTCCACCGAGGCACAAAATTCTCGTTGATGAGTATATAGAACTTTTCAACATGCACACCCACAAATTCGAATCTGCAGGGTATCGCGCCTAACGACTTCAAAAGGCCGAGATTTATTCCAGGATGTGAGTTTGTATCGACTGGAAATACAACCTACCGGTCAAAGAAAAGCAACAAAATACGCGTTGTAATAGACATCTTCATTACTAGGAAAGTATTCTGAAATTTCATAGAAATAGAAAGGGGGCTAGATCTAAGATTTGATTACTCCCCAATACATTTAACACTTAGTGTTAAGTCATTAAGTCATTAACAAAATTTTAAGCTGTACAATAAAATAAATACGGACTGTACTTCGTTCAAACAAGTACTTTAGACTAAACTAAACTCTTCATAAATCACAACATTCGAGCAACTAGAGCTAGAAGTTGACAAATTTACAAAAAAAAATTCAACAAGCTGCTTGGAGTAATATTCCGAAAAAATGCGAAAAATTATTGGTTCAAATTATCCTAAAGAAATAAAAAGCCTCCTAACCAGAAAAAGAAATTTATGACGGAAATGGCAAAAAAACACGCTCAGCACTTCACAAAATCAACCCTAATAGAGCAACAGCTGAATTAAGTGGAGAAATCGCTCATATTGAGGATGAGTCAATACACAAATCCTTATCTCAACTATCAGCTGACAAAAAAGATGATTACTCGCTCTAGAAAAATACGAAATATCTTAAGGATCAAACATGCTACTTTGCGCCATTAAAAATTAACAGCGATACATGGGCTAGAAGTGATTATGATAAAGCAAATGCATTTGCTACACACCCAGCTGAAACATTTCGGCCAAATGAGAGTAGTGAAATGGAATTCCTCAGTAATGGTCAACCAGATCATGCAATAATCCCCGCAATCTCAATTTTTGTGAAATGAAATTAAAAGGCTTAAAGTTGAGAAAGTACTAGGATTTGAACTTGTAACGGCAGAAGTATTAAAGCAGTTACCATACATAATAATTTTACTAAAGCTCAACTATCTTTTAAATTCATAAATTCGTCCGACACATTTTTTAAATGTTTGGAAAGTTATTGATGTTTTCATGATTCCTAAACCGGGAAAGGAACTTTTTATAGTCTCGTCATTCAGACTACTTTCGTTACTTCCACAAATCTCAAAATTTTTTGGAAAATTAATTCTGAAAAAGCTTAAACCTATTCCAGTTCTGTTTCAGAAACAAGCATTCAACAATAGAACAAATTCATAGAATTCATAGAAATCGTTGGAGGAGGTAAAATTGTGCTCAGCTCAGACTCAATACTATGCATCGAAATCCCTTGGACGAAGAAATGGAGAATATAACTAAACGGTGGAAATTCGATTCATAAAGATTTTACGTATAAACGTATCAATGCTTGTTGATGTATGTATACCATATGTCAATACAGCCAAATATCTTGGCATTATGCTCGATGTTGAATTGGGCCGATTGGGCGAAGCTCAAACCTGGCCATACATAGCCAATTACTCTTATACAAACAAATTATTAAGCCGATATGATCATATTGTGCGCAACTATGGGGTTAAGAGGTATTGTTAAGGTTCGTTGGGACATCAGAACTGCTGATATTCATCATGACCTAAAAGTAAATAAAGCTTTTACAAAACGCAATCGTTCAAATCCGAACAAAATAAACATACGTCATGCAACAAGAGGGCATAAATTACAATCTTGCGAGAAGTTTAAAAACTTAAAAGTTAACGAACTGGCTAAATGAATTCAGCTTTCCGCCCTAATGTCAACAACACCGCACAACACACTACTCACACTCAACACATCACTTATAAGACACTACAGTCGCTTACTACAAAGACTTAATGAACATGTGAATGAGAAAGCGAGAAAGTTCCTCTTAGACTCATGTCTCCCTAGCCAATACCAAAGAATTAAAAATTTATTTGTTATCTTTGTAAGTTATAATATTAAAATCAAACTCCTCGTTAGTTTATAAAACTAGTTATAGTGCTATCAACATTGTTATCGTTTCAAAAATGTTTGTAATATAATATAAAAAAGTTCAGTGTGCAGAGTGTCGTGTCGATCGTTCCACAGGCAGAAATGCTCGGGAACGCGAGCCCCAGGGCGTAGTGGAAAATCCGAAATTTTAAATTCATACAAATCAAGTAGCAATAAAGATATCGGAATATAAATTTGTACACTTAGTGCATTTAAGATATGACATTTCAGGCCAAAAAATTCTAAAGATCGAATGATAACTTTGCAAGGTTTGGCTGTCTGACGACGCACCTATAGGCTTATAGGAGGCCCATTGTGATACCACCGGGACTAATGTTCCCTTACTCTATTGTCTCCTCTTTGAACCAACCTGTGCTTCTGATGAAGTTCATCAGTATAAATAAATGTATATGAGATACGTTGTCAAGGAACCCTCGACAGTTTTACAGTCTCCTCTTCTTCTACCTCCTGACTGCTTCTAAAATAGTCACTGTAAGGTACGCCTAGCCTGCTGGGATGTCTACCAATTAGACAGTGACCTGTTAGTACTCCTATTCGTGTTCTTATGTCATTCCCTTTGAATTTGAATCGACGGTTTGTGCGGCTCATGCTCCATTCCTGCCACGTTTGTCTACTAGTTGAGAAAGTTAGTGATTGTCTCCACCGAGACTCAGCTAGATTTATAACATGTTTGCTAATTAAATGTTTACAACTTGCCATAGGCATACAAATTCCTTCTTTTTCAGAGGCTAATTGTACAAGTAGTGTGGTGTCTGTTCTGGCTAGTTCACCTGCTTTGCAGTTACCAGGAATATCAGTATACCCTGGAACCCACTGCAGATTTATCATGAAGTAGGATGTTAAATCTTCTAATAGCTCAAGACATTCTTTGACTTGAGTGATTTCAAGGCTGCTTGGCTATATAATAATATATATATATATGCTCCTTGTTGTGAGCACACTTTTTGTTAATATTACAATGCTCTCTTTGATTGCTGTGATCTCCGCCTGGCAAACACTGTAATGGTCTGGTAACCGGAAGGCGATTTTGGTGTCTAATGTTGCGGAAAAGAAACCACCTCCCACTCGATTATCTAGTTTGGATCCATCCGTGTAGATGCTAATCCCTGCATTCCTGTCCACTTTCTCACTCTTTCGTGAGGAAGCCAATATTGACTTCGCCGCCACTTTTGTATTACTGGTCACCATACCTAAACGCTGTATGTCATGATTGGTCTAACAACTATTGTGTAGGGCCAATAAGCTATCCGAGACGATATTTTTTATTTATATATATTTTTTTAATGAAGTTCAGAAGGAATTTTTTCCCAATAATTGGCTATCTTTTTCTGGTGACAATATGTAGTCAATACTATCTCTAGCCCCGATTAGGTATATGGGTATTACAATTAGTATTTCAAACTTCCAGTTGATTTTGTACTAAATACATCAATGTGTAAGATATCTTAAGATCATTACGTGAATGTGAAATATTTGATATACGACACTTAAAGGATGATGGAATCTGGATTTTCTACGAGTCCCAATATACTCAATATAGCATTTTCGAACTGACTTTACACAGTTCTGTCTGTTTACCCGTCCGTCCATGTAAGCTTTAACTTGGATCATAGGTGGCAACACTTCAAGCTGTAATTTTTTGGCTGTGAACTTTTGTGCCTTTTATTTTACAAAGTCCTTAATTCTAATTGATTTTTATTAGTAATTTAATTGAATAAGTATAACTGTTCTTAAGTTTTGTGCATTATCATAAAGTTTAAATTTTCGAATTTTTGGTGCCGAGTCAACTTTTGGTGCATTTTGTTTTATTTTATTTTATTTTCCCTCTTTATTAAGATAAATACTACTACTAATAGATCTACTTCTTTATTCACACCTGTGTTGCGAGTCAGATCGCTACGTTTCAAGCTGGCTTTGTGAGGGGCTAATAAATGTGCTGGACTGACAGGTAGAATCTTAGATTCTATTCTCGACTGTAATGGATTGCGTTGGTTTTGTTTAAATTGTAAATCTATTGAAATCGATCTAATTAAAGTTTATAGGCAGATACGCAATGACTTTAACGAAATCGGTCGAGATCTTGAAACCCTCACCGGAAGAGTCAGGCACTACGAAAAATTTTTCAAATCTTTTAAGTGCCTGAATGATTCTCACGAATCCTACAAACCTGCTCCTACGCGTAAACGTCTTTCCGATTAGGTAACACTCAGTTCTTCTGTACAGAAGACTACGTCTATCTATAATTGGATTTACAGAAACATGGTTAAAACCTCACATTTTTGATAATGAGATTTTATACAGCGAATTTCAAATATTTAGATGTGATCGACTAAACAGAATAGGTGGAGGTGTTCTATTTGCCGCGCATTCTTTAATCCCATCAGAAGATGATCTTGTTCCAGGAACCGACTCAGTTGAATTTAAATGTATTAGAGTCTATGTTAGTGTTTGCTTCATTTATTTAACCCTATCTTATATACCACCTCATTCGGACTTATCTGTATACACACATGCAGCATGCTTTTTTAATAAATAGCGCTACTTCGATAGCAAATAATGCAGATTCAATATTTAATTTTAGGAGATTTTAATTTACCGTGTGCTTTGTTACCGTGGAAAGCTTTTGATGACTATATTGTACCGATTTGCAATTGGTCATGTTTTAATGAGTTTTTAAAAAATGTCCGAGTTGGGTCTGAACCAATTTGATTCCGAATAAATTTGGTAAATGCTTAGTTTTAGACGTTTAGTTACGGCGCAGACATGATGGCCGCATGCTTCCTAAAAAATAGTACCAAATATATTTATTCTCAAAAACGGACGACGTAAAGCTTTTTAAATCATACACTTTAACTTAGGAAAGGTGTCTGCTGCAAGCAGACTTAAACAATTTAATTGCATTATGTGATAGAAATGATTTGCCATTAAATCTCAATAAATGTAAGACTATGTGCTTTTCCCGTAGATCTCTGCACCCCTCTCCTTATGCAATGCAGCACCGTAGTCTAGAGCAAGTTTTTAACTATGTTGATGATACCATGGTCTTGAAAGCAAAAACTGTTTTCAGTTTCATTAAACGTCGGTCTAAAGAATTTAGGGATCCATATATTACTAAAACATTTTATACAACTTTGGTTAGAGCTATATTGGAATATGGCTCTGTTGTATGGCCTAGCCACCAAATCCATTCTGACAAGATATAGTCTGTTGAATAATAAATTTTTACTTTTCGCCTTAAGGCATTTCCGATAGGATTCTAGAATAAATCTGAAATTAGATTTAATATCACGGTTCGCTTGTCGAGGCAGCTTAGAGCTTTAGGATTAAAATCCTGAAGATCAAATTTCGAACTAAACGAGCTATTCCGCCGTATATGTCATGATATTAATTCTCATTCCAGCGCATTTCACTTATCTGACTCACTTTTCAAAATTAAAAAGACTTTATTGTTTTCTCTTAATAAATGAAAATGTAACAATTTATTATATCGTAACTATAAATCGTAGCTGTTGAAAATTTTTGTTTCTGTAGCTGAGCAGTTTTAGATCTTAACACTTAAAAAACTCACTTGCCTTTTCTGACTCGGCTAATTCCGCAAGTATGCGAATTGCGTCCCCGCGTCGGTTGGGCGGGTAATCGTTGGGTTATTATTATTATTAAAATTAAGCTATCACGATAAGACTTGGCACCTGTGTTCATTGGCAACCTTGTGGGTATTGGCATAGTAATATAATGTTTTATCCGGCACATCCAATAATCACAAGGATTGGGTAAGATTTTGCCAAACAAAAACGAAAATTGTTAATCTCGTCAGCGAGGTGATTTGAATCTCATCTACACGAAATCCCCGGGAAATTTATCAGGGTTAATTAAGACACTACATACAAAGGCAAAAAAATTTAAACGAACGAATAAATTAAAAGCAATGTATCTGAATTCACTTGGCAATCGACTTTCCGAAACATTTGCCCACGAGTTTGAATTATGTACGTATTTTAATTAAACAATCCACATTATCAATCAATGCATAATATAAAATAAATTCGCTTTCTTTGTCCCTATATCCCTATGTATGCTTAAATCTTTAAAACTACGTAACGGATTTTGATGCGGTTTTTTTTAATAGAGTGATTGAAGAGGAAGGTTTATATGTATAATAACGTCCATCAAATACTGTTATGTTAAAGGTTTCTAATGTGATGTCATAAATAATAACATTTTTTCCCGCTTACATTGCAAACGCAGGCTGAACCCTACGAGATTTATGAAAATAATGTACTAGGTATTGTACACATTGAAAAGGTCTAGAGAAAACTCCGCGATAGTATATATCTATCTCTCCAGGATATCCCACAATAATATTTTTTTGTCACTTACTGTTTACGACAAATAACGGCCAATTTTCGAAGCGATTTTAATCAATACAGCATTAATCCTTATCAAATGAAATACCTTAAATACGTTGTTGATTTTATAAAGATATATACGGCCCCTTACAAAATATGATTTAAATAAATATTTTCGAAGATATTACAGACTAAAAAATTGCGGGACGTAGCGTTTGCGGTGGTATCGGCCGGCCCGGCTGGCGGGAGCCTTTAAATAACGCGTCGGAGGCCGCGGTTCGCACAGCTCTAGCGAGGAAAATAACAGTACTTAATGAAAACGTACTTTTTAGTGCGACAACGTATCGGTAATTATAAGTACGTAACGATAAATATTTGTATGATAGTAGTTTAAAATATAAATGAAATTCTATTCTAAGGTTAATTTTTAAATCGCACTTATATTAATTATAAGCACATAAGTTTAGATAAGATTAGATTAAATAAAACCCTAATTAAGATATTGGTTAAAATTAAGAGTTAGATCAATTTAATATGGAGAAAATTATTTCCAAAAATCTTAATTTAAGATGAGGTATGTAAGCCCAGAAAAAGAACTTAATATAATAGGTCTCTTTATTATTGATGATTGTTGATTATCTTTTGTTTTTAGTCGCACGAATAGCAAATTATTTTTGAGGCATTTTTAATTAAAATAAAATCGTAGTGTAACTTGAAGTATTACAAATTACTTATCTTTTTCTTTAAATGGTAAGTATTTAGATATTTTTTACTGCGGCACATACCAATAATATGGCAATTTGTGCATAGGTAATCATATAGAACTGAGTAAATTTTGTACAGAAATTATAAAGTAATGCCTGAAAGACGTCGTCCTTCGAATACTAGTCGTAGTACAGTGAATGCCAGAAGAGTACGTTCGGGATAGAGATAGAGCTGAGAGAGAGAGAGAGATAATCTTCAGTAGAGCGTGAGGTTCGCCACAGCCGGGATCGAGATAGGCATTCGATTCAGAGGGACAGAGAATCGTCAGTAGAGCGTGAGGCTCGACTCAATCAGCTTCGGGATAGATAAGAAAGAGAGTTAAGAGAGAGAAATAGGAAATCTTTAGTAGAGCGTGGGATTCGCCGCATTCGTGATAGGGATAGACATCAAATACAGAGAGCAGCACGAGTTACCAATTTATGGGTAAATATAGAAAATTCTGCCATGAACTACGATCCTTCGATTTCTTACAAGGACGATCGTATAGTATCAATAGGTACTATGTCAGTAGTGTGTGAACAATGCTTGGCATTGAAATTTAAGGACGAATCGAATGGCATGGGGTGCTTACAAGGAAAATTATATTAGAAGAAATTCTCCCTCCATATAAACCACTTCCTTCTCTTCTTACGGGTGATGATCAGAAACCTAAACAATTCATGCGCAATATCGGATTTCAAGTGACCTCTTTTAATAGTAAGCAAGTCGTTGAGCGTGGGTTCATGCCTACATTTAAAATTCAAGGGCAAGTGTACCACTTAGCTGGAAGCTTGCTACCACTTCGACCCGATGATCACGGATTTCAGTAAATATATTTTATTGCAGATCCAGATACACTGCGATTGAGAGTGTTCCAGCAGATACTCCTGACTTTAGTAGTAGTGGTGATAGCTGACAGCAATTTGACAAAAGAGATATTGTATTGCATAGTCGTGATGATAATTTGCAAAACATTTTAGAGTTACACAGATCTTATAACAGCTTACAATATCCTTTAGTGCTATGTCGTGGAGAAAATGGTTATGCCATTAATATTACTCATGTTGACCAAATCGGTGGTACACCTCTGCGCATAACAGTGTCATGTATAAACCACTATTGCTACAGTATAATGAGAAGACGTCACAATTTCAACACTTTGTTTAGATATGGAATGTTAACAAACGAATACTTGGGAGATCAATTTGCGAAAAATTAATCTGAGAGATTGGTCTACATCTGCAATAATCAAACTAAATTGAGAGCCGAAAATTAATTTCATCTTCAGGATCCTTTACAGGCGAATGAACACCGCAACGGCAATGGGCAGTTGGTTATACCACCTTCATCATTGACAGGTGGACCTTGATAGTTACACATAAAATCATAAGATGCCATGACTATGGGGCCCATGTCAGCTAATACCACTAACTCAGATTTAACTAACAGTGCCGAATACACAAGAGAAACATGAAACGATCAACCGAGACTTTTAAAAATATAGCTCAAGATGAGCCGCGATTAAACATCGATCAGAAAAAGGTATTCAATGCAATTAAGGGAAATTGCTTTACCTTGATGCCCCAGGAGGTACAGGAAAAACATTTTTAATCAAACTGCTTTAAAGTGAAATCTACCGGAAAAATTGCGTTAGCTGTTGCGTCATCCGGCATTACCGCTACGCTTTCGGAAGGAGGCCGAACCGTACACTCTACATTCATGCTCCCGCTGAAAATCGCAACCAATGATAATAACAACGTCTGTAGTGTTTCTAAACAGAGCAATACAGGAAAATTGATGCGTGACTGCTCACTAATAGTCTGGGATGAAGCTACCATGTCAAACAGGACATCTGCGGAAGCACTGAATAGGACAATGCGCGATTTACGCAACAAAAAATTCACTTGTGTGTGGATGTACAATTCTCTTTTCAGGATATTTCCATCAAATCCTACCAGTTGTGACTCGAGGAACACGTGCTGACGAAATAAATGCTTCCCTAAAAAGATCCAACTTTTGGCTAATTGTCAATAAATTAGAGCTTAAAACTAATATGAGGGTTTCATCATCTTCACGTGGGAACAGGCTATTTTCAGGGATGCTGCTCAAAGTTGGCAATGACGAGTTAACACAAAAAGAGCGAAGTAATTACATACAAAACCTTTATGTTTTGATAGACAACATCTAAGAGTTAGTCAACAATGTCTATATTGACATTGATAACATAAGTTATAAGACAATATCTTGGTCTAAAGAAAGAGCGATTCTGTCAACCAACTAACGAAGAAGTAGATAAAGTTAATAACTTGATTCCTTCCAAGATTGATGCGTTGACGAAAATGTACTACTCGGTCGATACTGTTCTCAATTTGGAAGAATTTTTCCATATGTCCACCTCTTCTTTGTATTGTCAAATGACAAGAAAGCTGGGAACGTTGTATATAACAACATTCAGTAATATATTAATTGTTGTAAAAAATAAAATAAATTGGTAAAAATGTAAAAAGTAAATAAGTAAAAATGTAGTTTATGAATTTAGATATTCCAAAGATAGCAGGAAATCTTTATGGTATAGGGAAAGTAGAATTGTTTTACTCAAAATTTAACGCGTGGGGGCCACGGGCAGTAATGAATAAATCAAAACTACGGGATCGATTTTAATCATTTTTTCAGTGAGTGACATAGGCTTTATATTTTATACCCCTGCGAAGCCAGAGCGAACCGCTATGTTTTATATACAACGTTCACAGTTTTTCTGTAGTGTATTTAGTATCAGCATTGCACACGTGTAAAGCCGAGGCGAGTCGCTAGTACATAGTATAAAACAAAGTAGCTTTCTCTGTCTCTATATTCCTATGTATGCTTAAATAAATATTATATTTAAAACTACGCAACGAATTTTTTAATAGATAGAGTGATTGAAGTGGAAGGTTTATATGTATAATAACATCCAATAAATTGCCGAGAAATACTGTTATTTTTTCGGTTTCCAATGTGATGTCTTAAATAATTTTTTTCCGCTTACATTGCAAACGCAAGCTGTACTCTACGATATATATCAAAATAATGTACTAGGTTAGGTTAGGAGGTCGATCTTAAGAATGATCCCAACTTGGACAGCTTAAACGCCGGTCCGTTGTGGTATCTAAAAAACCCCTATAAGCTGAATCAAAAGACCCTTACAACTCGACAAAACGCTATGTGCCTATAACAAACTTGTTACGACGGCCAATGTCCATTTCGGCTAAGTATTCAGGTCCACCGAAAGTGTGATTGCCAAGATGTTTCAGTCTCAGCCTAGCGCAAGCCGGGCAATGGAGGAGAATGGGTCCGGATGTTTCCACCTCACCCCCCTTCATTCAACTTTGGCAACTGGAACTGGTTATTGGAGATCCAACTCGATCCCATTCCGATAAGAGCGGGGTAAGGGTGCCCCCTGGCTAACTCACCGGTCTTGCAGTTTCCAGCGATTCCGCTGTGACCAGGCACCCAAACGAGCCTAATATTGAAGTAGCCAGATGCTATTTCTAGTGGGGACAGACACTCTTGACTAGCTTTTTAGCAGTAAATAATATAATAAGTGTTGTACACATTGAAAAGGTCTACAGGAAACTCCGCAATGATATAAATATGTACATATGTATACATTTTACAGTATAATTTTTTTTTGACATTTACTTTTTACGGCAAATAATGGCTAATTTTCGAAACGTTTTTAACAAATACAGCATTATACAAACAAGGTACTGCGATTGATGGTTTCCCCGGAGTAAAAAAAACGGCTGCTCTTGGCAGAGTCTACGAGATTCATCCCAATAACAGCGCATGCTTTTATCTGAGAATATTACTGCATATTGTGAAAGGACCGATATCCTTCACACACCTTAGAACTGTAAAAAGTGTTTTTTACAGTACTTATCAAGTAGGATGCAAAGCTCTGGGGCTCTTGGAAGACGATTATGACTGTTGAAACACATTATCAGAAGCAGCTGTTTGTAGTTCAGCTACATCATTAAGATATTTATTTGTCGCCATAGTATCGTTTTGTCAAGTAACTGATTCTGCTAATCTATGAATTAAATTTCAAAAAAATATGGCCAGTGATATTCTGATCGGCAACGGCGAGATTTAAACTTAGATGATGTACAATATGATCAACACATATTGGACGAAGCATTATTTGAATTGAACAAAGTAGTGCAATTACTTTCGGGTAAATCTATCAAGGATTTTGGTCTACCGATGCCAGCTTATACTACTAACTCAGATTTAACTAACAGCGTCGAATACACAAGAGAAACATCATACAAAATCATCAAAAAAAATCAGAAAAAAGTATTTACTGCATCATATCAACAATTGATATAAGTGAAGGGAAATGGTTTTCCCTCATGCTCTAGGAGGTACAGGAAAAACATTTACAATCAATCTGCTTTAAAAAAAGTAAGACCTACTTTAAAACTTGCATTAGCTGTTGCGTCTCCCGCTGAAAATCGCCACCGATGACAATAACGTTATGTGTAGTGTTTCTAGACAGAGCAATACAGGAAAATTTATGCTCGACTGCTCATTAATAGTCTGGGACGAAGCTACCATGTCAAACAAGATGTCTGTGGAAGCACCGGATAGGACAATGCGCGATTTGCGCAACAAAATCACCTTGAGTGGATGTACAATTCTGTTCTCAATATATTTTTGCAAATCCTACCAGTTGTGACTCGAGGAACACGTGCTGACGAAATAAATGCTTCCCTAAACCTTTGGTGACATGTCAATAAATTAGAGCTTAAAACTAATATGAGGGTTTCATCATCTTCACGTGGGAACAGGCTATTTACAGAGATGGTGCTAAAAGTCGGCAATGGAGAGTTAACACAAAGTGAGGGAAGAATTAACCTAGAAAAGCTTTGTGTTTTGATAGACAACATCCAAGAGTTAGTCAACAATGTCTATCCTGGCATTGATAACACAAGTTATAGGACAATATCTTAGTTTAAAGATAGAGCAATTCTGTCACCAACTAACGAACAATTAGATAAGGTAAATAACTTGATTCTTTCAAAGATTGATGCGCCGACAAAAATATACTACTCAGTCGATACTGTTCTCGATTTGGAAGAAGAAGTTCATTTTCCTACAGAATTTCTAAACTCTTAGAATACCTCTTCACAAAATGGTGTTGAAAGTAGGTTGTCCTTTTAAATTATTAAGAAACATGAATCCACCTAAACTTTGCAATGGCACTCGTATGCTGGTAAAATCACTGAAAACTTTTTTAATAGAGTGCACAATACTCACAAAGACATCTTTTACAATGACTATTAATAAGTCGCAGGGACATACCTTCAACGTTGCAGGCTTAGATTTGAGCGTTGTATACATAATACAAGTATGTAAAAAGCAAATAAAAACAAAAAAGCATGAAATCTTTATGGTATAGGGAAAGGGGAATTATTTTACTCCAAATATAACACATGCGGGCTACGGGTAATAATGAATAAATCAAATTTACTGGATCGATTTGAATAATTTTTTTAGTGAGTGACATAGGCTATATATTTTATACCCGTGCGAAGCCGGAGTGGGCTGCTATATTTTTATATATAACGTTCACAGTTTTTCAGTAGTGTATTGAGAATCAGCATTGCACCCGAACGAAGATGGGCCGGGTCGCTAGTAACGCATATAATACCAATATTTATGTACATACTTTTATCAAACCTTAGATCTTGTTGAATTTGCTCCATATTGACTAGCCCGATTGCTATGCGCTTAAAGTAAAAAAAATGCGTTCATTATTTCCATTAATTCATCACTTTTATAACACAATATGGCTTTACAATGTTTTCTTTTAATAAATATTAAAGGATGTGAATATTTTAATGTCAAAAACAATCATCAATCTTCAACAGCAGTGAGGACAGTATAGATTGGTGAATATATATTTTACGTATTCTAATTACTTCAAATTTTTGATCGAAACATGGTATTAAGTGAAGAACTATAACTATAATAAAATTTGATGGAAATAATTCGGTGGGGATTATTTCTTTTGTTTGGTTATGTTAAGTTAAGTGGTCGATCGTAAAAAGAGGATTCCACATGGACAGCTATTAACTCCGGTCCGTTATCGCACTTAGAACTCCTATAAAAATTTGTCATAAAGACCTCATAAGCCAACATAGCGTCCGAGATATCACTGCCGAGATATATCTGCCTCAGTTTTGTAAAAGCTGGACAATGGAGGTGAAAATGACCGCATGTTTCCACCTCATCTTCTTCCAAACAACTTTGACAATTTGCGTCCGCCGACAATCTCCAGTTAGAACTCCTACGATTGATACAAGATGAACTTGGCTAAGGACAAACAGTTTAGTTGATTTCTTACGTTTTACTCTAGGCCAGGACCTGGTAGTCACACAGGAGCTGATCATCGACCAACGGTTGCAAAGCGCACGCAAGTTGCATAGGTCCAGTGCCAGAGCGCAAGATGACAATGGAGATCCGATTTTTACCTATTCCCATGTGAGCAGGGTACGGGTGACTAGCATGTCGGCTAAGCTAGTTTACAGTAATTCTACTGTGCCAAAGGCACCCAAACGAGTCTGATGATGAAGTAGCATTATGTTCCTTGACTAACATTGAGCGCAGAGTTAACGAGTTCAATGCCAATATCTGCTGTTAGATTAAATGCTTACCTCCCTGAAAGAAGCTTTCTATCAAGAATAAGCTCCAGGTATTTTACCTTAGCAACAAGTTAAGGCGCGAGCCTTGGCAATAGGGGAGAGGGACGTCTGGGATTTTGTACCTCCACTAAATAAAACCATTATTTTTTTATTTTGGTTTACAGCTAAGCCGCATCTATCGCCTACTTGGATACCACGCTGAGGTACTCGTGAGTTAGCTCGTAGACGGTACTTAGAAGAAAGAAACTAAAAGCAACGTCGTGTTACGCAGGCTGTCACCCGACAGACTCGTTTTTCGAGTTCTTAAGGTAGTTCATTACACCAAGAGCAATGGGGAAAGTATCCCACCATTGTGCACTACCACACACCGCTATGACTGTTCTGTCGCAGAGAAGAACGCTGAGGTTCGATTCCACCTCAAACTTTTCGAAGGCTTTGATCATTGCCTGTGAACGCACATTGCTGAATGCCCCCTCGACGTCGAAAAAGCTGCCTACAGAAAATTTCTTGTGCATAAGAGCTCTCTTCTGCCATGACACTACATCGTGTAGCGGTATCGATCGATCTGAATTTGCTGTAGGCATGCTGGGCGCTTAACCGTTTACCGGCAGTTTACAGTTGCGCCGGCATAATGCCATAAGTGACCGGAATCTTAAAGGGTTTCAATTCAGCCAGGTGACGTTCAACCGAAAGGCCCAAGAAGGCTGAAAAGTCCTCTCTAAACTCCCCTAGTGGTACTTCTTCAGCCAAGTGATTCGACGGAAAGTGATCATCTAGGAGTAGCTTCTACGATTGCTCTCTGCTCACGGTCCAATTACCATCAGCATTCCATAGATGAGCTAGTGGAGTAGCTTTTACCCAAGATTACGCCTAAGCCGTGAGGACTAATGACAGGTACACTTTCGCAGGCTCTCTTAGCTTTCTTCACCCAATCGTCTCCAGAGTAAATTCTACGGGGTTTGTTGAAAGGTCTTCTGCTCGAACATCTGATCTCTGTTAGCTCCGATATCCATCAAAGATGTTTCTTTTTCCTTTCTGAGTTTTCGAAGAACAGGAGCTCTCAAGAGTAGTCCTACACGCAAAGCCACGAAGACCTCGACGAGCCACACACGGTGATAAGATCGAGTCTCTGTTGGGTGCGGTTGGAAGAGCTGATCGAAGTTTCCTGCAATATAGGTCCCAATTTGTATTCCTGAAAGTTTTATAGGTTCTGCGTTCTGGGCGTAAAGCATCCAAACTGAATCGAGCGTCTCTGTGATCAGAGAGGGAATGGTCGTCTAGAACTTTCCATTCCGAAATTAAGGGTATAATATCCATAGATGGTAGTGTAACTTGAAGGACCTCCGTTCTGGTAGCAGTCAAAAGAGTGGGGAAGCTCCCTCTATTACAAAACGGAAGGTTTTCACTGCATTTAAATTCAAAAAGTGGCTCTCTTCTTGCATTTGTGTCCGAGCTTCTCCCGACGGAGTACCTGAAGTTGACATCCGAGTCACTTATCACGCCGTCTCTTCTTCATCTGGCCTCTACCAGAGCCCTCCTCAGAGATCCGAAGGTAGCTCCACCTCGTCGTCCTGCGGCATGTAGGCTGAGACAAGCCAGAGTTTTCCTGCACAGTTTTGCAGCTTAGTGGGAATGACATGTTCGTTGCTGAAATCAGGTAAAAGAAAGCTTTTAGTTCATTTCTGACAAACAAACCAATCTGGACGTCCAATTTTCGATGACTTTTTCCAACATTTGTGGCCGTATATCAGCAATAACACAGCGAATATTGTCTTCCAAATGGATAAAAGTTTGTGGCTTATGCGCAAAGACCAATGACTTTACATAACCCCACAGAAAGTAGTCTAGCGGTGTTAAATCACAAGATCTTGAAGGCCAATTCACATGTCCAAAACGTGAAACTAGGCGGTCACCAAACGTGTCTTTCAATAAATCGATTGTGGCACGAGCTGTGTGACATGTTGCGCCGTGGACATCATAGTTGTTCAATTCAGGAATGAAAAAGTGAGTAATTATGGCTCTATATCGTTCACCATTGACTGTAACGTTCTGGCCGTTTTTGAAGAAGTACGGACCACTGATTCCACCAGCTCATAAAGCGCACCAAACAATCAGTTTTTCTGGATGTAACGGTGTTTCGACATACACTTGAGCATTAGCTTCACTCCAAATGCGGCAGTTTTGGTTTGTTTCAACCAGAAGTCATAAAATGAATGTAGTGCGCGAAACGTATTCCGCACAGAACCATCATTGCACCATAAAAAATAAAATTGCACTATTGCAAGCATTGTTCAGGCGAGAGTCTATTCATGATGAATTGACAAACCAACCTGAGAATAAATCACTTGACAGCTGTTAAATCGGCCATCTTGAACAGTAATGCCACCTTAAAGTTCTATACCTCAAAAAAACACCCGTTATATAGTATGATAGTATGATCTGAAATTCGACGCTTTGACAGAAGAGACTAGATTTTAGTCTAAGCCGCATATCCCTAATAAATGAATTCCTGTCCTCTGGTTAACGTTTTCTACATCGACTCATTAAATATATTTATACAATATTAAATTTAGCCTCTTCGGTTGAGTTGATATCGCATGTATCTAATTTGAAGATGTTCTTGATATAATTTTGACTGACGCGAACTAAAATATGGCAATAAAATTAAGTCAAAGCTAGCTTATTCACCACTTCTTTGAATAATGAATGCTAAATTCTTTTGCAACATTTTTATACTCTCGCAACTTGTGGCTACAGAGTACAATAGCTTTGTATCACCTAAAACTATTCGAATTAAATATAGGGTTATATATACATAAATAACCAGGATGAAGAGACGAGTTGAAATCCGGGTGACTGTCTGTCCGTCCGTCCGTCTGTGCAAGCTGTAACTTCAGTAAAAATTGAGATATCTTTATGAAACTTTGTACACATGTTTCTTGGTACCGTGAGACGTTTGGTAGTGCAGATGAACGTCATCGGATCACTGCCACGCCTACAAACCGCCACTATTTAAAAACAAATAAATTGCCATGACTAAGCTCCACAATAAGGTACAAGTCTCTTATTAGGTATACAGGATCACATAAGGGAGGGGCATCTACAGTTTAAATTTTTTTTATGTGGGCGTGGTCCCGCCCCCTAATAAGTTTAATGGGTATATCTCCTATACCACTGAAGCTATAATAACAAAATTCACTGGGAACAAATGTTTTTAGCATCTCTATCGACGGTGTGAAAATCGGTGAAATCGGGTGACAACCCCGCCCACTCCCCACACTTTACTTTTAAAAACTACTAAAAGCGCGATAAATCAAGCACTAAACAAGCCAGAGACATTAATATTTATCTTTGGGATAGTATTAGATGATTTTATAGGAACCACGTTCAAAGTTAGATAGTGGGCGTGGCATCGCCCAATTTTAGGTGAAAACCCATATCTTGGGATCTGCCTAACCGATTTGAACCAAATTCGGTATATAATATTCTTTTCATATTTCTATGTTATATTACGAAAATGGTCAAAATCGGATTACAACCACGTCTATTTCCCATAGGAAAATTTAGATGATAATTTGTAGAGGATATTTTTATATATTTTGACTCCTTTCATTCGTTTGGATATGGGAACACTTATCATTTGTCAACATGAAACCCATTTGTTATGCAAATTGGTGCAAAAATATATAAAAATATAATATAATATATACAAAAGGGTTGTATTATAACAAATATTCACTGCTACCTTATCCACATATTTTACAAAGGAATCAAAAGAAATAAAGAAAACAGATAATACCCCAATGGCAACTAAATCCGATCACTGTAACACTTTTTATAAAGCATTGAATGAGGAGCAAAAAATTTTGTATGCGGAATTATTGTGAATGTTAGAAAAGGCTTATGGTAAATCTATTCTATCGAAACTCCAAATCTACGACCGGTACAAAGCCTTTAAGGATGATAACATCAAAAAGTGAAGGAAATCGTGCTCGAAAATCGTCATGCGAGTGTTAAAGAGCTAGCACATAAGCTTATCATCGGCCATGAAGCAGCTCTTTTTATTGTGACCGATTATTTGGGCATTAGACGCGTCAATGCTCGGCTTGTTCTAAAAGAGCTGACTTTTTTGCAAAAAGACCGAGCTGTAGTTGTGAACGATTTTAAGACCAAAAACTCGTTTAATACTGTCGAGCAACCGCCGTGTTCACCGGATTTGGCCCCTGAAACTTTCTGGTCTTAATGTAAATTCACACGTACTTTCAATACATAAAATTTCCCACAGCTATATCTATATATATTCTTGATCTGGATGATCCTCTATCGGCCCATACCTACTTTATCCCCGAAACCCTGGGAATTGATAATGTGTTAGTGATTTCCTGCCATTGGGGTATTAGCTGTTCTCTTTCTTTCTTTTGGTTCCTTTGTAAAATATGTGGATAAGGTAACAGTGAATATTTGTTATAATACAACCCTTTTGTTATTATATGAATAAAAGATATTTTTATATATTTTTGCACCAATGCGCATAACAAATGGGTTTCATGTTGACAAATGATAAGTGTTCCCATATCCAAACGAATGAAAGGAGTCAAAATATATAAAAGTATCCTCTACAAATTATTATCAGCTAAATTTTCCATTTTAATAAACGATAAAGGTTTTAGGGGTTATAAGGTTGTTTTATTGACTCTACTCGCTTCGTTTTGAGGTTTTTTTTTGGTTATATTTCCTTTCTGCATTAGTGGCCACCGGCCGCGATTCAAAAAATTAACCCTGGCCGATCCAACACCGAGCAAATATGAAAATAATTGATATAACATATATATGTAGAAACCATGTAGTGTATAATAAGTGCATAAAATAAAAGAAAAATTAACTATAAATTAACAAGGGCAAAATAAAATTAGTCGAATTTTCAACTTAAAATATTAAAGTTTCCGGAGGCAATAATTAGATATTATATATTCTCTATCTGGAGAGTCTCCTCTATCTAACCATATCACTTTTTACCCTGAAATCGTATGATGGTATACTCAAGTTTCCCCAAAAGAATTATTAATTATTTAATAATTACCAAAAAAAAGGTTTGCCTGTTGAAACCATTTACGATGGTTGAAACGCCAAAATTATACACAAAAAATTATACAAAATTGCGCTTTTGCCGGCTTCTATTATTAACTCTTCTTCTAGAAAATTGGTTTAGTCGCCTTTTCTATTTTAACATGTTACTATTTCGATATGCTTTTTCCTCTTTCTAACTTTAGGATTCCCTATTCAATTAGAAATGACAGTAAATGTAAATTGGATTTGTGACATGAGTTACCTTCGTCTTCCAGGGTGCTTATTCAACGAAATTGGGGATAAGTGTTATACATTTATATAAGAATAATAATTATATTAAAAACAATAATCAAAAACAAATGACCTTTGTAGTCCGTTCGTTTCAAAAATATTCAAATATGTTTTCATTATTGGTATTGAGTATAGCGTAACAATGTTGCGTAAGCTAATTTTAAACTACATTTTAGGAAAAAAATGTATCTACCGTATTTTATACTATAAACATATCGCAAATTCAACAAATAATTTATTGAAGGAGTCTATATATTTAAAAAAAAAAATATAAATAAAAATTTGTGATAAATTATAGGAAAAATTGGATCTATAACTATCCCTTGATATATCTTACAATGATAAATTTATTTAACATCTGAGCGGCTGTTTTACTTGGTTTCTTGGACCGCAGCTATCGATAAGCGTTTCCGTCTTTTATACGCAACTATCTCCTCGATCTTATTTTGGAGTCCGTTGCAGTTGAATTGTAGGATTCGCGTTTGTCGCGGGTGTCCGATTGTGATCCTGGGGGTGAGAGAGGTACGTGCAGGTGGTGGTTGTTGCAGCTGTAATATCCGCATAGGCGGTTGTCGCACTGTGGTGTTGTTTGGCGACGCCACTTGATGAGATTGAGTGGGCAGACTCCTATAGCATTGGGTAACATATGACGCACTCCTCTAACGTGTTGTGCGCAGGCCGGAACACGATAGAAAGTGACACCAGTTAGTGCAGGAATTGCACTTAACTGATGTGACGTTCCGGCGTATTACGGACTGACATACGGAACAGACCGTAAGAGCAACCAGGAGTTGCTGAGTGGTTCTCGCACGCGGATTGGAGGGGGGATTGGTCAGACTGGAAGTCATGCAGCCTAGAGCTCCTTAGAGCCGTAGAGGTCCTCTCTTGGCCACTGGACTGGAGTGGCGGCGCAGCGCGCGAAAATGGTGCAGATTGCACAGCCGTTAAGGCTGTTGTCGCAGTATTGCGTTGGCAGCATGGGGCCACGTAACTTGTGGTCCACTCCCTATGTGTCTTAAGGCCTGGGCAGGTCGTGAAATTTTGTACAACGATCCGACAAGGGAACTAATCTTGTACAACAACAGATGGAAAATGAGATCATCTTGATAGCACATAAGCAAGGGAATTTTTCAATTAAAAAGACTTGTGATTGCGTAGGAAAATACTATTACATTCAAGGGTTCGAGGAAAAAGTAAAAAATATAGTAAGCAGTAGGGTCAAATGTTTAATAATGAACACAAAGAGTGGTAAATTGGAAGGATTTTTGTCGCCAATCGAGAAAGAAGATTATCCTTTAGGGACATATCACATAGATTATGTAGGCCCAACGACAACGACCGGGAAACAGTACAAATATATCCTAGTTGTGATCGATGCATTTACAAAATTTTGTGTGGCTTTACCCATCAAAAGATACAAGCGCGGAGGTGGCTATAAAATTTTAAGAGAATTTCAAAGCAAGCCGATATTTTCGGCAACCCACGTAGAATTATATCAGATAGGAGATCAAAAGCATTCACAAGTTATTGCGATGATAATAATATTCTAAATCTACTTATTACAACGAGGGTGCCACGAGAAAACGGACAAGTGGAACGGATATACAGGGTAGTACCCCAATGCTTGCTAAGTTATCTCACCCGAATACCTCACAGTGGTACAAGTGTGTCGGGAAGAAGTTTATAAATAATTCTCCAAGTCGAAGTACAAAACAGGCCCCATTTAAGATTTTGACCGGTTGTGACATGCGAGTAAAAGAGGACCTTGCATTAAACGAAATTTTAGAAAATGAAGTAGTTAGTGAGTTAAACGATAGGCGTGATAATGTGCATGAAATAGCTAAAGAAAACATACAGCAAATTCAAGAAGAAAATAGGAAGTCATTCAATAAGAAACGTAAAAAGGAAATTGAATATAACGTAAATGACTTGGTTGTAATTAGACGAAAACTATTTGGAAGGGGAAATGGGATGAAGTTACGACCCAAATGCTTGGGATCATACAAGGTTTTAAAAAAATATAAAAATGGTCGATATGAAGTAGAGTGGGAAATATTGAAGGACCTAAGGTAACATCGACCGCTGCGGAGTTTATGAAAAGGTGGAAACGTTATTCCAAGCGAATAAGCAGTCAGGAATGGCCGAGTTGTGGGACGACCATGTGGACGAAGGAATGCGACCGTGCGGACTGGAATCTTTGACATACGACAACACTGACTGGACGCTACGGACTGGATGAAAGGGACGCGACGCTAACGAACGAGCAACCGACGAGATCAGATGGAAAACGGACTTTGAACAGAACAAGTAATACCGTAAGAAAACTTAAGTGTGATTTGCAATTAAAACATTTAAACAAACTTTAAATAGATACAACTATACATAAAACTTTACAGATATATATTTATTTTTGAGAATAATTTGCCATTTGATAAAACACAATGGGCTAAAGTCTGCAAAACAAAACTTGGTAGTTTGAATATGAGATGTCCGCATACTTTCTTTACTTCATAACTTTGTTGTTGCTGTTTGTTAGATATTCAGGGGTGTTGTAGAATCTGATAGTTGTCGGAATCAAAATTGAAACCGATAAACAAAAATGTAGTAGGTGTCACGAACTCAGATATTATTGGTTTCACGTTCGAAACAGAAATTGTATCGGTTTTGGGTGTCACGGAAACCAATCTTATCGTTTTTTTTTTGATCAGAAACAAAGCAGAGTATTTTTGCTGACAGATTTGAAATATAAGTTAAGAAAATAATTTATATAGTATATATATTAATATATATATTTATATATTAACAAGTAACAAACGTAATTTAACACCCAAATGCGTCTTTATTCAGTCGATATTGTGATATAAATCTGCAAAGTAAGCATGTATACAAACACAAAAATAAATGCAAGCCAAATTTCACGTGCGACTCCCCTGTTGCATCAAGTGGATTACTGTTATCTTTTAATATATTCCTTTTATTTTTATACTCTCGCAACATGTTGCTACAGAGTATAATAGTTTTGATCACCTAACGGTTGTTTGTATCACCTAAAACTAATTGAGTTAGATATAGGGTTATACCTATATATATAAATGATCAGGATGAAGAGACGAGTTGAAATCCGGGTAACTGTCTGTCCGTCCGTCCGTCTGTCCGTCTGTGCAAACTGTAATTTGAGTAAAAATTGAGATATCTTTTTGAAACTTGGTACACATGTTTCTTGATACGTATTCGGACCACTGCCACGCCCACAAAACGCCAATAATCAAAAACAAATAAATTGTCATAACTAAGCTCCAAAATAAGATACAAGGCTGGTATTTGGCACACAGGATCGCATTAGGGAGGGGCATCTGCGGTTAAATTTTTTTTTTAAGTGGGCCCCTAATAGGTTTAATGTGAATATCTCCTAAATTGCTAAAGCTATAATAACAAAATTCACTGAAAACAAATGTTTTTAGCACCTCTATCTACGGTGTGAAAATAGTTGAAATCGGGTGACAACGCCGCCCACTCCCCATATAACGGTACTATTAAAAACTACTAAAGGCGCGATAAATCAAGCACTAAACACGCCAGAGTCATTAAATTTTAACACAGGGATCGTATGAGCGGACTTTATAAGAACCGTGTTCGAAATTAGATAATGTGCGTGGCACCGCCCACATTTAGGTGAAAACCAATATCTTAGGATCTGCTTAACCGATTTCAACCAAATTCGGTACATAATATTCTTCTCATATTTCTATACTATAGTGCGAAAATGAGCGAAATCGGATTACACCCACGCCTATTTCCCATATAACACCATTTTAAATTCCATCTGATTTTTTCACTTTCCACTATGCAAATCAAACAACAATGATTGTATCGGGGTAAAACTTTGCGTGAATAATGCGTTTAAAGTATGCCACCTTGTGACCAAAAATTGTCTAAATCGAATCAAAACTTTTCAAGTCCCCTACTGAATTTAATGACCCCAGCGCCTATAGTTGCCTTTTTACCGAAAATATCGGTCAATGTGTAAGACATTTAATTGAAATTCATATAATAAAATAAATAAAGAAAACTCTCGATAATAGTATGTTTGAGTCAAAAAATGGGTTCAATCGAATCAATACCTCCTATAGTCCTCATATACCTCATATAAAGATTTTTGAACTTCCGGGTGACTTTATACCGCATATATCGGCCAATATGTGAGTTATCTCAATAAAAATGAGAGAGCGTGTTTACTCATAAAAAGTTATTTTTGTGCCTAAAATGGATTAAATCGAGTGAAATTTTTTTATTTTAACTGGCCGCCATGTAACTAATATCAGGATTTTCGAACATTCGTCAGACTTTACTCCATATGATTGGTGATGGTATGTGAGGTACCTTAATGAAACAGTGGGAGCATTTTGTTAGTCTGAGGCATGTTAGTAGTATGTACTTGTATTATTGGCGAAATTTGATAAAATCGGGTTAATGCTACCCTCTACTTCCATATACTACTTATAATACTTCTCGTATGTCGGTCAGTGAGTATTAAAATTTTTTTTATATAAAAAAATTGCTTCAAAATGTGTTCTCTATGCTCGAGTATAGCTGAGCAATGTAAAAATTAATATCATTCACTATCCCCAATATATATATGATTTCCGTCTTTCCTCTTGACTTTAAACCGTTCCGGTTGATCAAAATGTGATATTTTAATTCAATTCAGCGGGTAAGTTTTCTTAAAAATTATGTGGTTTATCGCTGAATTAGAACGAAAATAGTATATACCTTGATCTAAACCACACCTTCATATAATGAATTCCGATTCTCTGGTTGACGTTTTCCACACAAGCTTATAATAAATAATTTTAAATATTTAGCCACTTTGGTCGAGTTAATATCACATTCATACCTATGTATATCTCACTTCAAATTGTTTTTGTTTTTTTCTAATATAACTTTCGCTAACGCAAACTAAATATAGCAATGAAACTGAGACTAAGTTTATGACCTTTAATATAAGTCAAGATGATACCAAATTTGATTGTAATTTAATCGCGATTTCATTTAATAATAGATGTTTAATTCTTTCTCAACTTTTCCACACCTGAAGGAATTTCCTGGCCTTTGATTCTTGCGAATTACAAAAGTATAACATTCTTGGTTCCGCCCTAGTACCCATTATCGGGTATATATTGACCCTAGCTCCAACATACTTTATGTAAAAAATTCAAACTTCCGTTTGGCTTTATATAAACGTAAAATATTACAAATTGCACTTAACTGATGTGACGTTCCGGCGTATTACGGACTGACATACGGAACAGACCGTGAGAGCAACCAGGAGTTGCTGAGTGGTTCTCGCACGCGGATTGGAGGGGGGGTTGGTCAGACTGGAAGTCATGCAGCCTAGAGCTCCTTAGGGCCGTAGAGGTCCTCTCTTGGCCACTGGACTGGAGTGGCGGCGCAGCGCGCGAACATGGTGCAGATTGCACAGCCGTTAAGGCTGGTGTCGCAGTATTGCGTTGGCAGCATGGGGTCACGTAACTTGTGGTCCACTCCCTATGTGTCTTAAGGCCTGGGCAGCTCGTGAAATTTTGTACAATGATCCGACAAGGGAACTAATCTTGTACAACAACAGATGGAAAATGAGATCATCTTGATAGCACATAAGCAAGGGAATTTTTCAATTAAAAAGACTTGTGATTGCGTAGGAAAATACTATTACATTCAAGGGTTCGAGGAAAAAGTAAAAAATATAGTAAGCAGTAGGGTCAAGTGTTTAATAATGAACACAAAGAGTGGTAAATTGGAAGGATTTTTGTCGCCAATCGAGAAAGAAGATTATCCTTTAGGGACATATCACATAGATTATGTAGGCCCATCGACAACGACCGGGAAACAGTACAAATATATCCTAGTTGTGATCGATGCATTTACAAAATTTTGTGTGGCTTTACCCATCAAAAGATACAAGCGCGGAGGTGGCTATAAAATTTTAAGAGAATTTCAAAGCAAGCCGATATTTTCGGCAACCCACGTAGAATTATATCAGATAGGAGATCAAAAGCATTCACAAGTTATTGCGATGATAATAATATTCTAAATCTACTTATTACAACGAGGGTGCCACGAGAAAACGGACAAGTGGAACGAATATACAGGGTAGTACTCCAATGCTTGCTAAGTTATTTCACCCGAATACCTCACAGTGGTACAAGTGTGTCGGGAAGATTCAGCAGTTTATAAATAATTCTCCAAGTCGAAGTACAAAACAGGCCCCATTTAAGATTTTGATCGGTTGTGACATGCGAGTAAAAGAGGACCTTGCATTAAACGAAATTTTAGAAAATGAAGTAGTTAGTGAGTTAAACGATAGGCGTGATAATGTGTACAGCAAATTCAAGAAGAAAATAGGAAGTCATTCAATAAGAAACGTAAAAAGGAAATTGAATATAACGTAAATGACTTGGTTGTAATTAGACGAAAACTATTTGGAAGGGGAAATGGGATGAAGTTACGACCCAAATGCTTGGGATCATACAAGGTTTTAAAAAAATATAAAAACGGTCGATATGAAGTAGAGTGGGAAATATTGAGGGACCTAAGGTAACATCGACCGCTGCGGAGTTTATGAAAAGGTGGAAACGTTATTCCAAGCGAATAAGCAGTCAGGAATGGCCGAGTTGTGGGACGACCATGTGGACGAAGGAATGCGACCGTTCGGACTGGAATCTTTGACATACGACAACACTGACTGGACGCTACGGACTGGATGAAAGGGACGCGACGCTAACGAACGAGCAACCGACGAGATCAGATGGAAAACGGACTTTGAACAGAACAAGTAATACCGTAAGAAAACTTAAGTGTGATTTGCAATTAAAACATTTAAACAAACTTTAAATAGATACAACTATACATAAAACTTTACAGATATATATTTATTTTTGAGAATAATTTGCCATTTGATAAAACACAATGGGCTAAAGTCTGCAAAACAAAACTTGGTAGTTTGAATATGAGATGTCCGCATACTTTCTTTACTTCATAACTTTGTTGTTGCTGTTTGTTAGATATTCAGGGGTGTTGTAGAATCTGATAGTTGTCGGAATCAAAATTGAAACCGATAAACAAAAATGTAGTAGGTGTCACGAACTCAGATATTATTGGTTTCACGTTCGAAACAGAAATTGTATCGGTTTTGGGTGTCACGGAAACCAATCTTATCGTTTTTTTTTGATCAGAAACAAAGCAGAGTATTTTTGCTGACAGATTTGAAATATAAGTTAAGAAAATAATTTATATAGTATATATATTAATATATATATTTATATATTAACAAGTAACAAACGTAATTTAACACCCAAATGCGTCTTTATTCAGTCGATATTGTGATATAAATCTGCAAAGTAAGCATGTATACAAACATAAAAATAAATGCAAGCCAAATTTCACGTGCGACTCCCCTGTTGCATCAAGTGGATTACTGTTATCTTTTAATATATTCCTTTTATTTTTATACTCTCGCAACATGTTGCTACAGAGTATAATAGTTTTGATCACCTAACGGTTGTTTGTATCACCTAAAACTAATTGAGTTAGATATAGGGTTATACCTATATATATAAATGATCAGGATGAAGAGACGAGTTGAAATCCGGGTAACTGTCTGTCCGTCCGTCCGTCTGTCCGTCTGTGCAAACTGTAATTTGAGTAAAAATTGAGATATCTTTTTGAAACTTGGTACACATGTTTCTTGATACGTATTCGGACCACTGCCACGCCCACAAAACGCCAATAATCAAAAACAAATAAATTGTCATAACTAAGCTCCAAAATAAGATACAAGGCTGGTATTTGGCACACAGGATCGCATTAGGGAGGGGCATCTGCGGTTAAATTTTTTTTTTAAGTGGGCCCCTAATAGGTTTAATGTGAATATCTCCTAAATTGCTAAAGCTATAATAACAAAATTCACTGAAAACAAATGTTTTTAGCAACTCTATCTACGGTGTGAAAATAGTTGCAATCGGGTGACAACGCCGCCCACTCCCCATATAACGGTACTATTAAAAACTACTAAAGGCGCGATAAATCAAGCACTAAACACGCCAGAGTCATTAAATTTTAACACAGGGATCGTATGAGCGGACTTTATAAGAACCGTGTTCGAAATTAGATAATGTGCGTGGCACCGCCCACATTTAGGTGAAAACCAATATCTTAGGATCTGCTTAACCGATTTCAACCAAATTCGGTACATAATATTCTTCTCATATTTCTATACTATAGTGCGAAAATGAGCGAAATCGGATTACACCCACGCCTATTTCCCATATAACACCATTTTAAATTCCATCTGATTTTTTCACTTTCCACTATGCAAATCAAACAACAATGATTGTATCGGGGTAAAACTTTGCGTGAATAATGCGTTTAAAGTATGCCACCTTGTGACCAAAAATTGTCTAAATCGAATCAAAACTTTTCAAGTCCCCTACTGAATTTAATGACCCCAGTGCCTATAGTTGCCTTTTTACCGAAAATATCGGTCAATGTGTAAGACATTTAATTGAAATTCATATGATAAAATAAATAAATAAAACTCGCGATAATAGTATGTTTGAGTCAAAAAATGGGTTCAATCGAATCAATACTTCCTATAGTCCTCATATACCTAATATAAAGATTTTTGAACTTCCGGGTGACTTTATACCGCATATATCAGCCAATATGTGAGTTATCTCAATAAAAATGAGAGAGCGTGTTTTACTCATAAAAAGTTATTTTAGTGCCTAAAATGGATTAAATCGAGTGAAATTTTTTTATTTTAATTGGCCCCCATGTAACTAATATCAGGATTTTCGAACATTCGTCTGACTTTACTCCATATGATTGGTGATGGTATGTGAGGTACCTTAATGAAACAGTGGGAGCATTTTGTTAGTCTGAGGCATTTTAGTAGTATGTACTTGTATTATTGGCGAAAATTGATAAAATCGGGTTAATGCTACCCTCTACTTCCATATACTACTTATAATACTTCTCGTATGTCGGTCAGTAAGTATTAAAATTTTTTTTATATAAAAAAATTGCTTCAAAATATGTTCTCTATGCTCGAGTATAGCTGAGCAATGTAAAAATTAATATCATTCTCTACCCCCAATATATATATGATTTCCGTCTTTCCTCTTGACTTTAAACCGTTCCGGTTGATCAAAATGTGATATTTTAATTCAATTCAGCGGTTAAGTTTTCTTAAAAATTATGTGGTTTATCGCTGAATTAGAACGAAAATAGTATATACCTTGTTTTAAACCACACCTTCATATAATGAATTCCGATTCTCTGGTGGACGTTTTCCACACAAGCTTATAATAAATAATTTTAAATATTTAGCCACTTTGGTCGAGTTAATATCACATTCATACCTATGTATATCTCACTTCAAGATGTTTTTTGTTTTTTTTCTAATATAACTTTTGCTAACGCAAACTAAATATAGCAATGAAACTGAGACTAAGTTTATGACCTTTAATATAAGTCAAGATGATACCAAAATTGATTGTAATTTAATCACGATTTCATTTAATAGTGGATGTTTAATTCTTTCTCAACTTTTCCACACCTGAAGGAATGTCCTGGCCTTTGATTCTTGCGAATTACAAGAGTATAACATTCTTGGTTCCGCCCTAGTACCCATTATCGGGTATATATTGACCCTAGCTCCAACATACTTTATGTAAAAAATTCAAACTTCCGTTTGGCTTTATATAAACGTAAAATATTACATATACAACAGATTAATGCCGAAAATGTGTGAAATCGATTCACGAATTTCCCCAGCATACATGTACTACTTATGGTATAATCTTATGGTATAATTTATTTCGTTAATTTTATAATTCAATGAAATTAAATGGACAGTTTTTTTTAAAAATAATGTGGTTTACCGCTGCTTTCGTGTACAGTTTGAGTTAAATAGCTTCTTTTTGTTAATGTTAACATTTCGGAGACAAAATAGTATCTATCTAAAATAGTAAATATATAATCAATAACATAAGTTAATAAGATACCAAATAATCGAATAATAAATGTTGAATTCTTTCACAAGATGTTGCAACAGAGTATAGTTTTCTTCACCAAACGGTTGTTTGCATCACCTAAAACTAATCGAGATAGATATAGATTTCTATATACAAATATTTATTCTAATATTTGGTGATAATCAGTGGATAAGTATATTTTCTCAGCCATCATGTTAAACCTATAACAAAATATACCAGACAACAATGTAAAAAAGTTTCTTAGAGTGCTGGACTTGTATAGAACAAAAATATCTTTCTAGAAAAAATCGCGTGAGATAAATATTAGTAGTGTGGTATGAAAAGGGGCTAAAGATCCTTTTTATGTGGTAATGAAGGTCATGAGGTGAACTGTAAACTCAAGAAAATTACATTTAAGTACTTTTTGGGATTTACCCAGCGCCGTTGGCAGCTTATGAAAGGTTTAGATACTAAGACAGAAAGAAGAAAATATACCTGCTCTACATATGTGTGTACCATCCATAATTATATGTAAGTTATTGTTAATTTAGCCTTCATGCGTTAGACAAAAGCAATTTACGGAGGGGTTTTCCGAGCAATTAATTTCAATACAGTGAAATAAACTTCTAGTTTCTAAAATATAAATATAACTTAATAATCTGTATTATTATGTTAGTGAATATCTTAGTAATATATAGGTATATAAAAGTGCGTAAGCTGTGTATACAAAAATATACTGTGGCGAACACGAATACCAAAACAAATCAGAGTCGACGATAAACTGCCAGAAGCAACTAGACAGCGAATTCGTAGTTGCAAGAATGTTCTAGTAGCGAACTTGTGTTAAAAATTTACTATGTAAGGGCTACCGGATTGTCCAGCAGAGACAGTTCTAATTAGAGTGTTGCCGTGTAAAGAGCAATTAAACTATAAACAATAAGTTGTATGTTCGAATAGCGAGCAATAAGTATTAAGTTGTTGGAATTGGAAATAAAGATAAGTGTATAGCATTAAATTGGGACTTTAATTTAACAATCCAGTGATCGAGCTCAAGAGTGAGTTATAGTTAGACGATTTATCGAGAAATCCGTTACAATTGGTGTCAGAAGTGGGATTGTCAAATAAATTCCCAAGAAGATAATTATTTGAAAATGGCCAAGTTTAACGATCTGAAGATTCCACAACTGAAAAAGGAGCTGGACCAATGAGGTTTGGCGACAAATGGATTAAAAACTGAATTACAATCACGGTTAAGAGAGGCCATGAACATGTCTTTCACATGGATTTAGAGGAAGAAACAACAAATATAGAAGAAAAGGAAGAGGCTCAATGCTCGTCAAAGATTCTGGACATAAACATGATTTGTGCTGCAATATCGCAGATGGGGAAAGAAGAGTATGTTGACACAATTTAAAGAGTAGGATACACGTATGTCTCAAATGCGATTGTCAACGCATTTGGAGGAGCAGTTCGTAGCGCAAAATTCAATAAATTCATGGAATACATCGAGGACACGAAAATTCAGATTTTCGTCAATACGAGATAACACTACACGCTTCGCTGCATTAGCATGTCCAAAATTAACGTTTGCAGAAACAGTTTCATATGCTCTGACACAGGAAACTGCATCTCTACTTTGCAATCAAACATTTAAAGCTCACAAAGTAGAAATAGAGGAACACACTTGGGTGAACCAATTACTTGAAAAAATTGACAACATGCAGAAAGCACTGGAAAAATCTACGGAAGCGCATAAGAAAAATGTGTGCTTAAAAGCTTCAACTGCGGAAAAAGTGGCCATATTGCACGCAACTGTAACAAGTCCAATAATCCAGTTGGACGTAAACGAAAAGCTGAGGCCAAAGAAGACATTATATATGTCCGATTAGTGACTATAACATCAGACTGGGATCCGGAGAAGCTACGGAAATGTCAGCAAGAGGATCCAGATTTGAAAAGTGTAATACTTGGATTGGAAATGAACAAACGTCCAAAGAGAGAAGAAATAGCTGCAGAAAGCCCATTCGCAAAGGCTTATGGGGCACAATGGAATAGTTTGAAGTTAGTGTCTGGCTGCTTGCATCGCGTATGGGAAAGCGAAGATGGGCAAAGTTCACGAGCTCTGATTGTTCCAAAAGTAAGAATTCCTGAAGTTCTCAACGTGCTGCACAACAGCCCAAGTGGAGGACACATGGGTATCAGTAAAACCTTGGCGAAATTAAAACAAAGATTTGATTGGGTTGGTTGTCGTCAATCAGTTACGGAGTGGATCGCCAATTGTGTCGAGTGCATTGCTGCTAAAGGGCCGCGGTCCGGGAGTCATGGTCAGATGAAGCAGTACAATTCAGGTGCGCCGTTTGAGCGAGTAGCCATTGATGTAGCTGGTCCATTTCCTATCAGTAAATTAGGAAACAAATATGTTTTGGTAGTCATAGACTATTTCAGCAAATGGCCAGAGGTATACGCAATTCCTAACCAAGAAACAGGAACAGTAGCGGACGTATTCATCAACAATTGAGTATCGAGATACGGTGTTCCAATAGAATTACATTCTGACCAAGGAAGAAATTTTGAATCAGCTCTAATACAGGAGATATGCCAGAAGCTGGGTATCCGGAAAACCCGTACAACTGCACTACATCCGCAGTCCGATGGCATGGTAGAACGATTCAATCGAACTTTGAAAGAACATTTGAGTAAAGTTGTGGGCAAGTATCAGAAAGATTGACTGCCAGAAGCAACTAGACAGCGAATTCGTAGTTGCCAGAATGTTCTAGAAGCGAACTTGTGTTAAAAATTTACTATATAAGGGCTGGCGGATTGTGCAGCAGGGACAGTTCTAATTAGAGTGTTGCCGTGTAAAGAGCAATTAAGCTATAAACAATAAATAGTAAGTTCGAATAGCGAGCAATAAGTGTTAAGTTGTTGGAATTGGAAATAAAGATAAATGTATAGCATTAAATTGGGACTTTAATTTAACAAACCAGTGATCGAGGTCAAGAGTGAGACGATTTATCGAGAAATCCGTTACAATACCATAATAAAACTATTATACTCTGTAGCAACATGTTGCAAGATTATAATAAATATATATAGATTAAGTAGAAAATCTATATTACTAAGACCAGAGAACGTAAATGAATAGAAAAGGAGCAAATTTTAAATGAAATCTTTTTGAGTACTAATTTGTAATTCCAAATGAGGGAACATCGAAAAATATAACTTCGAAAAATGCTATAAATAGACACAACGAATATTCCTAAATGAAAATTCGTTGCGCATACCTATTTAGATTTATGTTTTCAATTTTTATGATATGACAAATTTATAATTATGAAAAGCGTTCTTAATTAAAAATCTGTATTACCGGTAAAAACCCCAGAATTCATAATAAAATAAACATTTAATAGGCAATTTTTCCAACTTATGTATGTGCGTTGCGTGAGCAATTGCTTATTGTGCAAAGGATAACAATAAAACGATGGCGGCCGCGTTGCCACTTTTGAGGTGACTGAGGTCGTAAGCGGGAACGGTTTAATACGAGCTTATACGTTCGAATCCCAAAACTCATGAAACTGAAATTTTATTTAATATTTTATTGTATTAATTGGAATCTAAGCATATCTCAACTCAATTACTTTAATGGCATATTTTACTTCCTGAGATAATTAAAATATTTCATTAATATATGTTCATATGTTTAGGTTTTTTGAATATTTCCTTATTATGCGTATTTACATAAATGTGATAATCACACATACATTCTTAAATACACGTACGCTGATGCTTGCTTCTTCTTGCCCCGCACAAGCAATGACTTTTGTTCACACTTTTTGCTTTTTCCGTGAAGCAAGTTGAACGATCGCCAGCAAGAAGGGGTCAGGGGCGC
This sequence comes from Bactrocera oleae, assembly GCF_042242935.1. NCBI lineage: Eukaryota > Metazoa > Arthropoda > Insecta > Diptera > Tephritidae > Bactrocera > Bactrocera oleae. Next base: position 44,506,845 of record NC_091537.1, read on the forward strand.
ACTGCCACATAATTATTTCAAATAGTTTTTATTAATCGAATTTATTTTAAAAACGTTTACGTTTATTATTATTATATTCCGAAAAAAAGTCATAAAGGCATCAGTATTTTTCAATACTCATTAAGCAACATATTAATATATTAGGTAAAGTAAAAAGTTCGTTCGGTTTTTTATTGATTTTTCAAAAAATTATAACTTTGTGTACATTTGTCCGATTTAAGTCAAATATGCGCCGTTTTGTTCGTAAACTTGTTGCCAACGAGATGCCAACTTCCCTATACCCCTCTGAAGACTGCGTCCCTATTGCCAAAAAACTCGGAGAGCCAATTTTCACAGGCCTCTCTTGAAGCTAACTTCTCCCCATTAAGCGCGTTCGCCATGGACAGGAAAAGATGGTAATCACTTTGTGCCACGTCCGGGCTACAAGGTGTGGGCATTAGGACCTCCCATCCGAGCTCCCGGAGCTTCTGGCGCGTCACCAAAGACGTGTGTGACATGGCGTTGTCCTGATGGAACACAATTCGGCCTCTGCTGATCAAAGATGGCTTCTTCTGGATGAGTACTGCCTTCAAGCGGTTCAGTTGTTGGCAGTGTTCCTTGCCAATCCCACCAAACACACAGCAAAATCTTCCTGGCCGTCAATCCGGTCTTGGCCACCGTCTAGGTCGCTTCCCCGAGCTTTGACCACGACCGTTTGCGCTCGATGTTGTCGTAAGTGACTCATTTTTCATCACCAGTCACAATCCGCTTCAGAAACGGGTCGATTTTGTTGCGATTCTGCAGCGATTTGCAGATGGAAATTCGGTCCATCATGTTTTTTGCGTTAGTTCGTGTGGCACCCAAACATCGAGCTTCTTTTTGAATCCAAGGTTATGCAAATGATTCCAAACGGTTTTCTGGCTTATCTTTAGTTCCTCAGCAATTAAATAAGTGCTCACGTGACGGTCTGTTTCCACTATTTCCATGATTTTATCGCAATTTTCGACGAAAGGCCTCCCGACGCGTGGTGCATCTTTGACATCGAAATTACCGGAACGGAACCTAGCAAATCACTTTTGTGCTACACGTTCGTTTACAGTATCGGGCCCATAAACTAAATTAATGTTTTCAGCCGCTTTTCGCTTTGATTGAAGAAAAATTGTAAAAAGTAGCGAATTTTCTCTTTGTTGGTGTCCATCTTTGACGAGCGCTCACAACGAACTGAGTAAATCAATCGAAAAACTGTCAAAGACAAACTTTTAGCGCGAATAAACTTGTTTTCAGCGCCGTACAATATGACATGATGCGACACGTAACACTACTACAATGGACAATAACGCCATCTCTTAGTTAAAAACCGAACAAACTTTTTACTTGACCTAATATTATGAGCCCTCACTTGACATGCCTCTGTGTATGGTGTGATATTTAAATTTTTGTTTATGCGCATACCAAATAACATCTGTGCATAAAGTGGTGTAATTCGTTGTGTCGCCTGAGAGGATGGTGAAATTTTATTTTCGAACTTGCGGGTTTTCCATGTTCCGTCATCTTAATTAACATTTTAGTACAGCTAACATTTGCTCCTTCTCTATTCATTTACGTTCTCTGCTAAGACGTCTTCAAAATAGAAGACGTATGAGAGTTCAAACTCTTTATATAGAGATAGTGAGCAGTCACAAGATACTGTAAGTCACGCTAATCGTAGATTAGATTCCGATGTACGTCGGTCCAAACAAATTAACATAGAACCAGGCGGGAAAATCTCGAGGTACAGTCTTTTGAACAAAGGTTAAATACTGTTCAACATAGGGCAGGACGTCTAAATTCCCAAATCCGCTCTGAAGAGCAAATAAGAAATACTCGAGGTCATAGATCTCGGCACGAAGACCCCGAGGTTCGATCTGTTGAGCAAGTTGTAAATACTGTTCAACATAGAACAAGGCGGCAAGATCCACAAATTCGCTCTGAAGGGCAAATAAGAATTACTGAGGTCGTAGGTCTCGTCGAGAAAATCCCGAGGTACGTTATGAGGAGCAAAGTAGGAACACTAGGTATCATAGAGAATTCCGCGCAATAAATCCTGAGTATAGGAATTTAGAGCGCATTCGTGATCAAATGCAAAGAGAACATGCAAGAAGAATCTTCTGATTTTGGAACTCCATAGAGCAAATATGGATCTCCAATATATACTGGATGCATATGCTTTCTGTTCATATATAATTAATTATATTAACAAGTCTAACAGAGGAGTTTCTAGGCTTTTAAATGAAGCAGAGGTAAATGCTGAAAATTACACTGTTAAGCAAAAACTTAAACATATAGGTCACAAATTTCTATCAGGCACAGAAATATCTGCACAAGAAGCAGTATATTGCTGCATTGGGCTCCATCTTTCGGAAGCAAGTAATGCCGAAATATTTATAAATACCTCTCGACCTGAGGAACGTGTTCGAATGGTGAAACCTAGAGCGGAACTGCAGAACCTTCCTTCAGGTTCGACTGAAATATTCGTAGCCGGTATTTTAGACCGTTATGTTCAAAGATCTGATCAGTTAAAAACGCTTTGCTTAGCTGATTTTGCATCTATGTATAAATATGTTAGATCAAGTAGAAGAGCACAAGACAGTGATCATGAAGAAGAGAGGGAAAACGATAATTTACCAGAAAGCGGGGTTGTCATGCCTCTTAAAGACGGTAGCGGTTTTGTTAAGAAACCTACCAAACCTTGTATTATTCGGTATAGAAGGTTTAACCCAGATTTGGCCAGAGTTGAGTATTTCCGCGAAATGGTAATGCTTTACTCTCCATGGCGGAATGAACAGCAAGATCTCATTGAAAACGATAATGAGCAGACTTGCATAACACATCGTATTCTGAGGAAAATCAAAGAAAATGTGATGTTTTTGAGCAAAGAGAACTTGAAAATGTTCTAGAAAGTCTTTATAATGAAATAGACTTAGAAGAAGGTGCTCAACATGAAATACCTATACTGGAAAATGAGTTCAGAGTGTTGGCACTTCCAGAAATAAACCCAAATATAAATTTGCTGGAAGATTCAACAGATAATGGCACTGAATCTGATTGCAATATTAGACTTATTAAACTACCATCTTTAATTCCTGTTGAGGAATTATTTTCTTTAGTTCAAAGTCTAAATACTAAGCATAGAACGTATTTGACACATTTGACGCACCAGCTAAAAACAAATCGCCCGTTTATGAGTTCATTGGCGGCGGTGCTGGTGTAGGAAAGAGTCGTTTGATATCTGCAATATATCAAGCACTTAACCATCGTTACAATTCTACACCTGAATCCAATCCAAGTTCCTTAAAAGTTCTTTTTTGCGCACCTACGGGTAAAGCAGCATTCGGAATAGGTGGAATGACCCTTCATTCAATATTCTCTTTACCTGTTAATCAGTTGAATAGAGAGTTAAGGCCACTTAGCAATTATACATAATTGACGAAATATCGATGGTAGGTGCTCGTATGATCAGCTCTGTCGATGCGAGATTAAAACAAATTTTCAAAACAGACAGCCCCTTCGGTGGTATACCGATCATCGTGTTTGGTGATTTGAAGCAACTCTCACCTATTGGAGATGATGATGCATACAGCACTTTAGTTGGTTCCCCTTTGTGGGAGTTATTTAAATACTTTGAATTAACAGATATAATGAGACAACGGGAGGATTAGGATTTTGCAATTACATTAAGCCATATGGCTTCTGGTACTATGACAAATGAGGACATATCACTCATTGAAACTCGAGTAGTTAATTTCGAAGAAGTTCCCGATGATGCCATACATTTCTTTTGGTCCAATGAAGAGACAAATAATTTCAATACCCATAAGCTCAGTCGAATCCCAACTGAAGCTATGCTTTCAACTGCAAAAGACTCAGTTAAAGGAATTGGTATAAGTGAAAATGAGAATATTTTGGAGAGTTAAACTTTTCAAAACTTCTGTAACGCAGGGACTGCCCTATGAATTGACCTTAAAAACCTCCGCCAAATATATGATTACAGTGAATATAAACACGTGTGATGGCTTGGTTAATGGGGCAACTGGACAACTTATGCATATTGATTTCCAATGTTCCTTTCCAACAACTCCACCAACACCAATTGAAAAAGTTTTAAAATCTTTTCAATATAAAAGAAATGAACAAATTTCAATTGAAAGAAATCAGTTTCCAGTTGTTCCGGCTGAGGGAATAACTATTCATAAAAGTCAGGGTGCCACATATAATAAAGTTGGAGTTCACACTCGACCCGGAATGCATAGAGCTTCAATATATGTCGCTTGAAGTCGAGCTACTACTGCAGAAGGTCTATTCATCATAGGAAATTTTATTCCTCCTAACAAAATTTTATGAATCGGATCCTGTATTTAAGGCACTGAGAGAATTGAACACAAATAAAGCTCTGACAACAAGTTTCAGTTTTATGAATTAACGAACATCAACCCATCAAATTTTATTCCATAATGTTCAGAGTCTTCATGCTTACATTAATGATATAAAAATAGACTGTTTGATGCTATCTTCAGATATTTTATGTTTTGTAGAAACTTGGAGTTATCCGTGCGAAAGTTTTGATATAGGTACCAGGATTTACTCCAATTAACGAGTTGAGGATAGATAGCACGGAAACAACCAACAGAAATAAACGGGGCATTATAATATATGCAAAGCATAATATTGCTAGCTCTATAGAACCAAAGGCTGTAAAGAAAATTTATTCAGGCCGCAAAGTTTTAGAAGCGGTTTTGTTGAAATGTTTTGCTATTAATATTCTGGTTCTATACAGAAATTCAGCTTTCTCTGTCAGACATTTAATTGTAGAACTTCAGGAAGTCCTTACTTCTGAGTTATGCAATCAAAATGTGCTAATTGTTGGAGATTTCAACATATGTTTAATATCTACAGGGAAGTCAATAGGAAATCTGGTCCAAGAAAAAAACGTATGTTCCCTGCTTGGTGTAGAATATTCAACTACACCTGCCGGTAAAGAATTTATTGGGCATTTTCAAACATGGATCCTTCCCATGTTAATGCATTTACTTTTGAGACAGTACACAGCTATCATGACAGTGTTTGTGTCTCTATTTCCAACTAAAATTTCAGACTTATTGCAATAGTTTGTCATTTTTTTTTTCAAATATATTTTTATTTTATTTTATTTAAGAAAAATATTATATGTAAATAACCTAATTACGAAAATTTGAATTATACCTTCTGCTCAACCATAACTCTGCTTTATCCATAACTCGACAAGGACATGACATATGGCCATACTTTTTTTGCTTAGGTTGGCAGGACTGTTATATGTTTACATGTCAAATTTGAGCGCGATCTGTCACATATTTTTTTTTTTTAAGGCACTATAAACAAGTCAACCCCGAGTGTGTTTTTCGAATTTTACTAGGGAAATTAACGTTGAGAAAAAAGTGTTTGTTTAAAATTTTGTTATTCCAATGGAATAAGTGCGACGGACGCAATGAAAATGTTGCAGAAGGCATATGGGGAGTCTTGCCTATCACGTGCACGCATTTTTGATTGGTATAAGTCGTTCAAGGACGGCCGTACATCGCTGGAGAACTTGCCCCATGATCGTCAATAAACGAAGAAAACGTCGAAAAAGTAAAGAAAATTGTGTTGGAAAATCGTCGTGTGACTGAAAGAGAGATAGCTAGTGAGCTCAACATATCAAATGGATCCGCTCATAGCAATATTCACGATGTTTTGGGCATGAGACGTGTGTCTGCTCGACTTGTTCCAAAATCCAGCTCATACGTCTCGTCTTGTACGCGATTATTTGACCAAAAACAACGTAAATATTGTTCCGCAAGCACCGTATTCACCCGACATGGCACCGTGTGACTTTTTTCTTTTCCCTAAACACAAATTGCCGCTTCGTGGAAAGCATTTTCAGTCGATTGAAGTCATAAAAGAGAATTCGAAGAAGGAACTGAAAGCCATACCTAAAGCGGCCTAGCAGAAGTGTTAGGAAGATTGGAAAACAAGGTGGCATATGTGTATCGCCTCTAATGGTGACTATTTTGAAGGGGATAAAATAAATATTGAAGAATAATTAACCGTTTTTGTTGTTTGAGCCAGTCTCGTTTATATTTGAGCAGAAGGTATGTATAATTTGTTATTATATAAGACATTATTGTATAAATATATGATAGAAATTAAATAGTATAAGGTGAAAAGAAATATAATTTGGATATATGTATAAGAATCTCTACAAAAATTTATGTTTTATATTGTAAATATTATATACAAATGAATATAATGATATAATTTTTAAAGTTGTTAATATTTATTATTTTTAAGCTAAACATGTATAATAATATCGATAAAATAAATAAAAAATGTTATTTATTGTCAAAAAACGATTTATTTTCATACTCCTCAATACAGTTGTAATTCATTCTATATAAAATAAGTTATAAGCGTATACAACAAAACACAAGAACGATTGCTCTAATTATTAAAATATATAAAGAAATCTCAAACGAGTATACCATTTGACAATGCGAGAGTATAAAATGTTCGGTTGCATCCGAACTTAGCCCTTGCTTACTTTTTATACTCTCGCAACCTGTTGCTACAGAGTATAATAATTTTGTTCACCTAACGGTTGTTTGTATCATCTAAAACTAATCGAGTTAGATATAGGGTTATATATATATAAATGATCAGGATGAAGAGACGAGTTGAAATCCGGGTGACTGTCTGTCCATCCGTCCGTCTGTGCAAGCTGTAACTTGAGTAAAAATTGAGGTATCTTTATGAAACTTGGTACATATGTTTCTTGATACCGTAAGACGGTTGGAATTACAGATGGGCGTAATCGGACCACTGCCACGCCCACAAAACGCCAATAATCAAAAACAAATAAATTGCCATTACTAAGCTCCACAACAAGATACAAGACTCTTGTTTGGTATACAGGATCACATTAGGGAGGGTCATTTGCAGTTTGAATTTTTTTTTTAAAGTGGGCGTGGTCCGGCCCCTAATAGGTTTAATGTGCATATCTCTTATACCACTGAAGCCATAATAAAAAAAATTCACTGGGAACAAATGTTTTCAGCATCTCTATCGACGGTGTGAAAATGGGTGAAATCACGTGACAACCCCGCCCACTTCCCATATAAGGGTACTGCTAAAAAGTACTAAAAGCGCGATAAATCAAGCACTAAACAAGCCAAGACATTAAATTTTTATCTCTGGGATGGTATGAGATGACGTTATACGCACCATGAGCGAAATCGGATTACAACCACGCCTATATCCCATATAACAGCATTTTAAATTCCATCTGATGTTTTCACTTTCCAGTATGCAAATCAAGCAACAATGATTATATCGGCGTAAAACTTTGCGTGAATAATACGTTTAAAGTATGCCACCTTGTGACCAAAAATTATCTAAATCGAATCAAAACTGTTCGAGCCCCTAGGTACTGAATATGTGGACTCCAGTGCCTATAGCTGACTTTTTACCGATAAAATCGGTCTACATAGAATTGCCGCCTTGTTCTATGTTGACCGATATTATCCACAAAGAAATCTAAAACGAGGTTACCATTTGACTTTGCAAGAGTATAAAAAGTTTGGTTACATCCGAACTTAGCCCTTCCTTACTTGTTTTCGTTGCTTTTTTTCAAATAAAGTAAAAGCTAAAATAGCGGAACTCATTGTAAACTTTAGTAGACTTCATTTAGCATTTCAAATTTAAAAAACGCTTCCTAATTTATGCATTTGCCAATTTCTCACATTAGTAAATAGCTGATTCGAATTTTGGGTTGGCATATGTTCGAAAAGACGCAAATCCAATCAGATTCTGTGACACCATTTAAAATCAGGGATGGTTTGCAATTCTGACAACTACGCAAATCTGTCTTGGATTCCACAACACCCCTGATTGTGACGAATATACTGGATTGTGCAGAAAACACAGTTCTAGCGTAAATTCGGATGGGATAACTTTAGGATACCGTCCCAGGGTTTCGGGAATTAAATGGGTATGGGCGGATAGAGGAGATCCTCTAGATCAAGAATATATATAGATATAGCTGCGGGAAACTTATAGTTTTTGAGACATTTTCGTTTAAAATTGATTTCAACTATTTAAAGTACGTATTTATCGATTTAAAATCAATTTTGCACTTATATTTTTCAATTTTATATCTACTAACACTTCACTAATTTGTGTTTACACATTTATTTTACATTATATAGTGCAAAAATTGCTTTAATTAAATATTTAACTTATTGTTCAATTCTCTTAATTTACACAATAACAAAAGGATTGCAAATCCCCGAAATACTGGGACGGTATTCCAAACTGTATGGATTAGAATTAAAGATAAGTGTATAGCCATTAAATTGAGACTTTTTTAACAATCCAGTGTTCGAACTCAAAAGATACAAGACAGCCGATTTATTGAGAAATATGTTACAATATAATTGTTTGACAAGAGAACAGCGTGCAAAGATATCGAGAAAAATTACGTTTCGAAAGCAGCTAATATCAAAATTCCTGCCATCTACTAAAATTTTTTATCGGTTTTAATTCTGATTCTGACAGCTATAAGATTCCACAACACCCCGAGTGTTTTTTCAAATATGTTAACCCAGAGATATTCTTTGCACTTTGTGGTATACTGTGTCACTGGTGTCAGTTGTCTATGTTGCTGTTGTTGTAGCGGCAGAATTCTGCCGAGTTGAGTCCTTGGCCGGAATAAACCCGGGTCCGTTCCGGTTACGTAGACCCGACTGTCGTGGGAACGGGTCAGTTGTCTATGTTTAATAGCTGTAAATATGCATAACTTAGATTTTAGCACTTTATATTTAAAGAGTTCTGGTCCCAGTTCGGAATTAAACATTTTTTTTTACTAAATGTGTGTTCCAAAATCATACAAAAATATATTTATAAATCAGTGAGACATGTTCATTAATTTTTAATTATGCAAATAACACCAGTGATGTGCTTATATTATGGCATAAGGAGATTAACATTCATTTTTGAAATTGTGGTCCCTAAAAATTTTTCTTCGTCTCCTCTTATAGAGAGTGGTATTGTTGAATCATTCAGATTTCGTTCGCGTACCATTGCACTACGTTCCCACCTGGAGCTTTTGCAGTTAGAACAACTAAATTTAGGAAGCTTGAAAAGAGTAATTGTACGATTTCCACAGTCCTTGCATTGGAAAAATCGTTTTACGGCGTCTATTATTTTTAAAGAGTGCTTCTCAGTTTTACATCGGTCAGCGGCAGAAAACGCTGTATATTTACAATCTTTGCATAAAATAGCTTTGCAAGATATTGTAAATGTTTTTAGCATTTTTTCCTCCATTGCTTCTTTCTTTTCTAACCTAATAAAATATTTGTCTTCTTCTTGCTTTTGGCGAACGTTTACCAAATCTCTATGAGTTGTGCCAGTTTCAAAAATATCTGATATATGTAAATCATGGATTTCTTCACTCTTCTGGCGTTTATGATTTTCGGTTGCATTAAGTACCTCTAAAGCACGTTTCTTACCCCCAATTGTTCCACGTATTGAATTAGGATTAACTTTTTCAATGGGACACTTTTTTAATACTTCAAAAGCTGTATCCTTGGCCTTTTGATGCGGGTCTGTACCTATTTATTTTAATGATTTTATTTTTGAAAATTATTATTTGTAATAATAATATAAATGATGTAATTATATACCTTTTAATTCTATTCTGCTTCGATTTTTAGTAAATGTATTACAGGAACTCTTTGTCAAATAGAGTGATTTGACGCGTTCCAAATCTTTTTTTCGCTGTTTTACATCTGGTTCAACTTTAGAAGCAATTCCATAGTTATTAAATTTTTGAGTTACAGACGATATATTAGATTTTACGTTATATTCATCCGTAGCTATATTTTCAGCTGTTTTGTTGTAGTTTAATGTATCCAATATTAATCTATCCTTCTGTATTAATGTTTTAGCACTAAGCTGTGCAGATGTGCTTTTACTACAAGCTAGTAAAAATAGATTGACACTATAAGTGTATATTATTAAAGGTAAATGTGGCAAATGTATAGTTTAGGTCCCCTAACTAAGGGCGCCTCAAAAAAGATTTTTTTTTTTAAAACGTCTTATTTTGACGCGAATATTACAAAACCGTGAGCGGAAAGTAAATTTTTTCAATAATTTAGGTACATATTTATAAATATATTTATCGCACTTTGCACATATTTTTCAAGTCACTTAGTTGTTGATCTTATTGTAGCGACAAAATTCTTCAGAAATTAGACCACTTAGCTATAATTACGAGTTCATTTTCTTGGGAAAAAAATACTGAAGATATGTAACGGCCACAATTTCTTTTGCGCCACACTGGGGGCCTTCGGCCGCGCTTAAAAAAAAAATTACCCTGGTCGGTCCAACACCGGGTAGTTCATAATTCTTTCGCGACGAAATCCTTTCCGCGCTGGCGCCCTCTGGCACACTTAAAAAAAATAACCCTCATCGAACTCCTTTCAGCACGCAATATAACTATGGACACTCCGGTGAAGGACCGACGAAGAGTGGCCGAAGTCCGCCAGTGCCAAAAGGAGTTCGACGATCTCCTCTATTCCTCCCTACCATCAGATCGCGAAATGAAAGAAATTGTGACCGTTATATTTCTTCAATATTTATTTTTCACAGGAAAATGTAACTCGTTGAACAGGTCGTTACAACTAAATAATCTGAATTCTACTTATCCCTGAATAAATAATACGATTTAAAATTAATATTTAATAAAAAATTATTATTATCGCGTCCTCCTTCATTGAGGGACCTAAACTATCCATTTACATTATTAAATACTGTTGATCTTATTACTTACCCGTCTGAACTTTTTGATATTTATCAAGTTTAATTTTTTTTGCAGCAAAAGGTCTAGCAACTTTTTTGAACTCCTTTTGAATATGGAATATGCAAAAATCACTCTCTTGCAAATTAATAAAATTGGTACATTTTTGTCCATTCAGTTTTTTACCTTTGCATACACCAAAATCTTTAGATTTACCTAAAATCAATACTTTTTTTGCATTTTCAATTGAAAGTTTAGCAATGTCTTGTCTGTATGAATTTTTTTCAATTAAAGTTGGATTAAGAATAGCCACACAAGTTCCTGGAGATGTATGCCACAATTCATTGTGAGCATTTTGAAACAGAAATACTGAAATGGTTTTTATATTTCCTTCAAGATCCGATAGCCTCCAAATTGTAAAACGACTGGAATCTTTTGAACTACTCTTTAATTCCTTTGATAATAAAACAGCAGCAATAACCCAGTCAGATGCGGTTTTAACTTCAAATTGCCTTGATAATTCATCGAATGTAACAAATTTTCGACCCTCCATTCGTTCCAATAACAATGCACTCGATATTTGAGGACCCAATATTCTTAGACCAAAAATGGGGTCAATATATGTATGTTCATTGGAATTAAACGACGTCTCCATATACTTGCATCCATTAGTGATTTTTTTATTTTCCACAATTTCTTTCTCACTTAAATTTTTAGCAGTACGTTTGAATACTTTTTCTTTATTTATATCTTTTCCAAAACTATAATTATCCACAGCTAACGGCTTATATACATCACTACTATACTCATTGAATTTACATAGCAAGAAGTTCTCCACATTGTGGGCATTAATTCTTTTTGAGCTATTTACATTAAAATGGGGTTCAACACTTTTCAATTCCGTATCAACTTCTGATAAGAGAGCATCTAATTTTAAGAGCTCATCACTTTTGACTAATATTTCATTATCAAGACAGTTTGCCATGCTAACAAATTAATAAATATATATTAATAAATCCAGATCCGTTTACTTCTACTTTAGTCAAAAATAACGATTGGAACCCGTCATTTAAACAGCTTTCAATTTAACATCTTGTCTGCAGAACAATTCATTTCAAAAAGAGAGAAACATCGTAACCTTATACCATGGAAAGAAATAACAAGGCTCCTCAACAATCAATAGATGTTGTCTCGATAACATTATTGTAACTGCATCCACACACGTAAACTCTTGTTGCCAAAGCTCGTAGTTTCTCCTTTGGTGCGGCTCACTGTATTTACTCAAATCCTTGTATGCTGCATGTACGGCGTGCACAAAAATATTTTGGATTACCCAATTTTTATTCTTATTCACCCTCTTCCAAAACATTTCTAATATATGTATTTTGAATATTTCCATACATATTTACATGTTACATACAAAAAAAATTATCTCTATTTTAATTGTCAATAGTTTTGCCATTATTTTTTAGAACTAAACGAAGCCGTTTGGGCATTGAATTAACTAATGACTGTATAATACGAGGTTTGACAAAAATCCAATCGCAAATTTTGTATTTTTTACGAAAGTGTTTATTTATTCTTGAATATTTAATTTGTTCCCTTCAAAGTAATCACCCCTAGATAGAATTCACTAAAGCCAGCGTTTTTTTTCAATCCTCAAAGCTCTTAAAAAAGTAATTTTTCTGATGTTGTTGTTGTAGGGCAGAAAACATTATTGTAGTAATTTCCAGGAATGGTGCCGAGTTGACAATCCTTGGCCGGATAAAAATCCGGGTTTGTTCCGGTTACTTAGATACGACTGTCGTGGAAACGGTACTTTTTTGTAATCTTGTTCAGCATCTCCTTCGATGCAGTTTCTATCTCCACAATCGTAGCGTAACAGCGTCCTTTCATGGGTATCTTCAATTTTGTGTTGTTTTTGACCAAATACGAGGTTTGTTCAAAAAGCGACGCGAATTTTGAATCACCGATATAGCGTAAGTGCATTATATCTAGGGGTGATTACTTTGAAGGGGACAAAATGTATATTCATGAATAAATAAACACTTTCTTAAGACATACAAAACTCACGATACTTTTTGAACAAACTTCGTAGTTACATCAATATTAGCCCATTCTTGACGCATAGCTAATATAAGTTAACGTCTCAACTGTCTAAAGCTGCGTTTTCGAAAACACAAGCAGAGAGGATCCCCCAGAGATCCTCGATCGGTTTAGGGTTCGGATTTAATGCTGGCCATTGTTATACGGAATCAAAGAAATTCTTCGTCACCTGTTCCATGTGGATTGAAGAGTTATCCTGCTGATATGTCCTGTTATCGCCATAAATATTGTCAGTACATTCCATTAACTCAATGTCCAAAAGATCAACATATGTACATTCTAGCATTAACTTAAGTGGATTAAAGCACATATGGTAGGTAGGTGTCTTTCCATTGGAGCAGAATGCAGCCCATACCATTAAGGTTCCGTCTCCAAGCCTCGCTTGCAGTAGGACAGTCGAATCTCCCTAATATTTCTTGCATTGATCTGTTTATTTTGGATGCGAAAGCTGGTGGATTTGCAGTTGGAGGCGCTCTATCACAAATCTTTAATAATCATGAGAAAGTGGTTGCATAGACAATTAAAATGGCTTCTTTTCAGATTTAAAAAGTGTAATACGTGGAGGGAAGATGAATAAACGTCCACCAAGAGAAGAAATGGTTGCAGAAAGCACAATTGCAAAGGCTTATTGGGGCGAATCGAATAGTTTAAAGTTAGTGTCTGGCTGCTTTCATTGTGTATGGGAAAGCGAAAATGGGCACAGTTCCCGAGCTCTGATGATGATTCCAAAAGTAAGAATTCCCAAAATTCTTAACGAGCTATCACTAAAACCTTGGAGAAATTAAAGAAAATATTTAATTGGGTTGGCTGTCATCAATCAGTTACGGAGTGGATCGCCAATTGTATCGATTTCATTGCTGCTAAAGGGACGAGGTGCAGGAATTATGGGCAGATGAAGCAGTACAATTCAGGTGTACCATTTGAGCGAATTACCATGGATGTAGCAGGTCCATTTCCTATTAGTAAATTAGGAAACAAATATGTTTTGTTATATATGGACTATTTTAGCAAATGGTAAGAGGTATGCGCAATTCCTAACCAAGAGGCAGGAACAGTAGCGAATGTATTCATCAACAATTGGGTATCGAAATATGGTGTTTCAATAGAATTACATTCTGACCAAGGGAGATATTTTGAATCAGCTCTAATTCAGGAGATGGGCCAGAAACTGGGTATCCGGAAAACCCGTACAAATGCACTACATCCGCAGTCCTATGAAATGGTGGAACGATTCAATCGAACTTTGGAAGAATATTTGAGAAAAGTTGTGGACAAGTATCAAAAAGATTGGGATACCCATATATCCTTGTTCCTGGTGGCTTATCGGTCTGTTGTACATGAAACAATGGGCCAGACACCACTAAAGGTAATTTTTGGTAATGATCTTCGACTACCGATTGATTTCAAATTTGGAATTAACGCCAACGGAGGAAGGAATACTAAGGAATTCAACAGCATCCTAGAAGATGATATGAGGGATATACATACTATGGTGAGACAGCGCAACAAAATTATGAGCGATAAAATGAAAGTGAAACACGACAGGCAATGAACTCTGAAGGTTTAATTGAAGGCGATTGAGTATTTTTATATAACCCACAACGAAAGAAAGGGCTGTTTCCCACATTAAAGTATAATTGGGAAGGACCATACGAGGTTGTTAAATGACTCAACGATGTAGTGTATCGCATAGAGTCCAAGGAATACAATGAAGGTGGTTCATCGGGGACGGCTTGCAGCGTTTGGTACCGCAAATATGTCTAATCGGGCCGATCAGACTTAGGTGGAGGGCAGCGTATCAAACACGAATACCAGAACAAATCAGAATCGACGATAAACTGCCAGAAGCAACTAGAAAGCGAACTCGTAGCTACCAGAATGTTCTAGTAGCGAACTTCTGTTAATTTTTTACAATACTATATAAGCGCTGCCGGTTTGTGCAGCAAACACAATTCTAATTAGTGTGTTGCCGTGTAAAGAGCAATTAAGCTATAAACAATAAGTTGTAAACTCGAATAGCGAGCAATAAGTTTTAAGTTGTTGGAATTAGAAATGAAGATAAGTGTACAGCATTAAATGGGAACTTTAATTAGACAACGTATATTATAAAGAAGGTTCATGGTGTGCCGATTGTCAAAATGGTCCGCTTGACGGAGGATTACTCGCCAACATTAAAGGATTTCACCACAAACAAATTATAAGCGGATTTCACCAGAGTTTTATCCCTGCGGTGCGCAAAATAACAGAATTAAGCATTTTGAGTGTGCTAATTTTAATATGAAGAAATGTAAGCTTACAGATTCGTTAATTTACAACGCACAAACAACTTTGCATATAATTTCCGCGCTCTGATTTTATAATAGTAGCGGACTCTGTGAATAGATCTATTAACAAAGAGTCGAAGTGTCGTAGCATTGACGGCTGCTTGCACGACGACAAAGCGTCATAATATTGCGTTGTTGGTTGAAAAACCGAGCTATGCCGCAAAAAAATAACGAACGGCCGCCGATTATCTTTGCTTCCCTTGCCGCTCTAACATCTTTGCCAACAAATAATCGTAAGTATGTATGTTTATATATGAGCATGCATACATATTGACGCAGATTTTTGTTAGGCACGGAAAAATATTTTAAATTTCTACATCAGAAATTTGTTTAATTTATGATTTTTTGCTTTTGCCATTGAACGAAAAGACGCTTGTAGGCAAACGCATGCTCGGGGAGATGTGACTGTGTCTGAATGAAGCGAGGTCGAAGATACGCTTGCGTTCCCGAATGAATATGTTGTTATTGTGTGATTTACTATAAATTTGGGCTTCGGCTATTTGGATGACATACTGAGTTGTGACGATTGTTGTTTTTGTAGAACAATGCTTGTAGTTTTTGCGGGTGACATTTACATGTGTACGAAGAATATGTACATATATAGGTTGGTTTGTGTATGCATTATTTGTTAGGCAATGTTATATATACATGTGTGTACATATATACATGTGTGTACATATAATTCAATGCGCGCGGGTGACATTTACATGTTGCGGGTGACATTTACATGTGTACGAAGAATATGTACATATATAGGTTGGTTTGTGTATGCATTATTTGTTAGGCAATGTTATATATACATGTGTGTACATATATACATGTGTGTACATATAATTCAATGCGCGCACATGTAGTAACTTCATAAGTGATAAAATTATTATTTGAATTTCTGAATGCGTACATTCAAATGCGCGTGTTCAGATATGTGTTCATATGACTATATAAGATTAATATGATTTAAGATGTATGTATATGTTTTAATAAATTTAATCACAATTAGTAACAATTATAACACAAAATATTTAGTAGGAATGCGTTTTATGTAAAAACTAAATAAAATTGTTGAATGCCAAATTGACCATAAATATTATTTTGAAAAGTACATAATTTAATTATAGTCTTTCAGTTTTTCATGCATGCATAAAAATTCGCACAATGAAATTCATATCAATATTTGTATATGATTGCATATAAACGTATAGGAATATAAGTCAAAAGGCTAACATTCGGGTGCAATATCAATGCAAACTTCTGAGTATAATTTACATTTTATGCTTAGCTCTGTTCACGCGCCACTGTTAAAATTTCTCCTTCCGAGTTATCTGAAGTTAAATCCACTCATCGAATTTTGTTAGTTTTTGACAATTCACACGCTGGTCCGCAATTGAACCATCTCTATAATATACGTTCTCTGCTTTAATTTAACAATCCAGTCAGAGATAAAGAGATGCCCAACTCGTCTCTCACTGGAAATGAGAGCGCAATTGATAAAAGTCAAAACCTACTGAACTCAAGCAACTGTCAAAATCGGTTACTTAACCGATAGGGTTATTTTTAAGTATTGGTGACTTATTTGTTAATTTATGTATACACAAAAGCTGTACTGCAAAAGTGTTTAAAATACGTTCCCTCTTTCTTTGTGTTAATTAATTGTTTGAAAAAAAATCTTTTTTATAGAAAATTTATTCGAATTTGATAAATTTTTGGAAAAAATTTGGCACAATTAAAAATGATCAAATACTATACTACGGACATAAAATATATGAGCTTCGTTAATGGACTACGGGATGAGACTAGGCGCTATTTTGCATTAGCATGTCCAAAATTGACATTTGTCAAAACCGTCTCTAACATTTAATGCTAATCGAGTAGAAATAAAATACAAACCAGGGGAAAATACTGAAACGCGTAAGAAAAATGAAGGCGTGGTTAAATGCTTCAAATGCGAAAAAAGTGGCTGTGCAACTGCTATACCGAATCTGCCCAGTTCAATAATCGAGCTGGAACCAACCGCAAAGCTGAAGTCAAAGAGGATGATTTTAGCTGTCCGATTAATGACAATACTGGGATTAGAGGGAGCTACGAAATGTCAGCTAAAAAATTTGGTTTGAAACATGTAATGCTTGGAATGGAGCTGAGCAAACGTCCATCACTTAAGAGATAGCAGAAAGCCCTGTCGCAGTAGCATATTGGCCACAGTGGAACAATTGAAAATTGGTGTATGGTTGCTACCATCGAGTAGGGTAAATCGAAAATTGAAGAATTTAAAGCAATGTTTTATTAGCTTAGATTGTCAATTATGCTGAACTGACTGCACCTAAAGGCAGAGGGCTAGAATTTCCTTTGATGTAGGTGGTCCTTTTTCCACCAGTAAATTAGGAATATAATATATTCTGGAAGTCATTGACTATTTCTGCAAATGGCTAGGGGTATACCCAATTACTAATCAAGAGCATGAAACAGAAGGGGACGTATTTATCAACAAGATATGGTGGAGCAATAAGATGAAGGCAAAATACAGCAATGCGATAAACTCTGACAAGTTTGTTGAAGTAGAATGGGTGTTGTTATATAACCTGCAACGGAGGAAAGGTTGGTCTCCTAAATTACAATGTAGTTGAGGAGGGTCATACCAAGTTATTAAACGATTAAACGTTGTAGGGTATCGCAAACCATTGGAAGACTTAGAAATAAAATGGAGATAATTCAGCTATAACGACATGCAGCGTAGGTGACAGAGGGGGCGATCAGTGTGGCGAACAAAGATGCCAGAAGAAAACAGAATAATCGATGATAACTTGCTAGAATCAACCAAACAGCGAAATTTGTAGATGCCAGAATATTTGAGTAGCGATGTGTTCTATATAAGGGATTCCGGATTTTCATCAGCCACAGTTCTAATTAAAGTGTTGCCGTGTAAATGAGTTATAAGGAATAAGTTGTAAAATCGGTTAAGTAATGGCTTTGCTTGAAAATTCATACTTTAGTAACGAATCAAAGAAAGCAAAGCTTAATAAAGCGGTAAGTTGTTTGAATTAGAAATATAAACTAGTGAAGAGCCATTAAATTGGGAATTTTATATAACATTCCACTGATTGAACGAAAGGTATAGTCTTAACGTAGGCGAGTTATCTTGTTGTTGTTGTATCATCTAATTAGCTGTTCCATTACACTATTTTGAAATTTTTATAAAACATACAATATATTAAATATTTTTAAGACTTATGAAATAAATAATTGTCCATGAAAACAAAAACAAGAAAAATCGTTCGGTTGCGCCCAAGCTATAATACCCTTCACAAATACAAAGGCTCCTTACAAGAACTTGATTCTGAACGTTCAATTTGTATGGCAGCTATATGATATAGTGATCTGATCTGACCAATTTCTTCGGAGATTAGATTAATGCTTTAAATAATAATACATGCCAAATTGTGTGAAGATAGCTCGTCAAATGAAAGAGTTTTCCATACAAGCACTTCATTCCGATTGTTCAGTTTGTATGGCAGTTATATGCTATAGTGGTCCGATATCGGCTGTTCCGACAAATGAGCAGCTTCTTTGTTAGAAAAGGACAGGTGCAAAATTTCAGATCGATATCTAAAAAACTGAGGGGCTAGTTGGCGTATATACAGACGGACAGACGGACATGGCTAAATCAACTCAGCTCGTCACGGTGATCATTAATATATATACTTTATATGGTCTCCGACGTTTCCTTATGGGTGTTTCAAACTTCGTGACAAAATTAATATACCCTGTTTAGGGTATAAAGATAGCTAAGCTGACATGAGTCTGACAACTTTCTGTGCGAGCATGAGAGACATAGTATCTTTGCCTTTCCTTGTCAATGTTTCAACGGAAACATTTGTAACCGATTCTGATAGGGCTCAGTAATAAAGTTATGAGAAAAACATTAATAAGTTTATTTGACGTTAACGATTAAAAATACTTTCATAAGAAAAAGCCCGCTTTCCATTAATACAACTTAATTTATGGTAAATGAATCATGTATTTGACGAAATGTGTTGTGATCTGAATCCTCCGAGGAAAGTGATAAAAAAATATATCAATTGTCAGTTAACAAGTTTATTTATTATTAAAAGTGTAAGTCCCACTTTTAGAGGGTAAGAAAACTTTATTAATTATGTTATTTTGCTTTATTTCTGTTGGGTCACCGATTCAGAACTACTGCATTCTACGGTAAGAGCCGCTACGGTTGGACTAAAAGTATCTCGCAGTGATGCGCATCGAGCGGTGCCACTACGACCAGGCACCCAAACGATGATGAAGTATCTTGAAATAACTAGTGAGGACAGACACTTTTTGACCAGTTAGCGAGCTCAACGCTATGACTGACGGAGAGTTCCCTACAGAAAACTCTCCCTCCAACCTTCCTTCCTAGCTTCGACCCATCCGTGAAAAATCTCACTTCGTCTCTTTTCCAGCAACTTATCCCCATCCACATTTTCATCGTCGGCATGAGAGCACAGTGATCCGATGCGGTGATCCAAGTTTTCCGAAATGCAGTTTAAGGAGGAGGGAATTTCTGCGTGTCCTTGTTTGATACCCTTTATGTATCCAGCTTCTATAAGCTTTGGAGTACATTTCGCAGTAATACACCTGCCGGCAATGACCACGAGGGCATATGTTTAATATGGTATTAAGTGTAGTCTGAAATGAATTTTCGTAATAAAGGTAAATGATTTGTAAACGTTGTTCAGGCGTAAGTCTTTCTATGATGAAATGCCAAATAATGCTAAACAAAAATAACATTACAGCTTGGCACGACTCACGCGTGATCTGTCAAAAAATGGCTTTTGAAAAAAGTACTTCTACTTGGATCACCCGTTCCATAAGTTAGTAAGATACAAAATTGGATTGTAATTCATGCAATACTTTGCCTTTGTCCTGTGTGGAACGTACATGTTACATTTTGTAAGGGAAATTTTGAGTTTACATTGTAAATTAATACATTCATTCTCTAATGGCTCTACCAAATCAGGATACCTCTCGACTTATTTATTTCCAACATATTATATTTTAATTCATTTGTAACTACTTGAGAAAAATTGTCAAAAAAAGTTTAATTTTCAATGATTTTGAAAACCACTTTTACGATCGGCCAATGGTACGCTGAAAGTATTTAAAATTCCGTAAAAAACATTGGTGAGAAAATTTTCGTAACCACAAAAATGTATTCTCTCATTCACCCGTGGCTCATCTGCCTGATTTTTTTTCGAGTTTTCTTGCGACTTGTATTATAATGATAATACAATTGAACTCCGGTAGTGCTTTGGCTTTTTGTTCAAATTCAGAGAATTGTTTGCCTCTCATATCTTGAAGATGTCTTATGCCAAAAAACCTTAGATTTGTACTACAGTAGTCCCAATATATAGCATTAAAATAACGGTTATAAGCATTAACATTTTTGTTCCCGTTTATTCGCCATTTAAAGTTTGCATACGTTTATTCGATGTGGGCATCCCGCTTATAAGCATTCCTCGGTTAATACCAGTAAAAATTTTGGTCCAACTTTTAAGTTTCCTTGATGAAAATTCTCATATAAGCACAAGCACAAGAATTTTATATGAAAAAAGAACTTAATTGTTTACTGGTAATAAAAAAAGTTTAGCACACTGGCATCACTCTTTCTAAAATGTTATAAGGAAACTGATTATTTTATATGGCACATCTTTATTTATAAATATTATTAAAATGCAAACTGAGTAAACGAACCACTTTATGGCGAATACCTTCTGAATTAGAAACTACGGACAAAAACAAAGTTTGCCTTAAGTACAACTCTTCGCGCGACACTATAATTAGAATAATTCGCGAAAATTAATATGCAACCGGTGCAGCAATACAATGTAAATTGATCGAGCTATAACCATTTGGTTTAACTAAATTTAGCCATCAGTAATATTTGGAAATATGGTCCGTGAAAAATCAAAGCAATTGGCTATTAAAATGAATAACAATATTGTGACGAACACGGATGATAGAACAAAATCTAATCGACTATAAATTGCACGAAGCAACTAGTTAGCGAATTCGTAGCTGCCAGAAGGTTTTAGAAGCAATGTTTTGTTAAAGATTTACTATATAAGGGCTGCCGGATTGTGCAGCAAACACAGTTCTAATTAGAGTGTTGCCGTGTAAGGAGCAATTAAGCTATAAACATTAAGTTGTAAACTCGAATAAGTGTTAAGTTGTTGGAATTGGAAATAAAGATGAAGCATAAAGTATAGCATTAATTTGAGACTTTAATTTAACAATCCAGTGATCGAACTCAAGAGTGAGTTACAAGGTAGACGATTTATCGATAAATCCGTTACAATTGGGGTCAGAAGTGAGATTGTCAAATAAATTCCCAAGGAAATAATTATTTGAAAATCGCTAAGTTTAACGATTTGAAGATTTCACAACTGAAAAACCAGCTGGAACATCGTGGTTTGGCGACAAATGGATTAAAAACTGAAAAAGAATCACGGTTGAAAGAGGCCATGGGGGCGGAAAACATTAATGTTGAGGAATATGTCTTTCACATTTAATTAGAGGAAGAGACAACATAGATAGAAGAAAAGGAAGACGCTCGTTAAAGATGGTGAACATAAATATAATTTTTGCTTCAATATCGCAGATGGGGAAAGAGCAGGATGCACGTATGTCCCAGATGTCAACGCAGATATTAACGCAGTTTAAAGAACAGTTCGCAGCGCAAAATGAACACATATTACAGATGTTATCAAAGCAGTGGTTCGCAGTGAAAAATGCACGCATATCAGCACAAGTGTCCTCGCAATCGGAAGAACAGGAAGCGTGTGAACCAGTAAAAGGGTCCTCACAGTCAGAGGAGCAGGAACTGTGTATAACAGCACAAGGGTCCTCACAGTCGGGAGCGCATAAAGCGTGTATAAGCAAAAAGCATATTGGGCAGAGCGGAGAAGTTTAAAATTGATGTGTGGCTGCTGGCATCGAAAATGGGCAAACCTCCCGAATACTTATAGTTGTTCCTTAGGTTAGAATTCCTGAACATCTTAACGTACAATACAAAGGTCCAAGAGGAGGACATTTAAGAATCACAAAAACCTTGGAGAAATGGAAACAAAGGTTTTATTCGACTGGTTGTCGCCAATCAGCTATGCGAAATATGCCGAGTGCATAGTAGCTAAAGGATCAAGGTCTAGGAGTCATGGTCATGCGCCAGTTGAGCTAATATGCGTGGATGAAGATGGTCCATTTCCCACCAATAAATAAGGAAACAGTCATGTTTTGGTAGTCAAGAACTATTTCAATAAATGGCCAGAAGTATACACAATTCTTAATCGAGAGGCTGAACAAGTGGCGGGCGCATTCGTCAACAAGTGGGTAACGAGATTCGGTGTTCCAATGGAGTTACGTTCTGATCAAGAATGGAATTCCGAGTCAGCTTTAAGTAAAGGATATATCAGAAGCTAGGTATCCGGAAAACGGATGGAATTAACTCCAAAAAGAGCAGGACGACTGAGGAAATTAGCACCAGCCTAGAAGACGAGATGGAGGGCATAAAAGCTTTGTGCTAGGTACCGCAAATATGTCTAATCGGGACGATCAGACTTAGGTGGAGGGCAGTGTGACGAATACGGATGATAAAACAAAATCGAATAGACGATAAATTGCCAGAAGCAACTAGTTAGCGAATTTGAAAGTTCTAGAAGCATTGTTTTGTTAAAGACTTACTATATATGGGCTGCCGGGTTGTGCAGCAAACACAGTTCTAATTAGATTGTTGCCGTGTAAAGAGAAATTAAGCTATAAGTGTTGGCTAAATGAGCCTACGTTGTCCCGAAAACTTACACCAACATACCTCATACATCACTGACACGCAACATTCACCACATCACCTCTCGCAACATTCACCACCTCACCTCACGCAACATACACCTCACACAACGACACTACCACCCAGGATACACAACACACCGGGCGATCACCCCACCAACCATCAACAAAACCACGGACACTAGAATCGGCTGACCCCTTCTTCGTATTGAACTCGCAGCGAACACACCGTCATCCGTGGATTCCCGTCCTCGGTCAAAAACCTGCAATCGTGTCACATCAGCGGATCTGTTCCCATCAAGTTAAATTTCTATATATAATCAAAACATTTATATACATTTTTTTTTCTCTGCGCTGCGTCGCAAATGATTGTGGTATTAAGGGAGTGATTAAAGCCCGTAACTTCATTTATAAATAAAATTATAATTGTACTAAAAGCGAAAGGTGGTGAGTGTGTAAGTTTTTCTTTGATAAGTTTGAAAAGAATTATTAGGTTGAAAAGAATTAAATATGGTCCTTCGAGCCTAAAAGAGAGGCACTATCGATGTACAAAACAAAAAAAAAAAAAAAGTTATATAATATATGTATATATGTATGTATATGCAAAAAGCCAAAGTGCAGCGAAACAGTGAAAACTTGGTGAAGACAAAAAAAAAACAAAAAAAATAATATAATAATAATATCGACTTAAAAGTGGTGTCACAAAAAACAGGAAATATTAGATAAAAACTTAAACTACATATTTATTTACATACAAATAACAACAATAAACAAAACGGGCGCGAAAATAGTCCCAAAATCAAACCGGGCGCGATCCTAACAACAAATTTAATATCATACAAATATACATTTGGGCGCGGAGTAACAAAAAACACCACAAAAAAGCAACACACAAAATCCAAAGGAAAGGACAAAGGAATTGGAAAGAAGCACAGAAGCACACATAGACGTACATACACGTAACTATTGTATATACACGCAATACATATATTCCCCAAAAGCCCTTGGAGGAAATCAAAGTGAGTCCATTCGATTCCTTTTTCTTATCTTTACGCACATACATATATATTTATTGCGAATTGCAGTTTACATTTGTACAAAAAACTGTAATAAAATACCAAAAAAACCGTTCAATATCTTGGTAACGGTTGGCAATTTGGTATAACTTACCGGTTTTAATTGCGGGTTCAAATAACGAAAAACCGTTTATTGTAATATATATGTACAGTCATACACATACATATATATAAAATTATATATAGCGTGCATAATTACGTATACATACATATGTATTTTTAAATATTAAATATTAATATCGTATATCACATATCGTATTTTACATACATATGTATATATCCTATGCGTCATTTATACATACAATTAAAAACTTGCATACGTACATACAGTGCTTACGGAAAATTGCGCCATTACTTGCTATTGCTAATTTCTCTTTAGCGCTCTTTTACGATTATACATAATTCGCTTATTTGCATTACATACAGTATACAAACCGCTTATTTATATACCCTATATATGTATATAGGGTACAACTATAAGAAAACCAATCATATCGCATAAATTCCGTTCGGTAAATAAAACGCGGATTATTTAATAAAAATCATACTATATTATATAAAAAATACAAAATTACATATTGGTTCAAACTAAATTTATATTTTATATTCACTTTGGCATATATCCCGCAATACCCCTTGCAGCAAGCAAGCAGGATTGCGTACAAAACTTTTCAGCACAAATAATTCGTGCTTCCTCGTACATAGGTACAAAGTGCATTGATCTCTTCAACGAGCTCTCAATTGTACAAGTACATATATACATACCTAAAAGTCCACGCATTAGGGTGTACCTACATACCCCTAAATAAGGACATAAAAAAAAAAATATATATATATACATAAAATAAATAAAAAAATTGTCAATAAATTTTTAAATAAAATAAAATTAAAAATAAATACGAACCGGTATCTATATCAACTAAATCCGGGTATTTCAGTTATTTATTTGAAATTAAGAACGCTAAGCAAAAAAAAAAATGTTTTTTGCGGTTGTACATACAAGTATATACGGAAATTAATATTAATTTGGTTCGAAGTGAAAAACTCTATTCACTAACAATAGCTTTCGTTCACACATTTATATATACATAGATATTTTCTGAATTATCCATCAGTCGACACTGAGGAATTTTTAATTTATTTCATACAATTTCTAAATGAGCTCAGACTCAAAAGATTCAAAAACAACACAGTCTCTAAAGGTACCAAAAATGATTTCGGACGAAAAAAGTCCATGCACACCAGCAGAAGCTACACGCTCCAAGCAAGGTGCGACAAAACCAAAAAGGGGTAGAGACATTTCTTACACAAAATTCATTTCGGAAAGTGACAGTTTAATAAGATACTGCACTAGATTCTTATCTTCGCCGATTCAGGACAATTCTGAATCGGTATTAGAAATCAAAAAAGACAATCTTGACAATTTTTGGTCACGTCTCCAAGCTGCATATGACGCAATTGTAGAATCTGACGACTCAGATCTACCAGAAAATTTCAAATCTTCGGCTTACGTTAAATACGAAAACTACTTAGACCAGTTCGAAGAAACTAAAGCAATGATTTCCGATCAACTTAAGCTAATAAAAGCAATTGCATCTACTCCACATCAGCGAGTAGAGCTGCCACAAGTACAAAGTCAAGAGGCAAGTTCAGACATCCATCTCAAGGTGCCCGCATGTGACACAGAAATATTTCATGGTGGTTATGAACAATGGCCGTCCTTCCGGGACATGTTTACGGCCGTGTACATGAACCACCCAAAATTATCAAACGTACAAAAATTGTATCACCTCCGATACAAAACAAAAGGTCAAGCAGGCGTAATAGTAAAACAGTTCGCACTAAATGACGATAATTTCAATTTGGCTTGGGAAGCTCTTAAATCAAGATTCGAAAACGAAAGAATATTGGTCGATAAACAAATATCGATATTATTGAACTTGCCAAAAATTCAAAAGGAAACAAGTGAAGAATTTATCAAACTACAATCCACTGTTTCAAATTGTTTGTCGGTTTTATCGACACAAAATATTTCCACAGACAGCTGGGACCTTATACTGGTAAACATATGCACTGCCGCATTACCAGAAAAATCATTACTTCTATGGGAGCAATCGCTCTCATCACGAAGAAAATGCCCCACGTGGCAACAAATGAAAGATTTCCTAACTACCCAGTACGAAATCGCAGAAAGGGTAGATAAAAAAATGGGCAAAACGAAAACCGTTCAACACGACCTAAATAGAAGCTTTCACAGACCCCAAGCCAGTAGCAAAAACAATTTAAATAGAAGCTTCTTCAGAAATCAAACGTTCACATCCGAACAGTACAAACAAACGCCATGCGAACTGTGTACAGGGGGGCATAAGCTCAAATCGTGCGAGAAATTCAAAAAAATGAATACTGCCGATCGAAACAATTATGTAAGAACAAAAAGACTTTGTACAAATTTATTGTCATAAACGACATCACTCAATGCTGCATTACAGCACATTTATCACCTCATCCCAAAACAGCGCAAATATGAAAAGAGCCACGGGTTTAGTTGCAACAGCAAATCCGGAAGGGCGAAATCCCGAAAATTGCCAAGAAGCACCATGCTGCTCAAAGGCATTAAAAACCCAAACGCTACACAGCGACAATCAAAGTAGAGTACTACTACTCACAGCAGTTGTCTCCATCGAACACCGAGGAGAAATGTTTAAACTTAGGGCCTTAATAGACCAAGGATCACAACGATCTTTCATAGCGTCAGGGCTCAAAATAGGCGATAACTGCCAACAAATCTAGCCAATTTTGAAATCACGGGAATGGGTGGAAGAGTAGTCCAAAACTCAAATAAAATCTGCCCCATTACCCTAATTTCCCCCCAAGCGGATCAGCACATAAAAGCAGAAGCTATAGTCTTACCGCAACTTACAAATATGCTTCCAAGCTATCACATAAATAGCAAGCATTGGCAAAAGGTTTCACACCTAAGGCTAGCAGATCCCAACTGCAACACTCCCGCTCAAATAGACCTTCTATTAGGCAGCGATCTCATACCACAGATAATACTCGAAGGTATTGAGAAAATTTCAAATACACTTCTGGCACAAAATACTATTTTTGGGTAGATCCTAAGTGGACTAGTTTCGGAACCAGGTACCACCATGACCACTCAGGTTGAGGAAATCTCAAACGAATACCTCAATTCACAATTGAAAAAATTTTGGGAGTTAGAAGAACTCCCCCCCATATCAATTGCAACCCCTGAGGATCAGTATTGTGAAGACTTTTACAAAGCCCCACCTACTAGATCAGATAATGGTCGGTACGTCGTACGAATACCACTAAAACAACAATTTCCTAACACACTCGCCCTAGGTCACTCTCGCACCTCTGCAATACAGCAGTTTTTAAGTATGGAAAAAACTTATTTAAAAAAGGTGAGCTTAAGCCAGAATACGATGGCGTGTTAGAAGAATACCTCCATTTAAATGGCAAATATTACTCATTTTATTTGCCTCATCACGCAGTAGTAAAGCCAGACAAAAAAACAACTAAAGTAAGAGTTGTCTTTAATGCATCAAGATCTACTAGCTCGGGGAATTCCCTAAATGATATTCTATTTACGGGACCCACGCTCCAACCAGATTTAATGCTACTCATTTTAAATTGGCGTTTATTCAAATACGTATTTAACGGAGACGTCGAAAAAATGTATAGACAAATAGTCGTACATAAAGACGATCAAGATTTTCAGCGAATTATTTTCCGAAAATCTCCCAATAGTCCACTCCGCGACTATAAATTGAAAACAGTTACCTTTGGCGTCAACTGTGCTCCATAATAAGCCATTCGAACACTGCACGAATTGGCAGAAAACACCAAGTCAGAATTTCCTCTGGCTACCCAGGTGTTAAAAACTCAAACGTATGTAGACGATATCCAGTCTGGAAGTTACAGTCTTCCCCAAGCACACGAGTCACTAGCACATGTGACACAAGCCCTCAAAATCGCAGGGTTTCCGTTAAAAAAGATAACGGCGAACCACCCTAATATCTTAAAGGACATACCTAAAGAAAATCTGTTTGATACTAATTTCCTTAAATTCGAAAAGGAAAATACAACAAAAACTCTGGAGATCCAATGGCATGCGATATCTGACCAGTTTTCATACACTACAAAGTCAATATCTGCATTATCCGCTATAACGATGCGACAAATTCTATCCTCTGTGGCGAAACTTTTCGACCCGCAGGATGGCTTTTGCCAGTTATGATACAAGCCAAAATTCTAATATAAGAATTATGGCTAGATGGAACCGACTGGGACGAACAAGTAAAATAACTTCGTTTAGAAAAGTGGTCCCAGTTTGCAAACAATCTAAACGATATCTCACAGATACAAATCCCACGATGGGTAAATTTGCCCCAGAGCACAAAGTCGAACTACACGGCTTCTGTGACGTTTCTGTAAAGGCATATTGCGCAACTATACATGTTCGCACACAAAGCGACTTTGCGACCACAAGCCACTTGCTAGCAGCAAAAGCAAAAGTAGCTCCGATAAAAACAATAAGTCTGCCACGTCTTGAACTGTGTGGAGCGCTACTACTAGCCAAACTGGTATCCATGGTGCGAATGCATTTAAATATGGCAAAATACAAATTATATCTATGGTCCGATTCCGAAATCGTATTAGCATGGTTAGAAAAACCACCACATGCATGGAAGACGTACCTTGCTAATCGAACGTCTCAAATCCTTGACCTAGTAGAATCAGCCACTTGGCGACATGTGGCCAGTGCTGATAATTATGCTGATCTAGGTACAAGAGGGTGCAAACCCCTGCATCTTGCCACCAACTCACTCTGGTGGAATGGCCCCCGCTGGTTAACGGAATCTCCCGATTCTTGGCCACAAGCGCCCATGCGCGATATAATTGCCCCAGAAAGTCGAAAAATCGACTCTTTTCATGCAACATAGGATGATACTGACATCCTTGAGCGATTCTCATCGTTCCCCCGAGCCCTCAGAGTAGTTGCCTACATGATCAAATTTATAGAGCAGCTCAAAACTAAAGTTAACGGAACAACTTCAATATACCCCCAATGCGATACATTAACACACCTACACTTACAAAAAGCAAAAGGCGCTCTTATCGCATCCACTAAAGCGCGATACTTCAGCCGAGAAATATCATTGCTAAAAGATTCGAAGCCAATCGATAAAAAGAGCTCACTTTTAGTATTAAATCCATTTCTGGACACAAATGGTTTGCTTCGTGCGAATGGTCGGCTTGTCAACTCCAGCCTGACATACAACGAACGACACCCCATAATAATACCAGAAAAAGCACGGCTTGCCACATTATATCACAGATAAAGGCTTCAAGGTTAAGGTCTCCCACTTTAATGAAAGGCTATGTAGCAGTTTTTGTTTGTTTTACGACAAAAGCTGTTCACCTTGAGCTATGTACAAATCTGACGACAGAGGCTTTTCTCGCGGCATTCGCTCGCTTCGTCGGACGGCGTGGTTTTCCCTCAAAAATAATGAGTGACAACGGCAAAACGTTTATTGGAGCCAAAAGAGCCACTGAGCACCCCAAGGCATTAATTGGCAGTTTATCCCCCCAAGCGCTCCTCATATGGGTGGTTTATGGGAATCAGCTCTAAAAAGCTTCAAATCCCACTTAAAAAAAGTAGCTGGAAACTACAAGTTTAATTGTGAAGAATTCTCGACCTTATTAATTCGAATTGAAGCCGTACTCAATTCACGGCCAATCACAATCCTCTCGCAAGATCCCTCCGATTTCACCGCCCTAACTCCTGGGCATTTTCTCAAAGGAGCACCCATTCTGGCCATACCTGAGCCAGACGTGGAGTCGCTATCCTTATTAAACCGATGGGAAAGAATCAAAATTCTCCATCACAATTTTAGCCGCCGATGGAAAGAAGATTATCTAAAGGACCTCCACAAGAGGTACCGCTGGAAAGCTCCAAAAAAGGCGCCGAAGCTTGAAGATTGCGTGCTAGTACACGATGACTGTCTCCCCCCTACCGAATGGCGGCTTGGCCGCATAGAAAACCTTCACCATGGTTCCGACGGTCACATCCGAGTAGTCGATCTCCGTACGCAAACCGGAACCAAAAACCGTTAAAATTAATTATCCAAAAAAAAAAACCTAAAACCAGTAAAAGGTCGATCGAACAAACGACCCACTTAACGTCGCCCAAATTTCCAACTCAATCATGAGACAAACTTATAATCTAAATAACTTTTTTCCCATATAGATCATTATAGACGGAAATGCACCAACACCAACGCCAGCAATACGTTCGGCCGTTAATGTGCCACGCCCTGGGGCAAATCCTGCACCCCGAACTTCGGCTACCAGAGCCCCTCCAATCGCTCCTCGTAGTGGAACGCGGCCACTACCCCCGTCAACATCGCTGTCCGCGGAGCAGCAACGCCTCCGATGCCCGCTATGTCGTCGCCCACACCGGTTGCAACATTGCGGCATATTTAAAGGCAGAATCGCAAATCGCCCAGGCACATGGACACTGCCTGAATTGTCTGGCGCACACCCATGCAAAAACCGCATGTGGGTCAAGGGGGCTTTGTCAGATGTGCGGTGAGCAACATCACACACTCCTTCACAGTACCGCGAGGCGCGACAATGGTCGTCTAACTGCCTCCCAGCGCCGCGGCGTAGTCAGGCGACTCCCAAGGCAGGTATCAGCACGACCCCGCTGATCGGCACCCCGTCCGGAGCCGCGTTCCTGGCGCCCACGCAACGACTCAATTACGCGCCGTAGTCAGCTTCGGTCACAACCCTGCCGTGCCACTGGGCTGAGCAGCGTCGTCTACACGCTGCAACAACTTCAGCGTCTGCTAGGCTAATATTAATATAAATAAATGAGCCTACGTTGTCCCGAAAACTTACACCAACACACCTCATACATCACTGACATGCAACATTCACCACATCACCTCTCGCAACATTCACCACCTCACCTCACGCAACATACACCTCACACAACGACACTACCACCCAGGATACACAACACACCGGGCGATCAACCCACCAACCATCAACAAAACCACGGACACTAGAATCGGCTGACCCCTTCTTCGTATTGAACTCGCAGCGAACACACCGTCATCCGTGGATTCCCGTCCTCGGTCGAAAACCTGCAATCGTGTCACATCAGCGGATCTGATCCCATCAAGTTAAATTTCTATATATATTCAAAAACATTTATATACATTTTTTTTCTCTGCGCTGCGTCGCAAGTGATTGTGGTATTAAGGGAGTGATTAAAGCCCGTAACTTCATTTATAAATAAAATTATAATTGTACTAAAAGCGAAAGGTGGTGAGTGTGTAAGTTTTTTTTTGAAAAATTTGAAAAGAATTATTAGTTTGAAAAGAATTAAATAAGTGTTAAGTTGTTGGAATTGGAAATAAAGATAAGTGTATAGCATTAAATTGGGACTTTAGTTTAACAATCCAGTGATCGAACTCAAGAGTGAGTTACAAGTTAGACGATTTATGGAGAAATCCGTTACAATATGAAATGTATTGTATCAACAGCGATGAGTGTCTTCACGAATATACGTCTAAGCATGCAGTGGAAATTCAAACTGTGCAAGTTATGCCCCCAAAAAAGCGGGGTTTAATCAATACATACAATATTCGTAAAACATTTAAGCCTCTAAAAAAATTTATTCAAGAAATTGAAGATATTGAGAATTATTATTTTAAATTGAAAAGCATGAATATTCAATCTAAAATAAGCACTGTCAGTGCTTCTAAGAGGGTTTTTTCCTATAAGCGTTCCCCGCTTTAAAGCACTTAATTGCGTACATTTCTGATAATGCTTATGTCCAAGAAATACAGATGATAAATCAAAATTATTAAAGCTTCTCACATGAATTGATCTAAAATATCATTCCAAACAATGACCAGAATTGCCGTTTCTATATGCTGTAATTTTTCTGCAATCCCGAAGCTAGTAGTTAGTTTTTCATCACCATTTTGAGCAATAAATTTCAGTGCATTAATTATTCCAGGTCACTTCTTTTCTAATGCATAACACTTCGAGCAGAGAAACGGGAGAGATCGGCTCTTAAGTCTTAAACTTGTATACTGCACTAAGGTCTCCTAAGGATGGGTTGATACAGTAAAAAATTTATAAAGTTCTTGCAAAGTAGATTAAAGTCACGAAATAGATATAGTAGATAGTAGTATTGCACGAAGTACATATTCTGCCGATGAATTAATCATTTTGATTCTTGACTGAACTCTTGAATATAAAACTGACATATTGCTTGCCTGATCATAGCATTGGCCACGGTAGTTCATTATATCTAAACCATTTTTTTAAGAAATAAGAATAGAGCATCTTCAATATCCTTAGCCTTATGACTAGTATTCGGAGCATTCGGTAAAAATTATAGAAATATCTCAACAATTTCACCGTTAGCACGTACATATCTTATATTTATCAGCATGTACAATATGAGGCGTAGTATCCATGATTACACCAAAATACTTAGCAGATTGCATTTCTCTAGAAATACGTTGTGATACTTTATTTTAAATAAATAATACAATTTCTTTATAGATTGTTTAAGGATAATACGAGGTACTTCCCTTGCAAAGGTGCGCATACAATTTTTAATGTTTCGCTAAAAACGGGTCACACTTTTCAAGAAGCTTAACTGTAACTAAAAAAATTCTGTTATGGGGATTTCCAAGCCGTTCTGAATGTCTTCTAAGTGGCAGTCCTCTTATCGGAAGGGATTTAGTAATCGCAATTACTCGATATATGATTTAATATAAAACTAGCGACCCGCCTCGGCTTTGCACGTGTGAAATGCTGATACTAAATATACTACAGAATAACTGTGAACGTTGTATATAAAAACATAGCGGCCCGCTCCGGCTTCACAGGGATATAAAATAAAAAGCCTATGTCACTTAATTATTAAACTCGATCCCATAATTTTGATTTATTCATTACTGCCCGTGGCCCGCACGCGATAAATTTGGTGTAAAACAATTCAACTTTCCCTTTGCCATGAAGGTTTCCTGCTATCTTTGAAATATCTAAATTCATAAACTACATTTTTATCTATTTATTTTATTTTTACAACAATTAATATATTAGAGACGTTAACAGCTTTCTTGTCATTAGACATTACAAAGATGTTTTCTCAAGAGGTTAATCTTGAAAGAGCACCGTACAGTTGGCCATGTGAAACAGTCAACGTTAAAATTAAAGCCTTCAACGTTGAGGGTTTGACCGATTTAATAATGGTCATTGCAAAAGATGTTTTTACCGGAAAATGTAAACGTTTAAATTGGATTCGGATTTTCAATACATCTTTTTCGGTAACACATTCTGTGAGTCCTGTGCACTCTATTAATTAAGTTTTTAGTGATCTTACCAGGAAACGCGTGCCATTGCATAGTTTAGGTGGATTCAGGTTTCTTAATAAAATAACAGGACAACCTACTTTCAACACCTTTTTGTGAGGACGAAAATGAACAGATTCTTCCAAACCGACAACAGCATCGACCGAGTAGTACAATACATTTTCGTCGACGCATCAGTCTTTGAAGGAATCAAGTTATTTACTTTATTTACTTCGTTAGTTGGTTGACAGAATCGCTCTTTCTTTAGACCAAGATATTGTCTTATAACTTATGTTATCAATGTCAGGATAGACAGTGTTGACTAACTCTTGGAAGTTGTCTATCAAAACACAAAGGTTTTGTATGTAATTCCTTCCCTCTTTTTGTGTTAACTCGTTATTGCCAACTTTGAACAGCATCCCTGGAAATAGCCTGTTCTCACGTGAAGATGGCGAAACCCTCATATTAGTTTTAAGCTCTAATTTTATTACATATCGCCAAAGGTTGCATCTTTTTAGGGACGCATTTATTTCGTCAGCACGTCAAAAGTTCCTCGAGTCACAACTGGTAGGATTTGACAAAAATCTCCTTAGAACAGAATTGTACATCCACATATAGGTAAATTTTATGTTGCGCAAATCGCGCATTGTCCAGTGCTTTTACAGACGTCTTGTTTGTCATGGCAGCTTCGTCCCAGACTATTAATGAGCAGGCACGCATCCATTTTCCTGTATTGCTCTGTTAAGAAACAATACAGCCGCTGTTATTATCATTGAATGTAGAGTGTGTAGCGGCAATGATGGATGACGCAAAAGCTAACGCAATTTTTCCGGTAGATCTCACTTTTTTAAAAGCAGTTTGATTAAAAATGTTTATCCTGTATCTCCTGGGGCGTCAAGGAAAATCAATTTCCCTTCATTGCTTTGAATACTTTTTTCTGATCGATGTTTAATCGTGGCTCATCTTGATTTATATTTTGTAAAAGTCTCGTTTGATCGTATGATGTTTCTCTTGTATATTCGGGACTGTTAGTTAAATCTGAGTTAGTAGTATAAGCTGACATCGGCCCGTAAGTCATGGCGTCTTGTGATTTTTCGTGTAACTATCGAGGTCCACCTGTGAATGATAAAGGTAACCAACTGCATAATGCCGTTGCGGTGTTCATTCGCCTGCAAAGCATATTGAAGATGAAATTAATTTTCGGCTCTCAATTTAGTTTGATTATTACGGATGTAGGCCAATCTCTCAGATTCAATTTTCGCATATTGATCTACCAAGTATTAGTTTGTTAAAATTCCATATCTAAGAAAAGTGTTGAAATTGTGACGTCTTGTCATTATAAGGTAGCAATAGTAGTTTATACATGACACTGTTATATACAGAGGTGTACCACTGATTTGGTCAACATGAGAAATATCAATGGCATAACCATTTTCTCCACGACATAGCATCAAAGGATATTGTAAGCTGTTATAAGATCTGTGTAATTCTAAATTTTTTGCAAATTATCATCACGACTATGCAATACAATATCTCTTTTGTCGAATCGTTGCTCAGCTATCACCACTGCTACTAAAGTCAGGAGTATCTGCTGGAACACTCTCAATCGCAGTGTATCTGGATCTACAATAAAATATATTTGCTGAAATTTGAGATCATCGGGTCGAAGTGGTAGCAAGTTCCCGGCTCAGTGGTACACTTACCCTTGAATTTTAAATGTAGGCATGAACCCACGCTCAACGACTTGCTTACTATTAAAAGAGGTCACTTGAAATCCGATATTGCGCATGAATTGTTTGGGTTTCTGATCATCACCCGTAAGAAGAGAAGGAAGTGGTTTAGGTGGAGGGAGAATTTCTTCTAATATAATTTTTCCTTGTAAGCACCCCATGCCATTCGATTCGTCCTTAAATTTCAATGCCAAGCATTGTTCACACACTACTGACATAGTACCTACTGATACTATACGATCGTCCTTGTAAGAAATCGAAGGATCGTAATTCATGGCAGAATTTTCTTTATTTACCCATGAACTGGTAACTCGTGCTGCTCTCTGTATTCGATGTCTATCCCTATCTCGGATGCAGCGAATCCCACGCTCTACTGAAGATTCCCTATTTCTCTCTCTTAACTCCATATCTATCCCGATGCTGATTGAGTTGAACCTCACGCTCTACTGACGATTCTCTGTCCCTCTGAATCGTATGCCTATCTCGATCCCGGCTGTGGCGAACCTCACGCTATACTGAAGATTATCTCTCTCTGTCCTCCCAGCTCTATATCTATCTCGAACGTGCTCTTCTAGCATTCACTGTACTATGACCAATGTTCGAGCGACGACGTCTTTCCGATATGACTTTATAATTTCTGTACAAAATTTACTCAGTTCTATATGTATGGCTACCTATGCACAAATTACTATATTATTAGTATGTACCGCTGTAAAAAATATCTAAATTCTTACCATTTAGAAAATAAGATAAGTTATTTTTTTAACTGAAATACCTCAAGTTAAACTACGATCTGAATTTAATTAAAAATACTTAAAAAATTATTTGTTATTCGTGCGATTAAAAACAAATGTAATCAAAAATCATCAACAACAAAGGAGATCTATTATATTAAGTTCTTTTTCTGAACTTACATACCTCACCTTAAATAATTTCCTCTATATTAAATTGATCTAACTCTAAATTTTAATCAAGATCTTAATAGAAAATCCCAATTCATTAATTATGGTTTTATTTAATCTAATCGTATGTACCTATCTTTACTATAAATGCGATTTAAAAATTAACCGTAGAATAAAATATCATTTATATTTTAA
Organism: Bactrocera oleae; assembly: GCF_042242935.1. Classification (NCBI taxonomy): domain Eukaryota; kingdom Metazoa; phylum Arthropoda; class Insecta; order Diptera; family Tephritidae; genus Bactrocera; species Bactrocera oleae. The sequence continues at coordinate 44,543,240 of NC_091537.1, forward strand.
ACTACTATCAAACAATTATTTATCGTAACTTATTTATAATTACTGATACGTTGTCGCACTAAAAAGCACGTTTTTATTAAGTACTGTTATTTTCCTCGCTAGAAAGCTCCGATGTACATAGATTAGTAAACTAAATATGTGCATTTAAAAACGACAGTATACAAAACATGCGTAGGGTAGAGTGAAGAGGAATTGACAAAAGGAGGATTTGTCATTTTCAAATATAACGCAAACATTGACGTATACAGGGAGCATTAAGAGCAAGGTATTGATGCATGCTCATTGTTGAGTATTATACTTGTATGTAAAGATGTCAGTCGATTTTCTAGACTGCTAGTTGCTGCACGTGTTTTTAGTTTTTATGGCGTTTTCTTGCTAATTTTGCCTTCTCCATGTTTTTGCGTAAAGTGTAATAGTAACACGTTTTTCTTTTAATTCTCCGCGATTTCAGTTATTAATTTTTATATAAAATTAATCATAATATCAGTTGACATTTTACATTGTCGGTAAGTTTGAAAATAAAAATATTGGTTAGTGGATGATTTGACATCTATCAAATAGTCAAATCCTCCCACCGCTGGTGGTTGGATGAATGCAGATATTTGCTTCGCAGTTACCAGGGATATCACTATGCCCTGGAACCCATTGCAGGTTTATAGTGAAGTAGGATGTTAATTCCTCTAATAGATCAAGACATTCCTTCACTATATTTGACGACACCTTAGGAAACTTGAGTGATTTCAAGGCCGCTTGGCTATCCGTATATATTTATATGCTCCTTGTTGTGAGTACACTTTTTTCAAATACAACAAGGCTTTCTATGATTGCTGTGATCTCCGCCTAGAAGACACTACATTGGTCTGGTAAACGGAAGGCGATTTTGGTCTTTAATTTTGCTGAAAAAACACCACTCCCATTCGATTATCTAGTTTGGATCCATCCGTGTAAATGCTAATTCCCTCATTCCTGTCCACCCCGTCCCTTTCAAATTCCTCTCTGGTGGGCAATATTGTGGACCAAATTTAGGAAATTTACTGCCCCTTGTCGCAGGCGACTAATTGGGAGGATTCCCTCAGTTTAAGAGCTGACTTTGCTGCCGCTTACTTACAGAAGAGATTTGCTGGCAGTAAATGTAAAATAACGTTTAGTGCCTGGCTTGACGTTGTTTTAAGAGCTTCACTAATGCATATACTGGCTCTTTGTATACTTTCCATACGCCCCATCGCGTATTTCTTTTCCATTATTGGCCACCATAGCAATATACTGTATGCGATGATTGGTCTAACAACTGCTGTGTAGCGTCAGTAAGCTATCCGAGGCGTTAGCTCCCATTTGGAGGTGTAGAGTGCCGTAGCTGCTTTCTTCACTCCACCATCCATGTTTTGTTTCCTTGAAAGCTTCCTTTCTAAGATTAGTCCTAAGTAGCTATCTTCAATTATTAGCCGGCTACCATTTAATACTGGCGCCGTAACAATTGGATTATTATGTTTTCTGGTGAAAAATACTAACTCTGTGCTACCAGCATTTAAGTTTAGTCCGCGCGATACGATCCATTGATTTATATCGTCTGAGATTGTTTATATAAGGTTTGAGAGAGTATTCGGGATTTTACCTCTAACCGAAACTCCCACATCGTCAGCGTAGGTCACAACATGTACCCCATTCTTTTCTAGATCCAACTTATTCATTGTCAAGATCTAGAGAAGTGGGGAGAAGGCAATTAGAGTGTATGGCCCTAGGCTGGATATTATTGAAGGCTTCTTCTATATCTAAGAAGGCAAATGGAGCGTATTTTTTAACTTCCAGAGATCCACCACAGAGCTTAGCGCTGTTTCTGTGGATTTTCCTTTAGAATACTCATGCTGTGAACCAGCCAACTTTTATAATTTTCGTTTGTTTATTATATGTAATTCTATTAGTCTTTATAACGTTTTTGAAGGAATGAGGAGGGGCTAATTGGTCTGAAATCTTTTGGACTTGTATGAGAGCTTTTGGCTTCCTTAGGTATGTATATTACCTTGACTTTCATCCAAAGCGAAGGGACATGGTTTAATTGCAGCACCCCCTTAAGAATGGTAACTAGCCAGTCTATTATATTATTCTGCACCTGCTGTAATTGAGCCAGGAATGGACCGTCTGGTCCCGACGACTTGAACGGCTCGAAGCTTTTTATCGCCCAGCGTACGTTGATTTTTGACACTATATGTATAGGGGTGTAGTCTATCTCTGCTCCACTGTCTTGTGTATACTCCACTGTATAGTTTTCAGAGCTACCTGGGAGGTGGATATCCATTAGTAAGCCTAGTAACTCTTCACTGGATAGCATCCAGCTGTGGTCTGGCTTGTGAAGATATCTAATTCTGTGCATCGATTGTGCCATTATTTGCCTTAGTCGAGATTGCAAAAAATTTTCCAAGAATTTCGTTTTGTTCTCCTAACCCTAAACTTTTTAAGTTTGGGAGACCACCATGGGGCCCTAATTCTACCCCTACTTCGTGTTATTGGACCAGCCAACTCTAATGTTTGCCGGCAAGATTCCATGAATCATTTAAGGAGGATATCGAGGTCCTCCTTGCTTTTGGGCTGAAACGGCGGAATCATAGAGATACGTTTTTCCAGCTGTTGCATGTGCACCAGCCTGTTCGTTTTCCTATGATTCCTGAAGTTGTTGACTCTGTGTGCCCTTTCCTCAGATTCGTTGTTTGGATTTCGACGCGAATAGACGTGCGTGTGTATAGTTGCGGTTTTTAAGCGATATTTTCGAATTCCTTTTGAGCAATATAAGTATGTTTACGCGTTAACATAGGCAGCGTGGCCTTACGTGGGATATTTGTTGCTATAAATTCTTGCGGAACTTTGTTTTGTGCGGTCATTCGCTAATAACGTGTACGTTGTTATTGCTCGGGTACGGAACCGCGAGTGTGTTTTTCGGTCGAGTGCATATTTTTGTGAATATTTGTGCATATATTTGGTGAATAGGTAACGGTTATTGCGGTAAATGCACATTGTGTATTGTATAGGCTTACCATTAGGTATTCGCGTAACGTGGTCACGTTGTTGTTGGTGGATATTCGCACGGTTCCAGTTTAGGATCGTGTTATTGGCATCTTGCTGACTGAATTACCAACCAGGAGTACTGTGTCGAGCATATGGAGTTCATCTCTGGGTCAGGAGGATCTGGACAGGATTGCCCGGTGTGCCCGGTGTGCCGGTGTCTGTCCCAGTATTGGAGTTTGCGATTCCTGTATAGACCAGTAGCAGTGAACTGTGAACCCACGGATCGATTGGTGCAGCGCCACATCGGTTGACTCAGGACCGTTACGGGGACATTACTCTGTCCGGCGGTTAATAGGGTAACCTATTCCAGTCAATTGGCTGGACTTGTGGGCTGTGCCCCTGCGAGATCGCGTAAATCGACCGCTTGGGTGGTCGCTGCTACTGAATAGGCCTACGCGTAAATCGCATTTTCCAGTGCGTTCAGACGCACGCACCCAGAGAGCAGCTGCTTCAGAATCCTTCCTGTCTGTGAGTCTTCTGCGTCAGTGGTACGCCGGCGGATCAGTCTGATTGGGAGGGAGTCGTGGCTGAGATGCCCCCTCCACGAAAAAGGAGAGTTAAGACCCTCGCTGGAAGCGGAGAAATCCGCTGCATCGACGATAGATGATGATTCCACGTCGGGTGGAAAAGGCGAAGGACGGGACCTTCGGTTAGGTCCCCACCGCGTAGAGTAGCGCGCGTTGAGTCGCGTTCACCTGACGGTTCTAAGGGCAGTGTTGACAACACAACTGCGAAGGAGGGTGTTCTTGCCGAAAACCACGGGAGCAAACGGGCGCGGAAATTAAAGTTGTGGAGGTAGATGCTGCCAAGATTACCACGGTGAGGGGTAACTTGGAGAAGGGGAACAGGAAAAAGAGGGGCGTTGTCGTTGTTGGGGGTGGTGCGGTGGGCCACGTCGCGGCCGTAAAAAGCATCACGGGGGAGTTAAGTGAGTTGGTTTTTGGCGATAAGAACTTTGAAGTGGGAACTGCGAAGGGGCTGATGGAGCTTGCCTTAAAGGACGAGCCACTCCTGAAGACGGTCATTACCGAGAGTGCCCACCTTTGGGGTCAGGTTGATGCCCTAAGAGGAAGTTATGGAAGACACTACTCTCCGCCGGGCAGGTGAATGCTGGCCCCATTAGCACCGATGCCTGTATTGGAGGCGATTGCACTGGTGACGCCGAAGCCTGTTGAGACCCGGTCCGATGTGGTCAGGAGTAAGGGGCATGCAACTTCCTCTAAGGAAGTTATTAAGAAAGTTGTTAAAAAGGTGGGCCCTTCACCCGGTGGGAGGACCCACGAGGTTAGGCCAATTAAGGATGGTGGGGCGGTGATCCGCACTCCCTTTGTTTTAGGGAGGAAGAAAGTAGAAGGTGTAGGGCCAAATCAGATGTCTGTCGAGACCACAAAGCTGGCAGTTGCGGGATTGTTGGGCGCACCCTCGCCAGACACTGATGGGTTGGATTATGGATATGGTTGGGAGTGATCCCAACTATGGTTGCATAGTTGTGGATTCCTCACAACTGGGTGTATGGGTCGCGGTAGAGGGGGAGTTCGGTAGGTTGATTGTAGCTTGTTTGTACTGCAAATTTAGCGAGCCCCTAGAGCCCTACTTGGGCTACATGGAGAAGCTACTACTACTTGCGAGTGGTAGCCCACTTATCCTAGGGCTGGATGCGAATGCCTCGTCGTCGATATGGTTTAGTAAAATATCCCGGCATACGTCTGGATATCAAATCCACAGTCGAGGGGAGGCATTAAGTGAATGGGTGGTGCCTAAAAGCCTGGGAAGTGTAGGGATTGAGTGATCATAATTTGATTCAAATTATGGTTACTCCCAAATCCCCTCCGTCGCTGCTCGTTTTTATGAGGTAGTGTTGGGGGTGAACGATATGTTACATAGGAAGTGTGAAAGTGTTATGGTTAGGAAAATCAAACGGTGGACGCGTGAGTTAACCTCGAAGAGGAGGACTGTCAGGCGATTGAGACGAAAGTTTCAACGCGCTGGTTACGTCACCGCAACGTTCCAAAACCCAAATAAGTAATGATGAATAATTCCGATTTCGTTAGAGTGACTACAAATGCATTTTTGGCTACGTAAACACAAAATGTCAGCGACCCGTATTGCCTAATTGTATTCTCAACTTTCAAATTCATTTGCATTACCAAATCGCATATTTAGCTAAGTAAGCATTATTGTAGAATATAAGCGAATAATTGTAATAACAAAACGGGAGAATGTAAAATAAAGTATAACCATTAACAACAAACGAAAAATTGTTTTTTTTTTGGTTCCCGCCGGTACATTCGACTTAATTGGCGCAGTCGGTTAAAAAATAATGTATCCAAAGATACATAAGAAAGGACAATAACCGAAGTTATGTCTAGTGCGGAAAATATATCCTAAGATATATAAATAGTAGTCCTTTTATATTATATATTTATATAAAATTATGTTCTAGTGAAAAACAAAATAATAAGAAAAAATTTATATAAAAATAAAATTAATATAAATAATATATATATAAATACAAATAAAATATATATAAAATATCTAAAAAACCAAATAAGCGAAACGTAGTATATAACGAATAATGGTCAACCAAGTCCAGGCAACAGAGCTTATACAGCAAGCTGCAAGGATGAAACCTTACTATGGCATAAACAAGGAACACGATCTCTCACCCTTCTTCTTCTGTTCGATGACAACCCGGCGCTTAAACAGTTCATCTTCGAAAGACACATCTGGACTAAAATTCAAGGAGCAGCGCTTCAAGTAATCAGGATACTGGGTCCATCTGCAACATGGAACGAAATAAAGCGGAATTAATAAAAAACTTTGGAGCCAAGGAAACCTATCACGGCCTTTATAACCAAGCCATTCGCACCATATATACAAACGTGAGTAATTACCACAATACTTAAAAGTTTATTTTAGATAAGTTAAATAATAAGTACGAATTCGATCAAACAAGACCTGTAGAGTTTTCTCCTAGCGTCAATGAATCACTAATTTTAAAAACATATCTGAACGGCATAGACCCCACATTGAGTAGCATCATTCATAGTAGGAATATAAAAAATCTGAGGGAAGCTTATTATACACTCGAAGAAACAGGTTTACTTTCACGATACGATAAAAGCTACAAAACCTCAATACAATTTAGGCAGAATTTTAGAACTTCAGGCCATCAAGATCAGTCTCAAGGGCAACACAGCCAAAACCACTATATTTCAAGACATCAAGACCGTTCTTCTGGACAATACAGACAAAACAATTATAATTCAGGACAACAAGACCGTTCTTCTGGACAATACAGACAAAACAATTATAATTCAGGACAACAAGACCGTTCTTCTGGACAATGCAGACAAAACAGTTATAATTCAAGACCACAAGACCGTTTCTCAGGACAATACAGGCAAAATTATCATAACTCAGTACAACATGATCGCTTCTCCAGGCAATATAGGCAACCCGATCATTTATCCAGACAAATGAGACATAATAATTACACCGCAACAGAGCCGATGGAGGTAAACCACATCGAGCAGACAAATTTTCACTTAGCCACCCATCGACATGTTTACCGATAGTAGAACTCACTATAGGCAAAGATAAAATTAGATGTTTACTCGACACTGGCTCAGCGACATCATTATTAAATAAATTCTGTTTACCGCAATATAAACGAATAAAACCAGAAAATATTTTTTCATTTAATACCTTAAGCGGGCAAACACAAGTTAAATACGAAATTATAACGGAATTACCGAAAGAATTTAATGACGAAAACCTAATGAGCTGGAACAACCTTAAAGTCACATATAAACCTCGAGGACGAATACCTCGAAATCAGAAACATACGAACGAAATTCGTTGGTACATGCCCATTTAATATCAACGAAGTACATGCACTAGAAACAATAATTAATGCCGACGAAGAACTTTATAAAAAGTTAATTAGAGAGGATACGAATTCCGAGGAACCAGAATACCTTAAAACTATCATATCAAAAAATAGTGATTTATTCTTTCAGGAAGGACAAAAACTATCCCATGCTCACGAAATCGCTATAAAAACCGATAAACTCATATATTCAAAAATATACAGGTATCCCCAAATACACGAGCAGGAAATAAAAAGGCAAATAGCCGAAACGATTGATCACGTTATAATCACAGAGAGTAACTCACCTTACAACTCACCCTTGTGGATTAGGAGATTTAATTGCTGTGATATGCGTCGTATACCTAGACGATATCCTAATATTATATTATATTTAGCACTTCTATATAAGAGCATGTAACAAGCATAAATAACGTTTTCGAAAGGTTGAGAAAACATAATTTAAAATTACAAATAGATAAATGTAACTTCTTCGCTAAAACAACATAATATTTAGGGCACGTATTGACTACAGAGGGAGTTAAACCAGGCACAGCAAAAATACAGGCTATTTAAAAACTCCAATTACCAAAAACACAGAGGCAAATAAACTCTTTTCTAGGTATCACGGGATATTTTAGGAAATTCGTGAAGGACTGTGCAAAAACTGCCTACGGCTTGACTAGATATCTAAAGAAAAACATCAAAACAAATTTGAAAGACCCACAATATGTGACTCATTAGTAAACCCACCAATATTAAAATACCCAGATTTACATAAAAAGTTTAAAATTTCCACCGACGCAAGTAATCATGCTATCGGAGCTGTCGTACTCCAAGATAATCATTCAGTCAGTTTCGCTAGTAGAACATGAAAAAAGATATGCTACCATAGAAAAAGAACTCCTAGCAATAGTTTGGGCAGTAAGTTACTTTAGGCCTTTCGTTTATGGCAGAAATTTCGAATTAGAGACATATCATCAACCCTTGGTTTGGCTTAAGTCTAAATACAATGGCAAGGACATAAATCCGAGAATCCAGAGATGGCTTTTAAAATTGGGCGAATATGACTTTAATATAAGTTATGTCAAAGGAAAGTAGCAGACCTTTTGAGCAGAATAGACGTAAATACTGGCGAAATTAATGCAATATCTGATAACACAACTCATAACAATACCAATCAGGGTCCCTCAATAGAAGAAGACAACATTAGTACCAACGCCACTATACATTCGCAAGCCGAGGAGCAAAACGACCATTTTCCCATCCTAGACACAGTAGTAAATCGTTGCCACACACAAATAACACAAAAGTCAGGAAATAAAAATCATAAATGTAAAACACAAAATTTTCTTAAATCAAGAAGATATAGATGGAAATAATATGGCAGTATCTCATATCACTTGTATATCATATCACCATAATAGAACAACTACGACTGTATTTTTCACTAAAAGGAAAGCCAAGAAAGTTTATAATGGACAACGAATTCAACTCTGTAAACACTAAAGATTTTTTAACCGAACAATCAATCGAGGTACACCGACCTCGAAAGGTTTCACAGTTCTTTAGGCGAAAATATGAGAGTTTTAGAAATAGAAGAACCCAGACTGACAACTTAAGAGAAAATATACAAAAGCTTAGAATGGTACAACAACTCCTTTCACTCAACTATAAAATGCAAACCAACCGAGGTTATAGGTGGAAAAGTAAGTAAAGAAAAAATTCAAAAACTTATAGAAGACACAAAAAAACGTATAATTGATAATATAAATAAAAAAAGACAAGATTACAATCGAACAGATGAAGAAGGATATGTTAAGAACTACAGAGCACTTAGGCATAAAAATTAACCCAAATATTGGAAATTACACTTAGATAATATACACCCAGCAAATATAAAAAGACCAACTGAATTTTCAGGTATTCTGGACACTAATGTTTTTCACACTAATAACACCACCACAGATAATTAAGGCTACACTCATCGTAGAAAAAATCGAAAGCAACGAAGGCTACACAGAAATCTTTTTAGGAAACATAAATTTAATTCATAATTATAACACAATATTATACATCATAGACCTATCCGAAATAAAAAATATTATAAACACTTTAGAATCAAATATTGAAATTTTAACACACAACAAAAACTACGACTACCTGCATAATGAACTGAACACACTTATTTACAAAATGCAAACACTCATAATGCATAGAAACAAAATAGGACTTGTCAATACAAGTATAGTAGGAACAGGAATGAAATGGTTATATGGCACAATGGATGACCAGGACAGAATGGAAATAGAGGAACATCTTAAAGTAATAGACGAGAACACGGAACAATCTACACCACACTTACATATAGGTAAAACCACGGCTATGACAGGACAAGATAAACGTGTTTCAGTAAGAGTACTTATTGAGTGCAAATCATCAATCAACCCAAAGGAGCTATATTAGGGTTAAAACGACATACGAGCGAAGATGAGGTTAAACAACTCTTTCTGCGATACTCAACCATATATGATAAAAACGATGCCAACCAGGAAGAACCACAGTTGTGAAACAGTTTATTAACACAGGTGATTCAAGGCCAATCCGCTAGGCTTCTCGAACCGTTCCTTTAACAAAACGAGAATTAATCGTACCATCAGCGAGTCAGTGGAGTTCACCTGTAGGACTTGTGAAGAAGAAAGATGGCAACATGAGATTTGTGTGAACTATAGAATGTTCAAAGAAAGAAAGTTATCTTCTACCTAAAATCGATGATACGCTGGACTCGTTATCAGGCAAAAAATTGTTCTCAACACTTATTGTAAGTTGAAAAGTGGTTATTGGCAAGTGGAGGTAAACGAAGAAGGAAAAGCAAAGACGGCTTTCAGTGTTGAAGATAGTCTATGGCAATTTACCTTAAGCCCTTTGCATTAGGTGTAACGCTCCTGCTCCCTGGGAGAGTCTTATGGACCAGGTATTAAAAGGATAGCACTGGGAGACCTGTTTGGTATACCTCGACGATATAATCGTATTGGACAAAAAGTTGAGTTCAAAGAAGTGTTCCCTTTTCAAAAAGGAAGTAAGCTACTTAGGACAGTAAAAAATTGACCCACTCCTAAATATTTACATTAATTGCGGAATGTTCTTGAAATATGTACTTATTGATGATGAATTCCAAATTTTGCCAGCGTAGATAGTAGCCTCCACGAACTCACGAAAAAGAACAGAGATTTTGAGTGGAATAAAGAACAGGAAGCGGCTTTCCTAACTCAGGTAAGTTTTGCGCCAATGTTAGCATACTCGGTTCCCAGATGAGCGTTTATTTTTGATACGGATGCTATTGGGTCTGCAGTAGGATGCGTTCTATCACATGTTATTGACGAGCATAAGAAATTGGTTGCGTACTACAGTCAGACAATTAGCAAGCCAGAGAGAAATTATTGTGTAATTCCGAGGTAATTACTGGCGTTGGTGAAATACATCAAACATTTTTACAAGTACCTTTATGGCCAAGGTTTTCACGTAAGAACAGATCATGCAGCTTTAAAATGGCTTCTACAATTTAGGAACCAAGAAGGACAGTTGACATTGTGGGTTGAGAGAATCCAAAGTTACGACTTTGAATATCGATAAAGTAGTTTGGAATGCAGACACTCCTCAAAGACTGAAACTAAAGAAGACATTATAGCATATTGCTTGGTGTGATAGAAATAATTTGCAAAAAAACACCATATTCTTGAGCAAGTTTTTAACTATGTTTATTTGGGAGTTAATATGGACCCTTAGCTTAATTTTTGCTTTCATATTGACACAATGGTCTTGAAAGCAAAAGCTGTCCTCAGTTTTGTTAAACGTTGGTCTAAAGAATTTAGAGATCCGTATATTACTAACACATTATACAACTTTGGTTAGACCTATACTGGAATATGGCTCTGTTGTATGGAACCCTAACTACCAAATCCATTCTGACAAGTTAAAGTCTGTTTAAAAACAATTTTTAGTCTACCTCCATACACTAGTCACTTAAAACTTATTAATCTACTTGAATCGGGGAAGATGAAAATCGATTGCACTATCATGTTAATCTGTCACTTTCAGAAATGAATTTGATGGCACAAATATCTTTGCATTTTATTTGCTTTGTGGTAACCTGTCTTGCGCGTGTAGCTTCTGCAGGTGTAATTTGATTTTTGTCATCATTAAACATTTTTTTATCTATTAATATATGTATCAAAGTTGATTCAAATTTTTCTCAGTGTAAACGCAGCGAAAAATGGTAATTAATACAGAATACTCTAATAAGATTTTAATCGGATTAGATAACTATTTACTTGCGAAATAAATTTTTTAATTTGTATATTATTTTCAATATTTCGTTGTGAGTGTAATTTTAATTTTCTTTATTTAGGTATTAAGAAACGCACTATTAATTTAAAAATACTTATTATGCCCTTATGTTGATGAATTTAGGTACACCTTAATACATGGATTTGTATGTATATATTTATGTGCTCGTGAAATTGAGAGCTCGTTGAAGAGATCAATACACATTGTACATAAGCATGCACGGATTGTTTGAGAAGAGATCAATGTGCTTTTATTTTTTATGTTTTTTTTTGTACGCAATCCTGCTTGTGTGTTAGGTATTGCGGGAAATATGCCAATGTGGACTTTAAAAAGATGTACATATGCGTATGTACTTATGTTATTGTATTTTTTTCTCTCTTTTTGAGAAATGTTATATATTTTTACCACAATAGTAATTTATTCGCAATATGAAAATCCCTTTTTAGTGAATGTTTAAAATTTTAATAGTTATATATTGTATTACCCACCGTAGGGTAGACAGGCAGATTCTATACTGTATGATTATATATAAAACGCGTACAGATGTTCGCCTTACGAAGAGAGCGCGAACGAAACTTGCAGGTACTTGTGCAATTATGTTTATATGTTATTATATTTATGTTAAAGTCAGTAAAGATATAATAGGTATGCATATATGTATGCTTGGTTTGTTTTTTCTCTCTTTGTTTTTACTTTTATATTTTATAATTTCAATTTGATCTTTGCAAATATATACTTTAATTTGTTTTTTGTATTTGTTAATTTGTTGTTTGGTTACCAAGCAAATGTTAAGGTAGCCAAACAAAGTGCAAAAACAAAAAATTCTATGTTAAAATTTTAGAACATTTTTTGACGTTTCTTAACGATAGCCAAGGTAACCACCGTAGATAACATATCTATGTTAAGTACCATGGCAACACACAATGTTTTAGATGAATTGTGTACAAACTAGCATGCATTTATTTTTATACTCTCGCAACCTGTTGCTACAGAGTATAATAGTTTTGTTCACATAACGGTTGTTTGTATCACCTAAAACTAATCGAGTTAGATATAGGGTTATATATATATAAATGATCAGGATAAAGAGACGAGTTGAAATCCGGGTGACTGTCTGTCCGTCCGTCCGTCTGTCCGTCCGTCCGGGCAAGCTGTAACTTGAGTAAAAATTGAGATATCTTTATGAAACTTGGTAGACATGTTTCTTGGTACCGTGAGACGGTTGGTATTGCAGATGGGCGTAATCGGACCACTGCCACGCCCACAAAACGCCATTAATCAAAAACAAATAAATTGCCATAACTAAGCTCCGCAATAGGATACAAGACTGCTATTTGGTACACAGGATCACATTAGAAAGGGCCATCTGCAGGTAAAATTTTTTTTTGAAAAAGTGGGCGTGGTTCCGCCTCTAATAGGTTTAATGTGCATATCTCCTAAACCGCTTATGCCATAATAACAAAATTCACTGGAAGCAAATGTTTTTAGTACTTCTATGGACGGTGTGAAAATAGTTGAAATCGGGTGGCAACTCCGCCCACTCCCCATATAACGGTACTGTTAAAAACTACTAAAGGCGCGATAAATCAAGCACTAAACACGCCAGAGTCATTAAATTTTAACACAGGGATCGTATGAGCGGACTTTATAAGAACCGTGTTCGAAATTAGACAGTGGGCGTGGCACAGCCCACTTTTAGGTGAAAACCCATATCTTGGGATCTGCTTAATCGATTTCAACCAAATTCGGTGTGTACTGTTATTTTCTTAAACTGCCTACGGCTTGACTAGATATCTAAAGAAAAACATCAAAACAAATTTGAAAGACCCACAATATGTGACTCATTAGTAAACCCACCAATATTAAAATACCCAGATTTACATAAAAAGTTTAAAATTTCCACCGACGCAAGTAATCATGCTATCGGAGCTGTCGTACTCCAAGATAATCATTCAGTCAGTTTCGCTAGTAGAACATGAAAAAAGATATGCTACCATAGAAAAAGAACTCCTAGCAATAGTTTGGGCAGTAAGTTACTTTAGGCCTTTCGTTTATGGCAGAAATTTCGAATTAGAGACATATCATCAACCCTTGGTTTGGCTTAAGTCTAAATACAATGGCAAGGACATAAATCCGAGAATCCAGAGATGGCTTTTAAAATTGGGCGAATATGACTTTAATATAAGTTATGTCAAAGGAAAGTAGCAGACCTTTTGAGCAGAATAGACGTAAATACTGGCGAAATTAATGCAATATCTGATAACACAACTCATAACAATACCAATCAGGGTCCCTCAATAGAAGAAGACAACATTAGTACCAACGCCACTATACATTCGCAAGCCGAGGAGCAAAACGACCATTTTCCCATCCTAGACACAGTAGTAAATCGTTGCCACACACAAATAACACAAAAGTCAGGAAATAAAAATCATAAATGTAAAACACAAAATTTTCTTAAATCAAGAAGATATAGATGGAAATAATATGGCAGTATCTCATATCACTTGTATATCATATCACCATAATAGAACAACTACGACTGTATTTTTCACTAAAAGGAAAGCCAAGAAAGTTTATAATGGACAACGAATTCAACTCTGTAAACACTAAAGATTTTTTAACCGAACAATCAATCGAGGTACACCGACCTCGAAAGGTTTCACAGTTCTTTAGGCGAAAATATGAGAGTTTTAGAAATAGAAGAACCCAGACTGACAACTTAAGAGAAAATATACAAAAGCTTAGAATGGTACAACAACTCCTTTCACTCAACTATAAAATGCAAACCAACCGAGGTTATAGGTGGAAAAGTAAGTAAAGAAAAAATTCAAAAACTTATAGAAGACACAAAAAAACGTATAATTGATAATATAAATAAAAAAAGACAAGATTACAATCGAACAGATGAAGAAGGATATGTTAAGAACTACAGAGCACTTAGGCATAAAAATTAACCCAAATATTGGAAATTACACTTAGATAATATACACCCAGCAAATATAAAAAGACCAACTAAATTTTCAGGTACTCTGGACACTAATGTTTTTCACACTAATAACACCACCACAGATAATTAAGGCTACACTCATCGTAGAAAAAATCGAAAGCAACGAAGGCTACACAGAAATCTTTTTAGGAAACATAAATTTAATTCATAATTATAACACAATATTATACATCATAGACCTATCCGAAATAAAAAATATTATAAACACTTTAGAATCAAATATTGAAATTTTAACACACAACAAAAACTACGACTACCTGCATAATGAACTGAACACACTTATTTACAAAATGCAAACACTCGTAATGCATAGAAACAAAAGAGGACTTGTCAATACAAGTATAGTAGGAACAGGAATGAAATGGTTATATGGCACAATGGATGACCAGGACAGAATGGAAATAGAGGAACATCTTAAAGTAATAGACGAGAACACGGAACAATCTACACCACACTTACATATAGGTAAAACCACGGCTATGACAGGACAAGATAAACGTGTTTCAGTAAGAGTACTTATTGAGTGCAAATCATCAATCAACCCAAAGGAGCTATATTAGGGTTAAAACGACATACGAGCGAAGATGAGGTTAAACAACTCTTTCTGCGATACTCAACCATATATGATAAAAACGATGCCAAACCAGGAAGAACCACAGTTGTGAAACAGTTTATTAACACAGGTGATTCAAGGCCAATCCGCTAGGCTTCTCGAACCGTTCCTTTAACAAAACGAGAATTAATCGTACCATCAGCGAGTCAGTGGAGTTCACCTGTAGGACTTGTGAAGAAGAAAGATGGCAACATGAGATTTTGTGTGAACTATAGAATGTTCAAAGAAAGAAAGTTATCTTCTACCTAAAATCGATGATACGCTGGACTCGTTATCAGGCAAAAAATTGTTCTCAACACTTATTGTAAGTTGAAAAGTGGTTATTGGTAAGTGGAGGTAAACGAAGAAGGCAAAGCAAAGACGGCTTTCAGTGTTGGAGATAGTCTATGGCAATTTAACTTAAGCCCTTTGCATTAGGTGTAACGCTCCTGCTCCCTGGGAGAGTCTTATGGACCAGGTGTTAAAAGGATAGCACTGGGAGACCTGTTTGGTATACCTCGACGTGTTCTCTTTTCAAAAAGGAAGTAAGCTACTTAGGACAGTAAAAAATTGACCCACTCCTAAATATTTACATTAATTGCGGAATGTTCTTGAAATATGTACTTATTATTTATTCCAAATTTTGCCAGCGTAGATAGTAGCCTCCACGAACTCACGAAAAAGAACAGAGATTTTGAGTGGAATAAAGAACAGGAAGCGGGTTTCCTAACTCTGAAGAAACAGGTAAGTTTTGCGCCAATGTTAGCATACTCGGTTCCAAGATGAGCGTTTATTTTTGATACGGATGCTATTGGGTCTGCAGTAGGATGCGTTCTATCACATGTTATTGACGAGCATGAGAAATTGGTTGCGTACTACAGTCAGACAATTAGCAAGCCAGAGAGAAATTATTGTGTAATTCCGAGGTAATTACTGGCGTTGGTGAAATACATCAAACATTTTTACAAGTACCTTTATGGCCAAGGTTTTCACGTAAGAACAGATCATGCAGCTTTAAAATGGCTTCTACAATTTAGGAACCAAGAAGGACAGTTGACATTGTGGGTTGAGAGAATCCAAAGTTACGACTTTGAATATCGATAAAGTAGTTTGGAATGCAGACACTCCTCAAAGACTGAAACTAAAGAAGACATTATAGCATATTGCTTGGTGTGATAGAAATAATTTGCAAAAAAACACCATATTCTTGAGCAAGTTTTTAACTATGTTTATTTGGGAGTTAATATGGACCCTTAGCTTAATTTTTGCTTTCATATTGACACAATGGTCTTGAAAGCAAAAGCTGTCCTCAGTTTTGTTAAACGTTGGTCTAAAGAATTTAGAGATCCGTATATTACTAACACATTATACAACTTTGGTTAGACCTATACTGGAATATGGCTCTGTTGTATGGAACCCTAACTACCAAATCCATTCTGACAAGTTAAAGTCTGTTTAAAAACAATTTTTAGTCTACCTCCATACACTAGTCACTTAAAACTTATTAATCTACTTGAATCGGGGAAGATGAAAATCGATTGCACTATCATGTTAATCTGTCACTCTCAGAAATGAATTTGATGGCACAAATATCTTTGCATTTTATTTGCTTTGTGGTAACCTGTCTTGCGCGTGTAGCTTCTGCAGGTGTAATTTGATTTTTGTCATCATTAAACATTTTTTTATCTATTACTATATGTATCAAAGTTGATTCAAATTTTTCTCAGTGTAAACGCAGCGAAAAATGGTAATTAATACAGAATACTCTAATAAGATTTTAATCGGATTAGATAACTATTTACTTGCGAAATAAATTTTTTAATTTGTATATTATTTTCAATATTTCGTTGTGAGTGTAATTTTAATTTTCTTTATTTAGGTATTAAGAAACGCACTTTTAATTTAAAAATACTTATTATGCCCTTATGTTGATGAATTTAGGTACACCTTAATACATGGATTTGTATGTATATATTTATGTGCTCGTGAAATTGAGAGCTCGTTGAAGAGATCAATACACATTGTACATAAGCATGCACGGATTGTTTGAGAAGAGATCAATGTGCTTTTATTTTTTATGTTTTTTTTTGTACGCAATCCTGCTTGTGTGTTAGGTATTGCGGGAAATATGCCAATGTGGACTTTGAAAAGATGTACATATGCGTATGTACTTATGTTATTGTATTTTTTTCTCTCTTTTTGAGAAATGTTATATATTTTTACCACAATAGTAATTTATTCGCAATATGAAAATCCCTTTTTAGTGAATGTTTAAAATTTTAATAGTTATATATTGTATTACCCACCGTAGGGTAGACAGGCAGATTCTATACTGTATGATTATATATAAAACGCGTACAGATGTTCGCCTTACGAAGAGAGCGCGAACGAAACTTGCAGGTACTTGTGCAATTATGTTTATATGTTATTATATTTATGTTAAAGTCAGTAAAGATATAATAGGTATGCATATATGTATGCTTGGTTTGTTTTTTCTCTCTTTGTTTTTACTTTTATATTTTATAATTTCAATTTGATCTTTGCAAATATATACTTTAATTTGTTTTTTGTATTTGTTAATTTGTTGTTTGGTTACCAAGCAAATGTTAAGGTAGCCAAACAAAGTGCAAAAACAAAAAATTCTATGTTAAAATTTTAGAACATTTTTTGACGTTTCTTAACGATAGCCAAGGTAACCACCGTAGATAACATATCTATGTTAAGTACCATGGCAACAATGTTTTAGATGAATTGTGTACAAACTAGCATGCATTTATTTTTATACTCTCGCAACCTGTTGCTACAGAGTATAATAGTTTTGTTCACCTAACGGTTGTTTGTATCACCTAAAACTAATTGAGTTAGATATAGGGTTATATATATATATAAATGATCAGGATAAAGAGACGAGTTGAAATCCGGGTGACTGTCTGTCCGTCCGTCCGTCTGTCCGTCCGTCCGGGCAAGCTGTAACTTGAGTAAAAATTGAGATATCTTTATGAAACTTGGTAGACATGTTTCTTGGTACCGTGAGACGGTTGGTATTGCAGATGGGCGTAATCGGACCACTGCCACGCCCACAAAACGCCATTAATCAAAAACAAATAAATTGCCATAACTAAGCTCCGCAATAGGATACAAGACTGTTATTTGGTACACAGTATCACATTAGGGAGGGCCATCTGCAGTTAAAATTTTTTTTTTGAAAAAGTGGGCGTGGTCCCGCCTCTAATAGGTTTAATGTGCATATCTCCTAAACCGCTAATGCCATAATAACAAAATTCACTGGAAGCAAATGTTTTTAGTACTTCTATGGACGGTGTGAAAATAGTTGAAATCGGGTGGCAACTCCGCCCACTCCCCATATAACGGTACTGTTAAAAACTACTAAAGGCGCGATAAATCAAGCACTAAACACGCCAGAGTCATTAAATTTTAACACAGGGATCGTATGAGCGGACTTTATAAGAATCGTGTTCGAAATTAGACAGTGGGCGTGGCACAGCCCACTTTTAGGTGAAAACCCATATCTTGGGATCTGCTTAACCGATTTCAACCAAATTCGGTGTGTACCGTTATTTTCTTATTTCTATATTATAGTGCGAAAATGAGCGAAATCGGACTACAACCACGCCTATTTCCCATATAACACCATTTTCAGTTCCATCTGATTCTTTCACTTTCCAGTATGCAAATCAAGCAACAATGATTATATCGGCGTAAAACTTTGCGTGAACAATACGTGTAAAGTATGCCACTTTGTGACCAAAAATTGTCGAAATCGAATCCTATATCCGTCTATAGCTGACTTTTTACCGAAAATATCGGTCAACATAGAACAAGGCGGCAAGGTCCACAAAGAAATCTCAAACGAGTATACCATTTGACTTTGCGAGAGTATAAAATGTTCCGAACTTAGCCCTTCCTTACTTGTTTAAATATAATGTAGATACTTTAACAAATACAAAAGAAAATAATAACATTTTACAATTTATCTTTTACTTGACTGTACAAAATGGAGTCTTCCTCGTTGTAGTGGTGTCACCCGAGGATAGCGGTATGGCAGAGTAGTGGTTTTCGTGGCCCATTAGCACGTCACTATCACGCAGAGTTACAGAGGGCAGTGACAGCGGCCGCGATGCCAAGCGTGGAGCAGGTCAGAGGATCGACTCATTACCCATTTCACGCGTGACTTCCAGCCTTCGTACGGTTAACGGTCCGTTGCAGCCCAATACTTGTTGTGTTGTTTACGTGGCGCGGTTTTACCGTATCGTGTATAAGCGCTTGCTACAATATGTTTCGTTTTCCTTCTTCTTGTATACCCTTGCTATGTTGTATTTGTTTAACAGGGTGCGTCTTCATGCGTTGTGTGTGCTAAATTCCACATGGATATTTAGTTCTCACACTCCCCCCCACTTCGGTGAGTTTTGCATTAGATGGCATGCAAAATTTAACCTAATTTACAATATTTCTTTTCTACATAATTTCCTTAAAATTTAAACTTAATTATCGAATTCTTTTTTTCACGTTTAATTAAAAATTTTTCTAGGTAATTTACACTTTTTTTTTAATCTTGCTTCAATTACATTAACTTATAATTTTTTTGTCTTTCTTAATTTAAGTATAGATTCTTAAATAATATTCTCTCCTCTCACTCATAAATTTATTTCTAAACTCTTCTTTTCAATTTCATAGTTTTCTTTCATATTGCTTCAAAATTCTTTTTTCAAATAAATTATAAATTTGCAGGTTTCCCTGTTTTTTCTCTAGTAGGGTTTGCCGTTGTTGTTGGCTTCAATGAGTACGGCCCACCGATACATGGCCACTTGGTATTTGGCGGTACTAAATTGAAGCCCGTGCTTCCCTGTGCCGGTCGTGAGGTCCGTGAGGCTCCTCCTGATTATTTCAGAGATCTGTGGAAAGGCGTTTAGTCCTGTTCCGTTTGCGTCGGCAATGGATATTTTTATGCCTTCGGGTCGAAGCTGTACCTCCTCGGATGGATATGAAAAAATCGGTGAATCTACTATTTCTGCGTCTCAGGTTATAATGGCGGGTTTGATCCGTTGTCGCCCTCTCCATATTTTTCCGAAAAATTTTGAAGGCTTCCTGCATCTTATTGGACTTTTCCTCAGCCGTCGTGGGTGTCATACCTGAGCCGATATTAGCTTCGTCGAAGAGGGCCTTAGGCAGTCGCGGCTCAAGTCCTTGTACGAGGAATGCCGGGCTATACCCCGTGGAGGCCGAAATGCTGTTATTCACTGCGAGCTCGATCTCTGGGAGAAAAACGTTCCATCGCTGATGTCGGGCTCTACTGAGTTGTGCTATAATTCGTTTAATTGTCCGAATTACTGGTTCTGTCGAATTATCTTGAGGGGTGTAAGTTGCGGTGAATTGCTGGCATACTCCTAGTTTCTTTAGGTAGTGTTGCCATAGCGTACTAGTAAATTGGACGCCGTTGTCCGAAATAAGAGTTTTCGGGACGCCAAATCTTGCGAGAATTCGTTCTCTAAATGCACGATGAAGTCCTTCTGCTGTAGTCCCCTCATGGGGACCAATTCTACCCACTTGCTGAAGCGGTCGAAGAATACTAATAACATAGTATTACCATGCGTGGATCGCGGTAAGGGTCCGATGAAATCAGTGCAAACTGTGGTAAACGGTTCTAGTGCCACCTGCGAAAGCATCTTTCCTGCTGGTTTCTGCTGTCCTTCCTTGTATTTCTGGCAGGACTAACCCGGTTGGCCACCCGGGGTACTGTCCGGCGTATACCCATATGTCCTGCGGTAGGTATATCATGGTTCTCTTGCAGGACTCTTAGGCGGAGGGGTTTAGACACACATAGCTTCCAGGGTACAGCCTCTTCATCCTGGGATCGACACGGAATGTAGCGATAGAGTTGGCCATCCTTTTCCATGTAGTCCGCGTACTTCTCGGTGTTTGCACGTACTTTCCTTACTCGCTTCCGTCACCAGTTGCATTGTGGTGTCACCGTCGTCACTTGTCTAATGGTCTCTAGGTTGAGTTTCCCTTTGCGATAGACGTAGGCTATTACGCGTTCGCTTCCTTCCAGCTTCTGTGTCAGCACTACACCAAGGCCAATGTTGCTAGCGTCCGTCTGCAAGGTAAATGTCTGGCTGAAAACCGAACAGGCGAGGACAGGAGCCTCTGTTAACTTGTGCTTGATGCTTTCAAATGCTTCTTGTTGCTCAGCTCCCCATTTCCAGTGTCTCCCTTTCTTTAAGAGGGCAGTGAGCGGCTGGCTCATCGTCGGGTACAAAGCGGCGATACCAGGAGGCTATCCAAAGATATTGGCGTACTTCTTTCAAGCTAGTTGGGGGCTTTAGCTTCTGAATTACTGGTACTTTCTTGGGGTCGGTGTGGATGCCTTTGTCACTGATCACGTGACCTAAATACCGGTGTTCCTTCTTAAAAAACTCATATTTCTCAGGATTGACTCGAAGGTTGACCTGTTGTAATCTCTGTAGTATCTTTCGTAAATTCTGTGTGTGTTCCTCGAATGTAGAGCCTATGACGATTATGTCGTCGAGGTAAGCGAAGGTGTGTGGTTCCATCTCAGGGCCTATGACCTGGTCGAGTACCCTCTGGAACGTCGCAGGTGCCGAATGTAAACTGAATGGCTTGACGCGCCATTGGAATAGGCCACGCCCAGATACGGGGAAGGCTGTGCATGAACGGCTGCCTTGCTCTAAAGGTATCTGCCAGTAGCCGTTCTTGAGGTCCAGACTACTAATATACCTTGCTTGTCGTAACTTGTCTAATATGTGTTTTATCCGGAGTAAGAAGTATGCGTCGGCACTGATCAGGCGTTGAGTTGCCGATAATCCACGCATAAACGCCTCTTACCCATCTTCTTCCGGGCCAATAGAATTGGCGCACTGTGTGGTCTATGCGACGGTGCGATATATCCCTTCGATAGCAGCTCATCGATCTCGTCGTTGATAAAAGCTTGCATCGCTGAATTTCATGGAAAATATCGTTGCTTGATGGGGCGGTTGTCGGTCACAGTGATTTTATGCTCCGCCACTGTCGTCACTCCACTCATGGTTTCGAATTATTGAAGCTCTTCCGCTAAGAAGTCGCGTATGCGGGCCGCTTCGTTTTTTTTTTGGTTGGTAGTCTATTTAGGCTCGACTCTATTAATCCTCCTTCACTTTACGTCTTTTATTGCGTCCTACTGGGTTTTAGTAGTCGGCTTTTTGGTGTAGTCGGGTTTGCGTTGTCTACCATACCTGATGGCATGGTGTAGAAGGCCGCTGAATGCTGAGCATCTAGCGCTGTGAGCACTACCTGGTGACCTCCGCAGGACAACTTAGCTCCCATGCTTCCCAGTGTATCTAATCCGAGTATGACGTCATCAATCGCAACGGGCATAACCTGTAACACTGCTTGGAGCGATGACTGTCCGAGTTGGATGTTGGTTTCTACGGCGTCGTAAATCTTGATGGTGGTGCCGTCGGCCATTTGTATGGCTACGGTTACCCTCTTACCACTCCCGGTCGCGTCCATACGTTCTGCAACTCCTCACGATACGAAACTTTTTGAGGCGCCGGTGTCGATGGCGGCTTCCGCCGGTTCTCCGCCAAGCTTTATTAAGGCGTATAACCGGCCGCTCTTCTTATGCATAATTTCTGCCGGTTCGGCGCTGAGTTCTGTGGGTCCGCCGCGTCTAGATAATCGTTGTGGCTATTTCGAAAGATTCTTTCCAATTGCTGCTCCTGAAGAAACGCAAAAAATTTCTTTTGCAGGAGGTCCAACTCCTCCAATGTTCGTGGTTGTTGCGATACAATTGGAGAGCGGTAACGCACAGTAACTCGGGCATGTTTTTTGGAAGAAGGTCTGTGTCTATCATGTTTACTTCATAGAGCTCTTCCAACCGTTCGATGAACGCTAATGGGTCTTTCCTACCGTCGTATTTTACGGACCACTTCCTCACCTGGTCGATGATAGGTGCGAATATAACTACCTTGTTCTGTTGAAGTGACATTCGGTTATTCGGCATGGTTATTGATGGCGGCTGTCGTCGTGATGATTCCGCGAAAATGTCCGCGGTTCCTCTGCCTTGATCTGGTGGAAGTGGTGTCTTTTGATCGCCTTCGTCTCGTGAAGCGACCTCATTTGCTTTTTATGCAGCCTCCATTTTAAAATTTTTTTCGTGTATTTCGAGGTTGTCGTGCGCCTTGGCTGCCAGTGCAATTATGCGCTTCCGAATCTCCCGCGTGGAGCCTCTGTGGTCAATGCCCAAATTTTCCGCGAAAGAGATTAGTTGCTCCTTAGATACGTTGTCCAACCACATAAGATCTGTCATTTTCCGTCTTAAGAATTGGAATTTTCTATTAAGATCTTGATTAAAATTTAGAGTTAGATCAATTTAATATAGAGGAAATTATTTAAGGTGAGGTATGGAAGTTCAGAAAAAGAACTTAATATAATAGGTCTCCTTTGTTGTTGATGATTTTTGATTATCTTTTGTTTTTAGTCGCACAAATAACAAATTATTTTTTAAGTATTTTTAATTAAATTGAAATCGTAGTTTAGCTTGAGGTATTTCAGTTAAAAAAATAACTTTTATTTTTTTCTAAATAGTAAGTATTTAGATATTTTTTACAGCGGCACATACTAATAATATGGCAATTTGTGCATAGGTAATCATACATATACTTGTAGAACTGAATAAATTTTGTACAGAAATTATAAAGTAATGTCGGGAAGACGTCGTCGTTCGAACATAGGTCGTAGTACAGTGAACGCCAGAAGAGTACGTTCGAGATAGTTATAGAGCTAGGAGAGAGAGAGAGAATCCTCAATAGAGCATGAGGTTCGCCACAGCCGGGATCGAGATAGGCATTCGATTCAGAGGGACAGAGAATCGTCAGTAGAGCGTGAGGCTCGACTCAATCAGCTTCGGGATAGATAAGAAAGAGAGTTAAGAGAGAGAAATAGGGAATCTTTAGTAGAGCGTGGGATTCGCCGCATTCGTGATAGGGATAGACATCGAATACAGAGAGCAGCACGAGTTACCAATATATGGGTAAATAAAGAAAATTCTGTCATGGATTACGATCCTTCGATTTCTTACAAGGACGATCGTATAGTATAAATATGTACTATTATGTGTTTGTAGTGTGTGAACATTGCTGGGCGCTGAAATTCAAGGACGAATCGAAAGGCATGTGTTGCTTACAAGGAAAAATAAAATTAGAAGAAGTTCGCCCTCCACCTAAACCACTTCACTCTCTTCTTACTGGTGATCATCAGAAATCCAAACAATTCTGTTGCGCATGAACGCCGTTATACAAATAATAACGCATTTCAAATAACCTCTTTTAAGAGTAAGCAAGTCGTTGAGCGTTGGCTTATGCCTACATTTAATATTCAAGGGCAAGGGTACCACTTAGCTGGGAGTTTGCTACCACTTCGACCCGATGATCTGAAATTTCTGCAAATATATTTTATTGTAGATCCAGATACACTGCGATTGAGAGTGTTCCAGAGAGTTCCATTTCAGAGTTACACAGATCTTATAACAGCTTACAATATCCTTCGATGCTATGTCGTGGAGAAAATATATATATTTTATAGCAGATCCAGATACACTGCGATTGAGTGTTCCAGCCGACTCCTGGCTTTAGTCGCAGTGGTGATAAATGGACAGCAATTTGACAAAAGATATATTGTATTGCATAGTCGTGATGATAATTTGCAAAAAATTTCAGAGTTACACAGATCTTATAACAGCTTACAATATCCTTTGATGCTATGTCGTGGAGAAAATGGTTACGCATTTAATATTTCTCATGTTGACCAAATCGGTGGTACACCTCTGCGTATAACAGTATCATGTATGAACTACTATTGCTACTGTATAATGACAAGACGTCACAATTTCAACACTTTGCTTCAATATAGAATGTTAACAAACCAATACTTGGTAGATCAATATTCGAAAATTGATACTGAAAGACACATCTGTAATAATCCAACTAAATTGAGAGCCAAATATTACTTTCATCTTCATAATGCTTTATAGGCGAATGAACACCGTAACGGCATTGGGCATACTATACTACCTTCATTATTCACAGGTGGAACTCGATAGTTACACGAAAAATCACAAGACGCCATGACTTACGGGCCAATGTCAGCTAATACTACCAACTCAGATTTAACTAACAGTGCCGAATACACAAGAGAAACATCATACGATCAGTCGAGACTTTTACAAAATATAAATCAAGATGGGCCCCGATTAAACATCGATCAGAAAAAAGTATTCAAGGCCGAAACGCACACTATACATTCAAGCTTCCGCTGAAAATCGCAACCAATGATGTCAAACAAGACGTCTGTGGAAGCACTGGATAGGACAATGCGCGATTTTCGCAACAAAAAATTCACCTATGGGTGAATGTACAATTCTGTTTTCAAGAGATTTCCGTCAAATCCTACCAGTTGTGACACGTGGAACACGTGCTGACGAAATAAATGCTTCCCTAAAAAGATCCAACCTTTACCTACATGTCAATAAATTAGAGCTTAAAACTAATATGAGGGTTTCGTCATCTTCACGTGAGAAGAGGCTGTTTCCAGGGATGCTACTCAAAGTTGGCAATGACGAGTTAACACAAAAAGAGGGAAGGAATTACATACAAAACTTTTGTGTTTTGATAGACAACATCCAAGAGTTAGTCAACAATGTCTACCCTAAAGAAAGAGCGATTCTGTCAACCAACTAACGAAGAAGTAGATAAGATAAATAACTTGAGTCTTTCAAAGACTGATACATTGACGAAAATGTACTACTTGGTCGATACTGTTCTCGATTTGGAAGAATCTGTTCATTTTCCTACAGAATGTCTAAGATCTTTGAACCCGTCTGGACTCCGTTCTCACAAAAAGGTGTTGAGAGTAGGTTGTCCTGTTATTTTATTAAGAAACCTGAATCCACCTAAACTTTGCAACAGCACGCGTTTCCTGGTAAAATCACTAAAAACTTAAGTAATAGAGTGCACAGGACTCACAGAATGTGTTACCGAAAAAGATGTATTGATTATCCAAATCCAATTTAAACGTTTACATGTCAAAAGACATCTTTTGCAATGACCATTAATAAATCGAAGGGTCAAGCCCTCAACGTTGAAGGCTTAAATTTTAGCGTTGACTGTTTTTACATGGCAAACTGCTTGTCGCTCTTTCAAGAGTAACCTCTAGAGTCTAGACAAAACATCTTTGTATTGTCTAATGACAAGAAAGCTGTGAACGTTGTATATAACGACATTCTGTAATATATTAATTGTTGTAAAAGTAAAATAAATAGGTAAAAATGTAAAAAGTAAATATGTAAAAATGTAGTTTATGAATTTAGATATTCCAAAGATAGCAGGAAATCTTCATGGTATAGGGAAAGTGGAATTGTTTTACTCCAAATTTAACGCGTACGGGCCACGGCAGTAATGAATAAATCAAAACAACGGAATCAATTTTAATCATTTTTTAAGTGAGGGACATAGGCTTTATATTTTATATTCAGAGTTTTTCTGTAGTGTATTTAGTATCAGCATTACACTCGTGCAAAGACGAGGCAGGTCGTTGGTATATCAATATAACTCAGAAGTATACGGTCAAAACGGATAAACATATCTAAACATATGAAAATTAAAATTAACATACATATGTATGCGCACACATATATATATATATTTGTAGTTTATAAGAATTTTATTTTCGCGATCCTTTAAAACAATTGTATATAGAAACAGATAATAAAAACGAATATATCTACATACAAATGAAATATACAAATTAGTCGCGAGTGAAACGAGTACCCAGCAAACAATTTTCGGAAAATTTTATGATAATACGGATATAAATTTTAGCAAAATTTAAATTTATTTGTCCTGTAAAAAAAAATCAAAAAAAGTTACAATATACGAATTTTACAATCGAAGCTTTCAAATAAATTTTTTAACTACAGCATTGGACAGCAAAACTTAAATTTGTACTACATTATCATAGAAATTTTTTTACTGGATTTAATACAAAACTATCTTAATAGCTTGCTAATAGCTTTCAATTTAATTCAAAACATACCTATAAATGCAAACCGTTTACAAACACGTCTCAGGTACATAACAAAGGGGCAGGCAGTATCGTCAAGCGTTACGCTTTGAATTTCGAAACTTTTAATCTGGCTTGGGATGCACTGGTTCAAAAAAAAATAACACAGTATTGGTATATAACCAAATAACCATTTTAATGAAATGAATGATATTCAACAAGAAACCAAGCAATAATTTCAAAAATTATTCTCGACAGCGACTAATTGTTTATCCGCGTTAGAACACACAAAATAATTCCACAGAATCATGGGGCAGCGACACTACCTGATGCTGCTTTGCTACGATGGGAGCAATCACATATCACTAGAAATCACCAAAATGGCATTAAATTAAAGAATTTTTAACAACTCTGTACGAAATAGATGAACGAGTAGAAGCCAAAAGGTCATCAAAATAAAAACTTTTTTAAACCCCAAATCAGTAATAGCACACAACATAATAGACACGTTAATAGAAGCCCAACATTCATGTCAAACCAAGCAAATCATCGACAATCATTCTGTGAAATTTGTAAAGGAGGACATAATATAATATCTTGCAAGAAATTTAAAAAAATGTCCGTTTCAGATAGAAACAATCTTGTCCGACAACATAAACTTTGCATCAACTGTCAGTCCAATTCTCACGGGACAAAAGACTGTGAAAGCAAATTTAGTTGTTTGTACTGTCAACGACGATATCACTCTTTGCTCTACATAACCAATTTTACAAATATGAAGAAAAATCACATACATAAAACCACGGGCCTAGTCGCGACAACCAAATCAGTAATCTTGAACTTCACAATCCCGATAATAAAGAGGAACGCCCATATTGCTCAAAAGCAGCAAAAAGAATGAAAGCAAAATGCTTTTACCCACAGCGGTCATTTCTATAGAACATAACGGAGTATTATTCAAATTAAGAGCATTAATAGATCAAGGCTTTCAAAGATCCTTTATATCATCAAAAGTTTAGAATCGGCTAAACTTGCCAGTCAAAAATTCAAGTTTTTAAATTTTGGGAATGGGCGGAAGAATTATACAAAATTCAAATAAAGTTTGTCCAATCAACATAGTCTTTCCAAACGCGGATATACGAATAGATACAAAAGCAATTGTTCTACTGTTTGTACAGTAGACACTTCCCTACAATTCTGGTAAGTAGAAGAATTACCCCAGATCACACAACCTTCAGAAGAAGTCCTGGCATGCGAAGCCTATTACAAGTCAACAACAACAAGAAATGAACATGGTCGTTATGTTATGAGACTCCCATTAAAGCCCACCTTTCCCGAAACTATAGCTCTAGGCTGCTCTAGAATATCAGCAGTCCAGCAATTCCTAAGCTTGGAAAAACGGCTGATAAAGAAAAGTGAGCTTAAGTCTTGACCTCAATCATATGGAAGAAGCTGTATCATATGAAAAAATATTTAAAGGTAGATATTTATCTTTTTATCTTCCACATTACGGGGTAATAAGACTATATAAAATTACAACAAAAGTACTAGTTGTTTTTAATGCCTCAAAGTGTACGAGCTCAGGCAAATCTCTCAATGATGTACTTTACACAGGGCCAACATGACAACCCGATCTTATGCTGCTAATACTAAATTGGCGCATGGTTTAGATATGTGTTTGATGGAGATGTAGAGAAAATGTATAGGCAAATTTTAGTACATAAAGATGACCAAGATTTCCAACGTATAGTTTTCCGAAAATCAAGTAATAGTCCAATCAGCGACTACAAACTTGAAAATTCTCACTGATCTGATGAAGATGATATATTACATCAATTTTCATCATTCCGAAAAGCGCTAAGAGAAGTCGCTTACATGTTTAAATTTATCCAAAGACTTAAACAAGAGGTTAAAGGAATAACAAACGATCTTTACAACTAACGCAACATGCCAAGGTCAGCCTTATCACATATGCACCAACTCGCTATTTCATTCGGGAGAAATCAAAGTTAGTCGAAAGACGATTTTTTTACCGACGACCGTTTTACTTATTTATTTTTAATATATCTTTACCAACTTAAATTGCATGGTGAACATCGGATGCAACTTGCAAATTGCAACATATGGTCCCACTAAAATTTTATATACCGTGCCTAAAGCCACAAACTAAAAGGATGATTTTTATGTGTAAACAATGCTCACTGTACAAGCACTAAATACGCACGCAGATTATTGCAGCTTTGCCACCTGAACGCTGCAATTTTGCTTTCCCTTTACCAATACTGGGGTTTATTTTGCTGGGCCTTTCCAGATAAAGGTCTTTATGTTAAAGTCTTCCTGATTCAGAAAAGGGTATGTGGCTGTCTTTGTATGCTTCACGTCAAAGACAGTACACCTCGAGCTATGTTCGGATCTGTGTACTGCGGCTTTTCTCGCAGCATTTGCACGCTTTGTCGGACGACGCGGATTTCCATTAAAAATTATGAGCGACAATGGGAAATTCTTTATCGGAGCTCAAATTGCCACAGAAAAAGAGTTTGTAAAATTTGCTAAAGGAGTCTCCCCAGAAATTGTTAAAAAATATGCACCACAAGAAATCGATTGGCAGTTTATACCTCCATGTTCTCCCCATTCCATCTCACCACTATCGCAAGATCTCTCCGATTTCACTACTCTTATACCTAGACATTTCCTCAGAGGAGTTCCACTTCTCGCCATACCTGAGGCAGAAGGAGACTCACTCAATTTAATGGACCGATTGGAAAAAATTAAGATACTTCATTATGAATTCAGCAATAGATGGAAGGAAGATAAGAGACATCAGTGGAAAACGATCCAGAAGGAACCAAATGTGGGGGAATGCAATTCAAATTTCCTAAAAGAAAAAAACTTACTACCCCATTTTATGTTCTTATCAAATGAGTGCGAATGGGAAAACATTATTGTCATTAGTGTCAAAAACAAATTGTGAAAAGAGAACTAAAAATCAGGGGCAAAATGCGAGCAACTTACATTTCTAAAAGCGAAAGAAAGGTAAGTTTTTTAAGTTCAAAATCATTAATCAAAGAGAAAGAAAGGTAAGCATAAATATATACATGTATTTTATTGATTCATGTATTTCTTTGTAGCATAATATCCTGACTCCTAACCTAAGAGTTATTATTACTATTTGAATTTAATTACTCTTTTTTTCAGATAATATTAATCTTTTCTTTTCGATATTATTATCCTTTTTATTTAATTAATCTTTTTTTCAGATATTATTACTATTTTTATTAAATTAAGTTTTTGTCAGATAACATTAATCTTTTCTTTTAGATATTATTATTATTTGTATTAAGTAATCTTTCTTCAGATATTATTAATATTTTTATGTAATAAATATTTTTTTTAGATAATATTAATATTTTCTTTCAGATATTATTGTGGCGAACACAAATACCAGAACAAATCAGAACCGACCATAAACTGCTAGAACCAACTAGATAACGAAATTCGTAGTTGCCAGAATGTTCGAATAGTGAAGTCTAGTTAACAATCTACTATATCAGGGTTGCCGGATTATGCAGAAAACACAGTTCTAATTAGAGTGTTGCCGTGTAAAGAGCAATTGAGCTATAAGCAATAAGTTATAAACTCGTGTTAAGTTGTTGAAATTAAAAATTAAGATAAGTGTATAGCCATTAAATTAGGACTTTTATTTAACAATCTAGTGATCGAACTCAAGTGTGAGTTACAAGGTAGCTAGAAAAACGTGGTTTAGTCACAAATGGAGTATAGTCCGAATTACAATCACGATTACGAGAAACGATGGAAGCAGAAAACATTACTGTTGACGAATGGGTGTTTAGAATTAGAGGAATAGAATATAAAGATGGAAGAAAATGTTGTGGACTTAAACATGATTTTTGCTGCAATATCTCAATTGTCAACCAACCGTTAAATTAAAGCGAGTCAGCCGAAAAGGGATGTAATCTCAATTTCACAAATAACGTTACAGTTAGTGGATGGGCAAAAAGCACGTATTGAGTGTGTATACGTGCGCATTACATTCCATCATTCGATCTGATGTGGTTGATAATGAAGTGAGGCCATTAGCTGGGGAAAGTTGCGTACGGCAACTGGAGAAGACACCCAAGTTCTCGAAAAAATAACGTGCGAGATTGTAACGATGTCATAATTGGAGTAGACTTTCTAGAAAATCGAGGAATCAAACTTGACATCATGAAGAATAAATATGGAAGTGCCACTTATGTTCGGTTACGATAACAAGTACAAAGTTAGACGAGTGATAACAACAGACAGCCAGCAGATTTCACTAAAATCAGAAGCAGTTATTTGGGCAGAAATAGATGGAGACTATTCGTGGTGGGTTGTTAAGGCTATAGAAGAATCTATACCAAACTTACTTACAGGCAAACCCCTGGCTATGACAACACAAGATAAACATGTTACTGAATCACTAATCAAACTCTCCAATGGGATTATATTAGGGCAGTGTCAAGAGATTGAGGCCGTGATAAATTGCGAAACGGGTCTTGAGGAAAATTCCATGGACGCAAGTGATATATCGGGCGAAATTAATGGATGAACCGAGGAACTAGAGGCAAACCATCAAAATAAGGCTAAAATACTTCTTCAGTTACTGATTCATATTTGATAAAGACGATGCCAAACCAGGAAGAAGCTTTCCTTTAGCAAAACGTGAAGTTGTAAGCCAGACCAAACGTGAAATGAGCAAAAGCGGCGTAATCGAACCATCACAGAGTCCATGGAGCTCCGCTGTAGTACTTGTGAAGAACAAAGATGGCAACATGTTGGGTGGACTATAGAATGATGATTAATTTAACGAAGGATGACAGTTATTCACTACATAGAATCGATGATAGGCACAAAATGGTTGTGAACATTTGATATGAAAAGTGTTTCTTGGCAAGTGGAGGTAAACGAAGAAGACAAAGAAGAGACGGAAGCAAGCTACTTAGGACACGAAGCGACAACGGAGGTGTTCCAATAGAATTTCATTTTGACCAAGTGAGACATTTTGAATCAGCTCTAATTCAGGAGATGTGCCAGAAATTGGGTAACCGGAAAACCCGTACAACTGCACTACATCCGCAGCCCGATGGTATGGTTGAACGATTCAACAAAATTTGGAAGAACATTTGAGGAAAGTTTTGCACAAGTATCAAAAAGATTGGGATACCAACGGGAATAACTGCAACAAGGGTAATTTTTAGTAATGCTAGTAGTAGTAGGGCTGTCTTCCAAATTACAGTATAATTGGTAAGGACCATACCAGGTTATTCAACGACTCAACGATGTAGTGTATCGCCTACAGACCATTGAAAGACCAAGGAATAAAATGAATGTAGTTCATCTTAAACGGCTTGCATCGTTTGGTGCCGCAAATATGTCTAATCGGGACGATCAGACTTAGGTGGAGGGCAGTGTGGCGAACAAGATAAACGACGATAAACTGCTAAAATCAACTAGATAGCGAAATTCGTCGTTGCCAGAATGTTCGAGTAGCGAAGTTTAGTTAACAATCTACTATATACGGGCTGCCGGATTATGCAGCAAACACAGTTCTAATTAGAATGTCACCGTGTAAAGAGCAATTGAACTGAAAGCAATAAAATGTAAACTCGAATAACGAGTAATAAGTGTTATATGAAACTACTGAATGAGCTCAACAGGGATGTATGATCACATGTATACATTACATTCGTGTAAGGGGAAAAGTGGTTGATATGCACGGCGCCTATGGCAGGCTTACCACTTTTATACGTCGTTTGAAGATTTCGATATCATCTGTTTAACCTAATTTTTCACTACGGTTGGCTGGCAGGGTACCACATACACATAGCCAATAAAGTCTGCGTTTACCCGACACTATTTTTTAAGTGAAGTAAAAACACAATTACAATAGGTAATTCAGTTCAAATTTTCTGCATGTATTTCTTCTTTATATTCTTAAGTTCAAAATGCAAAAACAAAAATGTATATTCCTATTTTCATTTTTGTGATAACGGGATTTTAGTGTAAGAACAAGTAAACATAGGCACCATTAAGTCTGCGTTCAGCTTTAAAATTAGTTACAAATGTATTAAAAATGATAAAGAAAAATTAAATTTTGTCTTAAAACCTCGCTCAATCTATTTGGCATTGATCTTACCAGCTTATCTGTTTCCTCAGCTGTAATCTGGGACCATTCTTCTTTCATAACACTTCGCAAAGCCTCTTTACTTGTTATTGTATGCTGACGAATTCTTTTTTCCAACAGATCCCATTTGAAGAAAATCATAGAAAATTTGAACTGAATTACCAATTTACATTGTGTTTTTACTTCAAACTTACGTAATTATAATATCAATTGTTGACTGTGTTTCTCCAGCATCTTCTGATAGAGAAAAATCTGACGGCGTTTCATCAAAATGAGTATCTTGCTATAAAAAAAAAATTGATTGTACTTCTTCGGTATTTTGTACTGAAAAAAATCGCTTAACAACTTACAATAATTTATTCTTAATTAAAATTTAAACATTATGTTCAAAGAAAACATTATTAACAATTGTATCAAGATACAAAAGTCATGAATATCTAGTACATTGCAAACAATCTTATTGATTCGAAATTTTTTTTTTAATTACACTATTCTATTAAAACTATAATTGATTTATCGAAATATTAATATTGCACTCAAGAATTAAGAAGCAATTAAAAATTTAAGTAAATTATAGTTCATAGTAAATTTTATTTAGGATCGCATATAATAAAAATAAAAATGTTGATATATTTCTTCGGCTTCTAAACTTTTAACGTTCTGAAAGTTTGCCGCCCCCTAAATCGCGCCATAGGCCTGGGCCGCAAGGGCCTAGCCGGAAATCTTTCACTGAGAAAAGCGAATGTTGAATTGTTTCACGATATTTTTTTAAATAAAGTTTTTCAACACCATTAAATTTGAGAGAATATAAAATGTTGAGTTACATCCGTACGAAGACCTAACTTCCTTGTTTTGTTTTATTTATTTTAAATAATTTTTAAATAATTTGAATTTAAGAAAATTTTTAATTATGATTTGAAGCAATTTGTGCACTGTTTAATATGAAATGAAGTGTTAGTTGATATAAAGTTTAACAATATAAATGAAAATACACTATTTATCGAAAAATTATATACTGTGATTAACACGGATGCCAGAAGAAAGTAGAATCGACGATAAATGTCCAGAATCAGCCAGACAGCTTAACTCGTACTTACCAGAATAGCCGAGTGGAGCAGTTTTGTTACAGATCTACTTTATAAGGACTGACAGATTGTGCAGCAGGCACAGTTCTAGTTAGAGGGCTTCTTAGTGCTGAATAGTAAAGAGTTAAGTTGTTGGAATTAGAAACAAAGAACTGTATAGCCATTAAATTGGGTCTTTTATTTAACAATCCAGTATTCGAGCTGAAGATTAGGTTTCAATTCGATTTATTGAGAAATCCGTTATATTGGTGTCAGAATTGGGATTGTCAAATAAATTCCCACGGAGATAATTATTTCAAAATAAAGGAGCAAATGGAGTAAGTCCGAATTACAGCCACGGTTACCAGAGGCCATGGTAGCAGAAAACGTTAATGTTGATCAATATGTGTTTCAATGGCAATAAGAGGAGGAGACTAGGCAGATAAAAGAGGCCAGTTTAATGTTGGTGTGTGGCTGCTTGCATCGAGTATGGAAAAGCGAAGATGGGAAAAACACTTGAACACTTAAGGTTGTTCCGAAGGTTAGAAATCCTGGAGTTCTTAGAATCGCGAAAACCTTGGAGAAACTGAAGCAAAGGTTTAATTGTATTGGTTGTCGTCAATCAACTACGGAGAAGATTGTGAAATATGCTAAGTACATTGTAGCTAAATGGGCAAGGTGAAGGAGTCATGGAGAGATAAAACAGTACAATTCGGGTGCGCAAGTTGATCAAATAGGCGTGGATGAAGATGGTCCATTTCCCAACAATAAATTAGGAAACAATCATGTTTTGGTAGTCAAGGAACATTTCAGCGAATTACAAGAAGTATACCCAATTCCTAATCAAGAGACTGAACTAGTAGCGGACGTATTCATCAACAAGTTGGTAACGAGATATGGTATTCCAATAGAATTACGTTGTGATCAAAAAAGGAATGTCGAAACAGTTTTAGTTCAGGAAATGTGCCGGAAACTGGGTATCCGGAAAACGAAAGCCAGTAAGATAAGGGCGGAAAAAAAGTCGACAGCATTCTAGAAGACGAGGTAAGGGACATAAATATGTACTACCCGTTTGGCACCGCAAATATGTCTAAGCGCGACGACTAGACTTTGTAGTTGTCATAATGTTCGAGTGGCGCTGTTTTCATAACAATCTACTACAAAAGGACTGCCTATTCGGTGATCAATCAGTCCAGACCTTTTTTCAGCCTAAATACATCCGATTTAATGATTTCCAAGCCGTGGTGGTCAACATATGTACTCGTAATACTTTAAAGTTTTGATAAATATAATGCGGCTTAGGGCTGAATATTAAAGAAATTGATTAAGGTCGTGGTCTAAACCCCTTATCCTCATTACAATGATTTCCGTTTCTTTAATTGATTTTTTCCTCAGATACCCATTATATTATCTTTAGCTTCTTTGGTTGAGTTTATATCACATATATCTCATTTGAGTTAACTAGGTTGATTTTAATAAAAATATCTTGGATATTAAATAAAATGTAGTAATGAGACTAAGTGAGCATACAACATATAATATATATAAGTTAATATGATACTGTAGAAATGAGCTAAGCCTCCCATACCTATAGACATCACTCTACTTGGGAAAAACTGGCGTACCCTATTACCACACACCATGCCTGATAACACCACAACACAGCGCTTTTACACCCACCAATTAAAAAAAGCACGGTTCCCTCAACTTCTTCTTATTTCGAAAAGAAGCGAAAAGAGCGATCCTGCGCGCAACCCAACATTCGATTCGTCGATTCGACGTCAGTCAACACGGTTCCTGCTTGCTGCCTTTATTTGTTTTTTCGCCAACTACAATCCGGCGCGCTACATCTAATTCCCTACGTCAACGCCCCTGAGCACCACATCGACTTCAGCTTGGCTCATATTTGCGCCTAATCGGATTCAACGGCTTCAGCAACGTTCCCTGTTTTCGATCCGTGCCTCTACTCGTACAGCGTTTGCAAGCGCATTATAATTATTGTATAATTAATTTAAACCTAAGCGGTAATAAATAAAAATTTATTAAGCTTATGTATACAAATACACGGCCGTTTTTGTTTACAATAATTTGTGAGAGTGTCTAATTTATTCATGGTCCTTCAAGCCATACTGAATAACACCTTTGGTTTTACCATAAAATAAACTAAACTTACATACATACAGTGCAGTTTCACAAAAGTGAAGTCCGAGAAAAACTAAAATATTTACAAAATTTTTCTTTTAACATAAATATATACATATACTCATAAATATTAAAAGTGCAGTAATTTAACGCAACGGCTTTAAATTGCGAGAAAAGCCCGAAACTGTTTGGTATAATAATATTTATATACATTTACATATTTACATATGTATATAAGCACACAATAAAAAAAAATAAAATAAAAACAAGCACACATTGTGCATAAATATACATTCGATACATAGAAATATAATTATTTGCTATATATAAAATTACAAATTTACATATAATATATACATATTTATAAGTGCATACGGAGAATACCTGCACATTATCAATTCCTTTTTCGCGCTCTTTTTCTATTGCAAAAATAAAGAAGCGCAGTTTCTACATACATACGACATACAATCTATATACATTTTTATACCATACCCTACATTGGCTAATACTAAACTATAAAATTTTCAATATTTTGTAAAAAACCAAAAAAAAAGAAAATTTACACATTAGCGAATAACTAAAACGTGCTGAATTCTTTTTTGATTAAAAAACAAAAAAAAACAGCACGGCTAAACAAATATTATTAATTTAACAATACGTACGTACATACACATTGGAACACATATATTTGTAGTTGTACATCTTTTCAAAGTCCACATTGGCACATATCCCGCAATACCCCCTGTAACAAACAAGCAGGATTGCGTAGAAAATTAAAGCACATTGATATCTTCAAAGAGCTCTCAATTGCATAAGAACATAAACATACATACGAACAAACAATTCGTGCATACTTACCTATATACAAAGTGTATTAATCTCTTCTACGAGCCCTCAATTGCACAAGATAATAAGTACTTATATACAAGTCCGTGTATTAGGGCGTGCCTACACATTCCCAATAAAGTCTGCGTTCAACCGACACTATTTTTTAAGTGAAATAAAAACACAATGTAAATAGGTAATTCAGTTCCAATTTTCTACATGTATTTCTTCTTTATATTTTTAAGTTCAAAATGCAAAAACAAATATGTATATTACTATTTTCATTTTGTGATAACGGGATTTTAGTGTAAGGGGAAGTAAACATAGGCATCATATACCCCCGCTCAAATAGATATTCTAATAGGCAGCGACCTTATACCGCAAACAATACTTGAAGGTGTGAAAAAATCTCAACCACTCTTCTAGCCGAAAACACTTTGGGTGGACTATAAGTGGAGTAGAGAACCAGTTTCCACATCGACAACTCAAGTTGACGAAAATTCAAAAGAATACCTTAATTCACAATTAACGATTTTTTCCGATTCTACTTAATCGGCAGCTTCACAAGTGATTTCGATATACATACTTGGATCAGTATTGTGAAGGCTTCTACAAAGCCACAACCACTCGATCAAATAGTGGTCGGTACTACCACTAAATTCACAATGTTCCAACACTCCACGAATGGGCAGAAAAAAAAGTCAGAGTTCCTTTTGACAATATCAGTTTTAAAGACACAAATATGACCCTTTCCAACCCCGCAGGATGGCTCTTGCCACTAATGATACAAAAATACTGCTTCAATAATCTTTAGCTATATGCGCTACTACTTGCCGAATTAGTGCATACTCGACACCTCTATTTCTCATAATTATGTATTTAATAATTCAAAAATAAATCACTACACTACCAATGTGATACAGTGACGCACCTAGACTTACAAACAACAAAGGTCGCACTTATCGCATCTATATAAGCGCTCCTATATGGGGGGCTAATGGGAATTTAGCGTACAAATCTAACTATGAAGAATTTACCATATAACTAACTCGAAATGAAGCCATTCTCAATTCACGGCTAATCACTATATATATCTATACAAGTATCACATAATAATAAATCGTCAAGCCAGAAAATTCATATTAGGGGTATATCAATTTCCCCCCCCCCCACAATAAATTTGCTTATCTTATCTAAGCACTAGTACTAACATAAAAATACAAATTTTAATATAAAACCTAAATCGCCTCTTATGTTATACCTTCAGATAAATATGGATATACCACTACTCCATTATCATGCATACCGCGCCCTCGGCTACTCCAACAGCAGTACGCCGTGATACCTGGAACATTTTCAGCATATATGTACTACTAGGCCAAATATTCGCCTAGGGGCCCAGGATGTTTAAATGACTGTAAACTTCCACCCCCCAAGTACCCCTCTCTATCAGGGTAAATAATGACATACCCTAATACAACACACCACACCTTGGAACACAACTCACACTTACAGCATACACGACCGCACTACACATAATGTCACCACACAATCAACAAATATAGGGATTGGATCTTCAGTTAATCTCATTCGTTTTTCGTCCACGAGCCTGAACGCCACATCAACATTTTTCCTCTTTCGAACTCCGCGCGCAGATATTTCCATCGACATCGTTCCGTATTTCAAACTCTTTTCTTTTATAATTAATTATTTATACAAAATAAGGATTACCATTTATATTCATTGTAATAACGGATTACCATTTCTAGTAATTATAATAATGGATGTCAATAGTAAACTTTTGCGTACTTATACGATACACATCCCTTCCGCTTTTTTGCTCTTCATTCAATGCTTTATAAAAAGTGTTACAGTGATCGGATTTAGTTAAAATATGCGCCGTTTTGTTCGATGATCTGTTTCCATCTAGACGGTAACTTCATAATACCTTCCTCGTAGAAGCCCCCCTCATTATTTGCGAAGAATTCGGACAGCCACTTTTCACAAGCCTCTTTTGAGTTCAACTTCACACCACCAAGGGCATTCGCCATGGACAGGAACAGGTGGTAATCACTTGGCGCTACGTCCGGGCTATATGGTGGATGCGATAAAACCTCCCATCCGAGCTCCCGTAGCTTCTGACGAGTCATCAACGAAGTGTGTGGTCTGGCGTTGTCCTGGTGGAACACTACACCGTTCCTGTTGGCCAATTCTGGACGCTTCTGGTCGATCGCCTGCTTCAAGCGGTCCAGTTGTTCGCAGTAGATGGTAGAATTAAGCGTCTGGCCATATGGGAGCAGCTCATAGTGGATGATTCCCTTCCAATCCCACCAAACACACAGCAAAACCTTCCTGGCCGTCAATCCCGGCTTGGCCACTGTTTGGGACGATTCACCGGCCTTAGACCACGACCGTTTTCGCTTGATATTGTCGTATGTGATCCATTTTTCGTCGCCAGTCACCATCCGCTTCAAGAATGGGACAAGTTCGGTCCGTTTCAGCAGCATATCGCAGGCGTTGATTCGGTCCAGAAGGTTTTTTTGCGTCAAATTATGCGGCACCCAAACATCAAACTTTTTTTTGTATCCAGCCTTCTGCAGATGGTTCAAAATGGTTTGGTGACTAACTCCCATCTCCTGGGCGATGTCACGAGATGCCATATGCCGGTCTAACTCGATGTATTCCATGATTTGATCGGTATTTGTCGTCACAGGTCATCCGCCGGCTGGCTTATCCATGGTGTAGAGTACCATCCCCCAAAACACCATTAATCTTACGGAACGTTTCTCTAGCGGATTTGCCTTTAACGAAGGAAAACTTTAAAATAGCGCGAATTTCGGCGTTAGTGAACTCCATGTTTACACGTCTATAACGGTTGAACGCAATATCCAAACTAATCATGCATAGCGTTGTTTTGTAGGTTATGTCAAGACCTTTCAAATTATGTATAGTGTTGCCAGATACGAGCTCTGTAGCGCTTTGTACATAGCCGCGAAATTTAAAAGACAAAAAAGCGGAAGGAAAATAACGGCCAACCTAATATTATCTATGCTTTGAATTTTTAAATTTAAGACTGATTCTGTATTGTCGGTAATAGGCGAAGCCGAAAACCGTGTGCAGTATCTAATAAAACTGTCACTTTCAGTTATGAACTTTGACAGTGAATTGTCTTTGGTTCTTTTTTGTTTTGCACCCTGCTTTGAGCGTGTAGCTTCTGCGGGTGTGCCTTGTGCTTTATCATCATCAGCCATTTTTGGAATTTCTAATGATAGAGGTGTTCGTGGTTTAACCTCTTTTGATTTATCAGATTGCATTTATAACTCTTTGAATTAAATTGAAAGCTATTAGCTAGCTATTAAAATAGTTTTGTATTAAATATTTGCTATAATACGGTTGTAGTAAAAAATTTTAGTTTGCTGCCCAAAACTGTAGTTAAAAAAATTTTTTTTTTTGTTGAAACTGATTGTAAAATTAGTCTGTTATAATTTTTTTTTATGTTTTTTATCGGACAAGTCAATTTAGATTTTATTAAAATGTATGTCCGTATTATTATTATCTTAAAAATTGCCGAAATTGCTTACTG
This sequence comes from Bactrocera oleae, assembly GCF_042242935.1. Classification (NCBI taxonomy): domain Eukaryota; kingdom Metazoa; phylum Arthropoda; class Insecta; order Diptera; family Tephritidae; genus Bactrocera; species Bactrocera oleae. Next base: position 44,583,972 of record NC_091537.1, read on the forward strand.
GGTATTCGTTTCACTCGCGAAGGATATGTATATTTTGGATGTATGTATATTCGTTTTTATTATATGTATCTATATACATTTGTTTAAAAGGAACGCGAAAATAAAATTGTTCTTAACAACAAATGTATATATATCTGCATACCTATGTATGTTAATTTTAATTTTCATATGTTTGTACATATATGCTAATCCGTTTTGACCGTATACTTTTTAGTTATATTGGCATGTGTACATATACATATATGTACATGCATACATGTAACGCGTTTTTGTAAAGTTTTGCTGAGTGCCTATATTTATATATATATATACTTGTAAATATATTAATTTTTATGTATATTTTTTAAGAGAAATGAGAAGAGCAAAAGAAAAGAAAATATGTGTACATACATAAATGCCGATAATGTTGTTGTTGTTTTTTTTTCTTTCTGCCTTTGCTTATATGTTCTGAGCGATCCTGCTTGTTGCTTTATGGGCCCAAGGGGTATCGCTGGAAAGTTTGCAAGTCGATGAACTTGACTTATGAAATTGTTTTTGTATTTTGTCTTGTGGTGTGTTTGGAGACACGAATTAAGCAGGCAGGTATTTGAACAACAGTAATTTATTTTGGAACTTTTAGAATTAGTTAATTTATGTATGTACCATATGATTATGTAGGCATGTTAGAAAATATGTTACTTGCGATTAATAGCAAAAGGCAAAGTTTTAAAGCCCAAAAAATTTTGTATTTAAATTATAGGTATACGCACATATGTATGTATGTATTTCTGTAATATGTTTAATTTTTTGTTTTTCTTAGCCTTGGCTTATGTGCTCTAGGCGATCCTGCTTGTTGCTTGATTAGCCCAAGGGGTATCGCTGGAAATATTGCAAGTAGGAATACTTGACTTTGCAAAAAATTGTTTTTTTTGAAAGAATATAACGGTGTGTTTGGAGACACAAAATAAGCTGAGGCAGATACCGTATATTGTTTTCTTTTTCAGTTATTTTGTTCGGTTATTTATTTCTAACGAAATACCGATAAAACTGTAAATCAACATACATAGGTATGTGCATCAAATGCCTCTATTTTGAAATGTAATTGGAATGGACTCACTTTTTTTCCGCCAAGGGTTTTTGGGAGTAATAGGTACTTATGAATGTGTATGCTATTCTCGTTTTTCTCTGTTTTAATTTTGTTCTTGTCTCCGGCATTTTTCCTGTGCGTTACTGTCCTCCTCTCTGCGTGCTTGGTGGATTTAATTCCCGTGCTTTTTGTTGATTTTTTCTCTTAGTTTTGGTTAAATCGCGCCCGTTTTTAATTTTTGGTGATTTTTTGTATTAGTTTTGTATATCAATTGATTTCGCGCCCGTTGTAGTAATTTTGTTTAACCACTGTTAGTATGTATTTAGGTATGCATATATGTACATATATTAGTACTTTTGTACTTTTCGTTTTTAAACTTTTTTTTATACCTTTCACTTTAATTTTACGTTTTTCCTTTTTTTTTCTTTAGGTGCCTTTCAAAGAGGCTCGAAGGACCATTTGTTGACTTCACGTATTTTTTCACCTTGAGTGCGGTGTTATACTCACTTTTACTATTGCACTACTTTTAGTGAAAAACTCTTTAATTAATTTTTTAAACGTTAGTATTATATAATATATTTTTTGATAATACTTTATAATATAAAAAGTTCACTTTCTTATATTTGTGGTTTTAGATAATTTATAATACACTTCCAATTTATAATTTCACTTTTATTTTATGAGACGAAAATCACTCTGCGGGAACGTTTTTAATGTAGAACCTTATAGGTCACGGATGAAATCGAAAAGAGAGCCCATCCCGGTCTGACTGGTCCCTTTTGATCATTCGGGTGGTAGAAAAAACGGTGGTTGCAGTGTGGGTGTATAGTGTAGGTGTATAGTGTGGTTGGTTAATTCTATATGGTTGGGTTGGTGAGTGATATGGTGTGTTGTAGGTGGTGTATGATATTACATTGTGTATGGTATGATGTTGTACGGTGGTTGTGAGCTTAGCTGTAAAAATATCGCGGGATTAGAAGTCGCATGAACAATCTAAGAGAGGGCGTTATTGTCCATAGTACTAGAATTACGTGTCGCATCTTGTCATACTATACGGCGCTGAAAACGTGTTTATTCGCTCTAAAAGTTTGTCTTTGACAGTTTTTCGATTGATTGACAGAAAAAATTAGTTCCATCTTTGATCAACAGAGGCTGAATTGTGTTCCATCAGGACAACGCCAGGCCACACACGTCTTTGGTGACGCGCCAGAAGCTCCGGGAGCTCGAATGGGAGGTCCTAATGCACCCACCTTATAGTCCGGACCTGGCACCAAGTGATAAACATCTTTTCCTGTCCATGGCGAACGCGCTTAATGGTGAAAAGTAGGCCTCAAGAGAGGCCTGTGAAAATTGGCCTCCGATTTTTTTGCCAATAGGGACGCAGTCTTCTACGAGAGGGGTATAATGAAGTTGGCATCTCATTGGCAAAAAGTTTACGAACAAAACGTACACAAAGTTATCATCTTTTGAAAAATCAATAAAAAACTGAACGAACTTGACCAATATATTTGACAGATGTCATGCCAACCAAACAGAAAAAATATTAAGGTTTGATCGCAACAAATATTCTTTACCAACACATCTGTATCTTACCGCTCACTTCATACTGGTACGCCTGGGAAAAATATGAACTTTTCAAATGTAAACAGCAAATGGACGTTGTTTAGTCTTGAGACTTATGTATTTATAGACATGGCAACGAATGGGAAACTGTAGCCTTCTGAATACAATAGCAGATTCAGATGATATCATTGGCATGCTTGGCAACAGGACCACTTTCACTTTAAAGTTTTCATTCAAAATTGTTGCCTTAAAATTTTTCAATTGGAAAATTTACACGTTCCTTTTCAGCTACAATAGTATCGAATGATTTAAAAGACATGAGAATGCTTCGCAGCGATTGTTGTATCTGGAAATTATGTTTTCAAATGGCATACTTGGCTATAGGACCATTTTCACTTTAAAGTTGTCATTCAAAAAGTTGCTTTAAAAAATATTTCATTAGGAAAGTTTACACGTCAACAACAACAGTATCGAATGATTTAAGAGACATCAGCTTGGGGACGATTGTAGTATCTGGAAATTATGTTTTCAAGCATTTTTAGCACACAAATATAAACGGTTCAAGAGCTTTTAGCGCGGAAAAAAAATATGATACGTAATATATATGTACCTATATGTATGTTATCTATGGTAAATATTTATATAACTATATAAATTATTTGCTGTTCGTTAGTCTCGCTAAAACTCCAGAGCAGCTGAGCCGTTTTGATTAATTTTAGTATTGAAATAATAAAATATGAGAGAGTTGTTAGGAATATATAATATTAAAAAGGACATGTTATTATTATTGTTATTTTTCCAGACAAACTGATTTCGTCCCATCGGTTCGATAGTTTTGGAAAAATTAAATAGATCTAGATTAAATAAATCGATCACATATAAACGTAATAGGCGGATTATCGCGTATTTAGATTTAAAACATGTAAAATAATGACACTGTAATGGCACTTGGTTGTTCTGTTGGGTGGGTTCTGAAATATACTACGAGTAAAGTTATTTTAACAAAATCTGATTCCGAATATGAACTGTAAAAGTCATTGTTAAAGGTTAGATATACAAATCCATACACTGAATATAACTTGATTTGTCGACCTGTTACCATTATAGATACCATTATTAGTGCACAACAACTTTATTATCTGAAACTGCTGACAGCGTCGAAGACAAATCGACCTAACATAGTAGGTCGTTGAAGTCTATCAAATGGACGAGGGTTTGCATCCCAAAAACGAATGAATGTAATGGAGCAGGTGGTGGCACCAAATGTGACAATTATACTCCCAGCATTCTGCATAAATAATCCTGCAGATTTACGGCAGTTTTTTAAAGCTTTTCCATTTTAACAAATGATTGACATTTCCCCAATTATTACAAATTTATCGGCACTCTAATATATTTCCGGGTTGTAAGAGACTACTCCTCGTTCCAGATACACTGGATTGAAAATTACGTCTGAGGAGTGGATCAATTTCATTTTCAAGTGCTTGCTGCTGTTTTGATCGACGTGCTTGAACTCGTACCATTCTAGGCTTATCCACTTCATTGTAATTCACTCTTTCCTATGCGATTGGCAAGCACCTTGACGGGGCATGGTCGTAAGGAAAAAAGTAACATGAGTAATAAAAGCAAAAAGCAATCACAGGAACAATTGACAACGGATACGGCAACGAAAAAGGAAACAACAAAATCAAGGATGCAGGCGAGTTAACACCATCAAACGCAGCCAATGGGGACGCCACCCGAACAAGGAGCGGCTGGTGTCCAAAGCCGTCGCTAAGGGTAAAAAATTAAGCCGGAGAAGGAAAAGACCAGCACCATTGTCGGCGGACGATTATAAAGGAGGTTTTGATCACTCAATGAGAGCTGGTATGAGCGGAGCCAGTGTCGAATGGTACCTCAGTCACCTGAGGGAGGGCAAATCACCTAAAGGAGCAAGGGCTTTGACATTGAACAGGTACAGAGACGATAACGACTCCATTAAAAGAACTAAGCAACACAGAAATCCGCGCCCGCTAAAAAGCGACTAAGCGGGCAAATTACGCCAAAATCACCTGAGAGGAAGAGGTACCAGCGGCCGTACCAAGGGGTGGGCCAGTACAAGCGGCAGTTGGTGCACAAGTAGGTAACGTAGGCCGTTACTATGATGCCCTTAAAAGCACCAGAATAGCGGTAAAACGCAATAAAAACGACAAGGTCAAGGAGAATGCTACTGAGGGGGTCACTTAGCCAGATCAACCGGCCTGCTCAGGGAGCGTTGCTCTCATAGAAGACGTGGACCGAAGATGCCCTGCCCACAATCCAAGAATTCTTAGACGGACTATCCGCGGTAGCTATGCACACTGAAGAGTGCTGGGAAGAGACTTCCTCTCTCTAACACTACCCACATGGCTGTATCCCAGGTGATCCTGCATTGAGCAATGGAAGCTTCGGCTGTCATCTCGAACACACGAGGTGAGTCTTTATTAGAATATATTTTTGAGAGCAACCTTGAAATAAGCAATGTTGGCTGCAATCCTTCCTGATTGTGGTTAGAGAAGAAGTACTTGATATTACACTGAAGAACATAGGTTCTATAAGATATCATCCTGGATGCCTTCCATGGCAGGTATCCTCTGACTGCCCCCAAGCAGAAAAACAGAAATCTTTGGTTGTCGAAAAAATTGTGGAGGAACTACTCTCTGGCCAAATCATACAGGCCGATTAGTCTTACTTCCTTCCCACTAAAGGGAATGAAGAAACGAAATGAAAATGGAGCGAAATCCACTGCATCCAAACCAGCACGCGTACAGAGCTGATAGGTCCGCGGACACTGCTCTGTACAGTCTGGTTACTGACGAAGAGAATACTTTTGTAAACGGGGAAGCGGTACTACTTTTTCGACAAGGAAAACCCGAGCACTGTAAAGGGGACAAGTAAATCCACCCAACATAAGGTGGGTGAATGCGGCTTTCAGAACAAGAACTGTTGAAACAATTCAGGCTCAGGCAGAATCCAACTAGGAACAACAAAGCGATGCCCCCAGAGGGAAGACCTGTCATCTTTGTTGTGGAGCCTAGTTGTGGATGAGCTTCTGAATCTGCTAACCTCAAATAGTATCCACTGCCAAGGCTACGCGGACGCTATTGTCCTTATAGCAAGATGAAGTGCAGAGACGACATTACCAAGAGAATTTACTTTGAAAAGGGATTCAAAGTCTCACTGGGCAGCAAAAGTTATTGGGAAGACAACATTCTTAAGGAGTACCTTCGGAGTAGTACAAAACAATGCTATACAGACGGCTCGAAAACGGCAGATGGGATTGGAGCTGGTATGAACCACGTACTAAACTGTCAGTGCCTACTATTCAATTTTCCAAGCATATTTCAAACTGAGGTCTACGCCATTAGCAGATGCAGAGACATATTCAGGCAGCTTGTGGGATTTTATTCAGGTCACTGCAGGCTGCGGTGTCAGTTGCATATATTAGGGTATTGTTCCACAGATCAATGTCGTCTTTATATTGAAAATATCTTAGAACTTTTGTAATTGGTGTAAAATAACTTGTAAGAGGATGAAGCTTTTTTGATCGCGCTAACAAACCAACAGAAGTTTTCAAGAATTTAACCCACCGAGTAGCTGGAAAAAATAAATTTAAAACAATTTAAATAAACACAAGACGTCCAGCTGCCCTATTAACCAAGCCATCATACGTGTTTAAATTCACTGTTTTTAGGGTCAATTCATAGGGCAGTCATTGCGTTTTAGAAGTTTTGAAAAGTTTAACTCTTTCCAAAATATTCTCATTTGCACTTACACCAATTCCTTTTGCAGTTGAAATGATAGCTACAGTTGGGGTTCGATTGAGCTTAAGGGCATTGAAATTATTTGTCTCTTCATTGGACCAAAATAAATGTATTACAACATCGGGAACTTCCTCGAAATTAACTCCTTGAATTTTAATGAGTGAAAGAGAACAGAATTGTACATCCACTCAAGGTGATTTTGTTGCGCAAATCGCGCATTGTCCTATCCGGTGCTTCCACAGACATCTTGTTTGACATGGTAGCTTCGTCCCAGACTATTAATGAGCAGTCTAGCATAAATTTTCCTGTATTGCTCTGCCTAGAAACACTACACACAACGTTATTGTCATCGGTGGCGATTTTCAGCGGGAGAAGCAACAGCTAATGCAAGTTTTAAAGTAGGTCTTACTTTTTTTAAAGCAGATTGATTGTAAATGTTTTTCCTGTACCTCCTAGAGCATGAGGGAAAACCATTTCCCTTCACTTATATCAATTGTTGATATGATGCAGTAAATACTTTTTTCGGATTTTTTTTGATGATTTTGTATGATGTTTCTCTTGTGTATTCGACGCTGTTAGTTAAATCTGAGTTAGTAGTATAAGCTGGCATCGGTAGACCAAAATCCTTGATAGTTTTACCCGAAAGTAATTGCACTACTTTGTTCAATTCAAATAATGCTTCGTCCAATATGTGTTGATCATATTGTACATCATCTAAGTTTAAATCTCGCCGTCGCCGATCAGAATATCACTGGCCATATATTTTTGAAATTTAATTCATAGATTAACAGAATCAGTTACTTGACAAAACGATACTATGGCGACAAATAAATATCTTAATGATGTAGCTGAACTACAAACAGCTGCTTCTGATAATGTGTTTTAACAGTCATAATCGTCTTCCAAGAGCCCCAGAGCTTTGCATCCTACTTGATAAGTACTGTAAAAAACACTTTGTACAGTTCTAAGGTGTGTGAAGGATGTCGGTCCTTTCACAATATGCAGTAATATTCTCAGATAAAAGCATGCGCTGTTATTGGGATAAATCTCGTAGACTCTGCCAAGAGCAGCCGTTTTTTTTACTCCGGGGAAACCATCAATCGCAGTACCTTGTTTGTATAATGCTGTATTTGTTAAAAACGTTTCGAAAAGTAGCCATTATTTGCCGTAAAAAGTAAATGACAAAAAAATTTTACTGTAAAATGTATACATATGTACATATTTATATCATTGCGGAGTTTCCTGTAGACCTTTTCAATGTGTACAACACTTATTACATTATTTACTGCTAAAAAGCTAGTCAAGAGTGTCTGTCACCACTAGAAATAGCATCTGGCTATTTCAATATTAGGCTCGTTTGGGTGCCTGGTCACAGCGGAATCGCTGGAAACTGCAAGACCGGTGAGCTAGCCAGGGGGCACCCTTATCCCGCTCTTATCGGAATGGGATCGAGTTGGATCTCCAATAACCAGTTCCAGTTGCCAAAGTTGTATGAAGGGGGGTGAGGTGGAAACATCCGGACCCATTCTCCTCCATTGCCCGGCTTGCGCTAAGCTGAGACTGAAACATCTTGGCAATCACACTTTCGGTGGACCTGAATACTTAGCCGAAATGGACATTGGCCGTCGTAACAAGTTTGTTATAGGCACATAGCGTTTTGTCGAGTTGTAAGGGTCTTTTGCTTCAGCTTATAGGGTTTTTTAGATACCACAACGGACCGGCGTTTAAGCTGTCCAAGTTAGGATCATTCTTAAGATCGACCTCCTAACCTAACCTAGTACATTATTTTGATATATATCGTAGAGTACAGCTTGCGTTTGCAATGTAAGCGGAAAAAAATTATTTAAGACATCACATTAGAGACCGAAAAAATAACAGTATTTCTCTACAATTTATTGGATGTTATTATACATATAAACCTTCCACTTCAATCACTCTATCTATTAAAAAATTCGTTGCGTAGTTTTAAATATAATATTTATTTAAGCATACATAGGAATATAGAGACAGAGAAAGCTACTTTGTTTTATACTATGTACTAGCGACTCGCCTCGGCTTTACACGTGTGCAATGCTGATACTAAATACACTACAGAAAAACTGTGAACGTTGTATATAAAAACATAGCGGTCCGCTCTGGCTTCGCAGGGGTATAAAATATAAAGCCTATGTCACTCACTGAAAAAATGATTAAAATCGATCCCGTAGTTTTGATTTATTCATTACTGCCCGTGGCCCCCACGCGTTAAATTTTGAGTAAAACCATTCTACTTTCCCTATACCATAAAGATTTCCTGCTATCTTTGGAATATCTAAATTCATAAACTACATTTTTACTTATTTACTTTTTACATTTTTACCAATTTATTTTATTTTTTACAACAATTAATATATTACTGAATGTTGTTATATACAACGTTCCCAGCTTTCTTGTCATTTGACAATACAAAGAAGAGGTGGATATGGACAAATTCTTCCAAATTGAGAACAGTATCGACCGAGTAGTACATTTTCGTCAACGCATCAATCTTGGAGGGAATGAAGTTATTAACTTTATCTACTTCTTCGTTAGTTGGTTGACAGAATCGCTCTTTCTTTAGACCAAGATATTGTCTTATAACTTATGTTATCAATGTCAATATAGACATTGTTGACTAACTCTTAGATGTTGTCTATCAAAACATAAAGGTTTTGTATGTAATTCCTTCCCTCTTTTTGTGTTAACTCGTCATTGCCAACTTTGAGCAGCATCCCTGAAAATAGCCTGCTCCCACGTGAATATGATGAAACCCTCGTATTAGTTTTAAGCTCTAATTTATTGACAATTAGCCAAAAGTTGGAACTTTTTAGGGAAGCATTTATTTCGTCAGCACGTGTTCCTCGAGTCACAACTGGTCGGATTTGATGGAAATATCCTGAAAAGAGAATTGTACATCCACACACAAGTGAATTTTTTGTTGCGCAAATCGCGCATTGTCCTATTCAGTGCTTCCGCAGATGTCCTGTTTGACATGGTAGCTTCATCCCAGACTATTAGTGAGCAGTCACGCATCAATTTTCCTGTATTGCTCTGTTTAGAAACACTACAGACGTTGTTATTATCATTGGTTGCGATTTTCAGCGGGAGCATGAATGTAGAGTGTACGGTTCGGCCTCCTTCCGAAAGCGTAGCGGTAATGCCGGATGACGCAACAGCTAACGCAATTTTTCCGGTAGATTTCACTTTAAAGCAGTTTGATTAAAAATGTTTTGCCAGTACCTCCTGGGGCATCAAGGTAAAGCAATTTCCCTTAATTACATTGAATACTTTTTTTTGATCGATGTTTAATCGCGGCTCATCTTGAGCTATATTTTTAAAAGTCTCGGTTGATAGTTTCATGTTTCTCTTGTGTATTCGGCACTGTTAGTTAAATCTGAGTTAGTGATATTAGCTGACATCGGCCCCATAGTCATGGCATCTTATGATTTTTTGTGTAACTATCGAGGTCCACCTGTCAATGATGAAGGTAGTATAACCAACTGCCCATTGCCGTTGCGGTGTTCATTCGCCTGTAAAGGATCCTGAAGATGAAATTAATTTTCGGCTCTCAATTTAGTTTGATTATTGCAGATGTAGACCAATCTCTCAGATTAATTTTTCGCAAATTGATCTCCCAAGTATTCGTTTGTTAACACTCCATATCTAAACAAAGTGTTGAAATTGTGACGTCTTCTCATTATACTGTAGCAATAGTGGTTCATACATGACACTGTTATGCGCAGAGGTGTACCACCGATTTGGTCAACATGAGTAATATTAATGGCATAACCATTTTCTCCACGACATAGCAGTAACTCTAAAATGTTTTGCAAATTATCATCACGACTATGCAATACAATATCTCTTTTGTCAAATTGCTGTCAGCTATCACCACTACTACTAAAGTCAGGAGTATCTGCTGGAACACTCTCAATCGCAGTGTATCTGGATCTGCAATAAAATATATTTACTGAAATCCGTGATCATCGGGTCGAAGTGGTAGCAAGCTTCCAGCTAAGTGGTACACTTGCCCTTGAATTTTAAATGTAGGCATGAACCCACGCTCAACGACTTGCTTACTATTAAAAGAGGTCACTTGAAATCCGATATTGCGCATGAATTGTTTGGGTTTCTGATCATCACCCGTAAGAAGAGAAGGAAGTGGTTTATATGGAGGGAGAATTTCTTCTAATATAATTTTCCTTGTAAGCACCCCATGCCATTCGATTCGTCCTTAAATTTCAATGCCAAGCATTGTTCACACACTACTGACATAGTACCTATTGATACTATACGATCGTCCTTGTAAGAAATCGAAGGATCGTAGTTCATGGCAGAATTTTCTATATTTACCCATAAATTGGTAAATCGTGCTGCTCTCTGTATTCGATGTCTATCCCTATCACGAATGCGGCGAATCCCACGCTCTACTAAAGATTCCCTATTTCTCTCTCTTAACTCTCTTTCTTATCTATCCCGAAGCTGATTGAGTCGAGCCTCACGCTCTACTGACGATTCTCTGTCCCTCTGAATCGAATGCCTATCTCGATCCCGGCTGTGGCGAACCTCACGCTCTACTGAAGATTATCTCTCTGTCTCTCTCTCAGCTCTATCTCTATCCCGAACGTACTCTTCTGGCATTCACTGTACTACGACTAGTGTTCGAAGGACGACGTCTTTCAGGCATTACTTTATAATTTCTGTACAAAATTTACTCAGTTCTATATGATTACCTATGCACAAATTGCCATATTATTGGTATGTGCCGCAGTAAAAAATATCTAAATACTTACCATTTAAAGAAAAAGATAAGTAATTTGTAATACTTCAAGTTAAACTACGATTTTATTTTAATTAAAAATGCCTCAAAAATAATTTGCTATTCGTGCGACTAAAAACAAAAGATAATCAACAATCATCAATAATAAAGAGACCTATTTATCATCTTAAATTAAGATTTTTGGAAATAATTTTCTCCATATTAAATTGATCTAACTCTTAATTTTAACCAATATCTTAATTATGGTTTTATTTAATCTAATCTTATCTAAACTTATGTGCTTATAATTAATATAAGTGCGATTTAAAAATTAACCTTAGAATAGAATTTCATTTATATTTTAAACTACTATCATACAAATATTTATCGTTACGTACTTATAATTACTGATACGTTGTCGCACTAAAAAGCACGTTTTCATTAAGTACTGTTATTTTCTTCGCTAAAGAGCTGCGAGAACCGCGGCCTCCGACGCGATATTTAAAGGCTCCCGCCAGCCGGGCCGGCCGATACCACCGCAAACGCTACGTCCCGCAATTTTTTAGTCTGTAATATCTTCGAAAATATTTATTTAAATCATATTTTGTAAGGGGCCGTATATATCTTTATAAAATCAACAACGTATTTAAGGTATTTCATTTGATAAGGATTAATGCTGTATTGATTAAAATCGCTTCGAAAATTGGCCGTTATTTGTCGTAAACAGTAAGTGACAAAAAAATATTATTGTGGGATATCCTGGAGAGATAGATATATACTATCGCGGAGTTTTCTCTAGACCTTTTCAATGTGTACAATACCTAGTACATTATTTTGATAAATCTCGTAGGGTTCAGCCTGCGTTTGCAATGTAAGCGGGAAAAAATGTTATTATTTATGACATCACATTAGAAACCTTTAACATAACAGTATTTGATGGACGTTATTATACATATAAACCTTCCTCTTCAATCACTCTATTAAAAAAACCCGCATCAAAATCCGTTACGTAGTTTTAAAGATTTAAGCATACATAGGGATATAGGGACAAAGAAAGCGAATTTGTTTTATACTATGCATTGATTGATAATGTGGTTTGTTTAATTAAAATACGTACATAATTCAAACTCGTGGCCAAATGTTTTGGAAAGTCGATTGCCAAGTGAATTCAGATACATTTGCTTTTAATTTATTCGTTCGTTTCAATTTTTTTGCCTTTGTATGTAGTGTCTTAATTAACCCTGATAAATTTCCCGGGGATTTCGTGTAGATGAGATTCAAATCACCTCGGTGACGAGATTAACAATTTTCGTTTTTGTTTGGCAAAATCTTACCAAATCCTTGTGATTATTGGATGTGCCGGATAAAACATTATATTACTATGCCAATACCCACAAGGTTGCCAATGAACACAGGTGCCAAGTCTTATCGTGATAGCTTAATTTTAATAATAATAATAACCCAACGATTACCCGCCCAACCGACGCGGGGACGCAATTCGCATACTTGCGGAATTAGCCGAGTCAGAAAAGGCAAGTGAGTTTTTTAAGTGTTAAGATCTAAAACTGCTCAGCTACAGAAACAAAAATTTTCTACAGCTACGATTTATAGTTACGATATAATAAATTGTTAAATTTTCATTTATTAAGAGAAAACAATAAAGTCTTTTTAATTTTGAAAAGTGAGTCAGATAAGTGAAATGCGCTGGAATGAGAATTAATATCATGACATATACGGCGGAATAGCTCGTTTAGTTCGAAATTTGATCTTCAGGATTTTAATCCTAAAGCTCTAAACTGCCTCGACAAGCGAACCGTGATATTAAATCTAATTTCAGATTTATTCTAGAATCCTATCGGAAATGCCCTAAGGCGAAAAGTAAAAATTTATTATTCAACAGACTATATCTTGTCAGAATGGATTTGGTGACTAGGCCATACAACAGAGCCATATTCCAATATAGCTCTAACCAAAGTTGTATAAAATGTTTTAGTAATATATGGATCCCTAAATTCTTTAGACCGACGTTTAATGAAACTGAAAACAGTTTTTGCTTTCAAGAGCATGGTATCATCAACATAGTTAAAAACTTGCTCTAGACTATGGTGCTGCATTGCATAAGGAGAGGGGTGCAGAGATCTACGGGAAAAGCACATAGTCTTACATTTATTGAGATTTAATGGCAAATCATTTCTATCACACCATGCAATTAAATTGTTTAAGTCTGCTTGCAGCAGACACCTTTCCTAAGTTAAAGTGTATGATTTAAAAAGCTTTACGTCGTCCGCTTTTGAGAATAAATATATTTGGTACTATTTTTTAGGAAGCATGCGGCCATTATGTCTGCGCCGTAACTAAACGTCTAAAACTAAGCATTTACCAAATTTATTCGGAATCAAATTGGTTCAGACCCAACTCGGACATTTTTTAAAAACTCATTAAAACATGACCAATTGCAAATCGGTACAATATAGTCATCAAAAGCTTTCCACGGTAACAAAGCACACGGTAAATTAAAATCTCCTAAAATTAAATATTGAATCTGCATTATTTGCTATCGAAGTAGCGCTATTTATTAAAAAAGCATGCTGCATGTATGTATACAGATAAGTCCGAATGGGGTGGTATATAAGATAGGGTTAAATAAATGAAGCAAACACTAACATAGACTCTAATACATTTAAATTCAACTGAGTCGGTTCCTGGAACAAGATCATCTTCTGATGGGATTAAAGAATGCGCGGCAAATAGAACACCTCCACCTATTCTGTTTAGTCGATCACATCTAAATATTTGAAATTCGCTGTTTAAAATCTCATTATCAAAAATGTGAGGTTTTAACCATGTTTCTGTAAATCCAATTATAGATAGACGTAGTCTTCTGTACAGAAGAACTGAGTGTTACCTAATCGGAAAGACGTTTACGCGTAGGAGCAGGTTTGTAGGATTCGTGAGAATCATTCAGGCACTTAAAAGATTTGAAAAATTTTTCGTAGTGCCTGACTCTTCCGGTGAGGGTTTCAAGATCTCGACCGATTTCGTTAAAGTCATTGCGTATCTGCCTATAAACTTTAATTAGATCGATTTCAATAGATTTACAATTTAAACAAAACCAACGCAATCCCTTACAGTCGAGAATAGAATCTAAGATTCTACCTGTCAGTCCAGCACATTTATTAGCCCCTCACAAAGCCAGCTTGAAACGTAGCGATCTGACTCGCAACACAGGTGTGAATAAAGAAGTAGATAAGATAAATAAAGAGGGAAAATAAAATAAAATAAAACAAAATGCACCAAAAGTTGACTCGGCACCAAAAATTCGAAAATTTAAACTTTATGATAATGCACAAAACTTAAGAACAGTTATACTTAGCTTGCAAGTCAGAATAAAATCAACAAATATTCAATTAAATTACTAATAAAAATCAATTAGAATTAAGGACTTTGTAAAATAAAAGGCACAAAAGTTCACAGCCAAAAAATTACAGCTTGAAGTGTTGCCACCTATGATCCAAGTTAAAGCTTACATGGACGGACGGGTAAACAGACAGAACTGTGTAAAGTCAGTTCGAAAATGCTATATTGAGTATATTGGGACTCGTAGAAAATCCAGATTCCATCATCCTTTAAGTGTAGTATATCAAATATTTCACATTCACGTAATGATCTTAAGATATCTTACACATTGACGTATTTAGTACAAAATCAACTGGAAGTTTGAAATACTAATTGTAATACCCATATACCTAATCGGGGCTAGAGATAGTATTGACTACATATTGTCACCAGAAAAAGATAGCCAATTATTGGGAAAAAATTCCTTCTGAACTTCATTAAAAAAATATATATAAATAAAAAATATCGTCTCGGATAGCTTATTGGCCCTACACAATAGTTGTTAGACCAATCATGACATATGGTGACCAGTAATACAAAAGAAATACGCGGTGGGGCGTATGGAAAGCTTACAAAGAGCAGCCAGTATATGCATCAGTGAAGCTTTTAGAACAACGCCAAGTCCGGTACTGAACGTCATTTTACATTCACTGCCAATAGACTTGTTCTGTATCAAGTGGCGGCGAAGTCAATATTGGCTTCCCCACGAAAGAGTGAGAAAGTGGACAGGAATGCAGGGATTAGCATCTACACGGATGGATCCAAACTAGATAATCGAGTGGGAGGTGGTTTCTTTTCCGCAACATTAGACACTAAAATCGCCTTCCGGTTACCAGACCATTACAGTGTTTGCCAGGCGGAGATCACAGCAATCAAAGAGAGCATTGTAATATTAACAAAAAGTGTGCTCACAACAAGGAGCATATATATATATATTATTATATAGCCAAGCAGCCTTGAAATCACTCAAGTCAAAGAACGTCTTGAGCTATTAGAAGATTTAACATCCTACTTCGTGATAAATCTGCAGTGGGTTCCAGGGTATACTGATATTCCTGGTAACTGCAAAGCAGGTGAACTAGCCAGAACAGACACCACACTACTTGTACAATTAGCCTCTGAAAAAGAAGGAATTTGTATGCCTATGGCAAGTTGTAAACATTTTAGCAAACATGTTATAAATCTAGCTGAGTCTCGGTGGAGACAATCACTAACTTTCTCAACTAGTAGACAAACGTGGCAGGAATGGAGCATGAGCCGCACAAACCGTCGATTCAAATTCAAAGGGAATGACATAAGAACACGAATAGGAGTACTAACAGGTCACTGTCTCATTGGTAGACATCCCAGCAGGCTAGGCGTACCTTACAGTGACTATTTTAGAAGCAGTCAGGAGGTAGAAGAAGAGGAGACTGTAAAACTGTCGAGGGTTCCTTGACAACGTATCTCATATACATTTATTTATACTGATGAACTTCATCAGAAGCACAGGTTGGTTCAAAGAGGAGACAATAGAGTAAGGGAACATTAGTCCCGGTGGTATCACAATGGGCCTCCTATAAGCCTATAGGTGCGTCGTCAGACAGCCAAACCTTGCAAAGTTATCATTAGATCTTTAGAATTTTTTGGCCTGAAATGTCATATCTTAAATGCACTAAGTGTACAAATTTATATTCCGATATCTTTATTGGTACTTGATTTGTATGAATTTAAAATTTCGGATTTTCCACTACGCCCTGGGGCTCGCGTTCCCGAGCATTCCTGCCTGTGGAACGATCGACACGACACTCTGAACACTGAACTTTTTTTATATTATATTACAAACATTTTTGAAACGATAACAATGTTGATAGCACTATAACTAGTTTTATAAACTAACGAGGAGTTTGATTTTAATATAATATTATAACTTACAAAGATAACAAATAAATTTTTAATTCTTTGGTATTGGCTAGGGAGACATGAGTCTAAGAGGAACTTTCTCGCTTTCTCATTCACATGTTCATTAAGTCTTTGTAGTAAGCGACTGTAGTGTCTTATAAGTGATGTGTTGAGTGTGAGTAGTGTGTTGTGCGGTGTTGTTGACATTAGGGCGGAAAGCTGAATTCATTTAGCCAGTTCGTTAACTTTTAAGTTTTTAAACTTCTCGCAAGATTGTAATTTATGCCCTCTTGTTGCATGACGTATGTTTATTTTGTTCGGATTTGAACGATTGCGTTTTGTAAAAGCTTTATTTACCTTTAGGTCATGATGAATATCAGCAGTTCTGATGTACCAACGAACCTTAACAATACCTCTTAACCCCATAGTTGCGCACAATATGATCATATCGGCTTAATAATTTGTTTGTATAAGAGTAATTGGCTATGTATGGCCAGGTTTGAGCTTCGCCCAATCGGCCCAATTCAACATCGAGCATAATGCCAAGATATTTGGCTGTATTGGCATATGGTATACATATATCAACAAGCATTGATACGTTTATTCGTAAAACCTTTATGAATCGAATTTCCACCGTTTAGTTATATTCTCCATTTCTTCGTCCAAGGGATTTCGATGCATAGTATTACCGTGTCATCAGCAAAAGCTTAAATTTATTTAAGTTTGGAGAATTCATTTCCTTGTTTGACATGGAAGAATATCGAGGTGATATATAATATAATTCCAAAAGAACACAATACTCAACCGTAAACCATAATTTAAACTTTTTCATAAGGCCTGCGTTCTAACGCCTGCGCAACGTCGAGGATACCGCTGAGCACAATTTCACCTCCTCCAACGATTTCTATGAATTCTATGAATTTGTTCTATTGTTGAATGCTTGTTTCTGAAACAGAACTGAAATAGGTTTAGGCTGCCGAGCTTTACCAAATCATCCAATGGGTACGGGAGTCGCATAACACCCTGGATTAGGAGGTGAAAGACTCTTTGGACTCAAAGAAGTGCGCGAGCTATTATTGGCGGCAGTACATACTGGACGCTTCAACTGACAAAACCATAATACTTATTACTCGACGGCCTCGAAAAATGCCGAAAGAGTGCACGTCTTGGATTTAACATGCTGATGATAAAGCAACTAGGCTACGGTATTAAGATACCTGAACATGATCCTAAACTTATCGCTGACCACTCTTCATATTCCTTATGTAGGGAAAGAGTGGTCTCCCTACTGTAACCTGGGAAACCCGCCAACCTAGGGGAGTCTTATCGTCCCATAACTATTCTTTTCCGAATAGTAAACACTTGAGGCCTTGTTACTTCCCACATTCACTTACCACCTGATTTCAGACCATCGACATTGTTCGCGGAAAGTACTTAGCCCAGCTAGTTCATGACTAAAATCAATGCGTATGACTTATCGAAAAGTTTTGACACAGTCATTAACACAACGCTTCTAGAAGATATCGAATAATCTATACTTCCTCCAGAGCTGACGAGGTGGACCACAAACATATCTGAGCGGTTGGCAATCATTCTTATTATTATTTGCAGTCAAAAGTCTAAGTTAAGAAGAATTAAACAGTGGGTTTCGAATGGTGGTGCCCTCTCCCCGTTACTGTTTAACTTCTGTGTATATATCAAAACTCTCGCAACCACCAGAGGGAATTTTCATCATCTCATACGCAGATAATTGTGCGATATTAACGTCAAGTAATGGAATTAATGGCATGTGTTAAAAACAGATTTATCTTCTATCGAACACCTACATAGTTGGATCTGCTTGCACTCCTCTCCAAGCTGTGTGTGACGGGATGTTTTCGCAGAAGTCGTGTGAGCCGCCTCCGAGGAGCATTAAGAGGTCATTCCTTGATTACGTCGACGACATTGAATAATACGCTGACCAAACTACGGACGCAAATAATTCATACACTCACTGATATCCATTCACTGTGGAGTCATTAGCACCTTCTGCGACTACCTACCAGCGAATGGCGTGCTTCGTGTTAAGCCACCACCCATAGCAGCCGAAGAGATCGAGTTACTCTGAGACACGCAAAGTCGGCCTTCGCCAATTTGCTACTTCCGTTATGCTTTCGGTCTGAGTACTATATCCCCTGAAGAGATATCTCTTGAAGTGCTGCAAGAAATTGCGTCCCCTAGTCTAACACATGGCGTTCAAACTATTCAAGTTCGCAGGACCGGATTGCAGCGCAGATAGGGTGCCTGTGTATTTTAGAGGACGAGGCCACGTTTTCTAGTCAACAGGTGATCCTCACGAATACGATGACAGGTTTGTATCTGAATTTGTTGGTTAGTTATGATACTTAATAAGTTTAAGTTTAATAACATTTTGTAGGCGTAGCATTGGTTCGTTTACGCCCATCTCCCATACCGCCCACTCCATTTCACCAAGGTATACGTGTACATTTATTTCATCACGATATCCCAATTTTTACTGAAGTTATCGCTTGCGCAAACAGACAGACAGTCACCCGAATTTTAACTCCTAATCATTTATACATATTATATATACCATACAGGTATATATACAATATAACTCTATATTAGGGTGGGTCAAAAAAATCTAATATTTTTTTTCATTCGATACTCTGCAAAATAGGTTCCTAGACACCTCTAGTGGTTTCCGTTTTACAGTTTCCTATTTTTTTTCTTATTATCAGATAGAAAAATTTTAACCTCCCTTCCAAGTACTTGAAAAAATAATAGGTAAAGTAAAAAGCTCGTTCGGTTTTTTATTGATTTTTCAAAAGATAATAACTTTGTGTGCATTTGTCCGATTTAAGTCAAATATATGCCGTATTGTTCATAAACTTGTTGCAAAAGAGATGCCAACTTCATTATACCCCTCTCGTAGAAGGCTGCGTCCCTATTGGCAAAAAACTCGAAGAGCCAATTTTCACAGGCCTCTTTTGAGGCTAACTTCTCACCATTAAGCGCGTTCGCCATGGACAGGAAAAGATGGTAATCACTTGGTGCCAGGTCCGGACTATAAGGTGGGCGCATTAGGACCTCCCATCCGAGCTCCCGGCGCTTCTGTCACCAAAGACGTGTGTGACCTGGCGTTGTCCTGATGGAATACGATTGGGCCTCTGTTGATCAAAGATGGATGGCCCGTCTTGGCCACCGTCTGGGCCGCTTCCCCGAGCTTTGACCACGACCGTTTGCACTCGATGTTGTTGTAAGTGACCCATTTTTCATCGCCAGTCACAATCCGCTTCAGAAACGGGTCGATTTTGTTGCGATTCAGCAGCGATTCGCAGATGGAAATTCGGTCCATCATGTTTTTTTGCGTTAGTTCGTGTGGCACCCATACATCGAGCTTCTTTTTGAATCCAAGGTAATACAAATGGTTCCAACGGTTTTCTGGCTTATCCTTAGTTCCTCAGCAATTAAATAAGTGCTCACGTGACGGTCTGTTTCCACTATTTCCATGATTTTATCGCAATTTTCGACGACAGGCCTCCCGACGCGTGGTGCATCTTTGACATCGAAATTACCGGAACGGAACCTAGCAAATCACTTTTGTGCTACACGTTCGTTTACAGTATCGGGCCCATAAACTAAATTAATGTTTTCAGCCGCTTTGGCTGCTTTTTCGCTTTGATCGAAGAAAAATTGTAAAATATAGCGAATTTTCTCTTTGTTGGTGTCCATCTTTGACGAACGCTCACAACGTACTGAGCGCGAATAAACACGTTTTCAGCGCCGTATAGTATGACATGATGCGACACGTAACACTAATACTATGGACAATAACGCCATCTCTTAGATAAAAACCAAACGAACTTTTTACTTTACCTAATATCTCGTTTCATAGATTTTGCAGGAAATTGAATGCTCTATAAAAATGTGTCGTACGATTTTTTCGTAAACCTTAAAAGTAAAAGGTATTAGCAGTTAAAGTTTGATTATTTTAAGGCAAATATTTTTTCTAATTAGCTTTGTAACTCAATGAAACATAATGAAACACTCTGCAAAGTATTTGGAAACATAACGGTTTAAAAAAACAATGACGTTGAACAGAATTTAAAGTAGCCATGCTTAGTGAAATTGAATTATTTTTATACGTTTGTCGTAAAATTACTCAACTTTTGTGCATTTACTCAACCTTTGAAGTTGGTTAATGTTGACAATACTATCATAAGAGTTGATAGTATTCGATAAATGAGAGCAGAAAACTCAATTGTCTGCGGAAGATGATAATCTCTCGTAAAGTAATATCTCGTTTCATAGATTTTGCAGGAAATTGAATGCTCTATAAAAATGTGTCGTACGATTTTTTCGTAAACCTTAAAAGTAAAAGGTATTAGCAGTTAAAGTTTGATTATTTTAAGGCAAATATTTTTTCTAATTAGCTTTGTAACTCAATGAAACATAATGAAACACTCTGCAAAGTATTTGGAAACATAACGGTTTAAAAAAACAATGACGTTGAACAGAATTTAAAGTAGCCATGCTTAGTGAAATTGAATTATTTTTATACGTTTGTCGTAAAATTACTCAACTTTTGTGCATTTACTCAACCTTTGAAGTTGGTTAATGTTGACAATACTATCATAAGAGTTGATAGTATTCGATAAATGAGAGCAGAAAACTCAATTGTCTGCGGAAGATGATAATCTCTCGTAAAGTATTGGCTCGATTTTACTAATTTTTGACACAAGCGCACATTATTATCGAGAAAAGGTTCTCTCAAGAATTCAATAGCATGTTTCGCCGATATTTTCATTTAAAGGTCACCCAGAGTTACTGGGGTCTATTGTACATATTCTATATTTGGAGGCTTGATCAATTGTGATCTGATTTTGACAATTTTTGGACGTGACATACCTTAAAGGTACTATTTGTGGAAGTTTTACTTCGATATCTTCAGTGGTGCTTGAAATTAATGTATGCTGTAAAGTAAAACAATCAGATGGAAGTTAAAGTTTTTATTTATGGGAGTAGGCGTGGTTGCAGTCCGATTTCGTCCATTTTCTCACTGTAAAATAAGAATAACAGCTTAACGTTATGCACCATCAAATTTAATTGGTATTGAAGGTCGGCGATGCCACAAACAGAAACCCTTAAACACCATCAGGGCTTTGGAATTTAAGGTTTTTGACTTATTTATTTTTAACATATTCGTTATATAAGAATATACATACAAGTATATTTCAGCAAGTTTGCTTGATTCAGATTTAGGGCAGGACACGCTCACTTTTTTAAATGTTTAAACTACAGATGTCCCTTCATACTTTGATGGTTTATACTGACTTACAGTATGTCTGATGAGCGTTGCATTGGTGCATAGTCCAGAACTTCTTAAGATCCATTTGAGACTTAAACCCACATTTTTTAAAGTTAATTTTACATAATTCTCTCCATACACAATCTATAACTTGAATCTTAAAGACTATCACTTGAATATATGTATGTTTCGCATTCAAAGAAATCAAGGGTTTGCCGACATCTAGCTATTCTGGTTTCGCATGTGCAAAATCAAATAGCTGACAAATGTGGTGAATTTGTATATCAACTACACAGAAAAACTTAGAGTATTGCCAAATATCTTAATAGTGAAAATTTTTTGTATGAATTTTTGATTTCGTTTTAAGATCTTCACTTTAAGATTTTGATGATATTTTTATTAAAAAAATCTTAATTTTGAAGATAAATCTTCACTTCTGGCAATACTGATTATTGCTTGCACGGACGGACGGACAATCAGTCATCCGGAAAATTCTAATTGTCATTGTTGTCTAAGCATCTGATTAGATGTTCTACTTTTAGAAAAACCTATGTTCTATATTCGAATCAGCTATGCCATAGTTATTAAAATGGATATTAATTTCGATTTTTATTACGATGACAAAAATGTTGGGGCCAAAAATGATACGAAAAAGGCTTCATAATCACTCAAATCCATTGGAACTTCCTAATACCAAGTAAACCGAAGTTTTATTGACAATTAAATGGGTTTTAAATAACAATTTTCGCTTAAAAGAGGAATCTTTTTGCTTTTTAATAAATGAGATGAAGGAACATTACCACAAGCTCTCTAATTCCTTGCTGTCGGTAGTTATCATTTATATATACATATGTCAGTATAGATTAAATACAGTTTTTGAATGGTTTTATATGACATATCACCCCATTTGCAGTTCTCAACAATACTTCATCCTATACAACTAGCAGCAAGACAACGATATTTTTATCTGGAACATTAGCGAAGCAAAACAATCCCTACAAGATAGAGCTAACCTGCCAGCCAAAAGTGTTTAAAAACTAGAGAAATACTAGGTTTTCAAACGCCGTAGGCGGCATGACAACTCTCACCACTTTCTCCTTACACGTATCATACAAAACAAGAAAAAACGTTATCTCCGGTTGCTATAATACCCTTCACAAATGCAAAGGCTCCTTACAAGAACTTCATTCGATCATTCAATTTGTATGGCAGCTATATGAAAAAGTGCTCTGATCTGCACAAATTCTGCGGAGAAAACATTGTTGCCTTTAACAACAACTCGTGCCTGATTTCGTGAAGATACCTCGTCAAATAAAAAAGTTTTCCATGCAAGCACTTTACTCCGATCGTCCAGTTAGTTCCTGCCATCCATAAGCTATAGCCATTTGATCTATACAATTTCTTCGGATATTGCATTATTGCATTAAATAATAAATATTTTATAGGCTCGCCGACGTTTCCTTCTGGGTGTGACAAACTTCTTGGCAAACTTAATATACCCAGTTGAGGGTATAAAAAAACACGAAAAGACTGTTCAATGTATGGATCAAAAGAAAATTTCAAAATATAAGGTTACAGAGTTCTCACTGGATATTTTTACTGTGAGGCTTACATCCATACAAAATCTTTTTGCCCTTATAGCGAAACATTTTGGGCCGTATAACGAAAATTCCTTAATTCAAGAAGGCTGTTATAGCGAAATGACGTATACCGAGCGGCCATATAGCGAGGTATGAGTGTAATATCATAAATAACAAGCATTCATAGAATATCTCACTAATCTACGGGATTTGGTAAGATTTTGCCAAACAAAAACGAAAATTGTTAACCTCGTCACCGAGGTGATTTGAATCTAATCTATACGAAATCCCCGGGAAATTTATCAGAGTTAATTAAAACACTACATACAAAGAGAAAAAAATGTAAACGAACGAATAAATTAAAAGCAATGTATCTGAATTCACTTGGCAATCGACTTTCCAAAACATTTGGCCACGAGTTTGAATTATGTACGTATTTTAATTAAACAAACCACATTATCAATCAATGCATAGTATTAAACAAATTCGCTTTCTTTGTCCCTATATCCCTATGTATGCTTAAATCTTTAAAACTACGTAACGGATTTTGATACGGTTTTTGTTAATAGAGTGAATGAAGAGGAAGGTTTATGTGTATAATAACGTCCATAAAATAGTGGGAAAATACTGTTATGTTAAAGGTTTCTAATGTGATGTAAATAATAACATTTTTTCACGCTTACATTGCAAACGCAGGCTGAACCCTACGAAATTTATCAAAATAATGTACTAAGTATTGTACACATTGAAAAGGTCTAGAGAAAACTCTGCGATAGTATATATCTATCTCTTCAGGATATCCCACAATAATATTTTTTTGTCACTTACTGTTTACGACAAATAATGGTTAATTTTCGAAGCGATTTTAATCAATACAGCATTAATCCTTATCAAATTAAATACCTTAAATACGTTGTTGATTTTATAAATATATATATGGCCCCTTACAAAATATGATTTAAATGAATATTTTCGAAGATATTACAGACTAAAAAATTGCGGGACGTAGCGTTTGCGGTGGTACCGGTAGGCCCGGCTGGCGGGAGTGTTCCTTTAAACAGCGCGTCGGTTTCCGCGGTTCTCGCAGCTCTCTAGCGAGGAAACTAACAGTACTTAATGAAAACGTGCGTACGTAACGATAAATATTTGTATAATAGTAGTTTTAAAATATAAATGAAATTCTATTCTAAGGTTAATTTTTAAATCGCACTTATATTAATTATAAGCACATTAGTTTAGATAAGATTAGGTTAAATAAAACCATAATTAAGATCTTGGTTAAAATTAAGAGTTAAATCAATTTAATATAGGGAAAATTATTTCCAAAAACCGTAATTTAAGGTGAGGTATGTAAGCCCAGAAAAAGAACTTAATATAATAGGTCTCTTTTGTTGTTGATGATTGTTGATTATCTTTTTTTTTTAGTCGCACGAATAGTAAATTATTTTTTAAGTATGTTTACTTAAAATGAAATCGTAGTTTAACTTGAAGTATTACAAATTACTTATCTTTTTCTGTAAATGGTAAGTATTTAGATATTTTTTATACCGCGCCACATATGTATAAAAAATATGGCAATTTGTGCATATAGAGCAGAGTAAATTTTGTACAGAAATTATAAAGTCATGTCTGAAGACATCGTCGTTCGAACATAGGTTGTAGTACGGTGAATGCCAGAAGAGTACGTTCAGCAAGAGATGAAGAATCGTCAACTGAACGTGAGGCTCGTCTCAGTCAGGCACGGAATAGGGTGTGAGGTTCGCTGCAGCCGGTACTGAGATAAAGCGTGAGGCTCGACTCAGTCAGCTTCAAAGACGATCGTATAGTATCAATAGGTACTATGTCAGTAGTGTATGAACATTGCTTGGCATTGAAATTTAAGGATAAGTCGAATGGCATGGGGGGCAAGAAATTCTCCCTCCACCAGAAGCACTTCACTCTCTTCTTACGGGTGATAATCAGAAATCCAAACAATTCATGCGCAATATACGCCGTTATAATAACGCATTTAAGAGTAAGCAAGTCATTGAGCGTGGGTTCATGCTTACACAAATTTCTGCAAATATACGAATCTTGTATTATATTGTAGATCCAGATACACAAGCATCTACGCGGTGTTTTGATAGACAACATCCAAGAGTTAGTCAACAATGTCTGTCCTGACATTGATAACGCAAGTTATAAGACAATATCTTGGTTTAAAGAAAGAGCGATTCTATCACCAACTAACGAACAAGTAGATAAGGTAAATAACTTGATTCTTTCAAAGATTGATGCGCCGACGAAAATATACTACTTGGTCGGTCCTGTTCTCGATTTGGAAGAAGCTGTTTATTTTGCTACAGAATTTCTAAACTCTTAGAATACCTCTTTACAAAATGGTGTTGAAAGTAGGTTGTCCTTTTAAATTAGTAAGAAACATGAATCCACTAAAAACTTTTTTAATAGAGTGCATAATACTCACAGGATGATCGGATTTACCCTTCCAATTTAAACGTTTACAGTTTCCGGTAAAGACATCTTTTACAATGACCATTAATAAGTCGCAGGGACAAACCTTCAACGTTGCAGGCTTAGGCAAATAGGTAAGAATGTAGTACTCCAAAGATTGCAGGAAATCTTCATGGTATAGGGAAAGGGGAATTGTTTTACTCAAAATATAACGCATGCGGGCCACGGGTAATAATGAATAAATCAAATTTACTGGATCGATTTGAATAGTTATTTTAGTGAGTGGCTATATATTTTATACCCGTGCGAAGCCGGAGTGGGCCGCTAATTTTTAATATATAACGTTCACAGTTTTTCAGTAGTGTATTGAGAATCAGCAGTGTACCCGTACGAAAATGGCTCGGGCCGCTAGTAATGCATATAATACCAATATTTATGTACATACTTTTGTCAAACCTTAGACCTTGTTGAATTTGCTCCATATTGACTGGTCCGATTGCTTTGCGCTTAAAGAAAAAAAATGCGTTCCTTATTTCCATTAAATCATCACTTTTATAACACAATATGGCTTTACAATGTTTTCTTTTAATAAATATTAAAGGTTGTGAATATTTTAATGTCAAAAGCAGTTGTTTTACAAATCTTCAACAGCAGTGAGGACAGTATAGATTGGTGAATATATTTTACGTATTCTAATCACTTAAAATTTTTGATCGAAACTTGGTATTAAGGGAAGAACTATATCTATAATAAAATTTGATGGAAATAATTCGCTGGGGATGATTTCTTTTTTTGGTTATGTTAAGTGAATTCGATTCTCTTTCCTAGGTCGATTGTGAAAAGAGGATTTCACTTGGACAGCTATTAACTCCGGTCCGTTATGGCACTTAGAACTCCTATAAAAATTTGTCATAAAGACCTCATAAACCAACATAGCGTCCGAGATATATCTGCCTCAGTCTTGTGAAAGCTGGACAATGGAGGGGAAAATGACCGCATGTTTCCACCTCATCTTCTTCCATACAACTTTTACAATTTGCGTCCGCCGACAATCTCCAGTTAGAACTCCTACGATTTATACAAGATGTACTTGGCTAAGGACAAACAGTTTAGTTGATTTCTTACGTTTTACTCTAGGCCAGAAGGATCTGGTAGTCGCACAGCCGCTGAACATCGACCAACGCCTGCAAAGCGTACGCGAGGTGCATAGGTCCAGTGCAAGAGCGCACGATGACAATGGAGATCCGATTCGTACCTACTCCGATGTGAGCAGGGTACGGGTGACTAGCTTGTCGGCTAAGCTAGTTTACAGTAATTCTACTGTGCCAAAGGCACCCAAACGGGTCTGATGATGAAGTAGCATTATGTTCCTTGACTAACATTGAGCGCAGAGTTAACGAGTTCAATGCCAATATCTGCTGTTAGATTAAATGCTTACCTCCCTGAAAGAAGCTTTCTATCAAGAATAAGCTCCAGGTATTTTACCTTAGCAACAGGTTAAGGCGTGAGCCTTGGAAATAGGGGAGATCTGGGATTTTGTACCTCCAAGTAAATAAAACCATTATATTTTTTACTTTGGTTTACAGCTAAGCCGCTTCTATCGCCTACTTGGATACCACGCTGAGGTACTCGTGAGTTAGCTCGTAGACGGTACTTAGAAGAAAGAAACTAAAAGCAACGTCGTGTTACGCAGGCTGTCACCCGACAGGCTCGTTCTTCGAGTTCCTTAAGTAATTCATTATCACCAAGAGCAATGGGAAAAGTATCCCACCATTGTGCACTACCCCACACCGCTATGACCGTTCTGTCACAGAAAAGAACGCTGAGGTTCGATTTCACCTCAAACTTTTCGAAGGCTTTGATCATTGCCTGTGAACGCACATTGCTGAATGCCCCCTCGACGTCGAAAAAGCTGCCTACAGAAAATTTCTTGTGCATATGAGCTCTCTTCTGCCATGACACTACATCGAGTAGAGGTATTTATCGATTTGAATTTGCTGTAGGCATGCTGGGCGCTTAAACGTTTACCGGTAGTTTACAATTGCGCCGGAATAATGCCATAAGTGACAGGAATCTTTAAGGGTTTCAATTGACCCAGGTGACGTTCAACCGAAAGGCCCAAGAAGGCTGAACAGTCCTCTCTAAACTCCCCCAGTGGTACTTCTTCAGCCGAGTGGTTCGACGTAAAGTGATCATCTAGGAGTAGCTTCAACGATTGCTCACTGCTCACGGTCCATTTACCATCAGCATTCCATAGATGAGCTAGTGGAGTAGCTTTTACCCAAGAATGCGCCTAAGCCGTGAGGACTAATGACAGGTACACTTTCGCAGGCTCTCTTAGCTTTCTTCACCCAATCGTCTCCAGAGTAAATTCTACGGGGTTTGTTGAAAGGTCTGCTGCTCGAACATCTGATCTCTGTTAGCTCCGATATCCATCAAAGATATTTCTTTTTCCTTTCTGAGTTTTCGAAGAAGAGGAGCTCTCAAGAGTAGTCTTACACGCAAAGCCACGAAGACCTCGACGAGCCACACACGGTGATAAGATCGAGTCTCTGTTGGGTGCGGTTGGAAGAGCTGATCGAAGTTTCTTGCAATATAGGTCCCAATTTGTATTCCTGAAAGTTTTATAGGTTCTGCGTTCTGGGCGTAAAGCATCCAAACTGAATAGAGCGTCTCTGTGATCAGAGGGGGAATGATCGTCTAGAACTTTCCATTCCGAAATTAAGGGAATAATATCCATAGAGGCTAGTGTAACTTGAAGGACCTCCGTTCTGGTAGCAGTCAAAAAAGTGGGGAAGCTCTATTACAAAAAGAAAGGTTTTCACTGCATTTAAATTCAAAAAGTGGCTCACTTCTTGCATTTGTGTCCGAGCTTCCCCCGACGGAGTACCTAAAGCTGACATCCGAGTCAATTATCACGCCGGCTCTTCTTCATCTGGCCTCTACTAGAGCGCTCCTCAGAGATCCGAAGGTAGCTCCACTTCGTCGTCCTGCCGCATGTAGGCTGAGACAAGCCAGAGTTTTCCTGCATAGTTTTGCAGCTTAGTGGGAATGACATGTTCGTTGCTGAAATCAGGTAGAAGAAAGCTTTTAGTTCATTTCTGACCAACAAACAAGTACTGATTCTACCTGTATTACTGGCTGCACAGAGCTTGTGTCTCCTTGTCTTTAAATCAGAAATGCCGTTTTGCTCTTCTCTTCCGTCCCTACTGGAGGCAGCGTGTCATTAGATCTGGCTTTCGTGGGGAGTATTCTGAGGATCACTCTCTCGAAATCATAGCTTTTGGCCTCTTAGAGACACTGAGAGGAGTGAGAGATTCTTTGTTTAGGAGTTTCAGAGATTGCCGATGTGACTTTTCAGTCCTGTCCAGCCTTTTCACTTTCTGGTCTTGGGTGAGAACAGAAGGATTGCAATAACGCAACATCTCCTCGATTTCAACCGGGGTGGAGGGTTCGACTGGAAGCTAGACAAGAGCCCGAGACCCTATCGGGAGATCCGTTCATCGGCACATCTTCCATACTGATGTGCCAAGCGGAACTCTTGCACCGCGGCAGTGGCCAAGGATTTCCCCTGACCACCTTCATGAAAACAGAGGAAATAGCAATCGCTACCCGCTTCTACTCCTCATCAGAAATGGTCCCATATTCCTTGCTGCGGTCGAAAACGCCAGGTTCTACTGAGCTGCAAGTTTAGCTAGTTCGTTAAACATTGGAGCCGCACCAAACCGTGGCGTATTGCCGAAGGAGGATTCCTTTGGGGCCTGGTTGATTCCGCTTTTTCATCGTTCGAGCCACAAAACACCCTTTTGATCCATTCAAGTGTGCTAGCATGCTGCTCAATTCCTGTTTAGCCTGATTGCCACCGTATCACTCAAAAATCTTGGCCGCCAACCTGTTTAGCAGCGATCTATCTTCCGGTAAGGTAAGGCTATAAGATGCCAAGGTTATCTTAGTTACGAGGCCAAGACGAGGGTTGACGCATGCAATGCATTCAGAGCCGACCACCCGAAAGGAGAAGTCATCTCTATGTATACTTACCACACCAATTTAATGATATGCATAAAAGTAAATAGTAATAAGAATATAAGCATATTAATAGAAAGTAGTCATTTGCTTAATTGTCTTCAAAGCATTAACTTGAAAAAACTGCTTTAAAAATTTTGGTGAATGCTTTTTAAAACAGAAGCGATAGGTAACCGTATATTCATTGACACCAAAATTTCTAACTAATTATCTACTCAAACATGAGCAGACAGTTGCGGTACGTAAAAAGATTAGAAGGGTGTTCTTGGTAGATACTCTAAGTACTTATAAACTTATTACTAATTTCTTATAAACATAAAATTGTGTAATATTCTGCTAATGTATCCGTAAATAAGTTACCTGAGGAGTGAAGTATTAATTTTATTGAAGAAAGCTAAATTTTTTATTTTACATAGTTTAGTCCTATTGTATTAGAACCAGACCAAGGATAAAATTTCCCTGAAAGCAGAGTAGAACTTGGGAGCATACTTTCCAAACCATGACGGACAATCCTATAACACTGTAAATGTTAAAATAATTCATTTATCTATTTTGATAAACTGTTTATAAATATTTAAGTATACCTAGACTAGGAAATTATGAAGTATGAAATTTCTTTGAGCAAACAATTTCGATAGAAACATTCAGAAAATATAAAATACAGATAATCGCGCAAATTACAGCCTTTGTTAGTTCCAAAATATGTCAGTGCGAGCAAACGAACAATTCAATAAACTCTTCAACATAGTAGCCAACGTCAAAATCCTAAAATTCGCTCAGAAGAACAATATAGGAATACTCAGTTACTTGGGTCCCGGCGGAAAAATATGTACCGTTACAGAGGAACACAACGTCGGCAGCTTAGTACGAGGGGCAAAAGGGAAGAAGTTTTGAAACAGAGACGTCGTCAGCAGAGTCAGATCCGCCTTCTTAGAGGCAATTTATTCAATCGACAAATTGAAAACGAAAGGCAGTTCCAACGAATGAGGTTAAGGAGAGAAAATAATGTAAAAAAAACTGATTAAACAGATCTCAGAAATGTTTATTTTGAAAATATAAAGAATGGTCCGGCCGAAATATGTACTTGCTGTGACGGATTAAAGTTTTCATAGTACAATAAATAATAATTTCAAAACTATTGCTCAAGGTCATCCGAATGCTGCATCAACCTCTTTTTTGATGCACAAGATAGATTTTTAGAAATACTATATTGGTTGGAGGATTTAAACCCAATTGAAGAACGGCTAATAATGCCTAGATTGTCCTTTAGGAAAATTCGTCCTTTGGGTGTCCTTGATATTTGTTAAAAGTTCCTGTTTTTAATATTCCCACTCCTGTTAATAATATTGGGACATCTCTACCGAGGTCCTTTGATGAGACTCATGTGATACAAATTCACTTAAGAAGGCATTTGGGCTTTAATATCGATTATGTGACTGATACAATACGTCCCGCAAAGAATATGGAAAGCTCGCATTTCTTAGTGAATATTCGTCTGTAATCTAAGCGCAAAATACAAATTAATGAGGATTTATGAATTTAATAATCAGAAAAAGTTATTTTTGTTGCATCTGCCTGGAATTGTTTTACTCAAAATATAACGTATGCGGGCCACGGGTAATAATGAATAAATCAAATTTACTGGATCGATTTGAATAATTATTTTAGTGAGTGACATAGGCATACCATTTATACCCGTGCGAAGCCGGAGTGGGCCGCTATGTTTTAATATATAACGTCCACAGTTTTTCAGTAGTGTATTGAGAATCAGCAGTGCACCCGTACGAAAATGGCTCGGGCCGCTAGTAATGCATATAATACCAATATTTATGTACATACTTTTGTCAAACCTTAGACCTTGTTGAATTTGCTCCATATTGACTGGTCCGATTGCTTTGCGCTTAAAGTAAAAAAAATGCGTGCATTATTTCCATTAAATCATCACTTTTATAACACAATATGGCTTTGCAATTTTTTCTTTTAATAAACATTAAAGGATGTGAATATTTTAATGGCAAAAGCAGTTGTTTCACAAATCTTCAACAGCAGTGAGGACAGTATAGATTGGTGAATATATTTTACGTATTCTAATCACTTAAAATTTGATGGAAATAATTCGCTGGGGATGATTCCTTTTTTTGGTTATGTTAAGTTAATTCGATTCTCTCTCCTAGGTCGATTGTGAAAAGAGGATTTCACTTGGACAGCTGTTAACTCCGGTCCGTTATGGCACTTAGAACTCCTATAAAAATTTGTCATAAAGACCTCATAAACCAACATAGCGTCCGAGATATCACTGCCGAGATATATCTGCCTCAGTCTTGTGAAAGCTGGACAATGGAGGGGAAAATGACCGCATGTTTCCACCTCATCTTCTTCCATACAACTTTTACAATTTGCGTCCGCCGACAATCTCCAGTTAAAACTCCTACGATTTATACAAGATGTACTTGGCTAAGGACAAACAGTTTAGTTGATTTCTTACGTTTTACTCTAGGCCAGAAGGATCTGGTAGTCGCACAGCCGCTGAACATCGACCAACGCCTGCAAAGCGTACGCGAGGTGCATAGGTCCAGTGCAAGAGCGCACGATGACAATGGAGATCCGATTCGTACCTACTCCGATGTGAGCAGGGTACGGGTGACTAGCTTGTCGGCTAAGCTAGTTTACAGTAATTCTACTGTGCCAAAGGCACCCAAACGAGTCTGATGATGAAGTAGCATTATGTTCCTTGACTAACATTGAGCGCAGAGTTAACGAGTTCAATGCCAATATCTGCTGTTAGATTAAATGCTTACCTCCCTGAAAGAAGCTTTCTATCAAGAATAAGCTCCAGGTATTTTACCTTAGCAACAGGTTAAGGCGTGAGCCTTGGAAATAGGGGAGATCTGGGATTTTGTACCTCCAAGTAAATAAAACCATTATATTTTTTACTTTGGTTTACAGCTAAGCCGCTTCTATCGCCTACTTGGATACCACGCTGAGGTACTCGTGAGTTAGCTCGTAGACGGTACTTAGAAGAAAGAAACTAAAAGCAACGTCGTGTTACGCAGGCTGTCACCCGACAGGCTCGTTCTTCGAGTTCCTTAAGTAATTCATTATCACCAAGAGCAATGGGAAAAGTATCCCACCATTGTGCACTACCCCACACCGCTATGACCGTTCTGTCACAGAAAAGAACGCTGAGGTTCGATTTCACCTCAAACTTTTCGAAGGCTTTGATCATTGCCTGTGAACGCACATTGCTGAATGCCCCCTCGACGTCGAAAAAGCTGCCTACAGAAAATTTCTTGTGCATATGAGCTCTCTTCTGCCATGACACTACATCGAGTAGAGGTATTTATCGATTTGAATTTGCTGTAGGCATGCTGGGCGCTTAAACGTTTACCGGTAGTTTACAATTGCGCCGGAATAATGCCATAAGTGACAGGAATCTTTAAGGGTTTCAATTGACCCAGGTGACGTTCAACCGAAAGGCCCAAGAAGGCTGAACAGTCCTCTCTAAACTCCCCCAGTGGTACTTCTTCAGCCGAGTGGTTCGACGTAAAGTGATCATCTAGGAGTAGCTTCAACGATTGCTCACTGCTCACGGTCCATTTACCATCAGCATTCCATAGATGAGCTAGTGGAGTAGCTTTTACCCAAGAATGCGCCTAAGCCGTGAGGACTAATGACAGGTACACTTTCGCAGGCTCTCTTAGCTTTCTTCACCCAATCGTCTCCAGAGTAAATTCTACGGGGTTTGTTGAAAGGTCTGCTGCTCGAACATCTGATCTCTGTTAGCTCCGATATCCATCAAAGATATTTCTTTTTCCTTTCTGAGTTTTCGAAGAACAGGAGCTCTCAAGAGTAGTCCTACACGCAAAGCCACGAAGACCTCGACGAGCCACACACGGTGATAAGATCGAGTCTCTGTTGGGTGCGGTTGGAAGAGCTGATCGAAGTTTCTTGCAATATAGGTCCCAATTTGTATTCCTGAAAGTTTTATAGGTTCTGCGTTCTGGGCGTAAAGCATCCAAACTGAATAGAGCGTCTCTGTGATCAGAGGGGGAATGATCGTCTAGAACTTTCCATTCCGAAATTAAGGGAATAATATCCATAGAGGCTAGTGTAACTTGAAGGACCTCCGTTCTGGTAGCAGTCAAAAAAGTGGGGAAGCTCTATTACAAAAAGAAAGGTTTTCACTGCATTTAAATTCAAAAAGTGGCTCACTTCTTGCATTTGTGTCCGAGCTTCCCCCGACGGAGTACCTAAAGCTGACATCTGAGTCAATTATCACGCCGGCTCTTCTTCATCTGGCCTCTACTAGAGCGCTCCTCAGAGATCCGAAGGTAGCTCCACTTCGTCGTCCTGCCGCATGTAGGCTGAGACAAGCCAGAGTTTTCCTGCATAGTTTTGCAGCTTAGTGGGAATGACATGTTCGTTGCTGAAATCAGGTAGAAGAAAGCTTTTAGTTCATTTCTGACCAACAAACAAGTACTGATTCTACCTGTATTACTGGCTGCACAGAGCTTGTGTCTCCTTGTCTTTAAATCAGAAATGCCGTTTTGCTCTTCTCTTCCGTCCCTACTGGAGGCAGCGTGTCATTAGATCTGGCTTTCGTGGGGAGTATTCTGAGGATCACTCTCTCGAAATCATAGCTTTTGGCCTCTTAGAGACACTGAGAGGAGTGAGAGATTCTTTGTTTAGGAGTTTCAGAGATTGCCGATGTGACTTTTCAGTCCTGTCCAGCCTTTTCACTTTCTGGTCTTGGGTGAGAACAGAAGGATTGCAATAACGCAACATCTCCTCGATTTCAACTGGGGTGGAGGGTTCGACTGGAAGCTAGACAAGAGCCCGAGACCGCATCGGGAGATCCGTTCATCGGCACATCTTCCATACTGATGTGCCAAGCGGAACTCTTGCACCTCGGCAGTGGCCAAGGATTTCCCCTGACCACCTTCATGAAAACAGCGGAAGTAGCAATCGCTACCCGCTTCTACTCCTCATCAGAAATGGTCCCATATTCCTTGCTGCGGTCGAAAACGCCAGGTTCTACTGAGCTGCAAGTTTAGCCAGTTCGTTAAACATTGGAGCCGCTCCAAACCGTGGCGTATTGCCGAAGGAGGATTCCTTTGGGCCCTGGTTGATTCCGCTTTTTCATCGTTCGAGCCACAAAACACCCTTTTGATCCATTCAAGTGTGCTAGCATGCTGCTCAATTCCTGTTTAGCCTGATTGCCACCGTATCACTCAAAAATCTTGGCCGCCAACCTGTTTAGCAGCGATCTATCTTCCGGTAAGGTAAGGCTATAAGATGCCAAGGTTATCTTAGTTACGAGGCCAAGGCGAGGGTTGACGCATGCAATGCATTCAGAGCCGACCACCCGAAAGGAGAAGTCATCTCTATGTATACTTACCACACCAACTTAATGATATGCATAAAAGTAAATAGTAATAAGAATATAAGCATATTAATAGAAAGTAGTCATTTGCTTAATTGTCTTCAAAGCATTAACTTGAAAAAACTGCTTTAAAAATTTTGGTGAATGCTTTTTAAAACAGAAGCGATAGGTAACCGTATATTCATTGACACCAAAATTTCTAACTAATTATCTACTCAAACATGAGCAGACAGTTGCGGTACGTAAAAAGATTAGAAGGGTGTTCTTGGTAGATACTCTAAGTACTTATAAACTTATTACTAATTTCTTATAAACATAAAATTGTGTAATATTCTGCTAATGTATCCGTAAATAAGTTACCTGAGGAGTGAAGTATTAATTTTATTGAAGAAAGCTAAATTTTTTATTTTACATAGTTTAGTCCTATTGTATTAGAACCAGACCAAGGATAAAATTTCCCTGAAAGCAGAGTAGAACTTGGGAGCATACTTTCCAAACCATGACGGACAATCCTATAACACTGTAAATGTTAAAATAATTCATTTATCTATTTTGATAAACTGTTTATAAATATTTAAGTATACCTAGACTAGGAAATTATGAAGTATGAAATTTCTTTGAGCAAACAATTTCGATAGAAACATTCAGAAAATATAAAATACAGATAATCGCGCAAATTACAGGCTTTGTTAGTTCCAAAATATGTCAGTGCGAGCAAACGAACAATTCAATAAACTCTTCAACATAGTAGCCAACGTCAAAATCCTAAAATTCGCTCAGAAGAACAATATAGGAATACTCAGTTACTTGGGTCCCGGCGGAAAAATATGTACCGTTACAGAGGAACACAACGTCGGCAGCTTAGTACGAGGGGCAAAAGGGAAGAAGTTTTGAAACAGAGACGTCGTCAGCAGAGTCAGATCCGCCTTCTTGGAGGCAATTTATTCAATCGACAAATTGAAAACGAAAGGCAGTTCCAACGAATATAAAGAATGGTCCGGCCGAAATATGTACTTGCTGTGACGGATTAAAGTTTTCATAGTACAATAAATAATAATTTCAAAACTATTGCTCAAGGTCATCCGAATGCTGCATCAGCCTCTTTTTTGATGCACAAGATAGATTTTTAGAAATACTATATTGGTTGGAGGATTTAAACCCAATTGAAGAACGGCTAATAATGCCTAGATTGTCCTTTAGGAAAATTCGTCCTTTGGGTGTCCTTGATATTTGTTAAAAGTTCCTGTTTTTAATATTCCCACTCCTGTTAATAATATTGGGACATCTCTACCGAGGTCCTTTGATGAGACTCATGTGATACAAATTCACTTAAGAAGGCATTTGGGCTTTAATATCGATTATGTGACTGATACAATACGTCCCGCAAAGAATATGGAAAGCTCGCATTTCTTAGTGAATATTCGTCTGTAATCTAAGCGCAAAATACAAATTAATGAGGATTTATGAATTTAATAATCAGAAAAAGTTATTTTTGTTGCATCTGCCTGGAATTGTTTTACTCAAAATATAACGCATGCGGGCCACGGGTAATAATGAATAAATCAAATTTACTGGATCGATTTGAATAATTATTTTAGTGAGTGACATAGGCATACCATTTATACCCGTGCGAAGCCGGAGTGGGCCGCTATGTTTTAATATATAACGTCCACAGTTTTTCAGTAGTGTATTGAGAATCAGCAGTGCACCCGTACGAAAATGGCTCGGGCCGCTAGTAATGCATATAATACCAATATTTATGTACATACTTTTGTCAAACCTTAGACCTTGTTGAATTTGCTCCATATTGACTGGTTCGATTGCTTTGCGCTTAAAGTAAAAAAAATGCGTGCATTACTTCCATTAAATCATCACTTTTATAACACAATATGGCTTTACAATTTTTTCTTTTAATAAACATTAAAGGATGTGAATATTTTAATGGCAAAAGCAGTTGTTTCACAAATCTTCAACAGCAGTGAGGACAGTATAGATTGGTGAATATATTTTACGTATTCTAATCACTTAAAATTTTTGATCGAAACTTGGTATTAAGTGAAGAACTATATCTACAATAAAATTTGATGGAAATAATTCGCTGGGGATGATTTCTTTTTTTGGTTATGTTAAGTTAATTCGATTCTCTCTCCTAGGTCGATTGTGAAAAGAGGATTTCACTTGGACAGCTATTAACTCCGGTCCGTTATGGCACTTAGAACTCCTATAAAAATTTGTCATAAAGACCTCATAAACCAACATAGCGTCCGAGATATCACTGCCGAGATATATCTGCCTCAGTCTTGTGAAAGCTGGACAATGGAGGGGAAAATGACCGCATGTTTCCACCTCATCTTCTTCCATACAACTTTTACAATTTGCGTCCGCCGACAATCTCCAGTTAGAACTCCTACGATTTATACAAGATGTACTTGGCTAAGGACAAACAGTTTAGTTGATTTCTTACGTTTTACTCTAGGCCAGAAGGATCTGGTAGTCGCACAGCCGCTGAACATCGACCAACGCCTGCAAAGCGCACGCGAGGTGCATAGGTCCAGTGCAAGAGCGCACGATGACAATGGAGATCCGATTCGTACCTACTCCGATGTGAGCAGGGTACGGGTGACTAGCTTGTCGGCTAAGCTAGTTTACAGTAATTCTACTGTGCCAAAGGCACCCAAACGAGTCTGATGATGAAGTAGCATTATGTTAATCTAAGTGAGGACAGACCCTCCTTGACTAACATTGAGCGCAGAGTTAACGAGTTCAATGCCAATATCTGCTGTTAGATTAAATGCTTACCTCCCTAAAAGAAGCTTTCTATCAAGAATAAGCTCCAGGTATTTTACCTTAGCAACAGGTTAAGGCGCGAGCCTTGGAAATAGGGGAGAGGGACGTCTGGGATTTTGTACCTCAAAGTAAATAAAACCATTATATTTTTTACTTTGGTTTACAGCTAAGCCGCTTCTATCGCCTACTTGGATACCACGCTGAGGTACTCGTGAGTTAGCTCGTAGACGGTACTTAGAAGAAAGAAACTAAAAGCAACGTCGTGTTACGCAGGCTGTCACCCGACAGGCTCGTTCTTCGAGTTCCTTAAGTAGTTCATTATCACCAAGAGCAATGGGAAAAGTATCCCACCATTGTGCACTACCCCACACCGCTATGACCGTTCTGTCACAGAAAAGAACGCTGAGGTTCGATTTCACCTCAAACTTTTCGAAGGCTTTGATCATTGCCTGTGAACGCACATTGCTGAATGCCCCCTCGACGTCGAAAAAGCTGCCTACAGAAAATTTCTTGTGCATATGAGCTCTCTTCTGCCATGACACTACATCGAGTAGAGGTATTTATCGATTTGAATTTGCTGTAGGCATGCTGGGCGCTTAAACGTTTACCGGTAGTTTACAATTGCGCCGGAATAATGCCATAAGTGACAGGAATCTTTAAGGGTTTCAATTGACCCAGGTGACGTTCAACCGAAAGGCCCAAGAAGGCTGAACAGTCCTCTCTAAACTCCCCCAGTGGTACTTCTTCAGCCGAGTGGTTCGACGTAAAGTGATCATCTAGGAGTAGCTTCAACGATTGCTCACTGCTCACGGTCCATTTACCATCAGCATTCCATAGATGAGCTAGTGGAGTAGCTTTCCGTGAGGACTAATGACAGGTACACTTTCGCAGGCTCTCTTAGCTTTCTTCACCCAATCGTCTCCAGAGTAAATTCTACGGGGTTTGTTGAAAGGTCTGCTGCTCGAACATCTGATCTCTGTTAGCTCCGATATCCATCAAAGATATTTCTTTTTCCTTTCTGAGTTTTCGAAGAACAGGAGCTCTCAAGAGTAGTCCTACACGCAAAGCCACGAAGACCTCGACGAGCCACACACGGTGATAAGATCGAGTCTCTGTTGGGTGCGGTTGGAAGAGCTGATCGAAGTTTCTTGCAATATAGGTCCCAATTTGTATTCCTGAAAGTTTTATAGGTTCTGCGTTCTGGGCGTAAAGCATCCAAACTGAATAGAGCGTCTCTGTGATCAGAGGGGGAATGATCGTCTAGAACTTGCCATTCCGAAATTAAGGGAATAATATCCATAGAGGCTAGTGTAACTTGAAGGACCTCCGTTCTGGTAGCAGTCAAAAAAGTGAGGAAGCTCTATTACAAAAAGAAAGGTTTTCACTGCATTTAAATTCAAAAAGTGGCTCACTTCTTGCATTTGTGTCCGAGCTTCCCCCGACGGAGTACCTAAAGCTGACATCCGAGTCAATTATCACGCCGGCTCTTCTTCATCTGGCCTCTACTAGAGCGCTCCTCAGAGATCCGAAGGTAGCTCCACTTCGTCGTCCTGCCGCATGTAGGCTGAGACAAGCCAGAGTTTTCCTGCATAGTTTTGCAGCTTAGTGGGAATGACATGTTCGTTGCTGAAATCAGGTAGAAGAAAGCTTTTAGTTCATTTCTGACCAACAAACAAGTACTGATTCTACCTGTATTACTGGCTGCACAGAGCTTGTGTCTCCTTGTCTTTAAATCAGAAATGCCGTTTTGCTCTTCTCTTCCGTCCCTACTGGAGGCAGCGTGTCATTAGATCTGGCTTTCGTGGGGAGTATCTGAGGATCACTCTCTCGAAATCATAGCTTTTGGCCTCTTAGAGACACTGAGAGGAGTGAGAGATTCTTTGTTTAGGAGTTTCAGAGATTGCCGATGTGACTTTTCAGTCCTGTCCAGCCTTTTCACTTTCTGGTCTTGGGTGAGAACAGAAGGATTGCAATAACGCAACATCTCCTCGATTTCAACTGGGGTGGAGGGTTCGACTGGAAGCTAGACAAGAGCCCGAGACCGCATCGGGAGATCCGTTCATCGGCACATCTTCCATACTGATGTGCCAAGCGGAACTCTTGCACTTCGGCAGTGGCCAAGGATTTCCCCTGACCACCTTCATGAAAACAGCGGAAGTAGCAATCGCTACCCGCTTCTACTCCTCATCAGAAATGGTCCCATATTCCTTGCTGCGGTCGAAAACGCCAGGTTCTACTGAGCTGCAAGTTTAGCCAGTTCGTTAAACATTGGAGCCGCTCCAAACCGTGGCGTATTGCCGAAGGAGGACTCCTTTGGGCCCTGGTTGATTCCGCTTTTTCATCGTTCGAGCCACAAAACACCCTTTTGATCCATTCAAGTGTGCTAGCATGCTGCTCAATTCCTGTTTAGCCTGATTGCCACCGTATCACTCAAAAATCTTGGCCGCCAACCTGTTTAGCAGCGATCTATCTTCCGGTAAGGTAAGGCTATAAGATGCCAAGGTTATCTTAGTTACGAGGCCAAGGCGAGGGTTGACGCATGCAATGCATTCAGAGCCGACCACCCGAAAGGAGAAGTCATCTCTATGTATACTTACCACACCAACTTAATGATATGCATAAAAGTAAATAGTAATAAGAATATAAGCATATTAATAGAAAGTAGTCATTTGCTTAATTGTCTTCAAAGCATTAACTTGAAAAAACTGCTTTAAAAATTTTGGTGAATGCTTTTTAAAACAGAAGCGATAGGTAACCGTATATTCATTGACACCAAAATTTCTAACTAATTATCTACTCAAACATGAGCAGACAGTTGCGGTACGTAAAAAGATTAGAAGGGTGTTCTTGGTAGATACTCTAAGTACTTATAAACTTATTACTAATTTCTTATAAACATAAAATTGTGTAATATTCTGCTAATGTATCCGTAAATAAGTTACCTGAGGAGTGAAGTATTAATTTTATTGAAGAAAGCTAAATTTTTTATTTTACATAGTTTAGTCCTATTGTATTAGAACCAGACCAAGGATAAAATTTCCCTGAAAGCAGAGTAGAACTTGGGAGCATACTTTCCAAACCATGACGGACAATCCTATAACACTGTAAATGTTAAAATAATTCATTTATCTATTTTGATAAACTGTTTATAAATATTTAAGTATACCTAGACTAGGAAATTATGAAGTATGAAATTTCTTTGAGCAAACAATTTCGATAGAAACATTCAGAAAATATAAAATACAGATAATCGCGCAAATTACAGGCTTTGTTAGTTCCAAAATATGTCAGTGCGAGCAAACGAACAATTCAATAAACTCTTCAACATAGTAGCCAACGTCAAAATCCTAAAATTCGCTCAGAAGAACAATATAGGAATACTCAGTTACTTGGGTCCCGGCGGAAAAATATGTACCGTTACAGAGGAACACAACGTCGGCAGCTTAGTACGAGGGGCAAAAGGGAAGAAGTTTTGAAACAGAGACGTCGTCAGCAGAGTCAGATCCGCCTTCTTGGAGGCAATTTATTCAATCGACAAATTGAAAACGAAAGGCAGTTCCAACGAATATAAAGAATGGTCCGGCCGAAATATGTACTTGCTGTGACGGATTAAAGTTTTCATAGTACAATAAATAATAATTTCAAAACTATTGCTCAAGGTCATCCGAATGCTGCATCAGCCTCTTTTTTGATGCACAAGATAGATTTTTAGAAATACTATATTGGTTGGAGGATTTAAACCCAATTGAAGAACGGCTAATAATGCCTAGATTGTCCTTTAGGAAAATTCGTCCTTTGGGTGTCCTTGATATTTGTTAAAAGTTCCTGTTTTTAATATTCCCACTCCTGTTAATAATATTGGGACATCTCTACCGAGGTCCTTTGATGAGACTCATGTGATACAAATTCACTTAAGAAGGCATTTGGGCTTTAATATCGATTATGTGACTGATACAATACGTCCCGCAAAGAATATGGAAAGCTCGCATTTCTTAGTGAATATTCGTCTGTAATCTAAGCGCAAAATACAAATTAATGAGGATTTATGAATTTAATAATCAGAAAAAGTTATTTTTGTTGCATCTGCCTGGAATTGTTTTACTCAAAATATAACGCATGCGGGCCACGGGTAATAATGAATAAATCAAATTTACTGGATCGATTTGAATAATTATTTTAGTGAGTGACATAGGCATACCATTTATACCCGTGCGAAGCCGGAGTGGGCCGCTATGTTTTAATATATAACGTCCACAGTTTTTCAGTAGTGTATTGAGAATCAGCAGTGCACCCGTACGAAAATGGCTCGGGCCGCTAGTAATGCATATAATACCAATATTTATGTACATACTTTTGTCAAACCTTAGACCTTGTTGAATTTGCTCCATATTGACTGGTTCGATTGCTTTGCGCTTAAAGTAAAAAAAATGCGTGCATTACTTCCATTAAATCATCACTTTTATAACACAATATGGCTTTACAATTTTTTCTTTTAATAAACATTAAAGGATGTGAATATTTTAATGGCAAAAGCAGTTGTTTCACAAATCTTCAACAGCAGTGAGGACAGTATAGATTGGTGAATATATTTTACGTATTCTAATCACTTAAAATTTTTGATCGAAACTTGGTATTAAGTGAAGAACTATATCTACAATAAAATTTGATGGAAATAATTCGCTGGGGATGATTTCTTTTTTTGGTTATGTTAAGTTAATTCGATTCTCTCTCCTAGGTCGATTGTGAAAAGAGGATTTCACTTGGACAGCTATTAACTCCGGTCCGTTATGGCACTTAGAACTCCTATAAAAATTTGTCATAAAGACCTCATAAACCAACATAGCGTCCGAGATATCACTGCCGAGATATATCTGCCTCAGTCTTGTGAAAGCTGGACAATGGAGGGGAAAATGACCGCATGTTTCCACCTCATCTTCTTCCATACAACTTTTACAATTTGCGTCCGCCGACAATCTCCAGTTAGAACTCCTACGATTTATACAAGATGTACTTGGCTAAGGACAAACAGTTTAGTTGATTTCTTACGTTTTACTCTAGGCCAGAAGGATCTGGTAGTCGCACAGCCGCTGAACATCGACCAACGCCTGCAAAGCGCACGCGAGGTGCATAGGTCCAGTGCAAGAGCGCACGATGACAATGGAGATCCGATTCGTACCTACTCCGATGTGAGCAGGGTACGGGTGACTAGCTTGTCGGCTAAGCTAGTTTACAGTAATTCTACTGTGCCAAAGGCACCCAAACGAGTCTGATGATGAAGTAGCATTATGTTAATCTAAGTGAGGACAGACCCTCCTTGACTAACATTGAGCGCAGAGTTAACGAGTTCAATGCCAATATCTGCTGTTAGATTAAATGCTTACCTCCCTAAAAGAAGCTTTCTATCAAGAATAAGCTCCAGGTATTTTACCTTAGCAACAGGTTAAGGCGCGAGCCTTGGAAATAGGGGAGAGGGACGTCTGGGATTTTGTACCTCAAAGTAAATAAAACCATTATATTTTTTACTTTGGTTTACAGCTAAGCCGCTTCTATCGCCTACTTGGATACCACGCTGAGGTACTCGTGAGTTAGCTCGTAGACGGTACTTAGAAGAAAGAAACTAAAAGCAACGTCGTGTTACGCAGGCTGTCACCCGACAGGCTCGTTCTTCGAGTTCCTTAAGTAGTTCATTATCACCAAGAGCAATGGGAAAAGTATCCCACCATTGTGCACTACCCCACACCGCTATGACCGTTCTGTCACAGAAAAGAACGCTGAGGTTCGATTTCACCTCAAACTTTTCGAAGGCTTTGATCATTGCCTGTGAACGCACATTGCTGAATGCCCCCTCGACGTCGAAAAAGCTGCCTACAGAAAATTTCTTGTGCATATGAGCTCTCTTCTGCCATGACACTACATCGAGTAGAGGTATTTATCGATTTGAATTTGCTGTAGGCATGCTGGGCGCTTAAACGTTTACCGGTAGTTTACAATTGCGCCGGAATAATGCCATAAGTGACAGGAATCTTTAAGGGTTTCAATTGACCCAGGTGACGTTCAACCGAAAGGCCCAAGAAGGCTGAACAGTCCTCTCTAAACTCCCCCAGTGGTACTTCTTCAGCCGAGTGGTTCGACGTAAAGTGATCATCTAGGAGTAGCTTCAACGATTGCTCACTGCTCACGGTCCATTTACCATCAGCATTCCATAGATGAGCTAGTGGAGTAGCTTTCCGTGAGGACTAATGACAGGTACACTTTCGCAGGCTCTCTTAGCTTTCTTCACCCAATCGTCTCCAGAGTAAATTCTACGGGGTTTGTTGAAAGGTCTGCTGCTCGAACATCTGATCTCTGTTAGCTCCGATATCCATCAAAGATATTTCTTTTTCCTTTCTGAGTTTTCGAAGAACAGGAGCTCTCAAGAGTAGTCCTACACGCAAAGCCACGAAGACCTCGACGAGCCACACACGGTGATAAGATCGAGTCTCTGTTGGGTGCGGTTGGAAGAGCTGATCGAAGTTTCTTGCAATATAGGTCCCAATTTGTATTCCTGAAAGTTTTATAGGTTCTGCGTTCTGGGCGTAAAGCATCCAAACTGAATAGAGCGTCTCTGTGATCAGAGGGGGAATGATCGTCTAGAACTTGCCATTCCGAAATTAAGGGAATAATATCCATAGAGGCTAGTGTAACTTGAAGGACCTCCGTTCTGGTAGCAGTCAAAAAAGTGAGGAAGCTCTATTACAAAAAGAAAGGTTTTCACTGCATTTAAATTCAAAAAGTGGCTCACTTCTTGCATTTGTGTCCGAGCTTCCCCCGACGGAGTACCTAAAGCTGACATC
This sequence comes from Bactrocera oleae, assembly GCF_042242935.1. NCBI lineage: Eukaryota > Metazoa > Arthropoda > Insecta > Diptera > Tephritidae > Bactrocera > Bactrocera oleae. The sequence goes on from NC_091537.1 coordinate 44,628,805, forward strand.
CGAGTCAATTATCACGCCGGCTCTTCTTCATCTGGCCTCTACTAGAGCGCTCCTCAGAGATCCGAAGGTAGCTCCACTTCGTCGTCCTGCCGCATGTAGGCTGAGACAAGCCAGAGTTTTCCTGCATAGTTTTGCAGCTTAGTGGGAATGACATGTTCGTTGCTGAAATCAGGTAGAAGAAAGCTTTTAGTTCATTTCTGACCAACAAACAAGTACTGATTCTACCTGTATTACTGGCTGCACAGAGCTTGTGTCTCCTTGTCTTTAAATCAGAAATGCCGTTTTGCTCTTCTCTTCCGTCCCTACTGGAGGCAGCGTGTCATTAGATCTGGCTTTCGTGGGGAGTATTCTGAGGATCACTCTCTCGAAATCATAGCTTTTGGCCTCTTAGAGACACTGAGAGGAGTGAGAGATTCTTTGTTTAGGAGTTTCAGAGATTGCCGATGTGACTTTTCAGTCCTGTCCAGCCTTTTCACTTTCTGGTCTTGGGTGAGAACAGAAGGATTGCAATAACGCAACATCTCCTCGATTTCAACCGGGGTGGAGGGTTCGACTGGAAGCTAGACAAGAGCCCGAGACCGCATCGGAAGATCCGTTCATCGGCACATCTTCCATACTGATGTGCCAAGCGGAACTCTTGCACCGCGGCAGTGGCCAAGGATTTCCCCTGACCACCTTCATGAAAACAGAGGAAATAGCAATGGCTACCCGCTTCTACTCCTCATCAGAAATGGTCCCATATTCCTTGTTGCGGTCGAAAACGCCAGGTTCTACTGAGCTGCAAGTTTAGCTAGTTCGTTAAACATTGGAGCCGCACCAAACCGTGGCGTATTGCCGAAGGAGGATTCCTTTGGGGCCTGGTTGATTCCGCTTTTTCATCGCTCGAGCCACAAAACACCCTTTTGATCCATTCAAGTGTGCTAGCATGCTGCTCAATTCCTGTTTAGCCTGATTGCCACCGTATCACTCAAAAATCTTGGCCGCCAACCTGTTTAGCAGCGATCTATCTTCCGGTAAGGTAAGGCTATAAGATGCCAAGGTTATCTTAGTTACGAGGCCAAGGCGAGGGTTGACACATGCAATGCATTCAGAGCCGACCACCCGAAAGGAGAAGTCATCTCTATGTATACTTACCACACCAACTTAATGATATGCATAAAAGTAAATAGTAATAAGAATATAAGCATATTAATAGAAAGTAGTCATTTGCTTAATTGTCTTCAAAGCATTAACTTGAAAAAACTGCTTTAAAAATTTTGGTGAATGCTTTTTAAAACAGAAGCGATAGGTAACCGTATATTCATTGACACCAAAATTTCTAACTAATTATCTACTCAAACATGAGCAGACAGTTGCGGTACGTAAAAAGATTAGAAGGGTGTTCTTGGTAGATACTCTAAGTACTTATAAACTTATTACTAATTTCTTATAAACATAAAATTGTGTAATATTCTGCTAATGTATCCGTAAATAAGTTACCTGAGGAGTGAAGTATTAATTTTATTGAAGAAAGCTAAATTTTTTATTTTACATAGTTTAGTCCTATTGTATTAGAACCAGACCAAGGATAAAATTTCCCTGAAAGCAGAGTAGAACTTGGGAGCATACTTTCCAAACCATGACGGACAATCCTATAACACTGTAAATGTTAAAATAATTCATTTATCTATTTTGATAAACTGTTTATAAATATTTAAGTATACCTAGACTAGGAAATTATGAAGTATGAAATTTCTTTGAGCAAACAATTTCGATAGAAACATTCAGAAAATATAAAATACAGATAATCGCGCAAATTACAGGCTTTGTTAGTTCCAAAATATGTCAGTGCGAGCAAACGAACAATTCAATAAACTCTTCAACATAGTAGTCAACGTCAAAATCCTAAAATTCGCTCAGAAGAACAATATAGGAATACTCAGTTACTTGGGTCCCGGCGGAAAAATATGTACCGTTACAGAGGAACACAACGTCGGCAGCTTAGTACGAGGGGCAAAAGGGAAGAAGTTTTGAAACAGAGACGTCGTCAGCAGAGTCAGATCCGCCTTCTTGGAGGCAATTTATTCAATCGACAAATTGAAAACGAAAGGCAGTTCCAACGAATGAGGTTAAGGAGAGAAAATAATGTAAAAAAAACTGATTAAACAGATCTCAGAAATGTTTATTTTGAAAATATAAAGAATGGTCCGGCCGAAATATGTACTTGCTGTGACGGATTAAAGTTTTCATAGTACAATAAATAATAATTTCAAAACTATTGCTCAAGGTCATCCGAATGCTGCATCAGCCTCTTTTTTGATGCACAAGATAGATAGGATTTAAACCCAATTGAAGAACGGCTAATAATGCCTAGATTGTCCTTTAGGAAAATTCGTCCTTTGGGTGTCCTTGATATTTGTTAAAAGTTCCTGTTTTTAATATTCCCACTCCTGTTAATAATATTGGGACATCTCTACCGAGGTCCTTTGATGAGACTCATGTGATACAAATTCACTTAAGAAGGCATTTGGGCTTTAATATCGATTATGTGACTGATACAATACGTCCCGCAAAGAATATGGAAAGCTCGCATTTCTTAGTGAATATTCGTCTGTAATCTAAGCGCAAAATACAAATTAATGAGGATTTATGAATTTAATAATCAGAAAAAGTTATTTTTGTTGCATCTGCCTGGAATTGTTTTACTCAAAATATAACGCATGCGGGCCACGGGTAATAATGAATAAATCAAATTTACTGGATCGATTTGAATAATTATTTTAGTGAGTGACATAGGCATACCATTTATACCCATGCGAAGCCGGAGTGGGCCGCTATGTTTTAATATATAACGTCCACAGTTTTTCAGTAGTGTATTGAGAATCAGCAGTGCACCCATACGAAAATGGCTCGGGCCGCTAGTAATGCATATAATACCAATATTTATGTACATACTTTTGTCAAACCTTAGACCTTGTTGAATTTGCTCCATATTGACTGGTTCGATTGCTTTGCGCTTAAAGTAAAAAAAATGCGTGCATTATTTCCATTAAATCATCACTTTTATAACACAATATGGCTTTACAATTTTTTCTTTTAATAAATATTAAAGGATGTGAATATTTTAATGGCAAAAGCAGTTGTTTCACAAATCTTCAACAGCAGTGAGGACAGTATAGATTGGTGAATATATTTTACGTATTCTAATCACTTAAAATTTTTGATCGAAACTTGGTATTAAGTGAAGAACTATATCTACAATAAAATTTGATGGAAATAATTCGCTGGGGATGATTTCTTTTTTTGGTTATGTTAAGTTAATTCGATTCTCTCTCCTAGGTCGATTGTGAAAAGAGGATTTCACTTGGACAGCTATTAACTCCGGTCCGTTATGGCACTTAGAACTCCTATAAAAATTTGTCATAAAGACCTCATAAACCAACATAGCGTCCGAGATATCACTGCCGAGATATATCTGCCTCAGTCTTGTGAAAGCTGGACAATGGAGGGGAAAATGACCGCATGTTTCCACCTCATCTTCTTCCATACAACTTTTACAATTTGCGTCCGCCGACAATCTCCAGTTAGAACTCCTACGATTTATACAAGATGTACTTGGCTAAGGACAAACAGTTTAGTTGATTTCTTACGTTTTACTCTAGGCCAGAAGGATCTGGTAGTCGCACAGCCGCTGAACATCGACCAACGCCTGCAAAGCGCACGCGAGGTGCATAGGTCCAGTGCAAGAGCGCACGATGACAATGGAGATCCGATTCGTACCTACTCCGATGTGAGCAGGGAACGGGTGACTAGCTTGTCGGCTAAGCTAGTTTACAGTAATTCTACTGTGCCAAAGGCACCCAAACGAGTCTGATGATGAAGTAGCATTATGTTCCTTGACTAACATTGAGCGCAGAGTTAACGAGTTCAATGCCAATATCTGCTGTTAGATTAAATGCTTACCTCCCTGAAAGAAGCTTTCTATCAAGAATAAGCTCCAGGTATTTTACCTTAGCAACAGGTTAAGGCGCGAGCCTTGGAAATAGGGGAGATCTGGGATTTTGTACCTCCAAGTAAATAAAACCATTATATTTTTTACTTTGGTTTACAGCTAAGCCGCTTCTATCGCCTACTTGGATACCACGCTGAGGTACTCGTGAGTTAGCTCGTAGACGGTACTTAGAAGAAAGAAACTAAAAGCAACGTCGTGTTACGCAGGCTGTCACCCGACAGGCTCGTTCTTCGAGTTCCTTAAGTAATTCATTATCACCAAGAGCAATGGGAAAAGTATCCCACCATTGTGCACTACCCCACACCGCTATGACCGTTCTGTCACAGAAAAGAACGCTGAGGTTCGATTTCACCTCAAACTTTTCGAAGGCTTTGATCATTGCCTGTGAATGCACATTGCTGAATGCCCCCTCGACGTCGAAAAAGCTGCCTACAGAAAATTTCTTGTGCATATGAGCTCTCTTCTGCCATGACACTACATCGAGTAGAGGTATTTATCGATTTGAATTTGCTGTAGGCATGCTGGGCGCTTAAACGTTTACCGGTAGTTTACAATTGCACCGGAATAATGCCATAAGTGACAGGAATCTTTAAGGGTTTCAATTGACCCAGGTGACGTTCAACCGAAAGGCCCAAGAAGGCTGAACAGTCCTCTCTAAACTCCCCCAGTGGTACTTCTTCAGCCGAGTGGTTCGACGTAAAGTGATCATCTAGGAGTAGCTTCAACGATTGCTCACTGCTCACGGTCCATTTACCATCAGCATTCCATAGATGAGCTAGTGGAGTAGCTTTCCGTGAGGACTAATGACAGGTACACTTTCGCAGGCTCTCTTAGCTTTCTTCACCCAATCGTCTCCAGAGTAAATTCTACGGAGTTTGTTGAAAGGTCTGCTGCTCGAACATCTGATCTCTGTTAGCTCCGATATCCATCAAAGATATTTCTTTTTCCTTTCTGAGTTTTCGAAGAACAGGAGCTCTCAAGAGTAGTCCTACACGCAAAGCCACGAAGACCTCGACGAGCCACACACGGTGATAAGATCGAGTCTCTGTTGGGTGCGGTTGGAAGAGCTGATCGAAGTTTCTTGCAATATAGGTCCCAATTTGTATTCCTGAAAGTTTTATAGGCTCTGCGTTCTGGGCGTAAAGCATCCAAACTGAATAGAGCGTCTCTGTGATCAGAGGGGGAATGATCGTCTAGAACTTTCCATTCCGAAATTAAGGGAATAATATCCATAGAGGCTAGTGTAACTTGAAGGACCTCCGTTCTGGTAGCAGTCAAAAAAGTGGGGAAGCTCTATTACAAAAAGAAAGGTTTTCACTGCATTTAAATTCAAAAAGTGGCTCACTTCTTGCATTTGTGTCCGAGCTTCCCCCGACGGAGTACCTAAAGCTGACATCCGAGTCAATTATCACGCCGGCTCTTCTTCATCTGGCCTCTTCTAGAGCGCTCCTCAGAGATCCGAAGGTAGCTCCACTTCGTCGTCCTGCCGCATGTAGGCTGAGACAAGCCAGAGTTTTCCTGCATAGTTTTGCAGCTTAGTGGGAATGACATGTACGTTGCTGAAATCAGGTAGAAGAAAGCTTTTAGTTCATTTCTGACCAACAAACAAGTACTGATTCTACCTGTATTCCTGGCTGCACAGAGCTTGTGTCTCCTTGTCTTTAAATCAGAAATGCTGTTTTGCTCTTCTCTTCCGTCCCTACTGGAGGCAGCGTGTCATTAGATCTGGCTTTCGTGGGGAGTACTCTGAGGATCACTCTCTCGAAATCATAGCTTTTAGCCTCTTAGAGACACTGAGAGGAGTGAGAGATTCTTTGTTTAGGAGTTTCAGAGATTGCCGATGTGACTTTTCAGTCCTGTCCAGCCTTTTCACTTTCTGGTCTTGGGTGAGAACAGAAGGATTGCAATAACGCAACATCTCCTCGATTTCAACCGGGGTGGAGGGTTCGACTGGAAGCTAGACAAGAGCCCGAGACCGCATCGGGAGATCCGTTCATCGGCACATCTTCCATACTGATGTGCCAAGCGGAACTCTTGCACCGCGGCAGTGGCCAAGGATTTCCCCTGACCACCTTCATGAAAACAGAGGAAATAGCAATGGCTACCCGCTTCTACCCCTCATCAGAAATAGTCCCATATTCCTTGCTGCGGTCGAAAACGCCAGGTTCTACTGAGCTGCAAGTTTAGCTAGTTCGTTAAACATTGGAGCCGCACCAAACCGTGGCGTATTGCCGAAGGAGGATTCCTTTGGGGCCTGGTTGATTCCGCTTTTTCATCGTTCGAGCCACAAAACACCCTTTTGATCCATTCAAGTGTGCTAGCATGCTGCTCAATTCCTGTTTAGCCTGATTGCCACCGTATCACTCAAAAATCTTGGCCGCCAACCTGTTTAGCAGCGATCTATCTTCCGGTAAGGTAAGGCTATAAGATGCCAAGGTTATCTTAGTTACGAGGCCAAGGCGAGGGTTGACGCATGCAATACATTCAGAGCCGACCACCCGAAAGGAGAAGTCATCTCTATGTATACTTACCACACCAACTTAATGATATGCATAAAAGTAAATAGTAATAAGAATATAAGCATATTAATAGAAAGTAGTCAAAATTTTTAAAGCAGTTTTTTCAAGTTAATGCTTTGAAGACAATTAAGCAAGTCTTCAAAGCATTAACTTGAAAAAACTGCTTTAAAAATTTTGGTGAATGCTTTTTAAAACAAAAGCGATAGGTAACCGTATATTCATTGACACCAAAATTTCTAACTAATTATCTACTCAAACATGAGCAGACAGTTGCGGTACGTAAAAAGATTAGAAGGGTGTTCTTGGTAGATACTCTAAGTACTTATAAACTTATTACTAATTTCTTATAAACATAAAATTGTGTAATATTCTGCTAATGTATCCGTAAATAAGTTACCTGAGGAGTGAAGTATTAATTTTATTGAAGAAAGCTAAATTTTTTATTTTACATAGTTTAGTCCTATTGTATTAGAACCAGACCAAGGATAAAATTTCCCTGAAAGCAGAGTAGAGCTTGGGAGCATACTTTCCAAACCATGACGGACAATCCTATAACACTGTAAATGTTAAAATAATTCATTTATCTATTTTGATAAACTGTTTAGAAATATTTAAGTATACCTAGACTAGGAAATTATGAAGTATGAAATTTCTTTGAGCAAACAATTTCGATAGAAACATTCAGAAAATATAAAATACAGAAAATCGCGCAAATTACAGGCTTTGTTAGTTCCGAAATATGTCAGTGCGAGCAAACGAACAATTCAATAAACTCTTCAACATAGTAGCCAATGTCAGAATCCTAAAATTCGCTCAGAAGGGCAATATAGGAATACTCAGTTACTTGGGTCCCGGCGGAAAAATATGTACCGTTACAGAGGAACACAACGTCGGCAGCTTAGTACGAGAGCAAAAGGGAAGAAGTTTTGAAACAGAGACGTCGTCAGCAGAGTTAGATCCGCCTTCTTAGAGGCAATTTATTCAATCGACAAATTGAAAACGAAAGGCAGTTCCAACGAATGAGGTTAAGGAGAGAAAATAATGTAAAAAAACTGATTAAACAGATCTCAGAAATGTTTATTTTGAAAATATAAAGAATGGTCCGGCCGAAATATGTACTTGCTGTGACGGATTAAAGTTTTCATAGTACAATAAATAATAATTTCAAAACTATTGCTCAAGGTCATCCGAATGCTGCATCAGCCTCTTTTTTGATGCACAAGATAGATAGGATTTAAACCCAATTGAAGAACGGCTAATAATGCCTAGATTGTCCTTTAGGAAAATTCGTCCTTTGGGTGTCCTTGATATTTGTTAAAAGTTCCTGTTTTTAATATTCCCACTCCTGTTAATAATATTGGGACATCTCTACCGAGGTCCTTTGATAAGACTCATGTGATACAAATTCACTTAAGAAGGCATTTGGGCTTTAATATCGATTATGTGACTGATACAATACGTCCCGCAAAGAATATGGAAAGCTCGCATTTCTTAGTGAATATTCGTCTGTAATCTAAGCGCAAAATACAAATTAATGAGGATTTATGAATTTAATAATCAAGAAAAAGTTATTTTTCGGAAAACGAAACAGATTTCCCATGATAATATCTCATGTAATAATGTTTTCGTTCTTTCCAAAATATTCTTATTTTCACTTATACTCATTTATTTTAACTTAACTCTCTTTATACGGTACATATTTCTTATGATAATCTTTTAGGTAATAATATTTCCATGCGACCTGTACCTGCAGAGCTATTTCAAAGACAGAGAAGAGCGGACAAAAGTCTCTTTTGGACAATATTCCTGTAAAAAACTTGGAATATAACCGTTTAGTTATAGTGCTAGGTGAAGGACAAGGACTAATTAATATACCATAAATTAAAATAATAATTGAGAAGAATTGTCATTTGGAGCAATGACAGTTGTGCAGAAATAAAGGGTGTTTTTTTTTAGAGGTATAGAACTTTAAATTGCAATAAAACAACGATGACATGAATTTTATTTATCCAAAAGATAATATTGTGGCATTACATTTTAAATATGATTTCTGGCATATGACCGCCACGGCTCGCTCGGATGTAGTCCAATCTGTCTGTAGTCTTTCAATAAATCGATTATGGCACGAGCTGTGTGACATGTTGCGCCGTGGACATCATGGTGGTTCAATTCAGGAATAAAAAAGTTAGTAATGGCTCTATATCGATCACCACTGACTGTAACGTTGTGGCCATCAACGTTTTTGAAGATGTACGAACCACTGATTCCACCAGCTCATAAAGCGCACCAAACAATCAGTTTTTCTCGATGTGACGTTGTTTCGACATACACTTGAGGATTAGCTTCACTCCAAATGCGGCAGTTTTGTTTGTTGACGTTGCCATTCAACCAGAAGTGCACTTCATCATAAAATGAACGTAGTGCTCGATACGTATTCCGCACAGAACCATTATTTTCTGCGTGAGTCTATTCATGATGAATTTCCAGGCCATACTGAGAATAAATCACTTGACAGCTGTTAAATCGGTCGCTATCTTGAACAGTAATGCCAACTTAAAGTTCTATACCTCGAAAAAAACACCCTTTTATAGTATGATAGTACGTTCTGAAATTCGCCGCTTTGACAGGAGAGACTAGATTTTAGTCTAAACCTCATATCGCTAATAAATGAATTTCTGTCCTCTGGTTAACGTTTTCCACATCAACTCAATAAACATATTTATACAATATTAAATTTATCCTTTTCGGTTGAGTTGATATCACATATATCTAATTTGAAGATGTTTTTGTAAAATTTTGGCTGACGCGAACTAAAATATGGCAGTAAAATTAAGTCAAAGCTAACTTATTCACGGCTTCTTTGAATAATGAATGCTAATTCTTTTGCAACATTTTTATACTCTCGCAACTTGTTGCTACAGAGTATAATAGTTTTGTTCACCTAACGGTTGTTTGTATCACCTAAAACTAATGGAGTAAGATATAGGGTTATATATATATAAATGATCAGGATGAAGGGACGAGTTGAAATCCGGGTGACTGTCTGTCCGTCCGTCTGTGCAAGCTGTAACTTGAGTAAAAATTGAGATATCTTTATGAAACTAAGGTTCAAAATTAGTTAGTGGGCCTGGCACCGCCCACTTTTAGGTGGAAACCCATATATTGGGATCTGCTTAACCGATTTCAACCAAATTCGGTACATAATATTCTTCTCATATTTCTATGTTATAGTACGAAAGTGGGCAAAATCGGATTACAACCACTACTATTTTCCATATAACATCATTTTAAATTCCATCTGATTTTTCAAATCAAGCAACAATGATTATATCGGCGTAAAACTTTGCGTAAATAATACGTTTAAGGCATGCCACCATGCCATGTGACCAAAAATTATCTAAATTGAACCAAAACTTTTCAAGCTCCTAGGTACTGAATATGTGGACCCCAGTGCCTATAGTTGACTTATAAAATGTTCGGTTACATCCGAACTTAGCCCTTCCTTCCTTGTTTAATATAAAGTTTTGCCAGCACCTGAAGGAATTTTCCGCGCTTTAATTATTGCAAGTTGCAAGAATATAAGATTTTCGGTTACACCCTTTCTTACTTGTTTAGTAATATTTTTGTAGCTTGCAACTGGGTGTCGCATGAGTTTCAAAGCATTTTTATTAGTCGATTTCTTACCAACACGGTTATAAAAAATTGTTCTTATTTGTTAGATGTGTTTCCGATCGTAACATTATATCGAATTACATCGATATTTTTTTTCATTTAGAAATCTAATGATCTCCAATTTATGTTGGTTAACACCGTTGGCATTCCATATACAAATATTAAATTGCGCTTTGATTAAATCTTGAATCATATTTTGCATTGTATTGTGTCATATATTAGGTAAGATTTAAAATCATATTTTAAACACTTCCGCTTGGTTGATTTTGAGGCAATTGCATTTGACCGGTATTTCCTTTCACCGCCTTTGCAAAACGTCCATGGACTACATTATTCTTAACATAACCAGGCTGTGATTCCCCCGTATGTCCAAAAAATTAGGTGAATAGTTAAAAATTAGATTGCTTTTGATAGGTGATTAATTCGAACATTTATTTAAACGTTGTGATCATTTATAAAAGAATGTTTTCTCGCTTTTGTAGATTATCATGAAAAAAATGGCGTAGCTATTGCCACTTTAATTTTCAAAACATTGGAAAATCACAACATTCCTTTGGAAGATTGCTGTGAATAGGGCTACGATAATGGTAGTAATATGAGCGGTAAATATAAAAGAACGAAAAATTACATCCAGCTTAAAAATAAGCAAGCAGTTCTTTCCCCCTATGGTGCCCATACGCTGAATTTGACTGGAGTGACTCGGCTAAATGCTGCCCTGAAGCAATAACTTTTTTTGGTGCCGTTCAAAAATGTTTCAATATTTTCGATAGCATCACATATATTTTGAAATTCTGAAATCCAAAAGCCCCAATTCATTTCCCTCCCTTTCTAATACAAGGTGGTCTACCAGAATGGTGGCCGTCAAGTCATTTGCAAAAAATGTTCCCGAGTTGATAAACGTTTTGAACGAAGTTAAAAAACTCAACCTTACAGCAGAAACTCGTCGGGACGTTGATGGAATTTTGAAATAAATGAGCAAATTAGACTGCGTTTTGAAGGCATTCATATGGTTTAACATCCTTCAGTCAGTCAATGAAAGAAACTTAGTTCTTCAAGAGATCAATGCCACCTGAAATTAGAAATAAAGAAAGCCTTCTTGTGGATTTAAAGCACGGAAATGACATACATACATGAAGAAGTGGATGGAAATTGCAGTAAAGAAGAAATTGAATTCAAAAGAAACACTCTCTATGTCATACTTGACAGCGTTGTCTCTGGAATAAAGAGAAGTTGCCCAATGAAACTATTCACCTCAGACACGTTTACGATCAAAATTTTGTAACCCGGTTTACTCCATAAAACTTATAGAATGACAACTTATTCAATGCTCGAATATTAGTAAGACTTTTCCAAAATATTTGCATCGCTTTGAGAATATTTTGCACTTCTGTGTTGTTGTTATTAAAGATATAGTATAAAAAATTTTGAGGCCTAAACTTTACCGCGATAGTTACTTTTTACGATTTTTTAAAAATTTTAATTTTTTCATTTTGGCAAGTTTTTAAAAGTTTTTTTCAAACAAATTTTTTTCTCATACCTCTAAGTGTTCTCTTAAAACGCATCAGCTTTCTCTATTTAATATACAGTAGTTTCTGATATATTGAATAGATAAACTCATAAAATCGGAAAAACAAAGAAATTTTCAGTTTTGCATAGCACTTAGGAAACATTTTTTCTTTTGGCGAAATTTCGTTTTATGATAAGACAAAACTTTGCACTATAATTGATTCGATTCGGTGGGGGTCCCGTCCAACTATTTTTAGCTACACTGTACCTAGATGTAGAATTAGCCAAGAAGTTGGATTTGCAAACTATTATGGACGCATTCACTGTTGCCAAAGCTCGAAAAGTTCATTTCTAAGTTTCAAATAATTGAAGATTGGAGTGTTTTAAACTGCATGTTCAAAATCTTATTCATGGTCAACATATTTCAAACGAATTATTTTTTCATTAATTAGATCGATAATTCATACATTCTGGTATTATCTGAAATATTTTTTTGGACTGAAAATATAGTTGGGAACTGATTTATACATAATTGATTTTCAAAATCGTACAAAACAAATTTGTTCCACCCAACATCAACAAGAAAGCAAATTTAATACAGGTGTGATGAGAGCATAAACGTTGTATTTGACTTATTCTTCAAAAAAACTCATTGAAGTAGTAAGTGAGATGATATTAGAAACATTGCTGTAGAGGGGTGTCCCCACCTTTCCATCCCTGGTCCCGGTTTTTCTCTCGGCAGACCTGCTTGTTGGGTGGTTTTTTTTGTTGGAAATATGTATCTGGCACAGAAACATCTGCGCAAGTGGCAGTCTATTGCTGCATTGGGCTCCATCTTTCGGAAGCAAGTAACGCCGAAATATTTATAAATACCTCTAATCCTACGGAACGTGTTCGAATGGTAAACCCTACAGCGGAACTTCGGAACCTTCTTTCAGGTTCCACTGAAATGTTCGTAGCTGGTATTTCAGACAATTATGTTCAGCGACCCAATCAGTTAGAATCTCTTTGCTTAGCTGATTTTGCATCAATGTACAAATTTGTTAAATCCAATAGAAGAGCTAAAACAGTGATCTTGAGGAAGAAGAGGAGGAAGATGATAATTTACCAGAAAGTAGTGTTGTTATGTTTCTTAGAGATGGTAGTAAGCTTGTTAAAAAATAATCCAAACCATTTATAATAGGGTATAAAGGTATAGAAGATTTAGCTCAGATGGAGCCAGAGTAGAGTATTTCCGCGAAATGGTTATGCTTTGCTATCCACGACGGAATTAACAGCAAGATTTTACTTAAAACGATAACGAACGGACTTGCATAATACATTATATTTTAATTGAGGAAAATCAAAATAAAAGGAATATGTCTTAGAAAGTCTTTATAATGAAACAGAATTATGACAAGGTGCGTAAGATGAACTGCCTATTGTGGAAAATGAATTCAGAATGTTAGCACTTCCGAAAAAAAAACCCAAATATAAATATGCTGGAGTTGCATGGTGAAAATTCAAGAAATAATGCGACTGAGTGCAATATGAGACTTATTAAACAACCCCTTTTAATTCCAGTAGGGAAATTATTTTCATTAGTTCAAAGTCTAAATATTAAATAAAGAATCCAGCTATTACATTTGATGCAACAGATAAAAGAAAGTGGCCGATTTTATGAGTTCGTTGGTGGCGGAGCATGTGTAGGACAGATTCGTTGGATCTCTACAATGTATCAAACCCTTGACCATCGATTCAATTATACATCTGGATCCAATCCAAGCATTTTGAAAATTATATTTTGCGCATCTCCAGGTAAATCAGCATGCACATAGACTTACACTGCACTTAATATTTGCTTTACCTGTTAATCAATTGAAGCCACTTAGCAATGATATAATCAATTCAATGTTTTTTAGACATAATTGATAAAATACCGATGGTAGGTCCTCGTATGTTTAGCTTTGTTTATGCAAGATTGAAACAAGTTTTCACAATAAACAGACCTTTCGGTTGCATACCGATCATAGTGTTTGGTAATTTGAAGCAACACTCATTTGTTGGAGATAAGAGGATATTCTCTCCCAATCCCAATGATGCATACAGCATGTTAGTTGGTTCCCCTTTGTGGGAGATGTTAAAATACTTTGAATTAACAGAAATAATGAGACAACGGATGGATCAGGCCTTTGCAATTGCATTAAACCATATCTGGTACTATGACAAATGAGGACATATCACTCATTAAAATTCAAGTTAATTTCGAGGAAGTTCCCGATGTTGTAATACATTTATTTTGGTCCAATGAAGATACAAATAATTTCAATGCCCTTAAGCTCAATCGAACCCCAACTGTAGCTATCCTTTAACTGCAAAAGGAATTGGTGTAAGTGCAAATGAGAATATTTTGGAAAGAGTTAAACTTTTCAAAACTTCTAAAACGCAATGACTGCCCTATGAATTGACCCTAAAAACAATGAATTTAAACACGTGTGATGGCTTGGTTAATAGGGCAGCTGGACATCTTGTGTTTATTTAAATTGTTTTAAATTTATTTTTTCCAGCTACTCTGTGGGTTAAATTCTTGAAAACTTCTGTTGGTTTGTTAGCGCGATCAAAAAAGCTTCATCCTCTTACAAGTTATTTTACACCAATTACAAAAGTTCTAAGATATTTTCAATATAAAGACGACATTGATCTGTGGAACAATACCCTAATATATGCAACTGACACCGCAGCCTGCAGTGACCTGAATAAAATCCCACAAGCTGCCTGAATATGTCTCTGCATCTGCTAATGGCGTAGACCTCAGTTTGAAATATGCTTGGAAAATTGAATAGTAGGCACTGACAGTTTAGTACGTGGTTCATACCAGCTCCAATCCCATCTGCCGTTTTCGAGCCGTCTGTATAGCATTGTTTTGTACTACTCCGAAGGTACTCCTTAAGAATGTTGTCTTCCCAATAACTTTTGCTGCCCAGTGAGACTTTGAATCCCTTTTCAAAGTAAATTCTCTTGGTAATGTCGTCTCTGCACTTCATCTTGCTATAAGGACAATAGCGTCCGCGTAGCCTTGGCAGTGGATACTATTTGAGGATACTGCCTGAGCCTGAATTGTTTCAACAGTTCTTGTTCTGAAAGCCACATTCACCCACCTTATGTTGGGTGGATTTACTTGTCCCCTTTACAGTGCTCGGGTTTTCCTTGTCGAGAAAGTAGTACCGCTTCCCCGTTTACAAAAGCATTCTCTACGTCAGTAACCAGACTGTACAGAGCAGTGTCCGCGGACCTACCAGCTCTGTACGCGTGCTGGTTTGGATGCAGTAGATTTCGCTCCATTCTCATTTCGTTTCTCCATTATCTTTAGTGGGAAGGAAGTAAGACTAATCGGCCTGTATGATTTGGCCAGAGAGTAGTTCCTCCACAATTTTTTCGACAACCAAAGATTTCTGTTTTTCTTCTTGGGGGCAGTCAGAGGATACCTGCCATGGAAGGCATCCAGGATGATATCTTATAGAACCTATGTTCTTCAGAGTAATATCAAGTACTTCTTCTCTAACCACAATCAGGAAGGATTGCAGCCAACATTGCTTATTTCAAGGTTGCTCTCAAAAATATATTCTAATAAAGACTCACCTCGTGTGTTCGAGATGACAGCCGAAGCTTCCATTGCTCAATGCAGGATCACCTGGGATACAGCCATGTGGGTAGTGTTAGAGAGAGGAAGTCTCTTCCCAGCACTCTTCAGTGTGCATAGCTACCGCGGATAGTCCGTCTAAGAACTCTTGGATTGTGGGCAGGGCATCTTCGGTCAACGTCTTCTATGAGAGCAACGCTCATTAGCATTCTCCTTGACCTTGTCGTTTTTATTGCGTTTTACCGCTATTCTGGTGCTTTTAAGGGCATCATAGTAACGGCCTACGTTACCTACTTGTGCACCAACTGCCGCTTGTACTGGCCCACCCCTTGGTACGGCCGCTGGTACCTCTTCCTCTCAGGTGATTTTGGCGTAATTTGCCCGCTTAGTCGCTTTTTAGCGGGCTCGGATTTTTGTGTTGCTTAGTTCTTTTAATGGAGTCGTTATCGCCTCTGTACCTGTTCAATGTCAAAGCCCTTGCTCCTTTAGGTGATTTGCCCTCCCTCAGGTGACTGAGGTACAATTCGACACTGGCTCCGCTCATACCAGCTCTCATTGAGTGATCAAAACCTCCTTTATAATCGTCCGCCGACAATGGTGCTGGTCTTTTCCTTCTCCGGCTTAATTTTTTACCCTTAGCGACGGCTTTGCACACCAGCCGCTCCTTGTTCAAGTGGCGTCCCCATTGGCTGCGTTTGATGGTGTTAACTCGCCTGCATCCTTGATTTTGTTGTTTCCTTTTTCGTTGCCGTATCCGTTGTCAATTGTTCCTGTGATTGCTTTTTGCTTTTATTACTCATGTTACTTTTTTCCTTACGACCATGCCCCGTCAAGGTGCTTGCCAATCGCATAGGAAAGAGTGAATTACAATAAAGTGGATAAGCCTAGAATGGTACGAGTTCAAGCACGTCGATCAAAAATGAACTTGAAAATGAAATTGATCCACTCCTCAGACGTAATTTTCAATCCAGTGTATCTGGAACGAGGAGTAGTCTCTTACAACCCGGAAATATATTAGAGTGCCGATAAATTTGTAATAATTGGGGATTGGGCGTTTTTGGGATGAAAACCCTCGTCCATTTGATAGACTTCAACGACCTACTATGTTAGGTCGATTTGTCTTCGACGCTGTCAGCAGTTTCAGATAATAAAGTTGTTGTGCACTAATAATGGTATCTATAATGGTAACAGGTCGACAAATCAAGTTATATTCAGTGTATGGATTTGTATATCTAACCTTTAACAATGACTTTTACAGTTCATATTCGGAATCAGATTTTGTTAAAATAACTTTACTCGTAGTATATTTCAGAACCCACCCAACAGAACAACCAAGTGCCATTAAAGTGTCATTATTTTACATGTTTTAAATCTAAATACGCGATAATCCGCCTATTACGTTTATATGTGATCGATTCCAAACTTTTATTTAATCTAGATCTATATGTAATTTTTCCAAAACTATCGAACCGATGGGACGAAATCAGTTTGTCTGGAAAAATAACAATAATAATAACATGTCCTTTTTAATATTATATATTCCTAACAACTCTCTCATATTTTATTATTTCAATACTAAAATTAATCAAAACGGCTCAGCTGCTCTGGAGTTTTAGCGAGACTAACGAACAGCAATTAATTTATATAGTTATATAAATATTTACCATAGATAACATACATATAGGTACATATATATTACGTATCATATTTTTTTCCGCGCTAAAAGCTCTTGAACCGTTTATATTTGTGTGCTAAAAATGCTTGAAAACATAATTTCCAGATACTACAATCGTCCCCAAGCTGATGTCTCTTAAATCATTCGATACTGTTTTTGTTGACGTGTAAACTTTCCTAATGAAATATTTTTTAAAGCAACCTTTTTGAATGACAACTTTAAAGTGAAAATGGTCCTATAACCAAGTATGCCATTTGAAAACATAATTTCCAGATACAACAATCGCTGCGAAGCATTCTCATGTCTTCTAAATCATTTGATACTATTGTAGCTGAAAAGGAACGTGTAAATTTTCCAATTGAAAAATTTTAAAGCAACAATTTTGAATGAAAACTTTAAAGTGAAAGTGGTCCTGTTGCCAAGCATGCCAATGATATCATCTGAATCTGCTATTGTATTCAGAAGGCTACAGTTTCCCATTCGTTGCCATGTCTATAAATACATAAGTCTTAAGACTAAACAATGTCCATTTGCTGTTTACATTTGAAAAGTTCATATTTTTCTTAGGCGTACCAGTATGAAGTGAGCGTTAAGATACAGATGTGTTGGTAAAGAATATTTGTTGCGATCAAACCTTAATATTTTTTCTGTTTGGTTGGCATGACATCTGTCAAAAATATTGGTCAAGCTCGTTCAGTTTTTTATTGATTTTTCAAAAGATGATAACTTTGTGTACGTTTTGTTCGTAAACTTTTTGCCAATGAGATGCCAACTTCATTATACCCCTCTCGTAGAAGACTGCGTCCCTATTGGCAAAAAAATCGGAGGCCAATTTTCACAGGCCTCTCTTGAGGCCTACTTTTCACTATTAAGCGCGTTCGCCATGGACAGGAAAAGATGTTTATCACTTGGTGCCAGGTCCGGACTATAAGGTGGGTGCATTAGGACCTCCCATTCGAGCTCACGGAGCTTCTGGCGCGTCACCAAAGACGTGTGTGGCCAGCCGTTGTCCTGATGGAACACAATTTAGCCTCTGTTGATCAAAGATGGAATTAATTTTTTCTGTCAATCAATCGAAAAACTGTCAAAGACAAACTTTTAGAGCGAATAAACACGTTTTCAGCGCCGTATAGTATGACAAGATGCGACACGTAATTCTAGTACTATGGCCAATAACGCCCTCTCTTAGATTGTTCATGCGACTTCTAATCCCGCGACATTTTTACAGCTAAGCTCACAACCACCGTACAACATCATACCATACACAATGCAACATCATACACCACCTACAACACACCATATCACTCACCAACACAACCATATAGAATTAACCAACCACACTATACACCCACACTGCAACCACCGTTTTTTCTACCACCCGAATGATCAAAAGGGATCAGTCAGACCGGGATGGGCTCTCTTTTCAATTTCATCCGTGACCTATAAGGTTCTACATTAAAAACGTTCCCGCAGAGTGATTTTCGTCTCATAAAATAAAAGTGAAATTATAAATTGGAAGTGTATTATAAATTATTTAAAACCACAAATATAAGAAAGTTAACTTTTTATATTATAAAGTATTATCAAAAAATATATTATATAATACTAACGTTTAAAAAATTAATTAAAGAGTTTTTCACTAAAAGTAGTGCAATAGTAAAAGTGAGTATAACACCGCACTCAAGGTGAAAAAATAAGTGAAGTCAACAAATGGTCCTTCGAGCCTCTTTGAAAGGCACCTAAAGAAAAAAAAGGAAAAACGTAAAAATTAAAGTGAAAGGTATAAAAAAAAGTTCAAAAACGAAAAGTACAAAAGTACTAATATATGTACATATATGCATACCTAAATACATACTAACAGTGGTTAAACAAAATTACTACAACGGGCGCGAAATCAATTGATATACAAAACTAACACAAAAAATCACCAAAAATTAAAAACGGGCGCGATTTAACCAAAACTAAGAGAAAAAATCAACAAAAAGCACGGGAATTAAATCCACCAAGCACGCAGAGAGGAGGACAGTAACGCACAGGAAAAATGCCGGAGACAAAAACAAAATTAAAACAGAGAAAAACGAGAATAGCATACACATTCATAAGTACCTATTACTCCCAAAAACCCTTGGCGGAAAAAAAGTGAGTCCATTCCAATTACATTTCAAAATAGAGGCATTTGATGCACATACCTATGTATGTTGATTTACAGTTTTATCGGTATTTCGTTAGAAATAAATAACCGAACAAAATAACTGAAAAAGAAAACAATATACGGTATCTGCCTCAGCTTATTTTGTGTCTCCAAACACACCGTTATATTCTTTCAAAAAAAACAATTTTTTGCAAAGTCAAGTATTCCTACTTGCAATATTTCCAGCGATACCCCTTGGGCTAATCAAGCAGCAAGCAGGATCGCCTAGAGCACATAAGCAAAGGCTAAGAAAAACAAAAAATTAAACATATTACAGAAATACATACATACGTATGTGCATACATACATATAATTTAAATACAAAATTTTTTGGGCTTTAAAACTTTGCCTTTTGCTATTAATCGCAAGTAACATATTTTCTAACATGCCTACATAATCATATGGTACATACATAAATTAACTAATTCTAAAAGTTCCAAAATAAATTACTGTTGTTCAAATACCTGCCTGCTTAATTCGTGTCTCCAAACACACCACAAGACAAAATACAAAAACAATTTTATAAGTCAAGTTCATCGACTTGCAAACTTTCCAGCGATACCCCTTGGGCCCATAAAGCAACAAGCAGGATCGCTCAGAACATATAAGCAAAGGCAGAAAGAAAAAAAAACAACAACAACATTATCGGCATTTATGTATGTACACATATTTTCTTTTCTTTTGCTCTTCTCATTTCTCTTAAAAAATATACATAAAAATTAATATATTTACAAGTATATATATATATAAATATAGGCACTCAGCAAAACTTTACAAAAACGCGTTACATGTATGCATGTACATATATGTATATGTACACATGCCAATATAACTAAAAAGTATACGGTCAAAACGGATTAGCATATATGTACAAACATATGAAAATTAAAATTAACATACATAGGTATGCAGATATATATACATTTGTTGTTAAGAACAATTTTATTTTCGCGTTCCTTTTAAACAAATGTATATAGATACATATAATAAAAACGAATATACATACATCCAAAATATACATATCCTTCGCGAGTGAAACGAATACCCAGTAAGCAATTTCGGCAATTTTTAAGATAATAATAATACGGACATACATTTTAATAAAATCTAAATTGACTTGTCCGATAAAAAACATAAAAAAAAAATTATAACAGACTAATTTTACAATCAGTTTCAACAAAAAAAAAAAATTTTTTAACTACAGTTTTGGGCAGCAAACTAAAATTTTTTACTACAACCGTATTATAGCAAATATTTAATACAAAACTATTTTAATAGCTAGCTAATAGCTTTCAATTTAATTCAAAGAGTTATAAATGCAATCTGATAAATCAAAAGAGGTTAAACCACGAACACCTCTATCATTAGAAATTCTAAAAATGGCTGATGATGATAAAGCACAAGGCACACCCGCAGAAGCTACACGCTCAAAGCAGGGTGCAAAACAAAAAAGAACCAAAGACAATTCACTGTCAAAGTTCATAACTGAAAGTGACAGTTTTATTAGATACTGCACACGGTTTTCGGCTTCGCCTATTAACGACAATACAGAATCAGTCCTAAATTTAAAAATTCAAAGCATAGATTATATTATATATTTCGTACCAAAAACAGTGTTTTTTCATTTCGAGCGCAGAAACTTTTCAACCAGCCTGTATTGTGGGTACATGAGGAACTAATCAACCAGTGAAATGCAACAGGTTTATAATATGCTTAATGGGTTTAGACAACCGTCTATATGGTCTTTATATTCTTGCAATTTGGAAAGATCAAAGCCGAGAAATTACTTTGAGGTGTTGAAAAAACTTTTTATTAGACAAGTAAGGAAGTACCTTCAGGTCTTTCCAAACCTTTATATTAAAAACTGTTGAGAAAGAATTTAACCTTCATTGTTCGTCGAAATTCTGAAAGTATTACCAGAATGTAAATGAACGAGAAAGTGCAAATTGAATTTTGTATGGCGCTAGTTAATACTTTAACCTTTAACCACAACCTTATGTTTAAGTAAACATTAAAGAAAAATCATCAAAACAACTTTATCTTAGAACAATAGAAGCGCACTATCAGTACAACAAACAATAACAACTCAAATAGTTATTTACTAGTAAACAACCAACATCTCAATAGTATGAGCAGCGACAAGCATAGCCTATATAAGCAACTGGAACAATAGTCTCGGGGTCACTTTATCATTATCGACTGCCGAGTAACAAGTTACCACTTGTAACACTTGTACAATTTAAGTGTAATATATTCAATATTAAAGTACATGTGAATACGGTGAAATATTATACAAATAAAGGATCAGTCAGAACCAATCTCATTGGCTGACTTAAAATTATATATTTATTTTATTCCTAACGAGTAAATAAATTAACTAGCGCCCAACAAAAAAGGATCATCAATAATATCCTTAGTCAGTCTGCTTGAAAGGGAAGAACCTAGTCCCTGGAAACTAAAAAAGGATTCATTTGAACCATCCAAGAAGTTTACCAGTGCATCATCCCACACAACGTCAATCAAAAGGGATTCACATAAAAATCCTAATACGACAACAAATTGAAAGTAAAGGATCAATATACCATCCAAACAACACGCTGTAATAGAAAGAATACCATATCAAGCAGCGCTCCAAGAATACAACTGGAGACCGATCTTTAGTAAAATAAATCAACAAATAAATCAGCAAGATGACAGAACAAGCTAATTTAATTGCATTAACCAACGCAGTCGCCGATCTGCAACGACAATTATCCGAACTACAATTAGGAAGAAGTGCAACCATTCCACAACGAACAGAACAAATATGTTCTTACACCAGACCAGAAGAAGTGGATCTGAATATGTTTAAATCAATAACACAATTTAATGGTGATTACAACGAATACAGGAATTGGAGGAAAGTAGCAACCACATTAATGGAAGACATACGACAATTCGAAGGACATAATATAAATGCCCAAGCATTAATAATGATCAGAGGAAAAATTGCTGGCAAAGCAGCACAGATCCTGATCAACCACAACGTAAAGAGAAACTTCCAAGACATCATCGATAGGCTAGGCGAAAATTCAACAAAAAGAACTACCACTGCATGTATATTATGACAATCTGAATCAAGCATTGAATGTAGTGCTATCCAAGATTGAGATGACACACAAGGAAGAACGAATAGTCCAAGTATTGACACAAGAAATCCAAGCTAAAGCAATCAGAACATTCGTCACTGGATTGAGAAGTGTAGCTATCAAGAATGCCATCTATACACGAGCCTGCACAACATTAGCAGATGCCTACAGTATCTCCCGTACAATGCAACATGATTCACGCCATCAGAACCTCGAGTACATTCCACGATACAATCATCATCGGAATCATAAATTCAGCAATCAATATCAAAATAATTATTCTTGTCAACAACAACCCCCAGTTGAACCAATGGATATCGATACATCCACCATATTCCGTAGACCAACGAGACAAGGTTACAACAAGAGTCAGCAACAACCACCACGAAATCCGCAGCCTCGACAGAATTATCAAAATCCATTTAGGAAAGTAGCAGGAGCATTGGGATACAAACAAGAACGGGATAATACAAGTCATGCTAATATACAACCGAAGAATCAACGGATCAACCAAATTACACACGATCAACAATCAAATACAGAATATGAACAGGAAGAATATTTTTTATTCTAAGGCATGGGTTACCAACGCTTGTAAGGACCACAGAAGAAGGTAACTCAGTGTATATTTTCATTGATAGTGGTGTAGAAGAAAATTATCTAAATCCAAAATTCCCTCACGCAAAGAAAAAACAAGCCGCTACTTTACACGGTAAATAATTAATTAAATATAAAAAGAAAGTGAATATAATAGGATTCAGTATAGAATTTTTAGAACTCGATACCTTACAAGATTTCGATTTCTTGATAGGAATTAAAGGTTTAAAGCAAATGAAAGCAATGATAGATACAGAAAGAAATATATTAATTGTGAAAAAGAATAAATTAACAAGATTAAATTATATGATAGGAGAAGAAATGTATAAAAAAGAAATACATGAATTAATGAAAAGAAATGAGCAGAGTAAAACATTACCCTACGTAACTACAGTAGAGGCAGAAATCAGAACAGAAACAAATAATCCTATTTGGGTCAGACAGTATCCATACCCCCAAGCGGATAGAGCATTTGTAGAAACTGAAATAAAAAAATTATTAGATAATGAAATATTACAGCCAAGCAAAAGCCCGTACAATTCACCCATATGGACAGTTTCTAAAAAAGGGAATGACGAGCAAGGCAACCCAAAAAGACGCATGGTTATTGACTTCCAGAAGTTAAATGCGCAAACAATCGCTGATAGATATCCCATTCCGGACATCACCATGATGCTCCAAAACTTAGGAGAAGCACAGTACTTCACGATGTTAGATTTGAATCAGGATTTCATCAAGTTAAAATAAAAAATGAAGACAGGGAAAAAACAGCATTTTCAATATATAATGCCAAATATGAATTTCTACGACTACCATTTGGACTGAAAAACGCACCGTCGATCTTTCAAAGATGCGTTAACGACATCCTGAGACCATTCAGAGGAGTATGCGCATACGTGTATATAGATGATGTCCTAATATATTCAGCTAACCCTGAACAACATATGAAAGATATCACCAATATAATACACACTTTACACGCAGCCAACATGAAAATCTCGGATGAAAAGTCAAAATTTTTTCAAAGACAGACAGAATTTTTAGGACATATAATTAAAAACGGTAGAATTACAGTAGATCCAGGAAAAATAGAAGCTATAGATAGGTACAAAACCCCTACAAATTTGAAAGACTTAAGTTCTTTCTTGGGAATGACCTCATATTATAGAAAATTTATAAAAAGATTTGCATCCATAACGAAACCATTAACACTCTACCTACGAGGAGAGAATGGTAATATTTCAAATAATAAAAGTAGCTCAGTACATGTAAAATTAGATGCCGAAGCACTTAAAGCAGTTGAAACACTAAAAAATAAACTACAAGAACAAATAGAAATATTCCAACCAGATTTTGGAAAATGATTTGATTTGACCAGACGCAAGCAATCATGCGATTGGAGCTGTATTGTCACAAGGCAAGAAACGTATAGCATTCATTTCACGTACATTAACGCGAACTGAACAAAATTACTCAACAAACGAAAAAGAAATGTTAGCAATCGTTACGGCACTCAAGAAACTTAGGAATTATCTGTATGGTCTCACTAGTAATACTACTATTTACACCGATCGTCAATCAGAATTAAAGATGTCAACGCTCCACTGAACCAATTTAAAACACAAATTGTGATAAAAAAATGTGAACAAAATGCATTAGAAAGAGCAACAATTTTGGCAAACCACGAGAGATTTTATGTTAATTAAGTCACACCACAAGACTTGATAGATACACTAACGAAAATTATCAAACCTAATATCACGACCGCATTTCACACTACACTAGAAACCTGGTATGAAATTCATGATATTATAAACTCTTCATTTAATAAAGAGAAAAAGGTTTTTTGTCAAAATCTATTAAAGGACATTACGAGTGAAGAGGATAGAGAAAATATAATTAAACATACGCATGAAAGAGCACATAGAAAAGCAAGAAATAATATATAAGAGATACTAGAAATTGTAGCATTTGTAAAGAGAACAAATACGAACGCCACCCGTTTTTGCAAAAACACCCATACCCGAAGGTATAGAAATGGACATATTTGAAATCGATGGAACAATGTATCTCTCACGCATAGATGGATACTCAAAATACGCATATATGAGAAAATTAAACGACAAAAGAGAATTCTACAAAATATTAGAGGAAGTACTCATATATATATTCCCATTTTTTAATAAACTAATGATAGATAACGAGACTACAAGTATATTTAATAGCATAGCAGCAAAAGCTCTATTCCAACGGCTATATATTGAGCATTCAATGACCGCAGCAAACCATTCAACATCGAACGCTTAAGTTGAACGACTGCATTCAGCCATTCTGGAAATTACTAGAATCCGCATTAAACAAAATAGATCAACCGCGACTGAAGAACTACTCAACGCAATCAAGAAATAAAATAGCACAATACATTCCGTTACAAAAAGGAAACCTATCGAATTATTTTTTGAAAGGAGCAAGACTGAAGTAATAAAAGAACTGATCGAAAATAAGCAGGAGTATATGCTATCATACCACAATAAAAAACGAACAACAGGAATATAAAACAGGACAAACAGTTTATGTGAAACAAAACCGACGAAATAAAACAAATCCACGCTATTTGACAAAAACAGTACAAGAGAATCGTGAGGACACAATTTTAACAACGGAGGGGAAGATTGTACACAAGGACAACCTCAGAAACAATGATGAAGATAACGCTAACATTAATCCTAGCAACATCCTTAGCTCAGGAAATAACCGACTTACAAAATCGCAAGTACGTGTTAACCGAGACTGACCCATCATTTTTGTATCAAGAACATGAGTACCTATTCCATATGACGAACTTAAGCAAAATACTTAAACCATACTACGAGATCGCCGAACATAAAGGAGAGATGCCTAGTGAAGACGCAACAGAAACAGCATTGTTCAACAGAATATCACAGGAGTCCCAGACCACGACGACCTGATTTAAATTAAAACAATACTCAACGGCATAATTGAAAATAATAACAAACAAAGACAAATTAGTTCCAACTTTGAAATAATGATAAAACATTTAATATTGAGACGATTAAACAAAAGGTTATATTGCAAGAATTATACAAGGAATTAATTTTTCGAAGAACGGAAATTTTTATTCAGCAGCAATAAATACGGACGAGATTGAAAGGATATTAGAAAAGGAACAAACTAGTATACCGGTTATTGACATAGTCGAATATGCAGACACGCATGTAGGTAGATAAGACGACACTTTCATTGTAATTTATAAATATCCAGTCATTGAAAAGAAATGCACAACATACAAAGTTACTCCATTATCCTATCTTCAAGGCATTTTGGATATGAATAAAATCGTAAATAAATGTGAAGATAAAATAGTATTAACATCTAAATGTAACTTTTAAACGAAAAATCAATTGAAGGATTGAATTTAATCCAATTTAATGAAACAATTAATATTGACTCAGAAGTATTCCACAACCAGGAACAAGCAATTAAAGATTATATTATAGCTAATGGAGACGAAAGAATTAACATTCTTGAAATATTGAAATCAGAAAACGAATATCAATTTGACAACATTAAAAAATTAAATACATTTTGAAGAAGACCCAATCAAGAATATGTTCATAACTATAGGAGTACTTGTAGTCCTAGGATTAAGTATATTTGTAATATTCAATCTATATATAATTTATCAAAACCCTGTATATCTGAGAAACTACAAAGCTACCATAGAACGTGTAGGAATGACTCATCTACTCAAGACTCAAGTATAGATCAGGAGATCTATTTTTCACAAGAGAGGGGAGAGTTAATACTTTAACCTTTAACCACAACCTTATGTTTCAGTAAACATTAAAGAAAAATCATCAAAACAACTTTATCTTAGAACAATAGAAGCGCACTATCAGTACAACAAACAATAACAAACCAAATAGTTATTTACTAGTAAACAACCAACATCTCAATAGTATGAGCAGCGATAAGCATAGCCTATATAAGCAACTGGAACAATAGTCTCGGGGTCACTTTATCATTATCGACTGCCGAGTAACAAGTTACCACTTGTAACACTTGTACAGTTTAAGTGTAATATATTCAATATTGAAGTACATATGAATATGGTGAAATATTATATAAATAAAGGATCAGTCAGAACCAATCTCATTGGCTGACTTAAAATTATATATTTATTTTATTCCTAACGAGTAAATAAATTAACTAGTTCGTGCAGCTTGCTGTCGGCGGCGACGAATCGCTATATTGTCGCTGTATATCGTTTGGAGTATCCATCCGCAGCCAATGAACCTTTTGAGGGCGAAAATAAAGGAATTAGTCGATAAGTCAGAAACTAATTCTAAATGTACTGCTTTTGAAGTGAAGCAAACGAAAACTGCGATATACGTTTTCGCGGGTGGTCGACCGCGTATTTTTAATGTAGTATATATTGAATCACAAAAATCTACGCCACATATAAGAAAGGGTCGTAGTGCTCAAAGTCTTTCGACTGGCAAATTTCCCATTATTTAGGTTTGCAACTTCGGCTTGTAATGAAAACAGTGTGTACAGTTTCTTATGGTTCTACTGTATGCTTCTCTGGCATTAATCAGCCATATATGTTCTCGAAGAAGCGCAACCAACGCTTTTGCCCCAGCGTGGTGATTTTGAAAGTGCAGGAACCGTAAATAAGTGATAACGAAGTGCGAATTTTTATTAAGTAATTATGGAAATTTGGCATCGTATGGGAGAGGTGCATTTAAAAGGCGACCTCCTACTCGGATTAATTTGAACGAAAGCGACATATCCGAGTACTCATGCAAAAACGGATTGAGTTTTTGCAATTTTGCGGGTAGCGTGGTGCCTTTAGTCAGTTTTTTGATTTCATTCGCAAATTCTGAATGTTGGACCACCTGAACAATTTTCAAAAAACTCAAGTGTAATCGTCTGATGTCAGATCCCTTCCCACAGTAAGCATTTTCGTCTAATCCACCGAAATAAATATGCGACCACACGAAGGAAATTTTGATAAGAAGAGATTTTTTCGATAAGGTCCATTATTGCATTATCTTTCACATTTGCAGCTAGTGTGAAAGTATTTTTCTTCTTCTCTAATGCTTCGTCTTCTGGAGAGAGCTGATAGTGAGTGTTAATTGGCCACAAAGCGGGGTCTTCTAGGAGGAACTGTAAACCGCCAAACCATATCGAATTATTCAATTCGTCCACGTTGCAACCCTGAGACACTTGATCCGCATGATTTTGTTTTTTGGCACTTGTCGCCAATGGACTTTGTCAGTCAATTCTTAGATTTCGGACACTCTATTTGCGACAAGGTTTGTAAGAAGATGTGCTGCTGAGATTTCGAGATGCAGAAGAGACTTGGTCTTCAGCGGAGCCACTCTAGACTTTGCAGTAAGCAGCATACATTTGACACCACTAGCAGATTGGCTTCGTTTGTATATGCAGCATCCGTACGCTCTTATTGAAGCGTCGGAGAAGCCATGTATTTGGCAGATAGCACTCGACTCTAGGTTTACGTACCAAGGAATGCTAATAGATGAGAGCTGCAGTAAGTTGGCTTTGAAATTCTGCCAGCTAGTGTCAAGGCGCAATGGAATCGACTCATCCCAATCTGGTTTTTGGATCCAAAGCTCTTGCAACAAGATTTTTGCTTTGGTGACTAGTGAGGCTAAGAATCCCAGAGGATCGAAAAGGCGAGCAGAGACTGACAATATGTTTCGTTTAGTGGCTCGCAGATCATTAAAATTGGCATCTAAACCAAATCGAAACAAGTCTCTTTTGGCAACCAATGGATTCCTAGTGTTTTAGTTGTGTTTTTGTCATTGAAGCTTAATGACTTTTCAGTACAGTCACTGTCGAATAATTTAGGGTGGTTCGAAAACCACTTCGTTAAGGTGAATCCGGCCGCGTTTAATAATTTAATTACCTCACTTCTTATAAGATCTAGAGACTCAAAATTTTCAGATCCTGTTAATATGTCATCAACTTAAAAGTCTCTTTTTATGGCCAATGAACCGAGTGGATACTTCGTTGTATTAGCGTCGCTGAGCATTTGTAAATATCGTGTTGCGAGAAATGGTGTAGGCACAGTGCCGTAAGGGACGGTGTTAAGTTGAAAAATCTGAATTTGCTCTGAGGGATACTCTCTCCACACAATAAGCTGACAGTTTCTTTCTTTTTTATGCATGATTATTTGGCGGTACATTTTAGTAATGTCTGCCGTTAAAGCGTACTTGTGTAAGCGAAAACGAGGAAGAGTTGAGTATAGGTTTGGCATAATGTGCTAGTAACAGAAGGAGGAGGACTTAGATTACTGACATATTTGCCAGACACAATCCACCCTAAAAGGGTTTTCTGTAGCGTTGGTTAATGAGGACCGTTTTTAATTTGGCCAACCGCTAACAGATCGAAAAAGGTTTCTGCACCCAATATGATATCAATCTTATTTGATTAATGGAATTCTGGATCCTTTAATTCAATATTGTGCGGAATTTTCCAGCCATTAACATTGATGTTATGGTCTGGATGATTAGCCGAAATACACCGCATTATCCAGAATTCCGCCGAAAATTCGTAATTATTTACCCGCGACTTAACAAATGCGCTTAATTTTGTCCCCACTTTCGTATGGTATTTCCAATTCCAATTATGCTTAAAGGTTTGTGTTAGCGTCGAATCCGCAACTTCTGTGCCAAGTCCTCCGTCATAAAGTTGACTTGGGAGCCTGAGTCCAGCAACGCTCTTGCAGGCAGGTATTCTCCATAACTGGTCCTCACTTGAATAACTGCTGTCGCCAACATTACCCGTACATATGAATATGGTGAAATATTATACAAATAAAGGATCAGTCAGAACCAATCTCATTGGCTGACTTAAAATTATATATTTATTTTATTCCTAACGAGTAAATAAATTAACTAGTTCGTGCAGCTTGCGGTCGGCGGCGACGAATCGCTATATTGTCGCTGTATATCGTTTGGGGTATCCATCGGCGACCAATGAACCTTTTGAGGGCGAAAAAAAAGGAATTAGTCGATAAGTCAGAAACTAATTCTAAATGTACTGCTTTTGAAGTGAAGCAAACGAAAACTGCGATATACGTTTACGCGGGTGGTCGACCGCGTATTTTTAATGTAGTATATATTGGATCACAAAAATCTACGCCACATATAAGAAAGGGTCGTAGTGCTCAAAGTCTTTCGACTGGCAAATTTCCCATTATTTAGGTTTGCAACTTCGGCTAGTAATGAAAACAGTGTGTACAGTTTCTTATGGTTCTACTGTATGCTTCTCTGGCATTAATCAGCCATATATGTTCTCGAAGAAGCGCAACCAACGCTTTTGCCCCAGCGTGGTGATTTTGAAAGTGCAGGAACCGTAAATAAGTGATAACGAAGTGCGAACTTTTATTAAGTAATTATGGAAATTTGGCATCGTATGGGAGAGGTGCATTTAAAAGGCGACCTCCTACTCGGATTAATTTGAACGAAAGCGACATATCCGAGTACTCATGCAAAAACGGATTGAGTTTTTGCAATTTTGCGGGTAGCGTGGTGCCTTTAGTCAGTTTTTTGATTTCATTCGCAAATTCTGAATGTTGGACCACCTGAACAATTTTCAAAAAACTCAAGTGTAATCGTCTGATGTCAGATCCCTTCCCACAGTAAGCATTTTCGTCTAATCCACCGAAATAAATATGCGACCACACGAAGGAAATTTTGATAAGAAGAGATTTTTTCGATACGGTCCATTATTGCATTATCTTCCACATTTGCAGCTAGTGTGAAAGTATTTTTTTTCTTCTCTAATGCTTCGTCTTCTGGAGAGAGCTGATAGTGAGTGTTAATTGGCCACAAAGCGGGGTCTTCTAGGAGGAACTGTGAATCGCCAAACCATATCGAATTATTCAATTCGTCCACGTTGCAACCCTGAGACACTTCATCCGCATGATTTTGTTTTTTGGCACTTGTCGCCAATGTACTTTGTCAGTCAATTCATAGATTTCGGACACTCTATTTGCGACAAGGTTTGTAAGAAGATGTGCTGCTGAGATTTCGAGATGCAGAAGGGACTTGGTCTTCAGCGGAGCCACTCTAGACTTTGCAGTAAGCAACATACATTTGACACCACTAGCAGATTGGCTTCGTTTGTATATGCAGCATCCGTACGCTCTTATTGAAGCGTCGGAGAAGCCATGTATTTGGCAGATAGCACTCGACTCTAGGTTTACGTACCAAGGAATGCTAATAGATGAGAGCTGCAGTAAGTTGGCTTTGAAATTCTGCCAGCTAGTGTCAAGGCGCAATGGAATCGACTCATCCCAATCTGGTTTTTGGAGCCAAAGCTCTTGCAACAAGATTTTTGCTTTGGTGACTAGTGAGGCTAAGAATCCCAGAGGATCGAAAAGGCGAGCAGAGACTGACAATATGTTTCGTTTAGTGGCTCGCAGATCATTAAAATTGGCATCTAAACCAAATCGAAACAAGTCTCTTTCGGCAACCAATGGATTCCTAGTGTTTTAGTTGTGTTTTTGTCATTGAAGCTTAATGACTTTTCAGTACAGTCACTGTCGAATAATTTAGGGTGGTTCGAAAACCACTTCGTTAAGGTGAATCTGGCCGCGTTTAATAATTTAATTACCTCACTTCTTTTAAGATCTAGAGACTCAAAATTTTCAGATCCTGTTAATATGTCATCAACTTAAAAGTCTCTTTTTATGGCCAATGAACCGAGTGGATACTTCGTTGAATTAGCGTCGCTGAGCATTTGTAAATATCGTGTTGCGAGAAATGGTGTAGGCACAGTGCCGTAAGGGACGGTATTATGTTAAAAAAATCTAAATTTGCTCTGAGGGATGCTCTCTCCACACAATAAGCTGACAGTTTCTTTCTTTTTTATGCATGATTATTTGGCGGTACATTTTAGTAATGTCTGCCGGTAAAGCGTACTTGTGTAAGCGAAAACGAGGAAGAGTTGAGTATAGGTTTGGCATAATGTGCTAGTAACAGAAGGAGGAGGACTTAGATTACTGACATATTTGCCAGACACAATCCACCCTAAAAGGGTTTTCTGTAGCGTTGGTTAATGAGGACCGTTTTTAATTTGGCCAACCGCTAACAAATCGAAAAAGGTTTCTGCACCCAATATGATATCAATCTTATTTGATTAATGGAATTCTGGATCCTTTAATTCAATATTGTGCGGAATTTTCCAGCCATTAACATTGATGTTATGGTCTGGATGATTAGCCGAAATACACCGCATTATCCAGAACTCCGCCGAAAATTCGTAATTATTTACCCGCGACTTAACAAATGCGCTTAATTTTGTCCCCACTTTCGTATGGTATTTCCAATTCCAATTATGCTTAAAGGTTGTGTTAGGTATTCTCCATAACTGGTCCTCACTTGAATAACTGCTGTCGCCAATATTACCCGATCCGGCATACTCGCTGTATGCATAGCATGTGTAGTTGTTGTTGCTTGCGGAAGAGGTGCAAAAGCAAATGAAACGGGATACTGGTGCAGTAACGTATGGTGGGATCGATTGCAGACGCAACATCGATCTGCCCTGCACTTGGAGACCGTATGTCCCTTACGCAAGCAATTTATGCATAAGGGTACCGATTTAACAAACTCAAATCTCTGTTGCACAGAGAGAGTTTTGAAAGTGGGACAGGCGGTTAAATAATGGTCCTTTGATTTGCACTGTTAACACGTTGGCTGCTTAGTATTTGCAGCAACTAAAGCTGACTTCATCCTGTCCATGTGTTGCTGCTTCATGTGATTCGAGCTGGTTGCGGCTACGGGTTTCGTCCTCGAACACGACGCTCCTTCTGCTGATAGGTGCTGGTACCGTCTGTTCAAGGTGGCTTCGCAATCCTTCCACAATGTTAGCTTGTCGTAATCCAGCTGTTCTTCCCACATTGATCGGGTGGCAGAGTCAACCTTTGTCATGACTATGTTTATAATAATGGCGTTTGTGATTTGTTTCTCATCGCCAAGAGATAGCAATGAGTCATAAACAGCAGACCCTTCATCGATCATCGCGCGCTGTGAAGGTACTGATGGCTTTGGGATAGTTGGCAGCTCAAAAAGTTTCGAAATTGTATTGAAAAATATCAATATCGATATTTGAAACGCTTTCACTGTTCCCAAAGCTTCCCCAGATAGGCAATTAACCAAGTGGTTAAATTTTTCAATATATGGGATATTTGGATCATTATGAACCAAACTCTCAAACAAACTCATGGAATTTTTAAATTCCGAATATTCTCCCTTGAATTTCGGCAAATTCATTTTTGGGAGTCTTGAGTTGTGAGACGTTACGAAAGATGTTTCGGCAATTGATGTTCTATTTTTGGCTAAAATAGTTTTAATTATTGATTTCGTTTCAACAATTATGTCCTCTAACTCCCCTCGGGCCATGTCGTCTTCATCAATCTCTTCAATTCTTAGATTGGCATTTCATTAACTTTTCACTGTGTGAATTTAATATGTCGAGCCGGCATTCCAATTCAACTGGATCTAACGACATGGTTTTTTCTAGAAGGCCCGTTTTAATACGTAAAATGCTACTTTTCGCCACCGTCCTTTGACGCTTTAACGATTTTTAGTCTGTAAACTCCCTACTTGGAGAAAAGTTGGCGATAGTTGGCTTTGGCTTGTTGAATAAAAGTCAGGATAAATTGAAAAACTTTGGCAACAGGAATAAATCTGGAAATATTGGGAATCGATTGACGAGAACGAAAAAGAATGATATCAATTCCCAATTACTCGAAAAGTCAAACGAAAGAAATAAACTCAAAATGAGCAATAGCACAATTGTAAAAATTGAAGGCGAAAAAATTTTGTTCGAGAATTAAATTTGTGAAAAACCGAGATAATCTGCGGAAAACTGACCGTATTACAAATTTTAGATTATGCAATTTACAAAAAGGTCGCACCTTAATGTAAATGAAAATGCTACCGCAATCCCAGAATCCCTTCACATTCACTTCAATACAGTATATATCTATGTATATAATATGTGTATATAGATAATAGGTATATGTATGTATATAATATTATATAATTGTATGTGAAAAAGGGAGGGCCAAAAACTGAAAGAGTGCGTTTAATTTGTGTTAATTTTATTGTTTTTTTCTTATTTGCTCCACTTTCAGTAAATCGCACCCGTTACCTAGTGCGTCGGCTGTTTGCCGGCGTTTACGTCCCTTTGCACAGGATGCAGCGGCAGCTCATTCCCACGACGGCAGCGGCATGATAGCAGCAACGCAGCGATAGCAGCACCGGCGAGATGGCAGTAGCAGCAAGATGTCAGCAGCGGAATATAGCGGCAACACAGAGATGGCAAAAAAACAAACGGTTTTTAGTTATACCGGCACTTTAAACGGCCCGTTTTTTTATGCTTAAAGTGCTGCGGTGCTTTTTTTGTTAACAGCTCTGAAAAACTGTAACTTAAACTTTTTTTAGAGCAAACACGTTTTGTGCTTTTATTTGTACACATCACTGTACTGTAAATCACTTTGCGCACTTGCACGTATGTATGTATTTTTGTATTTTCTATTTTTCGTACACTTATTCGTGGTTTCTTTAAACTGTACACCTTATGTGATCGCCTTGTTTTTCATTTTTCTTGTGTTTTAGGTATGTGTTCACTTTTATAATTTTTAACTTATTGCACCTCTTTACCACTTTGTTGTTTTTTATGTTTAACAGGATTTTAGCACACTCCACGATACTGATCATATATCAGTATATATATGTATATATGTTTGGATTTTAATCCTTTTTATAATTTTTTTTTTTTTTAACTAATGATTTCTTTTTGTCACTCTCATTGAACTACAAAAAGCCGAAAACCGAAAAGTTTAACACAGGCATTTGGTTGCGAAAACAATTTTATGTACTATTAATAGCACTTTAATGTATATATTATATTATATAATATATTAAATTTTACAATCACGCACTAGTCCCTGCTCGGGCGCCATGAAAATTCTCAAAAGTTTTTAAAAAACGAAAAGAAGTTCTTAATAGGGGTGCGCGATTATAAAAGGAAATACTAATTGCCTGCAATAATGAAAGTTAAAAAATCCGATATAAATAAATTACGTCCGCACCAGAGAACGTATATCATAGAGAAGGTTCACAGTGCGGCCATTATCAAAATATTTCATGCTTCGCAGGGGAACTGAAAAAGATGAGCGTGTTTCACCACATTTGGAAGGGGTACTGAACACGATGAGCGTGTTTCACCAAATGTCCACAATTAACAGCAAGAGCCCATATAAAGCTGGATCGAGGGGTAAATGAGAAATAATATGTTAATATATAAATCGAAAAGTATCAATGTGGACAAAGCTATTATATGTATACATAAGTAGATTTTTTCTAAGTCTAATTCACATATGTATGTTTTACTGGGGAAATTTAGCTTTTTTCTAAGCTAATGCACATATGTATCCTTTGTTGCGCCAAATTCAATTGGAACAAAGCTAATATATACATATATATGTATTTATATGCAAGTGTTTTATGGTTGGTTGGAAAAGTTCATATATACTATATGTAAGTAGTTAGATTTTTTCTACTAATACACATATGTATATTTTACTGGAGAAATTGCGCCAAATTGAAAGTTAAAGAGGGAATTCTGCTTTTGATTTAAAAAGTTCTTATGTACTATATGCAAGTCGTAACATTTTTTTCTAAGTTTAATATGTCGTTTACTGGGGAAATTGCGCCAAAAATTAAAGTTGAAGAAGAAATTTCGTCGCGGAAGGTTGAATTCGTTCTTTAATTCGATTTTTCGCTTATTAGTTTTAAAAGTTTAATAGTTATTATAATAATAAAATGGCAAGTAAGAATGTAAGAAAGTGTCGCGTTCGGGAGTGCACGACAGAATCTTGCGGAAGATTCTTTTCTTTCCCTAGGAACAAGGAGGACTACCAGAAGTGGGTGGAAAATTTGAGGATCCCACCAACGCAGGATTTACCCACCCACAATGCATTCGTTTGCATTAACCACTTCGAACGAAATGCAGTGGGTGTGAAGAAGTTGAAGGCACATGCTGTGCCCACCCTCCACCTTGGTGAGTGCTCCTTATTTTAATTTAAAAGTTGCATTAGTTATTTTGATACTTTCGCAACATGTTGCTAAGGATTATAATAGTTTTGTTAATCTAACGGTTGTTTGTATCATCTAAAACTAATCGAGTTAATATATAGTGTTATATACATATATAAATGATCAGGATGAAGAGACGAGTTCAAATCCGTGTGACTGTCCGTATGTCCGTCCGTCCGTCTGTGCAAGTTGTAACTTGAGTAAACATGAAATAATTTCCCGGGCTTTTATCCTTGCTAGTTGCGAGAGTATAAAATGTTCGGTTACACCCGAACTTAGTTCTCCCTTACTTGTTTAAATATCGCAGATAATTTAATATATGTATGTATGTGTAAGCTCTATACGTTGTATAAGTTAGTTTACGGTTTGAGGTGTCATCATATGGTGATATATGTATGTGTACGGTGTGGTTATGAGTGGTGGTCCCGGGTGTGGTAGGTAGTATTAGGGTGTGTCAGATTTTGTTCCGAGTGATGTTGTGTGATATGTATTACGGGGGTAGAGTAAACCTATATAGAATATGCAATATTATTATTATTTATATTTATTTTTTCTATACTTAATTATATTATATTATTTATATGAACAAGATAACATTTTTTTATTTTAATTGAATTATATACATACATATGGGGAATTAATTTTAAAAAAATTTTATGTATGTAATTAGGATACGAAGAACCCCCAAAGCATTTGTGGACGGTCCAAATGCCTATTAGAAGATGCTGTATTAGCAGCTGCGTTAAGAGTGCGACAACGCTTTTTAAATTTCCGCGAGAGGAAGATGTTCGACAGAGTTGGGCAAAGGCTTGCAACTTAGTCGTATCGCCTTCCGATACCCTTTTTATTTGCCGAAATCATTTTGATTCGCAGTACGTCACTAAGTACAAACTTTTGTCTGGGGCTTTTCCCTGTTTGAGATTAGAGCCAGCACTAAGTCGTAGCTCATCTAGTGCTGACTCTAGTTGGGTGTGCCCGCCCGTCACTGTCACTTATGGACGTCCTAAAGTAGCTTTAAGAAGTAGAGAAGAAGAGGACGACATAACTTTGAAGGAATTCGAAAGATATTCCATTTTAGAGGACACTAGATTAGAATTAGGACCACAAAGTAACGACGAGGGCTGTGCATTAGATAGCCGCGAACGATTTGCTCGCTCAGCACGTTACTATCAAAGTAATGCGCTTAAATTGAATAGAAAGATCGAAGAGTTAGAGGGGGTGATTAGAGATTTAAAAACTAAATATGAAGATCTTAGAAAAAGTGCAATAATTGCGGATGAATCTTCAAGCTCTGATGCTAAAACATTCGCTAGGATGATCGTCACGAAGCGCACTGTTTTTAGTGATGAGGAAAGGACATTGGCACAAAATATTAATTATATGTCCAACAAATCTTATAGTTTTATGCGTGACGATTTAGGTTTCGCTTTACCAAGCAAGAGCTCCCTTTTGCGATGGCGCCCCATTAGGTATGTTGTCCCTGGCTTCGATGCCAATGTCATGGGAAATTTGGAAAAAATTTCCAAAAAAATGTCCGTTTTAGAACGAAATTGCCTTCTGTTATTTGACGAAATAACAATAAAGTCCGACCTAACTTATAATAGAGTTAGAGATGTTATTGATGGGTTTGTGGATTTTGGGGAAGGCCATCGTGAAATGACTTTAGGTAATAAGTGTTGTTTTTTATGATAAAAGGGTTAAGTTCACATTGGAAATATGTGTTTTCATACTATATTTCCAAAAATGGACTTACTACAAAAAATTGGAAGAAATTCTCAATAAAAATATTGCAGCACTAAAGTCAATTGATCTAAATGTAAAGGCTTTAGTCTGCGATCAAGGGCCTGCAAATTCTTCACTTTTCAATTTGCTAAAAATTTGTGAAGAAACCCCCTTTTATATGCACGAAAATTCTAAGATATATTGCTTATATGATTATTGCCATCTCTTGAAGTCCGTCCGTAATACATTTATGAAATACGATATTTTAACTCCTCAAGGAATAGCCAGTTTCAAAGTTATACAAAAACTTTACTCTATCGATCAGAGCAATATGCATTTTAAAATATGTCCAAAATTGACAGAGGCCCACGTCTATCCTAGCGTTTTTGAAAAAATGTCCGTAAAACGTGCAACCCAAGTTCTGAGCAATTCGGTTGCAGCTGGCATAGAAATGGTCTATAGCCAAAGCCTATTCGGCTCCGACGAATATATATTAAAATGTGCACAGCCTACGCAGTTTTTTGTTAAAAAAATGAATGACCTTTTTGACGATTTAGATTGCAAAAATTTTGTTTCAAAAAATCCGTTCAAATATCCGCTGTTAAAGAACGACTCCGGGAAGGTCCAACGCCTCTATGATTACATAAAGTATCTTAAGTCAATGAAACTTCCGTCCAATGCTCAAGTAAAATGTATTAATGGGTTCTGTTCCACAATAATTGGAATGATAAAGTTGAGCGAAGAGCTATTTAGGGATCAAAAGGAATTAAATTATATATTCCTTGGGAAAATGAATCAAGATGCGTTGGAAAATTTTTTTTATAGAGTCCGGGCAAGTCAGGGTATCAATACCCACCCCTCTGCCTATGAAATCCAATATATTGTAGGTCGTTTAATTTCAATGAAAATTGTGAGAAAAAATTTTCAGGATAAGGAGGCTAATTGCGAGGATGATGACGATATAAAATTAGATTGGAACCTAGGCCCCGAAGATCGTCATCTAGATATAGAGGGAAACGAACCGGAATATGAGCAACTCGACTTGAAAACATTAACAATTCCAGACGAGAATTTTGTTGAAGAGGACGACAAAGCTGACGTCCAAATCAAGCGGTATTACACAGGCTATGGTATATACCAGAAAATTCTGTGTAAGATCCATTGCGAAAAATGTACTAAGGCAATGACGAAGACACAAAGCGATTTAACGCTGTATTCGGAGGCCCTAATCAGAGCGAAAAATTATAAGGATGACAGCGATTTAAGGCTAGTCAATCCTAGTGATAGGGTCTTCGAAGTGTGTCGACTGCAGATGATGTGGTACGTCAAGCTCTTCAACAAATACGCGCATTATTCAAATGTTCGGTGTCTGATGTTGTCCGCAATAAAAGAAAAAACGGAAAATGTTTTTCCCCATTGGTTTGACCCAACTGATGAGTGTTTCGCTCATAAAATGAAATTGTTAGATTACTTAGTCACGGTACTTTTGTATAAAAATTCAAAATGGTTTGTGAAGCAAGAGGTAAATAGGGAACGACATCGGAAGCGCGATGCTAAACTAAAAAAACTTAAATAAGTTGCAAGTCAAGACCCTTTGTTTAACGAACATCTTACTTTTGGGTGAGTAATAAATTTATGAAATAAATATTTACATTTTCTAATGTTTATCATTTTATTCTATTTACAGGTTTTTTTATTTACACTTTTTTCTCTACTTTCAGTTTTCTTTATGTACTTCCAGGTGTTTTTTTATTCTTTTTTTTTAGCATGACAACTGAGCCTAGCTTTTTTAAACACTAACGTTGAACTTAATCAAGATGGATTAAATTGTGTTTAAAAAAGCAGGTGAAATAAATGACTTATTTTAATTAATAAGTCGTGTGAGAAATTTCCATTGTAAATGGACAATTTCGTAATTCGGCATTATTATTATTTTATATTTTTGTTTAACATTTAATTTCATAATTTTACAAAAATTGTTTTAATTATTGTTAATTACTTTAAGTAAAAACAATTAATCAATAAAATTTGCATATATTTTCTGAAAATAATACACTTGTCTTTGATTTATACTATAGTACAAACATACATTTATTTGTATAAACATATAATACGTGTAAAAAGCATATTGGAATATACTTGTACATACATATTTACGTAGGAACATTCTCTAACAATATATTGAATATATTCTTTAAAAAGTTTTACATATATACTTAGTTATGTGTACATGTAAAGAAATATGAAAGAAAAATATTTGTAAATTTGTCTACAAACAACATATGTATGTATGTAAATATATATATAAACTAATTGCTTCATGTGCAATCTCCGTTGTCACGGACAACCAATTGCGGAAGGTCATGGTTTTTGTTTTCATGTCAAAAAGTCAATGTGTCGAAGGACTGACGCGACGACAAAGCGTCACAACATTGTGTTGTTGGTAGAAAATCCGAGCTGTGCCGAAAAAATATTAACGAACGGCCGCCGATTGTCACCGCTTCCCTTGCCGCTCTAACAGCTTTGCCTACAAACTATCGTAAATATGTATGTTTCTGTATGAGCATGCATACATATTGACGCAGATTTTTGTGAGACACGGAAAAATATTTAAATCGCTTTGTTGCCAGTTTTGTCAATTTTTTCTGTGTTTTGTGGGCTTGCGTGGTTGCAACTTTTCCCTGCTAGAGGGAATATCAGAAATTTGTTCAATTTATGATTTTTAGCTTTTGCCATCGTCGCGAAAAGATGCTTGTTGGCAAACGCATGCTCGGGGAGATGAGAGGGTGTCTTTATGAATGAAGCGAGGTTGCTTGTTGAAAGTACGCCTGCGTTCATGAATGAAAATGTTGTTGTTGTGTGATTTACTATAAATTTGGGCTTCGCCTATTTGGCTGACATATTGACTTGTGACGATTGTTGTTTTTGTAGAACAATGTTTGTAGTTTTTGCGAGTGACATATTTACGAATATATGAATGTAGGTTTGTGTATCCATTATTTGTGTAGCAATGTCATAAGCACATATGTATGTATGTACATATAGAGCAGTGCGCGCAAATGTTATTACTGATAAATGATTTAAGATATTATTTTAGTATGTTATATACTTATGTATGTATGTATATAGTAGAACATAGCAGATACATATACATACATTATAAAATTATGATTTGATTTTCTGAATCCGCACATTCAAATGTGCTTGTGCAGATATACATATGATTATATGTAAGATTAATATGATAAAAGATGTACATATGTACCTATACATATATTGTAATAAATTTAATCTCTATTAGGAAAGTACATATATTATGTAATAACTAAATAAAATCATTAAATTCCCAAATTGACTACATACATATAATAATTTTAAAATTACATAATTTAATTAGAATGTTATCAGTTTTGCATGTTTTCATAAAAATTCGCAAAATGATATTCATATCAATAAATATGATTGCATATAAGCGTATAAAAATATAAACCAAAAGAGTAACATGCGGCTCTAAAATCAACGCAAGTCCTGAGCATAATTTTTATTCAATGCTCAGCTCTGTTCACTCGCCACTGTTAAAATTTCTCCTTCCGAGCCGACTGTGGTGAAACACTCTCATCGCATTTTGTTAGGTTTTGACAATTCACACGCTGGTCCGTAGTTGGA
The DNA here is from genome assembly GCF_042242935.1 of Bactrocera oleae. Lineage (NCBI taxonomy): Eukaryota > Metazoa > Arthropoda > Insecta > Diptera > Tephritidae > Bactrocera > Bactrocera oleae. The sequence goes on from NC_091537.1 coordinate 44,670,248, forward strand.
CCTTCTCTGTATTTTACGTTCTCTGTCCGCACGATTCTCCGTTTAGAATTATAATGAATCTTTATTCCGTTTCTTAGTATCGCTTAGCCTAAACTTAAACTAACGGCTTAAATTAGTGGTAATGTAAATATGTACAAAGAGGGGTAAGTAGCATATGATTGCATTTCGAACTTCCATTAATTATTGAAATAGATTAAGGTGAGTATTTTACATAGGGTTGCCAAGTAAGTACTTTTTTTTATAAAAAAAAACTTTATAATTCAATTACAATATTTTACTAATTCATTTTATATTTTAAATTAATTTAATATTTAAGTTAGTAAACACGAAGCTTGACGCAACAAACAGTATATCATTTTTCGATAAATAGTGAATTTGCACTTATATTGTTAAATTTTATATCAACTAACATGTCATTTCATATTAAATAGTGCACAAATTGCTTTAAATCATAATTAAATATTTTCTTAAATTCAAATTATTTGAAAATTATTTTAAAAAATAGAACAAGGAGTTAGGGCTTAGTACGGATGTAACCCAACATTGTATACTCTCTCCAATTTAAAGGTGTTGCAAAACTTTATTTTAAAAATGTCGCGAAACAATTTAACATGCACTATTCTCAGTGATGGATTTCCGGCTAGGCCCGTGAGGCCCCGGCCTACGGCTTGATTTAGGGGGCAGCAAACTTTCAAAACGTTAAAAGTTCAGAGCCGAAGAAATATACCAAATTTTTTTATTTCTTAATTTTGATTATATGCGATTCTAAAGAAAATTTACTATGAACTATAATTTAATTTATGAGGCATGAGTGCCTATTGGACAGTGTCCAGTGAGAACTCCTACCATAACGGCGAGATGCACTTTGCTCAGGGCGAGAAGTTCCCCCGACCTCCCCCCCGCGCTCCACTCTTGGCCAGAAGGAACTCGCGGTCGCACAGAAGTTGGTCGTCGACCAAGTCCATTGATCCAAAGCTAGAACGCAAGACGTTAACGGAGATCCAACTCGATCCCATTCCGATGTGAGCGGGGCAAGGGTGCCCCCTCTGGCTAGCTCATCGGCTTTGCAGTTTCCAGCGATTCCACTGTGACCAGACACCCAAACGAGCCTGATGTTAAAATAGCCAGATGCTATCTCCAGTAAGGACAGACACTCCTTGACTAGCTTTGAGCGCGCGAACCGTGCAATAGTATTGCCGCCCTACTATCGGAGTGGATGCTCACTTCTACAAACGAGTCTGCACTACGCAGCAGTACTTCAACCACCACCTTGATAGCAGCCACTTACGCCTGAAAAACACTATAGTGGTCTGGTAGCCTGAAGCAAAGATTGACGGAGAGCTCTTTACAGAAAACCCCCCCTCCAACTTTCCCTCCTAGCTTCGTCCCATCCGTGAAAAAACTCACCGCGCCTCTTCTCCAGCGCCTTCTTCCCATCCACATTTCCCTCGTTGGAATATGAGCGGAGAAAGAGCCTCGAGTGCCCTCAGTGACTCAGTGATCTAAATTTTCTGGAATGCAGCTGAAGGAGGAAAGAGTTTCGGAGTGTCCTTGTTCGGACCTCTTTATAAGCCCAGCTTCCCTGAGCCTTAGAGCACACTTCGCAGCGATGCACCTACCGGCAATGTCCACAGGTGCTATGTTTAAAATAGCATTAAGAGCTATTGTAGGTGTGGTCCGCAGTGCACCGGTAATTCCGATGAGCGCCGCTCTTTGGACCCGCTCAAGCTTTTTAGCCAGTGTGGACCTATCGAGCGCCCTCCACGAGACGAACACACCATAGAACATTATTGGCTTAACCACGGTTTCGTAGAGCCAGAACACCACCTTAGGTGAGAGTCCCCACCTTTTCCTTATAGCCCCTTTGCAGCAGTATAAGGCGACCGATGCCATCTTCACTCTCTCCTCAATGTTTGGCCTCCAGGAAAGTTTTCTATCGAGGATAAGCCCTAGGTATTTCACTTTATCAACAGGTTGAAGAAGTGAACCCCCGAAGGAGGGGAGAGGCATATTTGGAATCTTATACCTCCTAGTAAATAAAACCATTTCGGTTTTACTTGGGTTGACGGCCTGGCCGCTTCTATTCGCTTAGCTATATACCACGTTCAGGTACCCCTCGGTGAGCTCGTAGACGGTATTCAGGAATTTTCCCTTAACCATAAGAGCCACATCATCAGCATAGTCTGTCACCCGACAGCCTTGCGCCTCGATTTCTATAAGTAGGTCGTTTACCATCAAGATCCAGAGCAGTGGGGAGAGTACTCCCTCTTGCGGAGTTCCCCTATTCACTTTTCTGGTTTTCTTGGCACCACCCCACTCCGCTGCGACAGTTCTGTCGCAAAGAAGACTAAAATTAAGGTGCTTGAGGTTCGATTCCACCTCAAACTTTTCGAGGGCTTTAACCACTGCCTCCGGTCGCACATTGATTTCGAGAAAGGTGCCCACAGCAAATTCCTTGTGCTTGAGAGCTATCTCCAGCCATGACACTACAACATGCAAAGCAGTGTCGACCGACCTGCCTTTGATATAGGCATGCTGCGCCCGTAACAGTTTACCCCTCGGTATTCTGCTTCTGATGTACAGATCCATAAGCCTCTCCAATGTTTTCAACAGAAACGAGGATAGGCTGATGAGTCTGAAATCTTTTGCCCCGATGTGAGACCTTTTGCCGGCCTTCGGAATAAAAGTAACCTTAACCTGTCTCCAGACCTTCGAGACATGGCCCAATCTAACACAGTTCGCGTAGATGGGGGCCAGCCAGCTGCATGACATCTTAATCGTACGCTGTAATTGCGCTGGAATAATGCCATCGGGTTCCAGGGACTTAAAGGGTTTGAAGGATTTTAACGCCCAGGTAGTACAGTACAGCCTTCCTGCAGCTCCCCCAGTGGCACTTCTTCAGCAGAGTGATTTAGTGGAAAATGAACATCCAGGAGTAGTTTCAACGACTCCTCGCTGCTCGTTGTCCAACTACTATCTGCATTTTTTAGATACCCCACTGGAGAAGGATTTTTTGCAAGAATGCGCCTGAACCGTGAGGACTCACACTACCGCAGAAGGCTTTCCACGAAGCCCTCTTGGCTTTCTTCAACTCGGACTTGTATTAGCATCCGAGCCTATTAAGACTCCTTCTCCTTTGTGCTGGCCTCTTCCAGAGCCCTTCTCAGTAGGTACGGAGGTGGTGGTTGCTGAAATTAGGCAAAAGAAAAACGTTAAGTTCGTTTCTGATCAACAAGCAGGCTCTGGTTCTACCTGTGCTGTTTGCCGCCAGGAGCTTGTGGATTTTTGTCCTTATACCAGAGATACGGTTGCTGCTCAGCCACGGTTCCTGGATAAAGACAACGTCGGCTTCGTCCCGTCCTAGACGAAGCAATAGATCGGCGGAGGCCGCTTTGAGTGCTGGAGGTTAATTTGGAGGATCCTCATCCTCTAAACTCCTCTTCGAACAGGCGCTCGAGACTGAAGACGGATCCATCATCGTCTGACGATCCGCCACCCATACTCACCATATCCGAGAGGAAACCATTAAATATTAGTTACATTTACAAACTGTGAAACTCATGATAAAGATGGAATCGATAATAGAATGACTGAAGATAATTGAAAAACGGAAATGAATCAACGATTATAAAATATTGTTTTCAGTTTTACAAGTGAAAATTTTTAATATGTGGATATCATCTATATAATTGTTAAGTATTATGTATGCCGTACTCTAAGACACACAGTTCAATAAAACACGTAAGGGCTAAGTTTATACTCTCGCAAAGTCAAATGGTATACTCGTTTGAGATTTCTTTGTGGATTGACCGATATTTTCGGCCTAGGGGCTTGAACAGTTTTGGTTCGATTTAGACAATTTTGGTCACAATTTGGCATACTTTAAACGTATTATTCACGCAAAGTTTTACCCCGATTTAATCATTGTTGCTTGATTCGCATACTGGAAAGTGAAAAAATCAGATGTAATTTAAAATGGTGTTATATGGGAAATAGGCGTGGCAGATTACAATCTGATTTCGCACTATCACATAGAAATATGAAAAGGATGTTATGTACCGAACTTGGTTGAAATCGGTTAAGCTGATCCCATGATATGGGTTTTTACCAACAAATGGGCGGTTTCACGCCCTCTGGCTGAACGTGGTTCCTATAAAGTCATCTCATACCATCCTAGAGACAAAATTTAATGTCTCTGGCGTGTTTAGTGCTTGGTTTATCGCGATTTTAGTATTTTTTAACAGTACCGTTATATGGGTGTGGGCGGGGTTGTCACCTGATTTCCCCCGTTTGCACACCGTCAATAGAGATGCTAAAAATTTTTGTTCCCACTGAATTTTGTTATTATAGCTTCAGTGGTATAGGAAATATGCACATTAAACCTATTAGGGAGCGGGACCACGCCCACTTAAAAACAAAATTTTTAACTGCAGATGCTTCTCCCTAATGTGATCCTGTATACCAAATAAGAGTCTTGTATCTTGTTGTGGAGCTTAGTTATGGCAATTTCTTTGTTTTGATTAATGGCGTTTTTTAGGCGTGGTAATGGTCCGAATACGCCCTCCAAAAATACCAACCGCCTTACGGTATCAAGAAACATGTGTTCCAAATTTCATATAGATATCTCAATTTTTACTCAAGTTACAGCTTGCACAGACAGACGGACAGACAGTCACCCGGATATCAACTCGTCTCTTCATCCTGATCATTTATATATACATTGTACATAACCCTATATCTAACTCGATTAATTTTAGGTGATACAAAGGACCGTTAGGTGGACAAAACTGTTCTACTCTGTAGCAACAAGTTGCGAGAGTATAAATATTAGTTGGAGACGTAGTCTACTTTTATCATTTCCCGTTTTCCAAGATTAAGATTGATCAAGCGATTTTTATTTAAATGTCTATAATATGAAAAAAAGTTTCACTTCTACCGTGGTTTCAAAAGACCATCCTTTTTATAATGTTTGCAGTAGAAATTTATTTTGGAGATTTTAGCGTGTTCTTGACCTGATGCTGATTGTAAAGTAACGTTTTGAAATTATTTTCTATCACTTTTTGTTCATCGGTGTCCATTAACCAGAACATCTGTTATATATAGAAGCACCCCATTCTTATGGATCATTTTTCTGCCTTTTATTGTGTACAACTAAATTATGATTGTGGCTTAAATCTTCGAAGCGCTTTTCCAGTGATAATGATACAGCTTTGCATGCATCTTCAAACTTTGATAAAAGCTGACAACGATCTTTTATTCGATGAATGCGATTCGGTAATATGCACGAAGATCATATAGGTATTAGCAAGTTCCAGATAGATGTAATTACGTCCATTTTTCCTAGTGAGTCTAGGTAGATTGTAGTATTTGTAGAAAGATTGCTCACTGTTGCACTCTTTTTTTGGAAAATTGATGATTTCACGCTATGACTATTTGTTATCATAAAAAGCATTATCATAATTAAGCCTTCAAATATACTTTTATTTATTGTTTGCTTTTGTGTTAGTACCTTCTGCTCAAATATAAACGAGACTGGCTCAAACAACAAAAACGGTTAATTATTCTTCAATATTTATTTTATCCCCTTTAAAATAGTCACCATTAGAGGCGATACACATATGCCACCTTTTTTTTCCAATCTTGCTAACACTTCTGGTAGGCCGCTTTAGGTATGGCTTTCAGTTCCTTCTTCGAATTCTCTTTTATGACTTAAATCGACTGAAAATGCTTTCCACGAAGCGGCAATTTGAGTTTAGGGAAAAGAAAAAAGTCACACGGTGCTTGCGGAACAATATTTACGTTGTTTTTGGTCAAATAATCGCGTACAAGACGAGACGTATGAGCTGGATTTTGGAACAAGTCGAGCAGACACACGTCTCATGCCCAAAACATCGTGAATAATGCTATGAGCGGATCCATTTGATATGTTGAGCTCACTAGCTATCTCTCTTTCAGTCACACGACGATTTTCCAACACAATTTTCTTTACTTTTTCGACGTTTTCTTCGTTTATTGACGTTGCTGGACGACGATCATAGGGCATGCGATGTACGGCCGTCCTTGAACGACTTATACCAATCAAAAATACATGCACGTGATAGGCAAGACTCCCCATATGCCTTCTGCCACATTTTCATTGCGTCCGTCGCACTTATTCCATTGGAATAACAAAATTTCAAACAAACACTTTTTGCTCAACGTTAATTTCCATAGTAAAATTCGAAAAACACACTCGAAGTTGACTTGTTTATAGTGCCTTAAAAAAAAACTATGTGACAGATCGCGCTCAAATTTGACATGTAAACATATAACAGTCCTGCCAACCTAAGCAAAAAAAAGTATGGCCATATGTCATGTCCTTGTCGAGTTATGGATAAAGTCTCGTTTTGCGTTGAGCAGAAGGTATTATTGTTTTTACAGCAGCTTTTATTTCGCGATGACTTTTTGAATTAATTTCCCATTTATTCAACGAGGAAATGTTTAAGTCTGTTCCCGAAGAGGGGGTAGATAGTATTGGTTTACCTATTAAGAAATGTCCTGGTGTTAACGCATCTGTTCTGTTTATCAATCTATCATTGTCGGAGTATATGTGAAGACTCTTTCCTCTTCTAGCGAAAAACCTTCTTAACGCTGCTATAAAAGCATCTGTTGACAAATCACTGCTTCTAGATGTCTGGCTTTTGTTGAAAGATGTACAAAAATATATATGTTCTTGTAATTTAATAATTTATTCATTTCATCTTCTTAATAGTTGCTTCTGAGTTTCTCGAATGATCTGCAGATAAATTTACGGATTGATCATTTCCTTGCTTTTTCTCAAATCATAATATAATATATATTCTATCACTTTTTGTAGCTTCAAGCAATCATAATATCTGCTTACTATATTTTCCATAAATTCCGTTTGACTCTTCGATGGTAACAATATTCTTACTGAATCTTGTATTGAGCCATTTTGGCTCACATCACCAGATATCTACATTCGATATTTTGTCAAATGGACTTGATGCAAAATCTGCTGGGTTGTCTTTAGAGTTTACATGTTTCCACTTTACTTGTAAAGTAAGCCTTTTGATGTCTTCAACTTAACGTCTTATAAATTTGTCCTTGTTCTTTGAATTTTCAATCCAACTTAGAGTTGAACCACTCCGTGCAAAGAATTTATGACTAATGGTAATGGTTTTTATCACTTTACTAATCAGTTTAGTTAACAAATGTGCTGCACAGGGTTTTAATTTAGGAATTGTGTTTAGATTTTTTAACGGATTTACTTTTGTTTTTCCGTTAAAAGCTTAACATTGTTACCTTTTTTATGTATATTACTGCTGCGTAAGCTCTGGAGCATCACATAACCCATGTATTTGAATCTTAGAATTCATACAGGTTCCTATTTTGTTGTTTCCAGAATTTGCAATGTTTTTAGTGATGCTGTTGTTATTGTAGTTGATAACCACTTCCTGAGTTGAATTGTAAGCTCTTGAAGGTGTCATCCAATTAAAAATCTTCTTCTAATATTTTTTATGTTATTATATATTATTATATTTTTCGATCTAAAATAATGTATGCACAGCTAGATATGGTGCTGGTATCACCATCTCGCTTGGTAGTTTCCTCAAACTGCTTTAAGGTAATGTCATCTTCTTGCATATCTTCACCAGTTGGAATGCCTTCTTATTCCAAAAATCGTTCTATATTTGTTACTGCGTTTTTTTCCGTATATTTAATTATGTAATAATAAATTTTAATATTATATAAAAATTTTATTAGAAAAAGTAGTAGCAACAAACGCGTTCGTGTATGTATGTATATGTGTGTGGGTATTAAAATAGGAGTAGCGCAGCAGATTACTTTGCATTTTAGCTTACTTTGCATTTCAGCTGAATTTATGTATATCGTTTAAAAAGCGGTCAATTCATGCGTCAATTCCTATGCGCAGTTATAATGTAATATCCAGCCGAATTTTGTCGCCTGTCCAAGAACGCCGCAATTATTAGATCAATTCTATCTGATTTGTTGAATAACGGATCAGCCAGTGTGTAGTTTTCCCATATTTGAAAGTTGTAGTTAAAAGATTGATCAAGTTGTGCGCTGGCAAGAGTTGGTAAAACTACTGCATTTACTTTTTCAGTATGTTGACTTAAAAGCTTTGGTTTAACTTCCACTTGAATTGTGGACTTTGATTTGCATACTACAGCGTCACATATGATAAACTATAAATTTTGGTTTTTACTTATTCCTCGGTAGCTGCTTCTATGAGTATTGATCTGATTTGCGATCCTTGATCTATGAGTGTCCGTAGCAAGATAGATTCACCCACATGCTGTCTTTGCTCTTGATTGATTTTTTGCATTTGATGTTGCTGTTGCATTTTTCTCCCTTTTATGATTTAGACATTTGTAGCAGACATTGTTATCTTTTACATGTTTTCGTATTTCATCAATTGGTACACTTATGAAATTTCTGCATTGTGATAATACGTAACTTCTAATGTTACAATAGGTACATATCTGCTTGATTAGCTGTTTTGCATTAGTCAGTGTGTAGTTGACCTTGAACACATGTCGCTTACAATTTGTATAAACTTCTTCTTTACTAGTCACTGCTTTCAATGTTTAAAAATGTTTCCCAAAAACCCCATATGTCTGATAATTTTTGAATCTCTCGGGTGTTCTTGACTGTTTCCTCATATAATTTTACACCTTTTTTTGTCCAATTTACGAACTATTGTACGTGCAATAAATTGATCAGCTTCTTCAGTGCTTATACCTTGCGACTCTATAGCGTTAAGATACTCATTCGTAGTATCTAGCAATTGTCTTGGTTGATCCAATACTCTGTCCCACTGTATTTTAAACAGAATTCGCTTATTGTTATACCTTTGTTTTAGTAGACTCCATGCCGCTTGATAATTTTGAGGCGAAACATGCAGGTGCTGTATTAGGCGCACAGCTTCACCTTTTTAGCAAATACGAAGACGTAGCATTTTTTCCGTAATTGATAATTTCTCGTTGTTATATACCATATCTTGGAACGCATTATAAAAATTGGCTAAAGAATGGATTCGCCGTAGAACATTGAAATTAAACATTTTTGAGTGAGTGACTGAGTTTTTTTTTAATTTCAGAAGTTTTTAGCAAGAATCCTTCGTAATATCATCCACTTCTTCATTAAAATACTTTGACATTTCTGTTACATACATATTTTACCTACCTAAGAATAACGTTTCCAATTATTATTATATTAATTGGTCGCTATTGACTAATGTTTCAAAGCTAAGATTGTCCATTTTTATTTTGAATCTTTTTATTACCTTCTTAAAAATTGGAATTTACGATCCGATTCTGATTAGATATCTTTAATATGTATTAATTATTGTACTCTTTCCATTTTTCTACTTTAGCATTTTTCTGAAACGGCTTATGTGATCAATTAGAACTGCGGAATATACACCCATCTTATTGTTTTTTATTTAAATTTGCCTGTAATTTTTAAATGGCTTTTTTTGGACGAGCGATTTTTTATTCTCGAAGGACCAATTTTTATATATTGCCTATAAATATCAGGACTTTTTTGTATATTGTTGGTTTTTTTGGCAGAGCCAAATATAGAGAGCCTCGAAGGACCAATGTTTAAACTCAAGAAAATATTATTAAAATCTTACCGCTTGTGGGGGATAGAAAAGACCTGTACTTGAGTGAGAATATATTCATTCTGATTTTTATTTGGTTTTCCTCTTCCTCTTATATAATTTTTAAAATAATAATTTTTATATAAATGTGAAGAGTTTAAACCAAAAAAGAATTTTTTTGTCTTCTAAATTTACTTTAAAAGTGAGCCGTCTCTAGATGTTAAAAATTTTTTTTCCAAAAATTTTTTTTTTTATAATCTACAAATTTTACCCACAGGCTAAGAAAATAACAGAAAAAAAATTTCGCTCCACCCTAGTGTATATGTGCATGTTGTGTATATATAACGTGCACCTGCCATCGACGGCCTTATCTCACGGTGCTCAAAAGCACAGCGAATCAATACAATGCGTTGATTAGCGTCCCGAAAATGCCAGGCATTTTTCAGTACCGATTGGTAGTGTGGAATGGACACACTACACACCTTGGTGGGGTTCGAGGCCTATCTAAAACCTCTGCCGTACTTTGGGTCCGGCAGCCGGTTGCAATGCAACTCCACATTCAACTGACAAAACGTCAGTTCCTCCCGCATTTGGGTAAGAACACAACCACCACGATACTCTCCGAAGGGCCAGTCCGCATGAGCATACCCTCTAGATCCCTAATGTCCGAGTACATCGGGCACTCAACGATCAAGTGAACCCAGTCTTCACATCGCGCCCCACACAAACACCCCAACCTATCAGAAAGGTGCCTCTGAAGCAAAAATGCATTCAGAGGCCCATGCCCGTTAACAAAAAAACATAAGTCACCCGACCGTTAGGACTATTGTCCCACCTACTCCTAACCCTATCATCTAGAAGCCTCTTGCTCCCTAGAAATCCCTCCCTCTCCACGTCATCATTGGAAATCCAATCCAAGATTCCGCGGCAATGACACATTCAAGCCCCTTCTTAACCTGAATGCAACAGCTCGCTGTACAACAATCAGGTCAAAAGGGGGTGTACCTAATAAAACCTGCATCGCATCCGTTGAAAAGGTGCGACATACAGGCAAACATTCGAGCATCATGCAACGTTGCACCGAGAGAGGTTTTCGGCGACCAGAGACCGTCATCGCTGATTTCCACCATATTGCGGCTTCATAAGTGGCACAAGCCACATATAAAACGCGGTATATGGTGCGAACAGCACGGTGTCCAAAGCCCCAATCGCTCCTCAAAATGCGTATGCCAAGCACATATTTGTTGATATTCTCCCTAACAACAACTTGAACATAGAACCACGCAACCTCTACACTGCGTCCGTTCCTGGAGCCATACTGTCTATCCGATCACATACCCCGCGTTAGCTCCTGAAGCCGTTCCACCATAACTCTTTCCAGCACTTTTCCAAGTACTGGAAGGAGACTGATGCTCCGATAAGAGCGAGGATGACTCCTGATCTTATCAGGGGACTTCAGGAGAGGAACAACCTTAGCAGTCTTCCACTCACGTGGAAAATAACCCTCCCACACGCACTTGTCATAAATGGCCTCCAAGTATTCCGGAATGAACTTCCACAAGCTTTTACACATCTCCCCGTTCAAACCATCAAAACCTGGGGACCGTTGAAACCTGACCAGGCCAAAGGCGTACCCTAACTCACTATCATCTAATGGAGAGAGGGGTACCTCTTGTACCTGAACCTCCGCCCTAGGAAAGAACGCTACTAACAAATCCCGCGCACATTCTCTGCACGTTGATAACATAGTCTCACCTCCGAAAACTAAGCCGCTAAGTTCGCCCGTAATTCGTTTTACGGCAGCAATATGGCTAACCGCCCCCGACAACAACACCCCCCTTAGGAGGGGCTTTTCGGTTGCTCGCATCACCCTTGCCCGAACTCGCCTTGCTAGCGTGTGCTTTCTTCTCACCCACATCCACGCTAGCAACACCCTTCTCACCCTCGCCCGACTTTGCGGGGTGAACAGCCGCTTTTCTAGCGGTGTCACCCTTACCGCAACCGCTACAACTACCACTCCCGCCCTCTTCATCTCCCGTTTCTCCCGGCGACCCCAAATGCGCCTTCCGCAGTGGCGGAGAACTAACTGGTGGTCCTGCAGCTTCATCGCCCGACGTGGTGTCCATCGTAATGGTTGATGGCCCGGATTCGTCACTCCCAGCGAGGGATTTAACCCTCCTAATCCTTGGAGGAGGCATTCTTGCCTTCGAACGGCCTTTGATTGGCTGATCCGCCGAACTTTCCACTGACGCAGATAACACTAATTCAACAAATGCCGAAAACAGCAGCTCGCCAGGTACGTGCAACTGAACGCGCTGGAGAAGGTGTCTCTAGCGTAGACGCGCTCTATAGCAGCGACGACCCAAGAGGACGATTAATGGGTTCTCACTAGGGTACAGCCCACAACCCTAACCAAAAGGCCTGGACAGAGGTCACTAAAATTGACCGCCGAACGGATCAATGTCCCCGTAACGGCCGCGAGTCGACCGATGTGTGGATACACTCCTTCAGCACTGGACAGTCGCCGGTACTTTTTGAGCAATCCTGCTCAGCACCTACAGAAACCGGCCAACTGAACGCCAGATGCCCAACACAACACTCCAAATGGACAGTCCAGCCAGCAAATAATGCCAACAACACGGTATAATACTGGGACCATGTGAAGAGTCCACCAACAACCACGTTGCGTAAGTACACTATGTGTACTTACCGCCCAAAACACGTCCAAAAATATGCACAAGAATGTACAAATGCGCAAAAATGTGCACCTCGAAAATAACTCACGCGGTCACTAACCGAGCGACAACAGTACTCAACGCCGATCGTACCAACAAATCGCACTACCACTATAAGCACGCGCAGCAATAATAGTGCCAACTCACGCGCGTAAACAAATACCGCACAAAAGAGAATCGAAAAAATCACTAATAAATCGTGCACGCACGTCTATTCGCGTCGGAATCCAAATAACGAATGGTGTCAGTGATACAGTCAAATCCATGCCCAGTCCGAGAAGACATGATGACTGGGTGGAAAATCGGAAGAGTAGATCCATCACTGAAACCTCGGAAACCGGTCAACTAAGGGGGGGTATTGTCGTCCGACAACTCTACCTTACTCAGTTGTATAGCCACTTGAGTTCTTGTTACAACCGACTTTCACACTCCATCTAATCATAGCAGAATATTAACATGACTTCCGTAAAGTGCGTAGTACCATTATAGCACTTAGCATCATAAACGCCTTGATAATTCGTGACATAAATCAAAAACTACTCTAAGGAGAATATCCTATTTGGCGTTGATGTCTCCCATCGGCCAGATGTTTTGCTGGGATGTTTCACAGAAACCATCCTTCCTTGGAGTGAAGCCGCCTACACCGAGAATATTCCTACACTTTGTCGACAAACACCTTCCCGACCAGACTACCGACGCAACTAACTTCAGACAACTCTTGAATGCCATTCGCAGTGGAGCTATTAACATTTTCACTTACTGCATGCCAGTGAATGGGGTCCTTGAAGTTCAACCACAATCCATTGCAGAAAAAAAGAGTTGCCTCGCGAATCTAGAGTGACCCACGCGCATTGTCGTTCTGGTTACTGAAGCAGGTGACAATCCTTCTTATATAGAATCAACCCTGCCATAAGAACCGTTAGACTACTTCGATGGAAATCAATTTCCGGAATCGAACTATTTACATATCAACACAAACATGCATATATGACAGTAGACTACGTGCGACTTAATGTAAATGTCAACATCGGATCATAGTTTTTTCTACAGCTTTAGCTCTTGCGTCGTTTCGGGTAACTTTATCATTATTACGAGGTTGAAGGTCTGTAATTTTTGATTTGGGGTTGCCGTTGAACTTACAACCGCATATAATACGTAATATTTCAAAAGCATCTGGAATGCCAAAAGTATTACAATACTATGAAAAACTAAGCAAACACTATTTTTGGTAAATTCATAGTTTAAGTCCCCCAACTAAGGAGGCCTCAAAAATTCTTTTTTTTTTTTAAACCGTCTTATTTTGACGCGAATATTACAAATCCGTGAGCGGAAAGTGGATTTTTTCAATAATTTAATTTACAAATATGTATAACGCACTTATATATTTTTTAAGTTACTTAGTTGTTGTTCTTGTTGTAGCGGCAAAATTCTTCAGAATTCAGATTACTTAGCCGTCATTACCAGTTCAGCGAGTAAAACATTTTCAACAAAAAAATACTGATGAAATGTAACAGTGACAATTTCCTTTGCGCCGCACTGGCGGCCTGGTCGGTTCAACACCGGGGGGTTCATAATTCAATCGCGTCAAACCCCTTTATGTACTGGAGGCCTTCGGCCGCGCTTCAAAAAATTAACCCTAGTCGGTCCAACACTGGGGTGTTCATAGTTCAATCACGTCAAACTCCTTTCCGCACTGGCGGCCTTCGCCGCGCATCAAAAAAATAAACTTAGTCGGTCCAACACCGGGGTGTTCATAATTCAATCGCGTCAAACTCCTTTCTGTACTGGCGGCCTTCGGCTGAGCTTCAAAACAATTATCGTGGTCGGTCCAACAGCGGGCTGTTCATAGTTCTTTTGCACCAAACTCCTTTCAGCAGCGGAAATAATTAATTTTAATATATCATCTTTTTTTATTTTTAATGTATATGTATTAAAAAAACGTTTTTTTTTTTGAAAAAAATAATATAATTAATAAACAATTCACTTTCCGCTCACGGATTTGTAATATTCCCGTCAAAATACGATTTAAAAAAAATATTATTTTTGAAGCCTCCTTAGTTGGGGGACCTAAACTATACATTTACCATACTTTTCATAAAAGCGTTGAATTTAATAAATTTATTGAGTATATTGTGTATTTATTTCGAAAGGATATGGTATTTTCATATTTTTCTTTTGGGAACATGATTTTCATTTTATACTTTATACATATTTTAATTGATTCATTATTATTTATTAAATGATATTTCTTTCAAGAGCGTTCAAATTCTTTAAGCAAGATTATATACTGTCAGCATCAAAAGAAAGTGTACACCATTTTCTCATACATTTCAGTCTTTATCTCAGTATAAAAATATCTAAAAATTTTCAAATAAATTATCATTTATGAATGATTAAATATTGTTCTTACAAAAAATTAACAGCAATCCAAAAAAAAAGCCATAAATACAAAAACAATGCGAACAAAATCAAATATTCTCAGTATTTCACGCGTCAAAACAAAGTGTACAGTTACGGTAATAGGCCTCGCATACTTATTTTACGCAAAAAAATATATCGTTATCCATAGTTATTTCTTTGTAATTGCTTCATTCTAATGTTATTTAGTATCCTTGTGTAGATAGAATTTTATTTGCGTTTGGAAATTTGCCAAGAACACATCAATTTGACAATGGGTAAGCAAACTTCATTGGATGTAAGAAAACTAGTGATCAATTTTAGGAAAGACGGAAAATTTTTCCGCGAAATTGCTTCGATAATTGGAAGAAGCCATAACACAGTGAAAAAATTATTGATAAGCAAAAAAAGTTAGGAGAATTAGAAGATCCGACACGTTCGGGTAGGCCAAAGCGGCTCAGTGATACAGAAATGCGATCAGTTGTGAGAGCTAAAGATAGATCCAACGGTCAGTGCCGTAAAAATGTCTGAGGAAATGTCCAGAATATCCGAACTGAACGTAAGTACCAGCACGATCAGGCAAGCGTTGCATGCCAATGGTTTCTATGGCCGGGTACCGAGGAAAAAACCATACATCTCTACACAGAAACAAAAGCGACGATTGCAATTTCCGGAAAAATATAAAAATAAGGACAAATCGTTCTGGAATAACGTAATTTTTTACGAAAGCACGTTCGAAGGTTTCAGGAAGAAAAAAAGTACTAAAATTTGGAGAAACAAAAATCAAGAGTTTGAACAGAAAAATATTACATCCACTGTATAGCATTGTGGGGGTTCGGTGATGGTTTGGGGGTGTATGGCGGCAAGTGGAGTGTAAAGGCTGGTGTTGATTGATAGCACAATGAACTAAATAAATTATCTAAACATTTTAAAAGAAAATTTGCTCCCCAGTATTGAAAAATTGGGCTTAGATCAATCCTGGATCTTCCAACAGGATAACGATCCTAAGCATACGGCAAGAATAATAAAGGAATGGTTGCTTTACCGTACACCTAAACAGCTGGATAGTCCCCCACAATCACCGGACCTAATCCCCATTGAGCATCTGTGGGAACATTTGGACCGGAAAGTAAGAAAAAGGAGCATAACCAGTAAAAATTCTCTGAAGGACATTTTACAAGAGGAGTGGTCCAAAATTTCCCCGGAAGTAGTGTCCAACTAAGTGGAATCAATGCCAAGGAGGTTGGAAGCAGTTATCCATGCAAAGGGAAGACAAACAAAGTATTAGCTTTTGAATTTTTTAATTTTTCTTAAACTGTACACTTTGTTTTGACGCGTGAAATATTGAATATATTTGGTTTTGTATGTGTTGTTTTGTACTTGTGGATTTTATTTTGGATTGCTGTTAAGTTTTTGTAAGAACAATATTCAATAATTTATAAATGATAATTGATTTGAAAAAAATTTAATATTTTTATATTGAAATAAAGAGTGAAATGTATAAGAAAAAGGTGTACACTTTCTTTTGATGCTGACAGTATATATTATATTTAAAATATTTGTTATAGTAAGAAACAGCAATTTTGGCACTAAATGTGACTATATTATACAAAGAACTTTCTAGGATTAGAATTCAACATTTTTTCACAAAGGCAACACCATTCAACCCCATAAAAGTTTGACATATTGCTAACATTACGTTCATAGTGAGAAGTCAGAATTAAAATAGCTTGTTGAAATGGACTAAGCCCATAGCACATTTCATACAGTATGCATCCAAGAGACCAAACATCCGATTTAAATTCATATGGTTCCCCTTTCATAATTTCTGGTGCCATATAAAGGAATGTGCCTATGAGACTTTTAGTTGATTTATTACTAGAATGTATGGTTGATATACCAAAATCATCGATCTTAAAATTATTATCTCTGTCTACTAGAATATTTTCAGGCTTAAGATCTCTGTGAATTATATGACGAATACACTTGAAATGTACAACACACATTGTAAAATATAAATATCAGAGATAAGAACATATAACAATAGAAATGCACTATCAATAACAACCCAAATATAACAATAGAAACGAATAGTTCTATCTGTTAGTACACAGATAACTATGGATACAGCTCAATAGTATAAGTAGCACTAAGATTTATGTAAACTAGTTAGTCTAAAGATTATGAATAAAGAACACGCACTTCGGCGAAGTGAAAACATATTTCTTTTTTCTCATATCGTAAAAATCGATAATAACTGGGGGCTCAACCGGGATAACTCTTGACTGCTGCCAAATATCCTCAAACTAAAGGATAATAAAAATTCCACGGCTTTGAAGAAAAGCATAAATCTCTGAAAAAGTGAGATATTAAACAAATTCATAACGCGTAACAGCAGACCTTGAAATAACAGGCAGCATAAACCATTTTGAACAAATCAAATCTCTGAAAAGGCGAGATATAACAAATTAATAAACGTGTAAAAGCAAACCTTAAAATAACAGACAGCATAAACCGTTTGAACAAAACAAAAATCTCCGAAAAATTAAGAAAAAAGTGGAAAAAATTAAAACTGGATACATTACGAAGACTTAAGAATAAAAAAAGGCAGAAATCATACGACGACCACAGAAAAATAAATAACTCTACAATGGAGCAACAACTAGCCCAACTAAGCGCCCAAATGACCATGTTGATAAACCAGATGCAGCAACAAACAGCTGACTTCACGGAGAGAATAGTTTCGCTAGAACAACAAAACGCTCCGCACGAATTAGTTTTATACGACGAAGAAAAATTAAATATCAGTGACCCCAAGGATATCGACCTTGAGTTATTCAAATCTCTACCCAAATTTGACGGGATTGAATAGCAGTACAGATCATGGAGATCACAGGTTTGGACCTTCATGGAAGCTATAAAAATCTTCCAGAATCATCCAAAATATTATAGTGCGCTGGGAATATTACGAACAAAAATCACAGGACCAGCTGCTAATATTCTGACGAACCACAACACCAAATTGAATTTTTATTCAATAATTAACAGATTAGACTATACGTATGCGGACCAACGCCCATTATATGTGCTTCTCGACGAAATGAAGAGAATCACCCAGGGTAGAAAAACCCTTTGCCGAGTTTCACAGTGAGGTTTCTAAGGCCCTTAACTTAGCCTTAACAAAAATTGAGATGTCCAATGATGACAATAACGAGGGAATGAAAACATACACTAACCAGGAAGCAGTAAGAACTTTCATTCTTGGGTTAAACTCTAAATATACCAGCGGTACATTGTATAGCCATAACTCAGGAAATCTAGAATCAGCATACGCGACAGCCTGCACCATTTTTCACGACAACGTGAGAGGAACTTGAGACACAGTTCAGACCTCTAAACCAACGTCAACATCATTCAAACCAGAATCAACCACCACATAGAGAAGAGAGGGAGTATAAACCAAACCTAAGGATACAGAGGAATAATTACCAACCAACTTCATCGAGATCCAACAACAACCATCAGGGATACAATGCACGATATAGCCAAAATAATCACCCACATCGAGAAGAGAGGTACCAAAATCAGTATAGACCGAACTTCAGCATGCAGAGAAATCAACATCACCAAGTAAAACAGCTACAACCACAACCTGCACCAATACCCATGGACGTGAACGACTCCAGGCAATACATACAGACAACCAGGAATAATAATGCTGTAAATGCCAATTATAATAATAATTATAGTAATACATATAAGATAGGACACCTAACTACACTAAAACGACTTCTCCGCAAGATAGGAAATTCCAAAGGATAAATAAATTAAACAGAGAAGATCTAGAATCAGTAGTTGTATCAAATTACGAAGAACAATATGAAACAGGCAGTACTTTTTTAGGCGAGTAAACGGGTTGCCCTGCTTACAAACAAAATGCGACCTAACTGGCACACCCGTTACCTTATTAATCGACACTAACAATTACATAAATATAAATTGTAATATAGGAATATCAATTAAATTGAAACCATTTAAAACCAAAACCTTACATGGTAACTCAATCATAAATTCTAAAAAAATAATAACAATGTACGGACATCATTTAACATTTTACGAAATTAGGGAATTAAACGACTTTGAATTATACTCGGAGAACAGGAATTACGCCAAATGAAGGCAGAAATTAATTTATTTGACTATAGGTTGAAGTATAAAAAAAAGAAGACTTTAGAAGTAGAACCAAAAATTAATTACACAATAAATAATGAAAAACTTAAAGATCAAGTAGAAGAACTAATGAAAAGAAATAATAATACTAATGGAAAGTTGCCCTTTACAACCACAATACAAGCAACTATCAAGATTGAATCAGAAGACCCCATATGGACAAAACAATATCCATATCCCATGTCCGATCACGACTTTGAGAAACTTTTAAATGACGGTATAATACAACCAAGCAAAAGCCCATATAATTCACCTATATGGACTGTTCCAAAAAAGGGTACCGATGACCAAGGGAAACCCAAGCGAAGAATTGTTGTGGGTTTCCAAAAAATAAATTCCCATACGATTACTGACAGATATCCAATTCCAGATATTAATATGACAATACAAAACCTTGGAAAAGCAAAGATTTTTTCCACAAGAGACTTAGAATCAGGCTTTCATCAAATATTAATTAAAGAATCTGATCGAGAAAAAACAGCATTCTCTGTCAACGGCGCGAAGTATGAATTTATAAGAATGCCATTTGGATTAAAAAATGCATCCTCAATCTTTCAACGATGCATTGACGACATACTAAGAGAATACATTGGAAAGTTCGCATATGTTTATATTGATGATGTGTTAATTTATTCATCTACTGCAGAAGAACATATGGAACACCTTCGGATTATAATCAACGCTTTACATAATGCAAATATGGAAATTTCTGACGAAAGTCACATTTTTTCCAAGATTCAGTCGAATACCTTGGACATATTATAAAACATAATAGGATAACAGCCCGTAATTCGTTTTACGGCAGCAATATGGCTAACCGCACCGCCCCCGACAACAACACCCCCCTTAGGAGGGGCTTTTCGGTTGCTCGCACCACCCTTGCCCGAACGCGCCTTGCTAGCGTCTGCTTTCTTCTCACCCACATCCACGCTCGCAACACCCTTCTCACCCTCGCCCGACTTTGCGGGGTGAACAGCCGCTTTTCTAGCGGTGTCACCCTTACCGCAACCGCTACAACTACCACTCCCGCCCTCTTCATCTCCCGTTTCTCCCGGCGACCCCAAATGCGCCTTCCGCAGTAGCGGAGAACTAACTGGTGGTCCTGCAGCTTCATCGCCCGACGTGGTGTCCATCGTAATGGTTGATGGCCCGGATTCGTCACTCCCAGCGAGGGATTTAACCCTCCTTATCCTTGGTGGAGGCATTCTTGCCTTCGAACGGCCTTTGATTGGCTGATCCGCCGAACTTTGCACTGACGCAGATAACACTAATTCAACAAATGCCGAAAACAGCAGCTCGCCAGGTACGTGCAACTGAACGCGCTGGAGAAGGTGTCTCTAGCGTAGACGCGCTCTATAGCAGCGACGACCCAAGAGGACGATTAATGGGTTCTCACTAGGGTACAGCCCACAACCCTAACCAAAAGGCCTGGACAGAGGTCACTAAAATTGACCGCCGAACGGATCAATGTCCCCGTAACGGCCGCGAGTCGACCGATGTGTGGATACACTCCTTCAGCACTGGACAGTCGCCGGTACTTTTTGAGCAATCCTGCTCAGCACCTACAGAAACCGGCCAACTGAACGCCAGATGCCCAACACAACACTCCAAATGGACAGTCCAGCCAGCAAAAAATGCCAACAACACGGTATAATACTGGGACCATGTGAAGAGTCCACCAACAACCACGTTGCGTAAGTACCTAAAGGTACAGTACACTACAAATACACTATGTGTACTTACCGTCCAAAAATATGCACAAGAATGTACAAATGCGCAAAAATGTGCACCTCGAAAATAACTCACTAACCGAGCAACATCAGTACTCAACGCCGATCGTACCAACAAATCGCACTACCACTATAAGCACGCGCCAGGCAATAATAGTGCCAACTCACGCGCGTAAACAAATACCGCACAAAAGAGAATCGAAAAAATCACTAATAAATCGTGCACGCACGTCTATTCGCGTCGGAATCCAAACAACGAATGGTGTCAGTGATACAGTCAAATCCATGCCCAGTCCGAGAAGACATGATGACTGGGTGGAAAATCGGAAGAGTAGATCCATCTCGAAACCGGTCAACTAAGGGGGGGTATTGTCGTCCGACAACTCTACCTTACTCAGTTGTATAGCCACTTGAGTTCTTGTTACAACCGACTTTCACACTCCATCTAATCATAGCAGAATATTAACATGACTTCCGTAAAGTGCGTAGTACCATTATAGCACTTAGCATCATAAACGCCTTGATAATTCGTGACATAAATCAAAAACTACTCTAAGGAGAATATCCTATTTGCCGTTGATGTCTCCCATCGGCCAGATGTTTTGCTGGGATGTTTCACAGAAACCATCCTTCCTTGGAGTGAAGCCGCCTACACCGAGAATATTCCTACACTTTGTCGACAAACACCTTCCCGACCAGACTACCGACGCAACTAACTTCAGACAATTCTTGAATGCTATTCGCAGTGGAGCTATTAACATTTTCACTTACTGCATGCCAGTGAATGGGGTCCTTGAAGTTCAACCACAATCCATTGCAGAAAAAAAGAGTTGCCTCGCGAATCTAGAGTGACCCACGCGTATTGTCGTTCTGGTTACTGAAGCAAGTGAAAATCCTACTTATATAGAATCAACCCTGCCATAAGAACCGTTAGACTACTTCGATGGAAATCAATTTCCGGAATCGAACTATTTACATATCAACACAAACATGCATATATGACAGTAGACTACGTGCGACTTAATGTAAATGTCAACATCGGATCATAGTTTTTTCTACAGCTTTAGCTCTTGCGTCGTTTCGGGTAATTTTATCATTATTACGAGGTTGAAGGTCTGTAATTTTTGATTTGGGGTTGCCGTTGAACTTACAACCGTATATAATACGTAATATTTCAAAAGCATCTGGAATGCCAAAAGTATTACAATACTATTAAAAACTAAGCAAACACTATTTTTGGTAAATTCATAGTTTAAGTCCCCCAACTAAGGAGGCCTCAAAAATTCTTTTTTTTTTTTAAACCGTCTTATTTTGACGCGAATATTACAAATCCGTGAGCGGAAAGTGGATTTTTTCAATAATTTAATTTACAAATATGTATAACGCACTTATATACTTTTTAAGTTACTTAGTTGTTGTTCTTGTTGTAGCGGCAAAATTCTTCAGAATTCAGATTACTTAGCCGTCATTACCAGTTCAGCGAGTTAAACATTTTCAACAAAAAAATACTGATGAAATGTAACAGTCACAATTTCCTTTGCGCCGCACTGGCGGCCTGGTCGGTTCAACACCGGGGGGTTCATAATTCAATCGCGTCAAACCCCTTTATGTACTGGAGGCCTTCGGCCGCGCTTCAAAAAATTAACCCTAGTCGGTCCAACACTGGGGTGTTCATAGTTCAATCACGTCAAACTCCTTTCCGCACTGGCGGCCTTCGGCCGCGCATCAAAAAAATAAACTTAGTCGGTACAACACCGGGGTGTTCATAATTCAATCGCGTCAAACTCCTTTCTGTACTGGCGGCCTTCGGCTGAGCTTCAAAACAATTATCGTGGTCGGTCCAACAGTGGGCTGTTCATAGTTCTTTTGCACCAAACTCCTTTCAGCAACGGAAATAATTAATTTTAATATATCATCTTTTTTTATTTTTAATGCATATGTATTAAAAAAACGTTTTTTTTTTTTGAAAAAAAAAATATAATTAATAAACAATTCACTTTCCGCTCACGGATTTGTAATATTCGCGTCAAAATACGATTTAAAAAAACATTTATTTTTAAGCCTCCTTAGTTGGGGGACCTAAACTATACATTTACCATACTTTTCATAAAAGCGTTGAATTTAATAAATTTATTGAGTATATTGTGTATTTATTTTGAAAGGATATGGTATTTTCATATTTTTCTTTTGGGAACATGATTTTCATTTTATACTTTATACATATTTTAATTGATTCATTATTATTTATTAAATGATATTTCTTTCAAGAGCGTTCAAATTCTTTAAGCAAGATTATATATATATTATATTTAAAATATTTGTTATAGTAAGAAACAGCAATTTTGGCACTAAATGTGACTATATTATACAAAGAAACCCGCTTTCTAGGATTAGAATTCAACATTTTTTCACAAAGGCAACACCATTCAACCCCATAAAAGTTTGACATATTGCTAACAATACGTTCATAGTGAGAAGACAGAATTAAAATAGCTTGTTGAAATGGACTAAGCCCATAGCACATTTCATACAGTATGCATCCAAGAGACCAAACATCCGACTTAAATTCATATGGTTCCCCTTTCATAATTTCTGGTGCCATATAAAGGAATGTGCCTATGAGACTTTTAGTTGATTTATTACTAGAATGTATGGTTGATATACCAAAATCAGCGATCTTAAAATTATTATCTCTGTCTACTAGAATATTTTCAGGCTTAAGATCTCTGTGAATTATATGACGAATATGTAAATATTCAAGTCCCAATAAGATATCATATACACGAATTAAATATCTGTTTTGAAACAGCTGGGCGACGGTTACTATTCGCATTAATTATATCGCGTAAGGTTCCTTTTGAAGCAAATTCCATTACAATATTTACAGTTCCATCGAATACAAATGAGCGGACAAATCTAATAATGCTTGGATGCTTAAGTTGGGAAATTATATAAATCTGTGAAATCAAATCATTCAATAATTAGAAAAGCATTTCATATTGCTCACATATTCAATGCCTATACCTCATCCATCAACATTTTAATTTCTGATTTTGGTTTCCGAATCACAATCCGCTTTACACAAACATTCTTGTGGTCATTTGAATTAGACCTACAAAGAAACACCTGCCCAAAAGATCCTTCACCTAAAACTTTAATAGGACATAAGCTTAAATCTCCAATATCCATCGTTATTTACTTTATAATTATAGTACAGAGTGTAATGAAGTTACACTACCTTTGCAGTATTTGTTACAAAATGATTTAACATATAGGGTTGTCGTGCCTTTGATAACTAAAATAAACCAAAGTATCGTTTAAAATGGGTACTGGTTATCAAATCGGCGTATTGCTGTTAATTACGTTTACGTTGACGTAAAGAAAAACCATCATGCACACGCCAAGGAAATCGATGTGTAAAAATACCTAATAACATAATACGTATATGGCTATTTTCAGTGGCATGTCGCAAATCAGCTATTAATTCAAAGCTCGCGTTAATATCTTCAGGTGTTGATAAAATCTAATTTAAAGGAATATTGCGAAAGAATTCAATATTCATTATTCGCGAAAATATTGAAAAGATTAAAATTATGTTTGGTATCTTAATCAATTATATTATCGGTCGTACTCATCTTACTTAGCCGCATTACTATATTTGGCTTCATAACAGAGATATTGGTACTAAAATCAACATAGTTAACTCTCATGAGATATGTACATAAGTATATGTGATATAAACTCAACCAAAATGGCTAAGATAATAATATTGGGTGTATGAGGAACAAATCGCCCAGTAGAACGGAAATCATTTCACCGAACCACAGCATTTTTCCGCACGGGTTATGCATACAATATTTTTTTTCGAATTAAGAATATGAATAAAATAAAGCTCTGCATTTGCTTTTAGGTATGAAAAATAGAAAAATTCAACTCAATTAAAACACAAAAAGAGTTTATGTATAAATAATTTATTACATCATATCGATCGTCCATTTATAATTCATTCTTACAATAGACATTTTATATTAGACTCCAAATGTTTAAAAATTATTAGTTTTACTTTACCTGTCATGTATCCGCAGATGTTTCTCTTGTATTGTTTTCAATACGGTATAATGGCCTTGGTAACGTCTCTCATATTCCATTATATATTGATTAAATCGTTCTCCTTATCCTTCAGAATAAGCCCCCAAATTATCTTTATCTAAATCCATATCCCATCATAGAGAAATTTGTGATCAGCTCGTCATAATTGTCAGCCTTATGATGTCCAAAGAAATCATGCACTACTGGGAGTACATCTGCAAGAGTTACATGACACATGTCCACGCCCATTATTTTTTTTTGATTTTTAACAGGTAGATTGAAGTAAGATTGGTATGCTTCGCCAATCTTTAAGTTTTTATTTAAATTCTACCTTTTCTCTCTCTTTTTTTAAATTCGCCGCAAATATCAGCATTTCAAATTTATCAAACGTTTCCAAATTTATTCATTTGCAAGTTTTGTCACAATAGTAAACAGCTGATTCGAATATTGGTTTTGCATATTTTCGAAAAGACGAAAATCCAATCAGATTCTGTGACACCATTATAATCAGAATTGGTTTTCAATTCTGCCAACTACGCAAATCTGTCTTGGATTCCACAACACCCCTGATTATTCCTCTGCAATTTGCAAACTCATACCAGAGATAAAGAGATGCCTCTCTGCTGTAATTGGAAATGAGAGAGCAACTCACCTACCCGACTTTGACAGTTGATTGAATCGAGGAGGTTGTTTCGTAATTAGAACTACTGGAATGGCCAGATTAAAATTCTACAAAAAATATATGTGAACGGAGAGAGTTGTTGCCGCCGTTCAAGATCACAAATAAAAAATGTAAAATAATTAAAATTAAAGAAAGTGGGAAATGTATATATATTTGATGAAATGTTTTGTTATATGATGCATAATAGTCTCAATTTTCAATTGTAAATGATTAAAAACATTTTAAAATTGAGAGCTAACAAGCTTGTATCACTTTATGAAGTATTGCAAATCCAAAAGTCAGTTGTTTAATATAGCATAAAATCATAAAATAAAGGTTAAATAGTTTTTTCACATATTAAACGTCCAACATATACTAATCTTAATCGCAATAAATGTTGGATGTTTTAATTTAAAAGCCTAAAACCTATAATTTTGTACGATCTGGCTACAATGGAAAATGTTATAAAAAACGCTAATTTTGAGGCGTTGGAATAAGTTGGGCATCCCTTTATCCCTGCACATACTTTTTTACACAATGAGCATTGTATAAGCCTACAGGTAACCAAAGAATCAGCTGTTTTCCTATGTGTGGCACAGCTGGGATCACCTGATCGAATCTGCCTTTTTTAGACACAGAGATGTAAATAAAAGAAATGTAGTTAAAAAGCATATGTAAACATATCTATCAGCTAACACACTTGAAATGTACAACACACATTGTAAAATATAAATATCAGAGATAAGAACATATAACAATAGAAATGCACTATCAATAACAACCCAAATATAACAATAGAAACGAATAGTTCTATCTGTTAGTACACAGATAACTATCGATACAGCTCAATAGTATAAGTAGCACTAAGATTTATGTAAACTAGTTAGTCTAAAGATTATGAATAAAGAACACGCACTTCGGCGAAGTGAAAACATATTTCTTTTTTCTCATATCGTAAAAATCGATAATAACTGGGGCCTCAACCGGGATAACTCTTGACTGCTGCCAAATATCCTCAAACTAAAGGATAATAAAAGATTCCACGGCTTTGAAGAAAAGCATAAATCTCTGAAAAAGTGAGATATAACAAATTCATAACGCGTAAAAGCAGACCTTGAAATAACAGGCAGCATAAACCACCGAGATATAACAAATTAATAAACGTGTAAAAGCAAACCTTAAAATAACAGACAGCATAAACCGTTTGAACAAAACAAAAATCTCCGAAAAATTAAGAAAAAAGTGGAAAAAATTAAAATTGGATACATTACGAAACTTAAGAATAAAAATGCAGAAATCCTACGACGACCACAGAAAAATAAATAACTCTACAATGGAGCAACAACTAGCCCAACTAAGCGCCCAAATGACCATGTTGATAAACCAGATGCAGCAACAAACAGCTGACTTCACGGAGAGAATAGTTTCGCTAGAACAACAAAACGCTCCGCACGAATTAGTTTTATACGACGAAGAAAAACTAAATATCAGTGACCCCAAGGATATCGACCTTGAGTTATTCAAATCTCTACCCAAATTTGACGGGATTGAATAGCAGTACAGATCATGGAGATCACAGGTTTGGACCTTCATGGAAGCTATAAAAATCTTCCAGAATCATCCAAAATATTATAGTGCGCTGGGAATATTACGAACAAAAATCACAGGACCAGCTGCTAATATTCTGACGAACCACAACACCAAATTGAATTTTTATTCAATAATTAACAGATTAGACTATACGTATGCGGACCAACGCCCATTATATGTGCTTCTCGACGAAATGAAGAGAATCACCCAGGGTAGAAAAACCCTTTGCCGAGTTTCACAGTGAGGTTTCTAAGGCCCTTAACTTAGCCTTAACAAAAATTGAGATGTCCAATGATGACAATAACGAGGGAATGAAAACATACACTAACCAGGAAGCAGTAAGAACTTTCATTCTTGGGTTAAACTCTAAATATACCAGCGGTACATTGTATAGCCATAACTCAGGAAATCTAGAATCAGCATACGCGACAGCCTGCACCATTTTTCACGACAACGTGAGAGGAACTTGAGACACAGTTCAGACCTCTAAACCAACGTCAACATCATTCAAACCAGAATCAACCACCACATAGAGAAGAGAGGGAGTATAAACCAAACCTAAGGATACAGAGGAATAATTACCAACCAACTTCATCGAGATCCAACAACAACCATCAGGGATACAATGCACGATATAGCCAAAATAATCACCCACATCGAGAAGAGAGGTACCAAAATCAGTATAGACCGAACTTCAGCATGCAGAGAAATCAACATCACCAAGTAAAACAGCTACAACCACAACCTGCACCAATACCCATGGACGTGAACGACTCCAGGCAATACATACAGACAACCAGGAATAATAATGCTGTAAATGCCAATTATAATAATAATTATAGTAATACATATAAGATAGGACACCTAACTACACTAAAACG
Organism: Bactrocera oleae; assembly: GCF_042242935.1. Lineage (NCBI taxonomy): Eukaryota > Metazoa > Arthropoda > Insecta > Diptera > Tephritidae > Bactrocera > Bactrocera oleae. Next base: position 44,698,189 of record NC_091537.1, read on the forward strand.
ACTTCTCCGCAAGATAGGAAATTCCAAAGGATAAATAAATTAAACAGAGAAGATCTAGAATCAGTAGTTGTATCAAATTACGAAGAACAATATGAAACAGGCAGTACTTTTTTAGGCGAGTAAACGGGTTGCCCTGCTTACAAACAAAATGCGACCTAACTGGCACACCCGTTACCTTATTAATCGACACTAACAATTACATAAATATAAATTGTAATATAGGAATATCTATTAAATTGAAACCATTTAAAACCAAAACCTTACATGGTAACTCAATCATAAACTCTAAAAAAATAATAACAATGTACGGACATCATTTAACATTTTACGAAATTAGGGAATTAAACGACTTTGAATTATACTCGGAGAACAGGAATTACGCCAAATGAAGGCAGAAATTAATTTATTTGACTATAGGTTGAAGTATAAAAAAAAGAAGACTTTAGAAGTAGAACCAAAAATTAATTACACAATAAATAATGAAAAACTTAAAGATCAAGTATAAGAACTAATGAAAAGAAATAATAATACTAATGGAAAGTTGCCCTTTACAACCACAATACAAGCAACTATCAAGATTGAATCAGAAGACCCCATATGGACAAAACAATATCCATATCCCATGTCCGATCACGACTTTGAGAAACTTTTAAATGACGGTATAATACAACCAAGCAAAAGCCCATATGATTCACCTATATGGACTGTTCCAAAAAAGGGTACCGATGACCAAGGGAAACCCAAGCGAAGAATTGTTGTGGATTTCCAAAAAATAAATTCCCATACGATTACTGACAGATATCCAATTCCAGATATTAATATGACAATACAAAACCTTGGAAAAGCAAAGATTTTTTCCACAATAGACTTAGAATCAGGCTTTCATCAAATATTAATTAAAGAATCTGATCGAGAAAAAACAGCATTCTCTGTCAACGGCGCGAAGTATGAATTTATAAGAATGCCATTCGGATTAAAAAATGCATCCTCAATCTTTCAACGATGCATTGACGACATACTAAGAGAATACATTGGAAAGTTCGCATATGTTTATATTGATGATGTGTTAATTTATTCATCTACTGCAGAAGAACATATGGAACACCTTCGGATTATAATCAACGCTTTACATAATGCAAATATGGAAATTTCTGACGAAAGTCACATTTTTTCCAAGATTCAGTCGAATACCTTGGACATATTATAAAACATAATAGGATAACAGCCCGTAATTCGTTTTACGGCAGCAATATGGCTAACCGCACCGCCCCCGACAACAACACCCCCCTTAGGAGGGGCTTTTCGGTTGCTCGCACCACCCTTGCCCGAACGCGCCTTGCTAGCGTCTGCTTTCTTCTCACCCACATCCACGCTCGCAACACCCTTCTCACCCTCGCCCGACTTTGCGGGGTGAACAGCCGCTTTTCTAGCGGTGTCACCCTTACCGCAACCGCTACAACTACCACTCCCGCCCTCTTCATCTCCCGTTTCTCCCGGCGACCCCAAATGCGCCTTCCGCAGTGGCGGAGAACTAACTGGTGGTCCTGCAGCTTCATCGCCCGACGTGGTGTCCATCGTAATGGTTGATGGCCCGGATTCGTCACTCCCAGCGAGGGATTTAACCCTCCTTATCCTTGGTGGAGGCATTCTTGCCTTCGAACGGCCTTTGATTGGCTGATCCGCCGAACTTTCCACTGACGCAGATAACACTAATTCAACAAATGCCGAAAACAGCAGCTCGCCAGGTACGTGCAACTGAACGCGCTGGAGAAGGTGTCTCTAGCGTAGACGCGCTCTATAGCAGCGACGACCCAAGAGGACGATTAATGGGTTCTCACTAGGGTACAGCCCACAACCCTAACCAAAAGGCCTGGACAGAGGTCACTAAAATTGACCGCCGAACGGATCAATGTCCCCGTAACGGCCGCGAGTCGACCGATGTGTGGATACACTCCTTCAGCACTGGACAGTCGCCGGTACTTTTTGAGCAATCCTGCTCAGCACCTACAGAAACCGGCCAACTGAACGCCAGATGCCCAACACAACACTCCAAATGGACAGTCCAGCCAGCAAAAAATGCCAACAACACGGTATAATACTGGGACCATGTGAAGAGTCCACCAACAACCACGTTGCGTAAGTACCTAAAGGTACAGTACACTACAAATACACTATGTGTACTTACCGTCCAAAAATATGCACAAGAATGTACAAATGCGCAAAAATGTGCACCTCGAAAATAACTCGGTTAGTGAGCAACAACAGTACTCAACGCCGATCGTACCAACAAATCGCACTACCACTATAAGCACGCGCCAGGCAATAATAGTGCCAACTCACGCGCGTAAACAAATACCGCACAAAAGAGAATCGAAAAAATCACTAATAAATCGTGCACGCACGTCTATTCGCGTCGGAATCCAAACAACGAATGGTGTCAGTGATACAGTCAAATCCATGCCCAGTCCGAAAAGACATGATGACTGGGTGGAAAATCGGAAGAGTAGATCCATCTCGAAACCGGTCAACTAAGGGGGGGTATTGTCGTCCGACAACTCTACCTTACTCAGTTGTATAGCCACTTGAGTTCTTGTTACAACCGACTTTCACACTCCATCTAATCATAGCAGAATATTAACATGACTTCCGTAAAGTGCGTAGTACCATTATAGCACTTAGCATCATAAACGCCTTGATAATTCGTGACATAAATCAAAAACTACTCTAAGGAGAATATCCTATTTGCCGTTGATGTCTCCCATCGGCCAGATGTTTTGCTGGGATGTTTCACAGAAACCATCCTTCCTTGGAGTGAAGCCGCCTACACCGAGAATATTCCTACACTTTGTCGACAAACACCTTCCCGACCAGACTACCGACGCAACTAACTTCAGACAATTCTTGAATGCTATTCGCAGTGGAGCTATTAACATTTTCACTTACTGCATGCCAGTGAATGGGGTCCTTGAAGTTCAACCACAATCCATTGCAGAAAAAAAGAGTTGCCTCGCGAATCTAGAGTGACCCACGCGTATTGTCGTTCTGGTTACTGAAGCAAGTGAAAATCCTACTTATATAGAATCAACCCTGCCATAAGAACCGTTAGACTACTTCGATGGAAATCAATTTCCGGAATCGAACTATTTACATATCAACACAAACATGCATATATGACAGTAGACTACGTGCGACTTAATGTAAATGTCAACATCGGATCATAGTTTTTTCTACAGCTTTAGCTCTTGCGTCGTTTCGGGTAATTTTATCATTATTACGAGGTTGAAGGTCTGTAATTTTTGATTTGGGGTTGCCGTTGAACTTACAACCGTATATAATACGTAATATTTCAAAAGCATCTGGAATGCCAAAAGTATTACAATACTATTAAAAACTAAGCAAACACTATTTTTGGTAAATTCATAGTTTAAGTCCCCCAACTAAGGAGGCCTCAAAAATTCTTTTTTTTTTTTAACCGTCTTATTTTGACGCGAATATTACAAATCCGTGAGCGGAAAGTGGATTTTTTCAATAATTTAATTTACAAATATGTATAACGCACTTATATACTTTTTAAGTTACTTAGTTGTTGTTCTTGTTGTAGCGGCAAAATTCTTCAGAATTCAGATTACTTAGCCGTCATTACCAGTTCAGCGAGTTAAACATTTTCAACAAAAAAATACTGATGAAATGTAACAGTCACAATTTCCTTTGCGCCGCACTGGCGGCCTGGTCGGTTCAACACCGGGGGGTTCATAATTCAATCGCGTCAAACCCCTTTATGTACTGGAGGCCTTCGGCCGCGCTTCAAAAAATTAACCCTAGTCGGTCCAACACTGGGGTGTTCATAGTTCAATCACGTCAAACTCCTTTCCGCACTGGCGGCCTTCGGCCGCGCATCAAAAAAATAAACTTAGTCGGTCCAACACCGGGGTGTTCATAATTCAATCGCGTCAAACTCCTTTCTGTACTGGCGGCCTTCGGCTGAGCTTCAAAACAATTATCGTGGTCGGTCCAACAGTGGGCTGTTCATAGTTCTTTTGCACCAAACTCCTTTCAGCAACGGAAATAATTAATTTTAATATATCATCTTTTTTATTTTTAATGCATATGTATTAAAAAAACGTTTTTTTTTTTGTGAAAAAAATAATATAATTAATAAACAATTCACTTTCCGCTCACGGATTTGTAATATTCGCGTCAAAATACGATTTAAAAAAACATTTATTTTTAAGCCTCCTTAATTGGGGGACCTAAACTATACATTTACCATACTTTTCATAAAAGCGTTGAATTTAATAAATTTATTGAGTATATTGTGTATTTATTTTGAAAGGATATGGTATTTTCATATTTTTCTTTTGGGAACATGATTTTCATTTTATACTTTATACATATTTTAATTGATTCATTATTATTTATTAAATGATATTTCTTTCAAGAGCGTTCAAATTCTTTAAGCAAGATTATATATATATTATATTTAAAATATTTGTTATAGTAAGAAACAGCAATTTTGGCACTAAATGTGACTATATTATACAAAGAACTTTCTAGGATTAGAATTCAACATTTTTTCACAAAGGCAACACCATTCAACCCCATAAAAGTTTGACATATTGCTAACATTACGTTCATAGTGAGAAGTCAGAATTAAAAATTTTAAATCATCTAAGTTCTTAGCTTGTTGAAATGGACTAAGCCCATAGCACATTTCATACAGTATGCATCCAAGAGACCAAACATCCGATTTAAATTCATATGGTTCCCCTTTCATAATTTCTGGTGCCATATAAAGGAATGTGCCTATGAGACTTTTAGTTGATTTATTACTAGAATGTATGGTTGATATACCAAAATCAGCGATCTTAAAATTATTATCTCTGTCTACTAGAATATTTTCAGGCTTAAGATCTCTGTGAATTATATGACGAATATGTAAATATTCAAGTCCCAATAAGATATCATATATACACGAATTAAATATCTGTTTTGAAACAGCTGGGCGACGGTTACTATTCGCATTAATTATATCGCGTAAGGTTCCTTTTGAAGCAAATTCCATTACAATATTTACAGTTCCATCGAATACAAATGAGCGGACAAATCTAATAATGCTTGGATGCTTAAGTTGGGAAATTATATAAATCTGTGAAATCAAATCATTCAATAATTAGAAAAGCATTTCATATTGCTCACATATTCAATGCCTATACCTCATCCATCAACATTTTAATTTCTGATTTTGGTTTCCGAATCACAATCCGCTTTACACAAACATTCTTGTGGTCATTTGAATTAGACCTACAAAGAAACACCTGCCCAAAAGATCCTTCACCTAAAACTTTAATAGGACATAAGCTTAAATCTCCAATATCCATCGTTATTTACTTTGGAATTATAGTACAGAGTGTAATGAAGTTACACTACCTTTGCAGTATTTGTTACAAAATGATTTAACATATAAGGTTGTCGTGCCTTTGATAACTAAAAAAAACCAAAGTATCGTTTAAAATGGGTACTGGTTATCAAATCGGCGTATTGCTGTTAATTACGTTGACGTTGACGTAAAGAAAAACCATCATGCACACGCCAAGGAAATCGATGTGTAAAAATACCCAATAACATAATACGTATATGGCTATTTTCAGTGGCATGTCGCAAATCAGCTATTAATTCAAAGCTCGCGTTAATATCGCGATAAAATCTAATTTAAAGGAATATTGCGAAAGAATTCAATATTCATTATTCGCGAAAATATTGAAAAGATTAGAATTATGTTTGGTATCTTAATCAATTATATTATCGGTCGTACTCATCTTACTTAGCCGCATTACTATATTTGGCTTCATAACAGAGATATTGGTACTAAAATCAACATAGTTAACTCTCATGAGATATGTACATAAGTATATGTGATATAAACTCAACCAAAATGGCTAAGATAATAAGATTGGGTGTATGAGGAACAAATCGCCCAGTAGAACGGAAATCATTTCACCGAACCACAGCATTTTTCCGCACGGGTTATGCATACAATATTTTTTTTCGAATTAAGAATATGAATAAAATAAAGCTCTGCATTTGCTTTTACGTATGAAAAATAGAAAAATTCAACTCAATTAAAACACAAAAAGAGTTTATGTATAAATAATTTATTACATCATATCGATCGTCCATTTATAATTCATTCTTACAATAGACATTTTATATTAGACTCCAAATGTTTAAAAATTATTAGTTTTACTTTACCTGTCATGTATCCGCAGATGTTTCTCTTGTATTGTTTTCAATACGGTATAATGGCCTTGGTAACGTCTCTCATATTCCATTATATATTGATTAAATCGTTCTCCTTATCCTTCAGAATAAGCCCCCAAATTATCTTTATCTAAATCCATATCCCATCATAGAGAAATTTGTGATCAGCTCGTCATAATTGTCAGCCTTATGATGTCCAAAGAAATCATGCACTACTGGGAGTACATCTGCAAGAGTTACATGACACATGTCCACGCCCATTATTTTTTTTTGATTTTTAACAGGTAGATTGAAGTAAGATTGGTATGCTTCGTCAATCTTTAAGTTTTTATTTAAATTCTACCTTTTCTCTCTCATTTTTTAAATTCGCCGCAAATATCAGCATTTCAAATTTATCAAACGTTTCCAAATTTATTCATTTGCAAGTTTTGTCACAATAGTAAACAGCTGATTCGAATACTGGTTTTGCATATTTTCGAAAAGACGAAAATCCAATCAGATTCTGTGACACCATTATAATCAGAATTGGTTTTCAATTCTGACAACTACGCAAATCTGTCTTGGATTCCACAACACCCCTGATTATTCCTCTGCAATTTGCAAACTCATACCAGAGATAAAGAGATGCCCAACTCTGCTGTAATTGGAAATGAGAGAGCAACTCACCTACCCGACTTTGACAGTTGATTGAATCGAGGAGGTTGTTTCGTAATTAGAACTACTGGAATGGCCAGATTAAAATTCTACAAAAAATATATGTGAACGGAGAGAGTTGTTGCCGCCGTTCAAGATCACAAATAAAAAATGTAAAATAATTAAAATTAAAGAAAGTGGGAAATGTATATATATTTGATGAAATGTTTTGTTATATGATGCATAATAGTCTCAATTTTCAATTGTAAATGATTAAAAACATTTTAAAATTGAGAGCTAACAAGCTTGTATCACTTTATGAAGTATTGCAAATCCAAAAGTCAGTTGTTTAATATAGCATAAAATCATAAAATAAAGGTTAAATAGTTTTTTCACATATGAAACGTCCAACATATACTAATCTTAATCGCAATAAATGTTGGATGTTTTAATTTAAAAGCCTAAAACCTATAATTTTGTACGATCTGGCTACAATGGAAAATGTTATAAAAAACGCTAATTTTGAGGCGTTGGAATAAGTTGGGCATCCCTTTATCCCTGCACATACTTTTTTACACAATGAGCATTGTATAAGCCTACAGGTAACCAAAGAATCAGCTGTTTTCCTATGTGTGTGACACAGCTGGGATCACCTGATCGAATCTGCCTTTTTTAGACACAGAGGTGTAAATAAAAGGAATGTAGTTAAAAAGCATATGTAAACATATCTATCAGCTAACATCTTGATATGTACAACACACATTGTAAAATATTAATATCAGAGATAAGAACATCGTTTCGGGTAATTTTATCATAATTACGAGGTTGAAGGTCTGTAATTTTTGATTTGGGGTTGCCGTTGAACTTACAACCGTATATAATACGTAATATTTCAAAAGCATCTGGAATGCCAAAAGTATTACAATACTATTAAAAACTAAGCAAACACTATTTTTGGTAAATTCATAGTTTAAGTCCCCCAACTAAGGAGGCCTCAAAAATTCTTTTTTTGTTTTAAACCGTCTTATTTTGACGCGAATATTACAAATCCGTGAGCGGAAAGTGGATTTTTTCAATAATTTAATTTACAAATATGTATAACGCACTTATATATTTTTTAAGTTACTTAGTTGTTGTTCTTGTTGTAGCGGCAAAATTCTTCAGAATTCAGATCACTTAGCCGTCATTACCAGTTCAGCGAGTTAAACATTTTCAAACAAAAAAATACTGATGAAATGTAACAGTCACAATTTCGGCTTCGGCCGCGCTTCAAAAAAATAAACTTAGTCGGTCCAACACCGGGGTGTTCATAATTCAATCGCGTCAAACTCCTTTCTGTACTGGCGGCCTTCGGCTGAGCTTCAAAACAATTATCGTGGTCGGTCCAACAGTGGGCTGTTCATAGTTCTTTTGCACCAAACTCCTTTCAGCAGCGGAAATAATTAATTTTAATATATCATCTTTTTTTATTTTTAATGCATATGTATTAAAAAAACGTTTTTTTTTTTGAAAAAAATAATATAATTAATAAACAATTCACTTTCCGCTCACGGATTTGTAATATTCGCGTCAAAATACGATTTAAAAAAACATTTATTTTTAAGCCTCCTTAGTTGGGGGACCTAAACTATACATTTACCATACTTTTCATAAAAGCGTTGAATTTAATAAATTTATTGAGTATATTGTGTATTTATTTTGAAAGGATATGGTATTTTCATATTTTTCTTTTGGGAACATGATTTTCATTTTATACTTTATACATATTTTAATTGATTCATTATTATTTATTAAATGATATTTCTTTCAAGAGCGTTCAAATTCTTTAAGCAAGATTATATATATATTATATTTAAAATATTTGTTATAGTAAGAAACAGCAATTTTGGCACTAAATGTGACTATATTATACAAAGAAACCCGCTTTCTAGGATTAGAATTCAACATTTTTTCACAAAGGCAACACCATTCAACCCCATAAAAGTTTGACATATTGCTAACATTACGTTCATAGTGAGAAGTCAGAATTAAAAATTTTAAATCATCTAAGTTCTTAGCTTGTTGAAATGGACTAAGCCCATAGCACATTTCATACAGTATGCATCCAAGAGACCAAACATCCGATTTAAATTCATATGGTTCCCCTTTCATAATTTCTGGTGCCATATAAAGGAATGTGCCTATGAGACTTTTAGTTGATTTATTACTAGAATGTATGGTTGATATACCAAAATCAGCGATCTTAAAATTATTATCTCTGTCTACTAGAATATTTTCAGGCTTAAGATCTCTGTGAATTATATGACGAATATGTAAATATTCAAGTCCCAATAAGATATCATATATACACGAATTAAATATCTGTTTTGAAACAGCTGGGCGACGGTTACTATTCGCATTTATTATATCGCGTAAGGTTCCTTTTGAGGCAAATTCCATTACAATATTTACAGTTCCATCGAATACAAATGAGCGGACAAATCTAATAATGCTTGGATGCTTAAGTTGGGAAATTATATAAATCTGTGAAATAAAATCATTCAATAATTAGAAAAGCATTTCATATTGCTCACATATTCAATGCCTATACCTCATCCATCAACATTTTAATTTCTGATTTTGGTTTCCGAATCACAATCCGCTTTACACAAACATTCTTGTGGTCATTTGAATTAGACCTACAAAGAAACACCTGCCCAAAAGATCCTTCACCTAAAACTTTAATAGGACATAAGCTTAAATCTCCAATATCCATCGTTATTTACTTTGGAATTATAGTACAGAGTGTAATGAAGTTACACTACCTTTGCAGTATTTGTTACAAAATGATTTAACATATAAGGTTGTCGTGCCTTTGATAACTAAAAAAAACCAAAGTATCGTTTAAAATGGGTACTGATTATCAAATCGGCGTATTGCTGTTAATTACGTTTACGTTGACGTAAAGAAAAACCATCATGCACACGCCAAGGAAATCGATGTGTAAAAATACCCAATAACATAATACGTATATGGCTATTTTCAGTGGCATGTCGCAAATCAGCTATTAATTCAAAGCTCGCGTTAATATCTTCAGGTGTTGATAAAATCTAATTTAAAGGAATATTGCGAAAGAATTCAATATTCATTATTCGCGAAAATATTGAAAAGATTAGAATTATGTTTGGTATCTTAATCAATTATATTATCGGTCGTACTCATCTTACTTAGCCGCATTACTATATTTGGCTTCATATCAGAGATATTGGTACTAAAATCAACCTAGTTAACTCTCATGAGATATGTACATAAGTATAACTCAACCAAAATGGCTAAGATAATAATATTGGGTATATGAGGAACAAATCGCCCAGTAGAACGGAAATCATTTCACCGAACCACAGCATTTTTCCGCACGGGTTATGCATACAATATTTTTTTTCGAATTAAGAATATGAATAAAATAAAGCTCTGCATTTGCTTTTATGTAAGAAAAATGGAAAAATTCAACTCAATTAAAACACAAAAAGAGTTTATGTATAAATAATTTATTATATCATATCGATCGTCCATTTATAATTCTTTCTTACAATAGACATTTTATATTAGACTCCAAATGTTTAAAAATTATTAGTTTTACTTACCTGTCATGTATCCGCAGATGTTTCTCTTGTATTGTTTTCAATACGGTATAATGGCCTTGGTAACGTCTCTCATATTCCATTATATATTGATTCAATCGTTCTCCTTATCCTTCAGAATAAGCCCCCAAATTATCTTTATCTAAATCCATATCCCATCATAGAGAAATTTGTGATCAGCTCGTCATAATTGTCAGCCTTATGATGTCCAAATAAATCATGCACTACTGGGAGTACATCTGCAAGAGTTACATGACACATGTGGAGCCCATTATTTTTTTTTGATTTTTAACAGGTAGATTGAAGTAAGATTGGTATGCTTCGCCAATCTTTAAGTTTTTATTTAAATTCTACCTTTTCTCTCTCATTTTTTAAATTCGCCGCAAATATCAGCATTTCAAATTTATCAAACGTTTCCAAATTTATTCATTTGCAAGTTTTGTCACAATAGTAAACAGCTGATTCGAATATTGGTTTTGCATATTTTCGAAAAGACGAAAATCCAATCAGATTCTGTGACACCATTATAATCAGAATTGGTTTTCAATTCTGACAACTACGCAAATCTGTCTTGAATTCCACAACACCCCTGATTATTCCTCTGCTATTTGCAAACTCATACCAGAGATAAAGAGATGCCCAACTCTGCTGTAATTGGAAATGAGAGAGCAACTCACCTACCCGACTTTGACAGTTGATTGAATCGAGGAGGTTGTTTCGTAATTAGAACTACTGGAATGGCCAGATTAAAATTCTACAAAAAATATATGTGAACGGAGAGAGTTGTTGCCGCCGTTCAAGATCACTAATAAAAAATGTAAAATAATTAAAATTAAAGAAAGTGCGAAATGTATATATATTTGATGAAATGTTTTGTTATATGATGCATAATAGTCTCAATTTTCAATTGTAAATGATTAAAAACATTTTAAAATTGAGAGCTAACAAGCTTGTATCACTTTATGAAGTATTGCAAATCCAAAAGTCAGTTGTTTAATATAGCATAAAATCATAAAATAAAGGTTAAATAGTTTTTTCACATATGAAACGTCCAACATATACTAATCTTAATCGCAATAAATGTTGGATGTTTTAATTTAAAAGCCTAAAACCTATAATTTTGTACGATCTGGCTACAATGGAAAATGTTATAAAAAACGCTAATTTTGAGGCGTTGGAATAAGTTGGGCATCCCTTTATCCCTGCACATACTTTTTTACACAATGAGCATTGTATAAGCCTACAGGTAACCAAAGAATCAGCTGTTTTCCTATGTGTGTGACACAGCTGGGATCACCTGATCGAATCTGCCTTTTTTAGACACAGAGGTGTAAATAAAAGGAATGTAGTTAAAAAGCATATGTAAACATATCTATCAGCTAACATCTTGATATGTACAACACACATTGTAAAATATTAATATCAGAGATAAGAACATCGTTTCGGGTAATTTTATCATAATTACGAGGTTGAAGGTCTGTAATTTTTGATTTGGGGTTGCCGTTGAACTTACAACCGTATATAATACGTAATATTTCAAAAGCATCTGGAATGCCAAAAGTATTACAATACTATTAAAAACTAAGCAAACACTATTTTTGGTAAATTCATAGTTTAAGTCCCCCAACTAAGGAGGCCTCAAAAATTCTTTTTTTGTTTTAAACCGTCTTATTTTGACGCGAATATTACAAATCCGTGAGCGGAAAGTGGATTTTTTCAATAATTTAATTTACAAATATGTATAACGCACTTATATATTTTTTAAGTTACTTAGTTGTTGTTCTTGTTGTAGCGGCAAAATTCTTCAGAATTCAGATCACTTAGCCGTCATTACCAGTTCAGCGAGTTAAACATTTTCAAACAAAAAAATACTGATGAAATGTAACAGTCACAATTTCGGCTTCGGCCGCGCTTCAAAAAAATAAACTTAGTCGGTCCAACACCGGGGTGTTCATAATTCAATCGCGTCAAACTCCTTTCTGTACTGGCGGCCTTCGGCTGAGCTTCAAAACAATTATCGTGGTCGGTCCAACAGTGGGCTGTTCATAGTTCTTTTGCACCAAACTCCTTTCAGCAGCGGAAATAATTAATTTTAATATATCATCTTTTTTTATTTTTAATGCATATGTATTAAAAAAACGTTTTTTTTTTTGAAAAAAATAATATAATTAATAAACAATTCACTTTCCGCTCACGGATTTGTAATATTCGCGTCAAAATACGATTTAAAAAAACATTTATTTTTAAGCCTCCTTAGTTGGGGGACCTAAACTATACATTTACCATACTTTTCATAAAAGCGTTGAATTTAATAAATTTATTGAGTATATTGTGTATTTATTTTGAAAGGATATGGTATTTTCATATTTTTCTTTTGGGAACATGATTTTCATTTTATACTTTATACATATTTTAATTGATTCATTATTATTTATTAAATGATATTTCTTTCAAGAGCGTTCAAATTCTTTAAGCAAGATTATATATATATTATATTTAAAATATTTGTTATAGTAAGAAACAGCAATTTTGGCACTAAATGTGACTATATTATACAAAGAAACCCGCTTTCTAGGATTAGAATTCAACATTTTTTCACAAAGGCAACACCATTCAACCCCATAAAAGTTTGACATATTGCTAACATTACGTTCATAGTGAGAAGTCAGAATTAAAAATTTTAAATCATCTAAGTTCTTAGCTTGTTGAAATGGACTAAGCCCATAGCACATTTCATACAGTATGCATCCAAGAGACCAAACATCCGATTTAAATTCATATGGTTCCCCTTTCATAATTTCTGGTGCCATATAAAGGAATGTGCCTATGAGACTTTTAGTTGATTTATTACTAGAATGTATGGTTGATATACCAAAATCAGCGATCTTAAAATTATTATCTCTGTCTACTAGAATATTTTCAGGCTTAAGATCTCTGTGAATTATATGACGAATATGTAAATATTCAAGTCCCAATAAGATATCATATATACACGAATTAAATATCTGTTTTGAAACAGCTGGGCGACGGTTACTATTCGCATTTATTATATCGCGTAAGGTTCCTTTTGAGGCAAATTCCATTACAATATTTACAGTTCCATCGAATACAAATGAGCGGACAAATCTAATAATGCTTGGATGCTTAAGTTGGGAAATTATATAAATCTGTGAAATAAAATCATTCAATAATTAGAAAAGCATTTCATATTGCTCACATATTCAATGCCTATACCTCATCCATCAACATTTTAATTTCTGATTTTGGTTTCCGAATCACAATCCGCTTTACACAAACATTCTTGTGGTCATTTGAATTAGACCTACAAAGAAACACCTGCCCAAAAGATCCTTCACCTAAAACTTTAATAGGACATAAGCTTAAATCTCCAATATCCATCGTTATTTACTTTGGAATTATAGTACAGAGTGTAATGAAGTTACACTACCTTTGCAGTATTTGTTACAAAATGATTTAACATATAAGGTTGTCGTGCCTTTGATAACTAAAAAAAACCAAAGTATCGTTTAAAATGGGTACTGATTATCAAATCGGCGTATTGCTGTTAATTACGTTTACGTTGACGTAAAGAAAAACCATCATGCACACGCCAAGGAAATCGATGTGTAAAAATACCCAATAACATAATACGTATATGGCTATTTTCAGTGGCATGTCGCAAATCAGCTATTAATTCAAAGCTCGCGTTAATATCTTCAGGTGTTGATAAAATCTAATTTAAAGGAATATTGCGAAAGAATTCAATATTCATTATTCGCGAAAATATTGAAAAGATTAGAATTATGTTTGGTATCTTAATCAATTATATTATCGGTCGTACTCATCTTACTTAGCCGCATTACTATATTTGGCTTCATATCAGAGATATTGGTACTAAAATCAACCTAGTTAACTCTCATGAGATATGTACATAAGTATAACTCAACCAAAATGGCTAAGATAATAATATTGGGTATATGAGGAACAAATCGCCCAGTAGAACGGAAATCATTTCACCGAACCACAGCATTTTTCCGCACGGGTTATGCATACAATATTTTTTTTCGAATTAAGAATATGAATAAAATAAAGCTCTGCATTTGCTTTTATGTAAGAAAAATGGAAAAATTCAACTCAATTAAAACACAAAAAGAGTTTATGTATAAATAATTTATTATATCATATCGATCGTCCATTTATAATTCTTTCTTACAATAGACATTTTATATTAGACTCCAAATGTTTAAAAATTATTAGTTTTACTTACCTGTCATGTATCCGCAGATGTTTCTCTTGTATTGTTTTCAATACGGTATAATGGCCTTGGTAACGTCTCTCATATTCCATTATATATTGATTCAATCGTTCTCCTTATCCTTCAGAATAAGCCCCCAAATTATCTTTATCTAAATCCATATCCCATCATAGAGAAATTTGTGATCAGCTCGTCATAATTGTCAGCCTTATGATGTCCAAATAAATCATGCACTACTGGGAGTACATCTGCAAGAGTTACATGACACATGTGGAGCCCATTATTTTTTTTTGATTTTTAACAGGTAGATTGAAGTAAGATTGGTATGCTTCGCCAATCTTTAAGTTTTTATTTAAATTCTACCTTTTCTCTCTCATTTTTTAAATTCGCCGCAAATATCAGCATTTCAAATTTATCAAACGTTTCCAAATTTATTCATTTGCAAGTTTTGTCACAATAGTAAACAGCTGATTCGAATATTGGTTTTGCATATTTTCGAAAAGACGAAAATCCAATCAGATTCTGTGACACCATTATAATCAGAATTGGTTTTCAATTCTGACAACTACGCAAATCTGTCTTGAATTCCACAACACCCCTGATTATTCCTCTGCTATTTGCAAACTCATACCAGAGATAAAGAGATGCCCAACTCTGCTGTAATTGGAAATGAGAGAGCAACTCACCTACCCGACTTTGACAGTTGATTGAATCGAGGAGGTTGTTTCGTAATTAGAACTACTGGAATGGCCAGATTAAAATTCTACAAAAAATATATGTGAACGGAGAGAGTTGTTGCCGCCGTTCAAGATCACTAATAAAAAATGTAAAATAATTAAAATTAAAGAAAGTGCGAAATGTATATATATTTGATGAAATGTTTTGTTATATGATGCATAATAGTCTCAATTTTCAATTGTAAATGATTAAAAACATTTTAAAATTGAGAGCTAACAAGCTTGTATCACTTTATGAAGTATTGCAAATCCAAAAGTCAGTTGTTTAATATAGCATAAAATCATAAAATAAAGGTTAAATAGTTTTTTCACATATTAAACGTCCAACATATACTAATCTTAATCGCAATAAATGTTGGATGTTTTAATTTAAAAGCCTAAAACCTATAATTTTGTACGATCTGGCTACAATGGAAAATGTTATAAAAAACGCTAATTTTGAGGCGTTGGAATAAGTTGGGCATCCCTTTATCCCTGCACATACTTTTTTACACAATGAGCATTGTATAAGCCTACAGGTAACCAAAGAATCAGCTGTTTTCCTATGTGTGTGACACAGCTGGGATCACCTGATCGAATTTGCCTTTTTTAGACACAGAGGTGTAAATAAAAGGAATGTAGTTAAAAAGCATATGTAAACATATCTATCAGCTAACATCTTGAAATGTACAACACACATTGTAAAATATAAATATCAGAGATAAGAACATCGTTTCGGGTAATTTTATCATTATTACGAGGTTGAAGGTCTGTAATTTTTGATTTGGGGTTGCCGTTGAACTTACAACCGTATACAATACGTAATATTTCAAAAGCATCTGGAATGCCAAAAGTATTACAATACTATTAAAAACTAAGCAAACACTATTTTTGGTAAATTCATAGTTTAAGTCCCCCAACTAAGGAGGCCTCAAAAATTCTTTTTTTGTTTTAAACCGTCTTATTTTGACGCGAATATTACAAATCCGTGAGCGGAAAGTGGATTTTTTCAATAATTTAATTTACAAATATGTATAACGCACTTATATATTTTTTAAGTTACTTAGTTGTTGTTCTTGTTGTAGCGGCAAAATTCTTCAGAATTCAGATCACTTAGCCGTCATTACCAGTTCAGCGAGTTAAACATTTTCAAACAAAAAATACTGATGAAATGTAACAGTCACAATTTCGGCTTCGGCCGCGCTTCAAAAAATTAACCCTAGTCGGTCCAACACTGGGGTGTTCATAGTTCAATCACGTCAAACTCCTTTCCGCACTAGCGGCCTTCGGCCGCGCATCAAAAAAATAAACTTAGTCGGTCCAACACCGGGGTGTTCATAATTCAATCGCGTCAAACTCCTTTCTGTACTGGCGGCCTTCGGCTGAGCTTCAAAACAATTATCGTGGTCGGTCCAACAGTGGGCTGTTCATAGTTCTTTTGCACCAAACTCCTTTCAGCAGCGGAAATAATTAATTTTAATATATCATCTTTTTTTATTTTTAATGCATATGTATTAAAAAAACGTTTTTTTTTTGAAAAAAATAATATAATTAATAAACAATTCACTTTCCGCTCACGGATTTGTAATATTCGCGTCAAAATACGATTTAAAAAAACATTTATTTTTAAGCCTCCTTAGTTGGGGGACCTAAACTATACATTTACCATACTTTTCATAAAAGCGTTGAATTTAATAAATTTATTGAGTATATTGTGTATTTATTTTGAAAGGATATGGTATTTTCATATTTTTCTTTTGGGAACATGATTTTCATTTTATACTTTATACATATTTTAATTGATTCATTATTATTTATTAAATGATATTTCTTTCAAGAGCGTTCAAATTCTTTAAGCAAGATTATATATATATTATATTTAAAATATTTGTTATAGTAAGAAACAGCAATTTTGGCACTAAATGTGACTATATTATACAAAGAAACCCGCTTTCTAGGATTAGAATTCAACATTTTTTCACAAAGGCAACACCATTCAACCCCATAAAAGTTTGACATATTGCTAACATTACGTTCATAGTGAGAAGTCAGAATTAAAATAGCTTGTTGAAATGGACTAAGCCCATAGCACATTTCATACAGTATGCATCCAAGAGACCAAACATCCGATTTAAATTCATATGGTTCCCCTTTCATAATTTCTGGTGCCATATAAAGGAATGTGCCTATGAGACTTTTAGTTGATTTATTACTAGAATGTATGGTTGATATACCAAAATCAGCGATCTTAAAATTATTATCTCTGTCTACTAGAATATTTTCAGGCTTAAGATCTCTGTGAATTATATGACGAATATGTAAATATTCAAGTCCCAATAAGATATCATATATACACGAATTAAATATCTGTTTTGAAACAGCTGGGCGACGGTTACTATTCGCATTAATTATATCGCGTAAGGTTCCTTTTGAAGCAAATTCCATTACAATATTTACAGTTCCATCGAATACAAATGAGCGGACAAATCTAATAATGCTTGGATGCTTAAGTTGGGAAATTATATAAATCTGTGAAATCAAATCATTCAATAATTAGAAAAGCATTTCATATTGCTCACATATTCAATGCCTATACCTCATCCATCAACATTTTAATTTCTGATTTTGGTTTCCGAATCACAATCCGCTTTACACAAACATTCTTGTGGTCATTTGAATTAGACCTACAAAGAAACACCTGCCCAAAAGATCCTTCACCTAAAACTTTAATAGGACATAAGCTTAAATCTCCAATATCCATCGTTATTTACTTTGGAATTATAGTACAGAGTGTAATGAAGTTACACTACCTTTGCAGTATTTGTTACAAAATGATTTAACATATAAGGTTGTCGTGCCTTTGATAACTAAAAAAAACCAAAGTATCGTTTAAAATGGGTACTGGTTATCAAATCGGCGTATTGCTGTTAATTACGTTGACGTTGACGTAAAGAAAAACCATCATGCACACGCCAAGGAAATCGATGTGTAAAAATACCCAATAACATAATACGTATATGGCTATTTTCAGTGGCATGTCGCAAATCAGCTATTAATTCAAAGCTCGCGTTAATATCGCGATAAAATCTAATTTAAAGGAATATTGCGAAAGAATTCAATATTCATTATTCGCGAAAATATTGAAAAGATTAGAATTATGTTTGGTATCTTAATCAATTATATTATCGGTCGTACTCATCTTACTTAGCCGCATTACTATATTTGGCTTCATAACAGAGATATTGGTACTAAAATCAACATAGTTAACTCTCATGAGATATGTACATAAGTATATGTGATATAAACTCAACCAAAATGGCTAAGATAATAAGATTGGGTGTATGAGGAACAAATCGCCCAGTAGAACGGAAATCATTTCACCGAACCACAGCATTTTTCCGCACGGGTTATGCATACAATATTTTTTTTCGAATTAAGAATATGAATAAAATAAAGCTCTGCATTTGCTTTTACGTATGAAAAATAGAAAAATTCAACTCAATTAAAACACAAAAAGAGTTTATGTATAAATAATTTATTACATCATATCGATCGTCCATTTATAATTCATTCTTACAATAGACATTTTATATTAGACTCCAAATGTTTAAAAATTATTAGTTTTACTTTACCTGTCATGTATCCGCAGATGTTTCTCTTGTATTGTTTTCAATACGGTATAATGGCCTTGGTAACGTCTCTCATATTCCATTATATATTGATTAAATCGTTCTCCTTATCCTTCAGAATAAGCCCCCAAATTATCTTTATCTAAATCCATATCCCATCATAGAGAAATTTGTGATCAGCTCGTCATAATTGTCAGCCTTATGATGTCCAAAGAAATCATGCACTACTGGGAGTACATCTGCAAGAGTTACATGACACATGTCCACGCCCATTATTTTTTTTTGATTTTTAACAGGTAGATTGAAGTAAGATTGGTATGCTTCGTCAATCTTTAAGTTTTTATTTAAATTCTACCTTTTCTCTCTCATTTTTTAAATTCGCCGCAAATATCAGCATTTCAAATTTATCAAACGTTTCCAAATTTATTCATTTGCAAGTTTTGTCACAATAGTAAACAGCTGATTCGAATACTGGTTTTGCATATTTTCGAAAAGACGAAAATCCAATCAGATTCTGTGACACCATTATAATCAGAATTGGTTTTCAATTCTGACAACTACGCAAATCTGTCTTGGATTCCACAACACCCCTGATTATTCCTCTGCAATTTGCAAACTCATACCAGAGATAAAGAGATGCCCAACTCTGCTGTAATTGGAAATGAGAGAGCAACTCACCTACCCGACTTTGACAGTTGATTGAATCGAGGAGGTTGTTTCGTAATTAGAACTACTGGAATGGCCAGATTAAAATTCTACAAAAAATATATGTGAACGGAGAGAGTTGTTGCCGCCGT
The DNA here is from genome assembly GCF_042242935.1 of Bactrocera oleae. Lineage (NCBI taxonomy): Eukaryota > Metazoa > Arthropoda > Insecta > Diptera > Tephritidae > Bactrocera > Bactrocera oleae. The sequence goes on from NC_091537.1 coordinate 44,718,097, forward strand.
TCAAGATCACAAATAAAAAATGTAAAATAATTAAAATTAAAGAAAGTGGGAAATGTATATATATTTGATGAAATGTTTTGTTATATGATGCATAATAGTCTCAATTTTCAATTGTAAATGATTAAAAACATTTTAAAATTGAGAGCTAACAAGCTTGTATCACTTTATGAAGTATTGCAAATCCAAAAGTCAGTTGTTTAATATAGCATAAAATCATAAAATAAAGGTTAAATAGTTTTTTCACATATGAAACGTCCAACATATACTAATCTTAATCGCAATAAATGTTGGATGTTTTAATTTAAAAGCCTAAAACCTATAATTTTGTACGATCTGGCTACAATGGAAAATGTTATAAAAAACGCTAATTTTGAGGCGTTGGAATAAGTTGGGCATCCCTTTATCCCTGCACATACTTTTTTACACAATGAGCATTGTATAAGCCTACAGGTAACCAAAGAATCAGCTGTTTTCCTATGTGTGTGACACAGCTGGGATCACCTGATCGAATCTGCCTTTTTTAGACACAGAGGTGTAAATAAAAGGAATGTAGTTAAAAAGCATATGTAAACATATCTATCAGCTAACATCTTGATATGTACAACACACATTGTAAAATATTAATATCAGAGATAAGAACATCGTTTCGGGTAATTTTATCATAATTACGAGGTTGAAGGTCTGTAATTTTTGATTTGGGGTTGCCGTTGAACTTACAACCGTATATAATACGTAATATTTCAAAAGCATCTGGAATGCCAAAAGTATTACAATACTATTAAAAACTAAGCAAACACTATTTTTGGTAAATTCATAGTTTAAGTCCCCCAACTAAGGAGGCCTCAAAAATTCTTTTTTTGTTTTAAACCGTCTTATTTTGACGCGAATATTACAAATCCGTGAGCGGAAAGTGGATTTTTTCAATAATTTAATTTACAAATATGTATAACGCACTTATATATTTTTTAAGTTACTTAGTTGTTGTTCTTGTTGTAGCGGCAAAATTCTTCAGAATTCAGATCACTTAGCCGTCATTACCAGTTCAGCGAGTTAAACATTTTCAAACAAAAAAATACTGATGAAATGTAACAGTCACAATTTCGGCTTCGGCCGCGCTTCAAAAAAATAAACTTAGTCGGTCCAACACCGGGGTGTTCATAATTCAATCGCGTCAAACTCCTTTCTGTACTGGCGGCCTTCGGCTGAGCTTCAAAACAATTATCGTGGTCGGTCCAACAGTGGGCTGTTCATAGTTCTTTTGCACCAAACTCCTTTCAGCAGCGGAAATAATTAATTTTAATATATCATCTTTTTTTATTTTTAATGCATATGTATTAAAAAAACGTTTTTTTTTTTGAAAAAAATAATATAATTAATAAACAATTCACTTTCCGCTCACGGATTTGTAATATTCGCGTCAAAATACGATTTAAAAAAACATTTATTTTTAAGCCTCCTTAGTTGGGGGACCTAAACTATACATTTACCATACTTTTCATAAAAGCGTTGAATTTAATAAATTTATTGAGTATATTGTGTATTTATTTTGAAAGGATATGGTATTTTCATATTTTTCTTTTGGGAACATGATTTTCATTTTATACTTTATACATATTTTAATTGATTCATTATTATTTATTAAATGATATTTCTTTCAAGAGCGTTCAAATTCTTTAAGCAAGATTATATATATATTATATTTAAAATATTTGTTATAGTAAGAAACAGCAATTTTGGCACTAAATGTGACTATATTATACAAAGAAACCCGCTTTCTAGGATTAGAATTCAACATTTTTTCACAAAGGCAACACCATTCAACCCCATAAAAGTTTGACATATTGCTAACATTACGTTCATAGTGAGAAGTCAGAATTAAAAATTTTAAATCATCTAAGTTCTTAGCTTGTTGAAATGGACTAAGCCCATAGCACATTTCATACAGTATGCATCCAAGAGACCAAACATCCGATTTAAATTCATATGGTTCCCCTTTCATAATTTCTGGTGCCATATAAAGGAATGTGCCTATGAGACTTTTAGTTGATTTATTACTAGAATGTATGGTTGATATACCAAAATCAGCGATCTTAAAATTATTATCTCTGTCTACTAGAATATTTTCAGGCTTAAGATCTCTGTGAATTATATGACGAATATGTAAATATTCAAGTCCCAATAAGATATCATATATACACGAATTAAATATCTGTTTTGAAACAGCTGGGCGACGGTTACTATTCGCATTTATTATATCGCGTAAGGTTCCTTTTGAGGCAAATTCCATTACAATATTTACAGTTCCATCGAATACAAATGAGCGGACAAATCTAATAATGCTTGGATGCTTAAGTTGGGAAATTATATAAATCTGTGAAATAAAATCATTCAATAATTAGAAAAGCATTTCATATTGCTCACATATTCAATGCCTATACCTCATCCATCAACATTTTAATTTCTGATTTTGGTTTCCGAATCACAATCCGCTTTACACAAACATTCTTGTGGTCATTTGAATTAGACCTACAAAGAAACACCTGCCCAAAAGATCCTTCACCTAAAACTTTAATAGGACATAAGCTTAAATCTCCAATATCCATCGTTATTTACTTTGGAATTATAGTACAGAGTGTAATGAAGTTACACTACCTTTGCAGTATTTGTTACAAAATGATTTAACATATAAGGTTGTCGTGCCTTTGATAACTAAAAAAAACCAAAGTATCGTTTAAAATGGGTACTGATTATCAAATCGGCGTATTGCTGTTAATTACGTTTACGTTGACGTAAAGAAAAACCATCATGCACACGCCAAGGAAATCGATGTGTAAAAATACCCAATAACATAATACGTATATGGCTATTTTCAGTGGCATGTCGCAAATCAGCTATTAATTCAAAGCTCGCGTTAATATCTTCAGGTGTTGATAAAATCTAATTTAAAGGAATATTGCGAAAGAATTCAATATTCATTATTCGCGAAAATATTGAAAAGATTAGAATTATGTTTGGTATCTTAATCAATTATATTATCGGTCGTACTCATCTTACTTAGCCGCATTACTATATTTGGCTTCATATCAGAGATATTGGTACTAAAATCAACCTAGTTAACTCTCATGAGATATGTACATAAGTATAACTCAACCAAAATGGCTAAGATAATAATATTGGGTATATGAGGAACAAATCGCCCAGTAGAACGGAAATCATTTCACCGAACCACAGCATTTTTCCGCACGGGTTATGCATACAATATTTTTTTTCGAATTAAGAATATGAATAAAATAAAGCTCTGCATTTGCTTTTATGTAAGAAAAATGGAAAAATTCAACTCAATTAAAACACAAAAAGAGTTTATGTATAAATAATTTATTATATCATATCGATCGTCCATTTATAATTCTTTCTTACAATAGACATTTTATATTAGACTCCAAATGTTTAAAAATTATTAGTTTTACTTACCTGTCATGTATCCGCAGATGTTTCTCTTGTATTGTTTTCAATACGGTATAATGGCCTTGGTAACGTCTCTCATATTCCATTATATATTGATTCAATCGTTCTCCTTATCCTTCAGAATAAGCCCCCAAATTATCTTTATCTAAATCCATATCCCATCATAGAGAAATTTGTGATCAGCTCGTCATAATTGTCAGCCTTATGATGTCCAAATAAATCATGCACTACTGGGAGTACATCTGCAAGAGTTACATGACACATGTGGAGCCCATTATTTTTTTTTGATTTTTAACAGGTAGATTGAAGTAAGATTGGTATGCTTCGCCAATCTTTAAGTTTTTATTTAAATTCTACCTTTTCTCTCTCATTTTTTAAATTCGCCGCAAATATCAGCATTTCAAATTTATCAAACGTTTCCAAATTTATTCATTTGCAAGTTTTGTCACAATAGTAAACAGCTGATTCGAATATTGGTTTTGCATATTTTCGAAAAGACGAAAATCCAATCAGATTCTGTGACACCATTATAATCAGAATTGGTTTTCAATTCTGACAACTACGCAAATCTGTCTTGAATTCCACAACACCCCTGATTATTCCTCTGCTATTTGCAAACTCATACCAGAGATAAAGAGATGCCCAACTCTGCTGTAATTGGAAATGAGAGAGCAACTCACCTACCCGACTTTGACAGTTGATTGAATCGAGGAGGTTGTTTCGTAATTAGAACTACTGGAATGGCCAGATTAAAATTCTACAAAAAATATATGTGAACGGAGAGAGTTGTTGCCGCCGTTCAAGATCACTAATAAAAAATGTAAAATAATTAAAATTAAAGAAAGTGCGAAATGTATATATATTTGATGAAATGTTTTGTTATATGATGCATAATAGTCTCAATTTTCAATTGTAAATGATTAAAAACATTTTAAAATTGAGAGCTAACAAGCTTGTATCACTTTATGAAGTATTGCAAATCCAAAAGTCAGTTGTTTAATATAGCATAAAATCATAAAATAAAGGTTAAATAGTTTTTTCACATATTAAACGTCCAACATATACTAATCTTAATCGCAATAAATGTTGGATGTTTTAATTTAAAAGCCTAAAACCTATAATTTTGTACGATCTGGCTACAATGGAAAATGTTATAAAAAACGCTAATTTTGAGGCGTTGGAATAAGTTGGGCATCCCTTTATCCCTGCACATACTTTTTTACACAATGAGCATTGTATAAGCCTACAGGTAACCAAAGAATCAGCTGTTTTCCTATGTGTGTGACACAGCTGGGATCACCTGATCGAATTTGCCTTTTTTAGACACAGAGGTGTAAATAAAAGGAATGTAGTTAAAAAGCATATGTAAACATATCTATCAGCTAACATCTTGAAATGTACAACACACATTGTAAAATATAAATATCAGAGATAAGAACATCGTTTCGGGTAATTTTATCATTATTACGAGGTTGAAGGTCTGTAATTTTTGATTTGGGGTTGCCGTTGAACTTACAACCGTATACAATACGTAATATTTCAAAAGCATCTGGAATGCCAAAAGTATTACAATACTATTAAAAACTAAGCAAACACTATTTTTGGTAAATTCATAGTTTAAGTCCCCCAACTAAGGAGGCCTCAAAAATTCTTTTTTTGTTTTAAACCGTCTTATTTTGACGCGAATATTACAAATCCGTGAGCGGAAAGTGGATTTTTTCAATAATTTAATTTACAAATATGTATAACGCACTTATATATTTTTTAAGTTACTTAGTTGTTGTTCTTGTTGTAGCGGCAAAATTCTTCAGAATTCAGATCACTTAGCCGTCATTACCAGTTCAGCGAGTTAAACATTTTCAAACAAAAAATACTGATGAAATGTAACAGTCACAATTTCGGCTTCGGCCGCGCTTCAAAAAATTAACCCTAGTCGGTCCAACACTGGGGTGTTCATAGTTCAATCACGTCAAACTCCTTTCCGCACTAGCGGCCTTCGGCCGCGCATCAAAAAAATAAACTTAGTCGGTCCAACACCGGGGTGTTCATAATTCAATCGCGTCAAACTCCTTTCTGTACTGGCGGCCTTCGGCTGAGCTTCAAAACAATTATCGTGGTCGGTCCAACAGTGGGCTGTTCATAGTTCTTTTGCACCAAACTCCTTTCAGCAGCGGAAATAATTAATTTTAATATATCATCTTTTTTTATTTTTAATGCATATGTATTAAAAAAACGTTTTTTTTTTGAAAAAAATAATATAATTAATAAACAATTCACTTTCCGCTCACGGATTTGTAATATTCGCGTCAAAATACGATTTAAAAAAACATTTATTTTTAAGCCTCCTTAGTTGGGGGACCTAAACTATACATTTACCATACTTTTCATAAAAGCGTTGAATTTAATAAATTTATTGAGTATATTGTGTATTTATTTTGAAAGGATATGGTATTTTCATATTTTTCTTTTGGGAACATGATTTTCATTTTATACTTTATACATATTTTAATTGATTCATTATTATTTATTAAATGATATTTCTTTCAAGAGCGTTCAAATTCTTTAAGCAAGATTATATATATATTATATTTAAAATATTTGTTATAGTAAGAAACAGCAATTTTGGCACTAAATGTGACTATATTATACAAAGAAACCCGCTTTCTAGGATTAGAATTCAACATTTTTTCACAAAGGCAACACCATTCAACCCCATAAAAGTTTGACATATTGCTAACATTACGTTCATAGTGAGAAGTCAGAATTAAAATAGCTTGTTGAAATGGACTAAGCCCATAGCACATTTCATACAGTATGCATCCAAGAGACCAAACATCCGATTTAAATTCATATGGTTCCCCTTTCATAATTTCTGGTGCCATATAAAGGAATGTGCCTATGAGACTTTTAGTTGATTTATTACTAGAATGTATGGTTGATATACCAAAATCAGCGATCTTAAAATTATTATCTCTGTCTACTAGAATATTTTCAGGCTTAAGATCTCTGTGAATTATATGACGAATATGTAAATATTCAAGTCCCAATAAGATATCATATATACACGAATTAAATATCTGTTTTGAAACAGCTGGGCGACGGTTACTATTCGCATTTATTATATCGCGTAAATCTGTGAAATCAAATCATTCAATAATTAGAAAAGCATTTCATATTGCTCACATATTCAATGCCTATACCTCATCCATCAACATTTTAATTTCTGATTTTGGTTTCCGAATCACAATCCGCTTTACACAAACATTCTTGTGGTCATTTGAATTAGACCTACAAAGAAACACCTGCCCAAAAGATCCTTCACCTAAAACTTTAATAGGACATAAGCTTAAATCTCCAATATCCATCGTTATTTACTTTGGAATTATAGTACAGAGTGTAATGAAGTTACACTACCTTTGCAGTATTTGTTACAAAATGATTTAACATATAAGGTTGTCGTGCCTTTGATAACTAAAAAAAACCAAAGTATCGTTTAAAATGGGTACTGGTTATCAAATCGGCGTATTGCTGTTAATTACGTTTACGTTGACGTAAAGAAAAACCATCATGCACACGCCAAGGAAATCGATGTGTAAAAATACCCAATAACATAATACGTATATGGCTATTTTCAGTGGCATGTCGCAAATCAGCTATTAATTCAAAGCTCGCGTTAATATCTTCAGGTGTTGATAAAATCTAATTTAAAGGAATATTGCGAAAGAATTCAATATTCATTATTCGCGAAAATATTGAAAAGATTAGAATTATGTTTGGTATCTTAATCAATTATATTATCGGTCGTACTCATCTTACTTAGCCGCATTACTATATTTGGCTTCATATCAGAGATATTGGTACTAAAATCAACCTAGTTAACTCTAATGAGATATGTACATAAGTATAACTCAACCAAAATGGCTAAGATAATAATATTGGGTATATGAGGAACAATTCGCCCAGTAGAACGGAAATCATTTCACCGAACCACAGCATTTTTCCGCACGGGTTATGCATACAATATTTTTTTTCGAATTAAGAATATGAATAAAATAAAGCTCTGCATTTGCTTTTATGTATGAAAAATGGAAAAATTCAACTCAATTAAAACACAAAAAGAGTTTATGTATAAATAATTTATTACATCATATCGATCGTCCATTTATAATTCTTTCTTACAATAGACATTTTATATTAGACTCCAAATGTTTAAAAATTATTAGTTTTACTTACCTGTCATGTATCCGCAGATGTTTCTCTTGTATTGTTTTCAATACGGTATAATGGCCTTGGTAACGTCTCTCATATTCCATTATATATTGATTAAATCGTTCTCCTTATCCTTCAGAATAAGCCCCCAAATTATCTTTATCTAAATCCATATCCCATCATAGAGAAATTTGTGATCAGCTCGTCATAATTGTCAGCCTTATGATGTCCAAAGAAATCATGCACTACTGGGAGTACATCTGCAAGAGTTACATGACACATGTGGAGCCCATTATTTTTTTTTGATTTTTAACAGGTAGATTGAAGTAAGATTGGTATGCTTCGCCAATCTTTAAGTTTTTATTTAAATTCTACCTTTTCTCTCTCATTTTTTAAATTCGCCGCAAATATCAGCATTTCAAAATTATCAAACGTTTCCAAATTTATTCATTTGCAAGTTTTGTCACAATAGTAAACAGCTGATTCGAATATTGGTTTTGCATATTTTCGAAAAGACGAAAATCCAATCAGATTCTGTAACACCATTATAATCAGAATTGGTTTTCAATTCTGCCAACTACGCAAATCTGTCTTGAATTCCACAGCACCCCTGATTATTCCTCTGCTATTTGCAAACTCATACCAGAGATAAAGAGATGCCCAACTCTGCTGTAATTGGAAATGAGAGAGCAACTCACCTACCCGACTTTGACAGTTGATTGAATCGAGGAGGTTGTTTCGTAATTAGAACTACTGGAATGGCCAGATTAAAATTCTACAAAAAATATATGTGAACGGAGAGAGTTGTTGCCGCCGTTCAAGATCACTAATAAAAAATGTAAAATAATTAAAATTAAAGAAAGTGCGAAATGTATATATATTTGATGAAATGTTTTGTTATATGATGCATAATAGTCTCAATTTTCAATTGTAAATGATTAAAAACATTTTAAAATTGAGAGCTAACAAGCTTGTATCACTTTATGAAGTATTGCAAATCCAAAAGTCAGTTGTTTAATATAGCATAAAATCATAAAATAAAGGTTAAATAGTTTTTTCACATATTAAACGTCCAACATATACTAATCTTAATCGCAATAAATGTTGGATGTTTTAATTTAAAAGCCTAAAACCTATAATTTTGTACGATCTGGCTACAATGGAAAATGTTATAAAAAACGCTAATTTTGAGGCGTTGGAATAAGTTGGGCATCCCTTTATCCCTGCACATACTTTTTTACACAATGAGCATTGTATAAGCCTACAGGTAACCAAAGAATCAGCTGTTTTCCTATGTGTGTGACACAGCTGGGATCACCTGATCGAATCTGCCTTTTTTAGACACAGAGGTGTAAATAAAAGGAATGTAGTTAAAAAGCATATGTAAACATATCTATCAGCTAACATCTTGAAATGTACAACACACATTGTAAAATATAAATATCAGAGATAAGAACATCGTTTCGGGTAATTTTATCATTATTACGAGGTTGAAGGTCTGTAATTTTTGATTTGGGGTTGCCGTTGAACTTACAACCGTATATAATACGTAATATTTCAAAAGCATCTGGAATGCCAAAAGTATTACAATACTATTAAAAACTAAGCAAACACTATTTTTGGTAAATTCATAGTTTAAGTCCCCCAACTAAGGAGGCCTCAAAAATTCTTTTTTTGTTTTAAACCGTCTTATTTTGACGCGAATATTACAAATCCGTGAGCGGAAAGTGGATTTTTTCAATAATTTAATTTACAAATATGTATAACGCACTTATATATTTTTTAAGTTACTTAGTTGTTGTTCTTGTTGTAGCGGCAAAATTCTTTAGAATTCAGATCACTTAGCCGTCATTACCAGTTCAGCGAGTTAAACATTTTCAAACAAAAAAATACTGATGAAATGTAACAGTCACAATTTCGGCTTCGGCCGCGCTTCAAAAAATTAACCCTAGTCGGTCCAACACTGGGGTGTTCATAGTTCAATCACGTCAAACTCCTTTCCGCACTGGCGGCCTTCGGCCGCGCATCAAAAAAATAAACTTAGTCGGTCCAACACCGGGGTGTTCATAATTCAATCGCGTCAAACTCCTTTCTGTACTGGCGGCCTTCGGCTGAGCTTCAAAACAATTATCGTGGTCGGTCCAACAGTGGGCTGTTCATAGTTCTTTTGCACCAAACTCCTTTCAGCAGCGGAAATAATTAATTTTAATATATCATCTTTTTTTATTTTTAATGCATATGTATTAAAAAAACGTTTTTTTTTTTTGAAAAAAATAATATAATTAATAAACAATTCACTTTCCGCTCACGGATTTGTAATATTCGCGTCAAAATACGATTTAAAAAAACATTTATTTTTAAGCCTCCTTAGTTGGGGGACCTAAACTATACATTTACCATACTTTTCATAAAAGCGTTGAATTTAATAAATTTATTGAGTATATTGTGTATTTATTTTGAAAGGATATGGTATTTTCATATTTTTCTTTTGGGAACATGATTTTCATTTTATACTTTATACATATTTTAATTGATTCATTATTATTTATTAAATGATATTTCTTTCAAGAGCGTTCAAATTCTTTAAGCAAGATTATATATATATTATATTTAAAATATTTGTTATAGTAAGAAACAGCAATTTTGGCACTAAATGTGACTATATTATACAAAGAAACCCGCTTTCTAGGATTAGAATTCAACATTTTTTCACAAAGGCAACACCATTCAACCCCATAAAAGTTTGACATATTGCTAACATTACGTTCATAGTGAGAAGTCAGAATTAAAAATTTTAAATCATCTAAGTTCTTAGCTTGTTGAAATGGACTAAGCCCATAGCACATTTCATACAGTATGCATCCAAGAGACCAAACATCCGATTTAAATTCATATGGTTCCCCTTTCATAATTTCTGGTGCCATATAAAGGAATGTGCCTATGAGACTTTTAGTTGATTTATTACTAGAATGTATGGTTGATATACCAAAATCAGCGATCTTAAAATTATTATCTCTGTCTACTAGAATATTTTCAGGCTTAAGATCTCTGTGAGTTATATGACGAATATGTAAATATTCAAGTCCCAATAAGATATCATATATACACGAATTAAATATCTGTTTTGAAACAGCTGGGCGACGGTTACTATTCGCATTAATTATATCGCGTAAGGTTCCTTTTGAGGCAAATTCCATTACAATATTTACAGTTCCATCGAATACAAATGAGCGGACAAATCTAATAATGCTTGGATGCTTAAGTTGGGAAATTATATAAATCTGTGAAATCAAATCATTCAATAATTAGAAAAGCATTTCATACTGCTCACATATTCAATGCCTATACCTCATCCATCAACATTTTAATTTCTGATTTTGGTTTCCGAATCACAATCCGCTTTACACAAACATTCTTGTGGTCATTTGAATTAGACCTACAAAGAAAAACCTGCCCAAAAGATCCTTCACCTAAAACTTTAATAGGACATAAGCTTAAATCTCCAATATCCATCGTTATTTACTTTGGAATTATAGTACAGAGTGTAATGAAGTTACACTACCTTTGCAGTATTTGTTACAAAATGATTTAACATATAAGGTTGTCGTGCCTTTGATAACTAAAAAAAACCAAAGTATCGTTTAAAATGGGTACTGGTTATCAAATCGGCGTATTGCTGTTAATTACGTTTACGTTGACGTAAAGAAAAACCATCATGCACACGCCAAGGAAATCGATGTGTAAAAATACCCAATAACATAATACGTATATGGCTATTTTCAGTGGCATGTCGCAAATCAGCTATTAATTCAAAGCTCGCGTTAATATCTTCAGGTGTTGATAAAATCTAATTTAAAGGAATATTGCGAAAGAATTCAATATTCATTATTCGCGAAAATATTGAAAAGATTAGAATTATGTTTGGTATCTTAATCAATTATATTATCGGTCGTACTCATCTTACTTAGCCGCATTACTATATTTGGCTTCATATCAGAGATATTGGTACTAAAATCAACCTAGTTAACTCTCATGAGATATGTACATAAGTATAACTCAACCAAAATGGCTAAGATAATAATATTGGGTATATGAGGAACAAATCGCCCAGTAGAACGGAAATCATTTCACCGAACCACAGCATTTTTCCGCACGGGTTATGCATACAATATTTTTTTTCGAATTAAGAATATGAATAAAATAAAGCTCTGCATTTGCTTTTATGTATGAAAAATGGAAAAATTCAACTCAATTAAAACACAAAAAGAGTTTATGTATAAATAATTTATTATATCATATCGATCGTCCATTTATAATTCTTTCTTACAATAGACATTTTATATTAGACTCCAAATGTTTAAAAATTATTAGTTTTACTTACCTGTCATGTATCCGCAGATGTTTCTCTTGTATTGTTTTCAATACGGTATAATGGCCTTGGTAACGTCTCTCATATTCCATTATATATTGATTCAATCGTTCTCCTTATCCTTCAGAATAAGCCCCCAAATTATCTTTATCTAAATCCATATCCCATCATAGAGAAATTTGTGATCAGCTCGTCATAATTGTCAGCCTTATGATGTCCAAATAAATCATGCACTACTGGGAGTACATCTGCAAGAGTTACATGACACATGTGGAGCCCATTATTTTTTTTTGATTTTTAACAGGTAGATTGAAGTAAGATTGGTATGCTTCGCCAATCTTTAAGTTTTTATTTAAATTCTACCTTTTCTCTCTCATTTTTTAAATTCGCCGCAAATATCAGCATTTCAAATTTATCAAACGTTTCCAAATTTATTCATTTGCAAGTTTTGTCACAATAGTAAACAGCTGATTCGAATATTGGTTTTGCATATTTTCGAAAACACGAAAATCCAATCAGATTCTGTGACACCATTATAATCAGAATTGGTTTTCAATTCTGCCAACTACGCAAATCTGTCTTGAATTCCACAACACCCCTGATTATTCCTCTGCTATTTGCAAACTCATACCAGAGATAAAGAGATGCCCAACTCTGCTGTAATTGGAAATGAGAGAGCAACTCACCTACCCGACTTTGACAGTTGATTGAATCGAGGAGGTTGTTTCGTAATTAGAACTACTGGAATGGCCAGATTAAAATTCTACAAAAAATATATGTGAACGGAGAGAGTTGTTGCCGCCGTTCAAGATCACTAATAAAAAATGTAAAATAATTAAAATTAAAGAAAGTGCGAAATGTATATATATTTGATGAAATGTTTTGTTATATGATGCATAATAGTCTCAATTTTCAATTGTAAATGATTAAAAACATTTTAAAATTGAGAGCTAACAAGCTTGTATCACTTTATGAAGTATTGCAAATCCAAAAGTCAGTTGTTTAATATAGCATAAAATCATAAAATAAAGGTTAAATAGTTTTTTCACATATTAAACGTCCAACATATACTAATCTTAATCGCAATAAATGTTGGATGTTTTAATTTAAAAGCCTAAAACCTATAATTTTGTACGATCTGGCTACAATGGAAAATGTTATAAAAAACGCTAATTTTGAGGCGTTGGAATAAGTTGGGCATCCCTTTATCCCTGCACATACTTTTTTACACAATGAGCATTGTATAAGCCTACAGGTAACCAAAGAATCAGCTGTTTTCCTATGTGTGTGACACAGCTGGGATCACCTGATCGAATCTGCCTTTTTTAGACACAGAGGTGTAAATAAAAGGAATGTAGTTAAAAAGCATATGTAAACATATCTGTCAGCTAACATCTTGAAATGTACAACACACATTGTAAAATATAAATATCAGAGATAAGAACATCGTTTCGGGTAATTTTATCATTATTACGAGGTTGAAGGTCTGTAATTTTTGATTTGGGGTTGCCGTTGAGCTTACAACCGTATACAATACGTAATATTTCAAAAGCATCTGGAATGCCAAAAGTATTACAATACTATTAAAAACTAAGCAAACACTATTTTTGGTAAATTCATAGTTTAAGTCCCCCAACTAAGGAGGCCTCAAAAATTCTTTTTTTGTTTTAAACCGTCTTATTTTGACGCGAATATTACAAATCCGTGAGCGGAAAGTGGATTTTTTCAATAATTTAATTTACAAATATGTATAACGCACTTATATATTTTTTAAGTTACTTAGTTGTTGTTCTTGTTGTAGCGGCAAAATTCTTCAGAATTCAGATCACTTAGCCGTCATTACCAGTTCAGCGAGTTAAACATTTTCAAACAAAAAATACTGATGAAATGTAACAGTCACAATTTCGGCTTCGGCCGCGCTTCAAAAAATTAACCCTAGTCGGTCCAACACTGGGGTGTTCATAGTTCAATCACGTCAAACTCCTTTCCGCACTGGCGGCCTTCGGCCGCGCATCAAAAAAATAAACTTAGTCGGTCCAACACCGGGGTGTTCATAATTCAATCGCGTCAAACTCCTTTCTGTACTGGCGGCCTTCGGCTGAGCTTCAAAACAATTATCGTGGTCGGTCCAACAGTGGGCTGTTCATAGTTCTTTTGCACCAAACTCCTTTCAGCAGCGGAAATAATTAATTTTAATATATCATCTTTTTTTATTTTTAATGCATATGTATTAAAAAAACGTTTTTTTTTTTGAAAAAAATAATATAATTAATAAACAATTCACTTTCCGCTCACGGATTTGTAATATTCGCGTCAAAATACGATTTAAAAAAACATTTATTTTTAAGCCTCCTTAGTTGGGGGACCTAAACTATACATTTACCATACTTTTCATAAAAGCGTTGAATTTAATAAATTTATTGAGTATATTGTGTATTTATTTTGAAAGGATATGGTATTTTCATATTTTTCTTTTGGGAACATGATTTTCATTTTATACTTTATACATATTTTAATTGATTCATTATTATTTATTAAATGATATTTCTTTCAAGAGCGTTCAAATTCTTTAAGCAAGATTATATATATATTATATTTAAAATATTTGTTATAGTAAGAAACAGCAATTTTGGCACTAAATGTGACTATATTATACAAAGAAACCCGCTTTCTAGGATTAGAATTCAACATTTTTTCACAAAGGCAACACCATTCAACCCCATAAAAGTTTGACATATTGCTAACATTACGTTCATAGTGAGAAGTCAGAATTAAAAATTTTAAATCATCTAAGTTCTTAGCTTGTTGAAATGGACTAAGCCCATAGCACATTTCATACAGTATGCATCCAAGAGACCAAACATCCGATTTAAATTCATATGGTTCCCCTTTCATAATTTCTGGTGCCATATAAAGGAATGTGCCTATAAGACTTTTAGTTGATTTATTACTAGAATGTATGGTTGATATACCAAAATCAGCGATCTTAAAATTATTATCTCTGTCTACTAGAATATTTTCAGGCTTAAGATCTCTGTGAATTATATGACGAATATGTAAATATTCAAGTCCCAATAAGATATCATATATACACGAATTAAATATCTGTTTTGAAACAGCTGGGCGACGGTTACTATTCGCATTAATTATATCGCGTAAGGTTCCTTTTGAGGCAAATTCCATTACAATATTTACAGTTCCATCGAATACAAATGAGCGGACAAATCGAATAATGCTTGGATGCTTAAGTTGGGAAATTATATAAATCTGTGAAATAAAATCATTCAATAATTAGAAAAGCATTTCATATTGCTCACATATTCAATGCCTATACCTCATCCATCAACATTTTAATTTCTGATTTTGGTTTCCGAATCACAATCCGCTTTACACAAACATTCTTGTGGTCATTTGAATTAGACCTACAAAGAAACACCTGCCCAAAAGATCCTTCACCTAAAACTTTAATAGGACATAAGCTTAAATCTCCAATATCCATCGTTATTTACTTTGGAATTATAGTACAGAGTGTAATGAAGTTACACTACCTTTGCAGTATTTGTTACAAAATGATTTAACATATAAGGTTGTCGTGCCTTTGATAACTAAAAAAAACCAAAGTATCGTTTAAAATGGGTACTGGTTATCAAATCGGCGTATTGCTGTTAATTACGTTTACGTTGACGTAAAGAAAAACCATCATGCACACGCCAAGGAAATCGATGTGTAAAAATACCCAATAACATAATACGTATATGGCTATTTTCAGTGGCATGTCGCAAATCAGCTATTAATTCAAAGCTCGCGTTAATATCTTCAGGTGTTGATAAAATCTAATTTAAAGGAATATTGCGAAAGAATTCAATATTCATTATTCGCGAAAATATTGAAAAGATTAGAATTATGTTTGGTATCTTAATCAATTATATTATCGGTCGTACTGATCTTACTTAGCCGCATTACTATATTTGGCTTCATATCAGAGATATTGGTACTAAAATCAACCTAGTTAACTCTCATGAGATATGTACATAAGTATAACTCAACCAAAATGGCTAAGATAATAATATTGGGTATATGAGGAACAAATCGCCCAGTAGAACGGAAATCATTTCACCGAGCCACAGCATTTTTCCGCACGGGTTATGCATACAATATTTTTTTTCGAATTAAGAATATGAATAAAATAAAGCTCTGCATTTGCTTTTATGTATGAAAAATGGAAAAATTCAACTCAATTAAAACACAAAAAGAGTTTATGTATAAATAATTTATTACATCATATCGATCGTCCATTTATAATTCATTCTTACAATAGACATTTTATATTAGACTCCAAATTTTTAAAAATTATTAGTTTTACTTACCTGTCATGTATCCGCAGATGTTTCTCTTGTATTGTTTTCAATACGGTATAATGGCCTTGGTAACGTCTCTCATATTCCATTATATATTGATTAAATCGTTCTCCTTATCCTTCAGAATAAGCCCCCAAATTATCTTTATCTAAATCCATATCCCATCATAGAGAAATTTGTGATCAGCTCGTCATAATTGTCAGCCTTATGATGTCCAAATAAATCATGCACTACTGGGAGTACATCTGCAAGAGTTACATGACACATGTGGAGCCCATTATTTTTTTTTGATTTTTAACAGGTAGATTGAAGTAAGATTGGTATGCTTCGCCAATCTTTAAGTTTTTATTTAAATTCTACCTTTTCTCTCTCATTTTTTAAATTCGCCGCAAATATCAGCATTTCAAATTTATCAAACGTTTCCAAATTTATTCATTTGCAAGTTTTGTCACAATAGTAAACAGCTGATTCGAATATTTGTTTTGCATATTTTCGAAAAGACGAAAATCCAATCAGATTCTGTGACACCATTATAATCAGAATTGGTTTTCAATTCTGACAACTACGCAAATCTGTCTTGAATTCCACAACACCCCTGATTATTCCTCTGCTATTTGCAAACTCATACCAGAGATAAAGAGATGCCCAACTCTGCTGTAATTGGAAATGAGAGAGCAACTCACCTACCCGACTTTGACAGTTGATTGAATCGAGGAGGTTGTTTCGTAATTAGAACTACTGGAATGGCCAGATTAAAATTCTACAAAAAATATATGTGAACGAAGAGAGTTGTTGCCGCCGTTCAAGATCACTAATAAAAAATGTAAAATAATTAAAATTAAAGAAAGTGCGAAATGTATATATATTTGATGAAATGTTTTGTTATATGATGCATAATAGTCTCAATTTTCAATTGTAAATGATTAAAAACATTTTAAAATTGAGAGCTAACAAGCTTGTATCACTTTATGAAGTATTGCAAATCCAAAAGTCAGTTGTTTAATATAGCATAAAATCATAAAATAAAGGTTAAATAGTTTTTTCACATATTAAACGTCCAACATATACTAATCTTAATCGCAATAAATGTTGGATGTTTTAATTTAAAAGCCTAAAACCTATAATTTTGTACGATCTGGCTACAATGGAAAATGTTATAAAAAACGCTAATTTTGAGGCGTTGGAATAAGTTGGGCATCCCTTTATCCCTGCACATACTTTTTTACACAATGAGCATTGTATAAGCCTACAGGTAACCAAAGAATCAGCTGTTTTCCTATGTGTGTGACACAGCTGGGATCACCTGATCGAATCTGCCTTTTTTAGACACAGAGGTGTAAATAAAAGGAATGTAGTTAAAAAGCATATGTAAACATATCTATCAGCTAACATCTTGAAATGTACAACACACATTGTAAAATATAAATATCAGAGATAAGAACATCGTTTCGGGTAATTTTATCATTATTACGAGGTTGAAGGTCTGTAATTTTTGATTTGGGGTTGCCGTTGAACTTACAACCGTATATAATACGTAATATTTCAAAAGCATCTGGAATGCCAAAAGTATTACAATACTATTAAAAACTAAGCAAACACTATTTTTGGTAAATTCATAGTCCCCCAACTAAGGAGGCCTCAAAAATTCTTTTTTTGTTTTAAACCGTCTTATTTTGACGCGAATATTACAAATCCGTGAGCGGAAAGTGGATTTTTTCAATAATTTAATTTACAAATATGTATAACGCACTTATATATTTTTTAAGTTACTTAGTTGTTGTTCTTGTTGTAGCGGCAAAATTCTTCAGAATTCAGATCACTTAGCCGTCATTACCAGTTCAGCGAGTTAAACATTTTCAAACAAAAAAATACTGATGAAATGTAACAGTCACAATTTCGGCTTCGGCCGCGCTTCAAAAAATTAACCCTAGTCGGTCCAACACTGGGGTGTTCATAGTTCAATCACGTCAAACTCCTTTCCGCACTGGCGGCCTTCGGCCGCGCATCAAAAAAATAAACTTAGTCGGTCCAACACCAGGGTGTTCATAATTCAATCGCGTCAAACTCCTTTCTGTACTGGCGGCCTTCGGCTGAGCTTCAAAACAATTATCGTGGTCGGTCCAACAGTGGGCTGTTCATAGTTCTTTTGCACCAAACTCCTTTCAGCAGCGGAAATAATTAATTTTAATATATCATCTTTTTTTATTTTTAATGCATATGTATTAAAAAAACGTTTTTTTTTTGAAAAAAATAATATAATTAATAAACAATTCACTTTCCGCTCACGGATTTGTAATATTCGCGTCAAAATACGATTTAAAAAAACATTTATTTTTAAGTCTCCTTAGTTGGGGGACCTAAACTATACATTTACCATACTTTTCATAAAAGCGTTGAATTTAATAAATTTATTGAGTATATTATGTATTTATTTTGAAAGGATATGGTATTTTCATATTTTTCTTTTGGGAACATGATTTTCATTTTATACTTTATACATATTTTAATTGATTCATTATTATTTATTAAATGATATTTCTTTCAAGAGCGTTCAAATTCTTTAAGCAAGATTATATATATATTATATTTAAAATATTTGTTATAGTAAGAAACAGCAATTTTGGCACTAAATGTGACTATATTATACAAAGAAACCCGCTTTCTAGGATTAGAATTCAACATTTTTTCACAATGGCAACACCATTCAACCCCATAAAAGTTTGACATATTGCTAACATTACGTTCATAGTGAGAAGTCAGAATTAAAAATTTTAAATCATCTAAGTTCTTAGCTTGTTGAAATGGACATTTCATACAGTATGCATCCAAGAGACCAAACATCCGATTTAAATTCATATGGTTCCCCTTTCATAATTTCTGGTGCCATATAAAGGAATGTGCCTATAAGACTTTTAGTTGATTTATTACTAGAATGTATGGTTGATATACCAAAATCAGCGATCTTAAAATTATTATCTCTGTCTACTAGAATATTTTCAGGCTTAAGATCTCTGTGAATTATATGACGAATATGTAAATATTCAAGTCCCAATAAGATATCATATATACACGAATTAAATATCTGTTTTGAAACAGCTGGGCGACGGTTACTATTCGCATTAATTATATCGCGTAAGGTTCCTTTTGAGGCAAATTCCATTACAATATTTACAGTTCCATCGAATACAAATGAGCGGACAAATCTAATAATGCTTGGATGCTTAAGTTGGGAAATTATATAAATCTGTGAAATCAAATCATTCAATAATTAGAAAAGCATTTCATATTGCTCACATATTCAATGCCTATACCTCATCCATCAACATTTTAATTTCTGATTTTGGTTTCCGAATCACAATCCGCTTTACACAAACATTCTTGTGGTCATTTGAATTAGACCTACAAAGAAACACCTGCCCAAAAGATCCTTCACCTAAAACTTTAATAGGACCTAAGCTTAAATCTCCAATATCCATCGTTATTTACTTTGGAATTATAGTACAGAGTGTAATGAAGTTACACTACCTTTGCAGTATTTGTTACAAAATGATTTAACATATAAGGTTGTCGTGCCTTTGATAACTAAAAAAAACCAAAGTATCGTTTAAAATGGGTACTGGTTATCAAATCGGCGTATTGCTGTTAATTACGTTTACGTTGACGTAAAGAAAAACCATCATGCACACGCCAAGGAAATCGATGTGTAAAAATACCCAATAACATAATACGTATATGGCTATTTTCAGTGGCATGTCGCAAATCAGCTATTAATTCAAAGCTCGCGTTAATATCTTCAGGTGTTGATAAAATCTAATTTAAAGGAATATTGCGAAAGAATTCAATATTCATTATTCGCGAAAATATTGAAAAGATTAGAATTATGTTTGGTATCTTAATCAATTATATTATCGGTCGTACTCATCTTACTTAGCCGCATTACTATATTTGGCTTCATATCAGAGATATTGGTACTAAAATCAACCTAGTTAACTCTCATGAGATATGTACATAAGTATAACTCAACCAAAATGGCTAAGATAATAATATTGGGTATATGAGGAACAAATCGCCCAGTAGAACGGAAATCATTTCACCGAACCACAGCATTTTTCCGCACGGGTTATGCATACAATATTTTTTTTCGAATTAAGAATATGAATAAAATAAATAATTGTCAGCCTTATGATGTCCAAAGAAATCATGCACTACTGGGAGTACATCTGCAAGAGTTACATGACACATGTGGAGCCCATTATTTTTTTTTGATTTTTAACAGGTAGATTGAAGTAAGATTGGTATGCTTCGCCAATCTTTAAGTTTTTATTTAAATTCTACCTTTTCTCTCTCATTTTTTAAATTCGCCGCAAATATCAGCATTTCAAATTTATCAAACGTTTCCAAATTTATTCATTTGCAAGTTTTGTCACAATAGTAAACAGCTGATTCGAATATTGGTTTTGCATATTTTCGAAAAGACGAAAATCCAATCAGATTCTGTGACACCATTATAATCAGAATTGGTTTTCAATTCTGACAACTACGCAAATCTGTCTTGAATTCCACAACACCCCTGATTATTCCTCTGCTATTTGCAAACTCATACCAGAGATAAAGAGATGCCCAACTCTGCTGTAATTGGAAATGAGAGAGCAACTCACCTACCCGACTTTGACAGTTGATTGAATCGAGGAGGTTGTTTCGTAATTAGAACTACTGGAATGGCCAGATTAAAATTCTACAAAAAATATATGTGAACGGAGAGAGTTGTTGCCGCCGTTCAAGATCACTAATAAAAAATGTAAAATAATTAAAATTAAAGAAAGTGCGAAATGTATATATATTTGATGAAATGTTTTGTTATATGATGCATAATAGTCTCAATTTTCAATTGTAAATGATTAAAAACATTTTAAAATTGAGAGCTAACAAGCTTGTATCACTTTATGAAGTATTGCAAATCCAAAAGTCAGTTGTTTAATATAGCATAAAATCATAAAATAAAGGTTAAATAGTTTTTTCACATATTAAACGTCCAACATATACTAATCTTAATCGCAATAAATGTTGGATGTTTTAATTTAAAAGCCTAAAACCTATAATTTTGTACGATCTGGCTACAATGGAAAATGTTATAAAAAACGCTAATTTTGAGGCGTTGGAATAAGTTGGGCATCCCTTTATCCCTGCACATACTTTTTTACACAATGAGCATTGTATAAGCCTACAGGTAACCAAAGAATCAGCTGTTTTCCTATGTGTGTGACACAGCTGGGATCACCTGATCGAATCTGCCTTTTTTAGACACAGAGGTGTAAATAAAAGGAATGTAGTTAAAAAGCATATGTAAACATATCTATCAGCTAACATCTTGAAATGTACAACACACATTGTAAAATATAAATATCAGAGATAAGAACATCGTTTCGGGTAATTTTATCATTATTACGAGGTTGAAGGTCTGTAATTTTTGATTTGGGGTTGCCGTTGAACTTACAACCGTATATAATACGTAATATTTCAAAAGCATCTGGAATGCCAAAAGTATTACAATACTATTAAAAACTAAGCAAACACTATTTTTGGTAAATTCATAGTCCCCCAACTAAGGAGGCCTCAAAAATTCTTTTTTTGTTTTAAACCGTCTTATTTTGACGCGAATATTACAAATCCGTGAGCGGAAAGTGGATTTTTTCAATAATTTAATTTACAAATATGTATAACGCACTTATATATTTTTTAAGTTACTTAGTTGTTGTTCTTGTTGTAGCGGCAAAATTCTTCAGAATTCAGATCACTTAGCCGTCATTACCAGTTCAGCGAGTTAAACATTTTCAAACAAAAAAATACTGATGAAATGTAACAGTCACAATTTCGGCTTCGGCCGCGCTTCAAAAAATTAACCCTAGTCGGTCCAACACTGGGGTGTTCATAGTTCAATCACGTCAAACTCCTTTCCGCACTGGCGGCCTTCGGCCGCGCATCAAAAAAATAAACTTAGTCGGTCCAACACCAGGGTGTTCATAATTCAATCGCGTCAAACTCCTTTCTGTACTGGCGGCCTTCGGCTGAGCTTCAAAACAATTATCGTGGTCGGTCCAACAGTGGGCTGTTCATAGTTCTTTTGCACCAAACTCCTTTCAGCAGCGGAAATAATTAATTTTAATATATCATCTTTTTTTATTTTTAATGCATATGTATTAAAAAAACGTTTTTTTTTTTGAAAAAAATAATATAATTAATAAACAATTCACTTTCCGCTCACGGATTTGTAATATTCGCGTCAAAATACGATTTAAAAAAACATTTATTTTTAAGCCTCCTTAGTTGGGGGACCTAAACTATACATTTACCATACTTTTCATAAAAGCGTTGAATTTAATAAATTTATTGAGTATATTGTGTATTTATTTTGAAAGGATATGGTATTTTCATATTTTTCTTTTGGGAACATGATTTTCATTTTATACTTTATACATATTTTAATTGATTCATTATTATTTATTAAATGATATTTCTTTCAAGAGCGTTCAAATTCTTTAAGCAAGATTATATATATATTATATTTAAAATATTTGTTATAGTAAGAAACAGCAATTTTGGCACTAAATGTGACTATATTATACAAAGAAACCCGCTTTCTAGGATTAGAATTCAACATTTTTTCACAATGGCAACACCATTCAACCCCATAAAAGTTTGACATATTGCTAACATTACGTTCATAGTGAGAAGTCAGAATTAAAAATTTTAAATCATCTAAGTTCTTAGCTTGTTGAAATGGACATTTCATACAGTATGCATCCAAGAGACCAAACATCCGATTTAAATTCATATGGTTCCCCTTTCATAATTTCTGGTGCCATATAAAGGAATGTGCCTATAAGACTTTTAGTTGATTTATTACTAGAATGTATGGTTGATATACCAAAATCAGCGATCTTAAAATTATTATCTCTGTCTACTAGAATATTTTCAGGCTTAAGATCTCTGTGAATTATATGACGAATATGTAAATATTCAAGTCCCAATAAGATATCATATATACACGAATTAAATATCTGTTTTGAAACAGCTGGGCGACGGTTACTATTCGCATTAATTATATCGCGTAAGGTTCCTTTTGAGGCAAATTCCATTACAATATTTACAGTTCCATCGAATACAAATGAGCGGACAAATCTAATAATGCTTGGATGCTTAAGTTGGGAAATTATATAAATCTGTGAAATCAAATCATTCAATAATTAGAAAAGCATTTCATATTGCTCACATATTCAATGCCTATACCTCATCCATCAACATTTTAATTTCTGATTTTGGTTTCCGAATCACAATCCGCTTTACACAAACATTCTTGTGGTCATTTGAATTAGACCTACAAAGAAACACCTGCCCAAAAGATCCTTCACCTAAAACTTTAATAGGACCTAAGCTTAAATCTCCAATATCCATCGTTATTTACTTTGGAATTATAGTACAGAGTGTAATGAAGTTACACTACCTTTGCAGTATTTGTTACAAAATGATTTAACATATAAGGTTGTCGTGCCTTTGATAACTAAAAAAAACCAAAGTATCGTTTAAAATGGGTACTGGTTATCAAATCGGCGTATTGCTGTTAATTACGTTTACGTTGACGTAAAGAAAAACCATCATGCACACGCCAAGGAAATCGATGTGTAAAAATACCCAATAACATAATACGTATATGGCTATTTTCAGTGGCATGTCGCAAATCAGCTATTAATTCAAAGCTCGCGTTAATATCTTCAGGTGTTGATAAAATCTAATTTAAAGGAATATTGCGAAAGAATTCAATATTCATTATTCGCGAAAATATTGAAAAGATTAGAATTATGTTTGGTATCTTAATCAATTATATTATCGGTCGTACTCATCTTACTTAGCCGCATTACTATATTTGGCTTCATATCAGAGATATTGGTACTAAAATCAACCTAGTTAACTCTCATGAGATATGTACATAAGTATAACTCAACCAAAATGGCTAAGATAATAATATTGGGTATATGAGGAACAAATCGCCCAGTAGAACGGAAATCATTTCACCGAACCACAGCATTTTTCCGCACGGGTTATGCATACAATATTTTTTTTCGAATTAAGAATATGAATAAAATAAAGCTCTGCATTTGCTTTTATGTATGAAAAATGGAAAAATTCAACTCAATTAAAACACAAAAAGAGTTTATGTATAAAGAATTTATTACATCATATCGATCGTCCATTTATAATTCTTTCTTACAATAGACATTTTATATTAGACTCCAAATGTTTAAAAATTATTAGTTTTACTTACCTGTCATGTATCCGCAGATGTTTCTCTTGTATTGTTTTCAATACGGTATAATGGCCTTGGTAACGTCTCTCATATTCCATTATATATTGATTAAATCGTTCTCCTTATCCTTCAGAATAAGCCCCCAAATTATCTTTATCTAAATCCATATCCCATCATAGAGAAATTTGTGATCAGCTCGTCATAATTGTCAGCCTTATGATGTCCAAAGAAATCATGCACTACTGGGAGTACATCTGCAAGAGTTACATGACACATGTGGAGCCCATTATTTTTTTTTGATTTTTAACAGGTAGATTGAAGTAAGATTGGTATGCTTCGCCAATCTTTAAGTTTTTATTTAAATTCTACCTTTTCTCTCTCATTTTTTAAATTCGCCGCAAATATCAGCATTTCAAATTTATCAAACGTTTCCAAATTTATTCATTTGCAAGTTTTGTCACAATAGTAAACTGCTGATTCGAATATTGGTTTTGCATATTTTCGAAAAGACGAAAATCCAATCAGATTCTGTGACACCATTATAATCAGAATTGGTTTTCAATTCTGACAACTACGCAAATCTGTCTTGAATTCCACAACACCCCTGATTATTCCTCTGCTATTTGCAAACTCATACCAGAGATAAAGAGATGCCCAACTCTGCTGTAATTGGAAATGAGAGAGCAACTCACCTACCCGACTTTGACAGTTGATTGAATCGAGGAGGTTGTTTCGTAATTAGAACTACTGGAATGGCCAGATTAAAATTCTACAAAAAATATATGTGAACGGAGAGAGTTGTTGCCGCCGTTCAAGATCACTAATAAAAAATTTAAAATAATTAAAATTAAAGAAAGTGCGAAATGTATATATATTTGATGAAATGTTTTGTTATATGATGCATAATAGTCTCAATTTTCAATTGTAAATGATTAAAAACATTTTAAAATTGAGAGCTAACAAGCTTGTATCACTTTATGAAGTATTGCAAATCCAAAAGTCAGTTGTTTAATATAGCATAAAATCATAAAATAAAGGTTAAATAGTTTTTTCACATATTAAACGTCCAACATATACTAATCTTAATCGCAATAAATGTTGGATGTTTTAATTTAAAAGCCTAAAACCTATAATTTTGTACGATCTGGCTACAATGGAAAATGTTATAAAAAACGCTAATTTTGAGGCGTTGGAATAAGTTGGGCATCCCTTTATCCCTGCACATACTTTTTTACACAATGAGCATTGTATAAGCCTACAGGTAACCAAAGAATCAGCTGTTTTCCTATGTGTGTGACACAGCTGGGATCACCTGATCGAATCTGCCTTTTTTAGACACAGAGGTGTAAATAAAAGGAATGTAGTTAAAAAGCATATGTAAACATATCTATCAGCTAACATCTTGAAATGTACAACACACATTGTAAAATATAAATATCAGAGATAAGAACATCGTTTCGGGTAATTTTATCATTATTACGAGGTTGAAGGTCTGTAATTTTTGATTTGGGGTTGCCGTTGAACTTACAACCGTATATAATACGTAATATTTCAAAAGCATCTGGAATGCCAAAAGTATTACAATACTATTAAAAACTAAGCAAACACTATTTTTGGTAAATTCATAGTTTAAGTCCCCCAACTAAGGAGGCCTCAAAAATTCTTTTTTTGTTTTAAACCGTCTTATTTTGACGCGAATATTACAAATCCGTGAGCGAAAAGTGGATTTTTTCAATAATTTAATTTACAAATATGTATAACGCACTTATATATTTTTTAAGTTACTTAGTTGTTGTTCTTGTTGTAGCGGCAAAATTCTTCAGAATTCAGATCACTTAGCCGTCATTACCAGTTCAGCGAGTTAAACATTTTCAAACAAAAAAATACTGATGAAATGTAACAGTCACAATTTCGGCTTCGGCCGCGCTTCAAAAAATTAACCCTAGTCGGTCCAACACTGGGGTGTTCATAGTTCAATCACGTCAAACTCCTTTCCGCACTGGCGGCCTTCGTCCGCGCATCAAAAAAATAAACTTAGTCGGTCCAACACCGGGGTGTTCATAATTCAATCGCGTCAAACTCCTTTCTGTACTGGCGGCCTTCGGCTGAGCTTCAAAACAATTATCGTGGTCGGTCCAACAGTGGGCTGTTCATAGCTCTTTTGCACCAAACTCCTTTCAGCAGCGGAAATAATTAATTTTAATATATCATCTTTTTTTATTTTTAATGCATATGTATTAAAAAAACGTTTTTTTTTTTGAAAAAAATAATATAATTAATAAACAATTCACTTTCCGCTCACGGATTTGTAATATTCGCGTCAAAATACGATTTAAAAAAACATTTATTTCTAAGCCTCCTTAGTTGGGGGACCTAAACTATACATTTACCATACTTTTCATAAAAGCGTTGAATTTAATAAATTTATTGAGTATATTGTGTATTTATTTTGAAAGGATATGGTATTTTCATATTTTTCTTTTGGGAACATGATTTTCATTTTATACTTTATACATATTTTAATTGATTCATTATTATTTATTAAATGATATTTCTTTCAAGAGCGTTCAAATTCTTTAAGCAAGATTATATATATATTATATTTAAAATATTTGTTATAGTAAGAAACAGCAATTTTGGATTAGAATTCAACATTTTTTCACAAAGGCAACACCATTCAACCCCATAAAAGTTTGACATATTGCTAACATTACGTTCATAGTGAGAAGTCAGAATTAAAAATTTTAAATCATCTAAGTTCTTAGCTTGTTGAAATGGACTAAGCCCATAGCACATTTCATACAGTATGCATCCAAGAGACCAAACATCCGATTTAAATTCATATGGTTCCCCTTTCATAATTTCTGGTGCCATATAAAGGAATGTGCCTATGAGACTTTTAGTTGATTTATTACTAGAATGTATGGTTGATATACCAAAATCAGCGATCTTAAAATTATTATCTCTGTCTACTAGAATATTTTCAGGCTTAAGATCTCTGTGAATTATATGACGAATATGTAAATATTCAAGTCCCAATAAGATATCATATATACACGAATTAAATATCTGTTTTGAAACAGCTGGGCGACGGTTACTATTCGCATTAATTATATCGCGTAAGGTTCCTTTTGAGGCAAATTCCATTACAATATTTACAGTTCCATCGAATACAAATGAGCGGACAAATCTAATAATGCTTGGATGCTTAAGTTGGGAAATTATATAAATCTGTGAAATCAAATCATTCAATAATTAGAAAAGCATTTCATATTGCTCACATATTCAATGCCTATACCTCATCCATCAACATTTTAATTTCTGATTTTGGTTTCCGAATCACAATCCGCTTTACACAAACATTCTTGTGGTCATTTGAATTAGACCTACAAAGAAACACCTGCCCAAAAGATCCTTCACCTAAAACTTTAATAGGACATAAGCTTAAATCTCCAATATCCATCGTTATTTACTTTGGAATTATAGTACAGAGTGTAATGAAGTTACACTACCTTTGCAGTATTTGTTACAAAATGATTTAACATATAAGGTTGTCGTGCCTTTGATAACTAAAAAAAACCAAAGTATCGTTTAAAATGGGTACTGGTTATCAAATCGGCGTATTGCTGTTAATTACGTTTACGTTGACGTAAAGAAAAACCATCATGCACACGCCAAGGAAATCGATGTGTAAAAATACCCAATAACATAATACGTATATGGCTATTTTCAGTGGCATGTCGCAAATCAGCTATTAATTCAAAGCTCGCGTTAATATCTTCAGGTGTTGATAAAATCTAATTTAAAGGAATATTGCGAAAGAATTCAATATTCATTATTCGCGAAAATATTGAAAAGATTAGAATTATGTTTGGTATCTTAATCAATTATATTATCGGTCGTACTGATCTTACTTAGCCGCATTACTATATTTGGCTTCATATCAGAGATATTGGTACTAAAATCAACCTAGTTAACTCTCATGAGATATGTACATAAGTATAACTCAACCAAAATGGCTAAGATAATAATATTGGGTATATGAGGAACAAATCGCCCAGTAGAACGGAAATCATTTCACCGAGCCACAGCATTTTTCCGCACGGGTTATGCATACAATATTTTTTTTCGAATTAAGAATATGAATAAAATAAAGCTCTGCCTTTGCTTTTATGTATGAAAAATGGAAAAATTCAACTCAATTAAAACACAAAAAGAGTTTATGTATAAATAATTTATTACATCATATCGATCGTCCATTTATAATTCATTCTTACAATAGACATTTTATATTAGACTCCAAATTTTTAAAAATTATTAGTTTTACTTACCTGTCATGTATCCGCAGATGTTTCTCTTGTATTGTTTTCAATACGGTATAATGGCCTTGGTAACGTCTCTCATATTCCATTATATATTGATTAAATCGTTCTCCTTATCCTTCAGAATAAGCCCCCAAATTATCTTTATCTAAATCCATATCCCATCATAGAGAAATTTGTGATCAGCTCGTCATAATTGTCAGCCTTATGATGTCCAAATAAATCATGCACTACTGGGAGTACATCTGCAAGAGTTACATGACACATGTGGAGCCCATTATTTTTTTTTTTTTTTTAACAGGTAGATTGAAGTAAGATTGGTATGCTTCGCCAATCTTTAAGTTTTTATTTAAATTCTACCTTTTCTCTTTCATTTTTTAAATTCGCCGCAAATATCAGCATTTCAAATTTATCAAACGTTTCCAAATTTATTCATTTGCAAGTTTTGTCACAATAGTAAACAGCTGATTCGAATATTGGTTTTGCATATTTTCGAAAAGACGAAAATCCAATCAGATTCTGTGACACCATTATAATCAGAATTGGTTTTCAATTCTGACAACTACGCAAATCTGCCTTGAATTCCACAACACCCCTGATTATTCCTCTGCTATTTGCAAACTCATACCAGAGATAAAGAGATGCCCAACTCTGCTGTAATTGGAAATGAGAGAGCAACTCACCTACCCGACTTTGACAGTTGATTGAATCGAGGAGGTTGTTTCGTAATTAGAACTACTGGAATGGCCAGATTAAAATTCTACAAAAAATATATGTGAACGGAGAGAGTTGTTGCCGCCGTTCAAGATCACTAATAAAAAATGTAAAATAATTAAAATTAAAGAAAGTGCGAAATGTATATATATTTGATGAAATGTTTTGTTATATGATGCATAATAGTCTCAATTTTCAATTGTAAATGATTAAAAACATTTTAAAATTGAGAGCTAACAAGCTTGTATCACTTTATGAAGTATTGCAAATCCAAAAGTCAGTTGTTTAATATAGCATAAAATCATAAAATAAAGGTTAAATAGTTTTTTCACATATTAAACGTCCAACATATACTAATCTTAATCGCAATAAATGTTGGATGTTTTAATTTAAAAGCCTAAAACCTATAATTTTGTACGATCTGGCTACAATGGAAAATGTTATAAAAAACGCTAATTTTGAGGCGTTGGAATAAGTTGGGCATCCCTTTATCCCTGCACATACTTTTTTACACAATGAGCATTGTATAAGCCTACAGGTAACCAAAGAATCAGCTGTTTTCCTATGTGTGTGACACAGCTGGGATCACCTGATCGAATCTGCCTTTTTTAGACACAGAGGTGTAAATAAAAGGAATGTAGTTAAAAAGCATATGTAAACATATCTATCAGCTAACATCTTGAAATGTACAACACACATTGTAAAATATAAATATCAGAGATAAGAACATCGTTTCGGGTAATTTTATCATTATTACGAGGTTGAAGGTCTGTAATTTTTGATTTGGGGTTGCCGTTGAACTTACAACCGTATATAATACGTAATATTTCAAAAGCATCTGGAATGCCAAAAGTATTACAATACTATTAAAAACTAAGCAAACACTATTTTTGGTAAATTCATAGTTTAAGTCCCCCAACTAAGGAGGCCTCAAAAATTCTTTTTTTGTTTTAAACCGTCTTATTTTGACGCGAATATTACAAATCCGTGAGCGGAAAGTGGATTTTTTCAATAATTTAATTTACAAATATGTATAACGCACTTATATATTTTTTAAGTTACTTAGTTGTTGTTCTTGTTGTAGCGGCAAAATTCTTCAGAATTCAGATCACTTAGCCGTCATTACCAGTTCAGCGAGTTAAACATTTTCAAACAAAAAAATACTGATGAAATGTAATAGTCACAATTTCCTTTGCGCCGCACTGGCGGCCTGGTCGGTTCAACACCGGGGGGTTCATAATTCAATCGCGTCAAACCCCTTTATGTACTGGAGGCCTTCGGCCGCGCTTCAAAAAATTAACCCTAGTCGGTCCAACACTGGGGTGTTCATAGTTCAATCACGTCAAACTCCTTTCCGCACTGGCGGCCTTCGGCCGCGCATCAAAAAAATAAACTTAGTCGGTCCAACACCGGGGTGTTCATAATTCAATTGCGTCAAACTCCTTTCTGTACTGGCGGCCTTCGGCTGAGCTTCAAAACAATTATCGTGGTCGGTCCAACAGTGGGCTGTTCATAGTTCTTTTGCACCAAACTCCTTTCAGCAGCGGAAATAATTAATTTTAATATATCATCTTTTTTTATTTTTAATGCATATGTATTAAAAAACGTTTTTTTTTTTTTTTGAAAAAAATAATATAATTAATAAACAATTCACTTTTCGCTCACGGATTTATAATATTCGCGTCAAAATACGATTTAAAAAAACATTTATTTTTAAGCCTCCTTAGTTGGGGGACCTAAACTATACATTTACCATACTTTTCATAAAAGCGTTGAATTTAATAAATTTATTGAGTATATTGTGTATTTATTTTGAAAGGATATGGTATTTTCATATTTTTCTTTTGGGAACATGATTTTCATTTTATACATATTTTAATTGATTCATTATTATTTATTAAATGATATTTCTTTCAAGAGCGTTCAAATTCTTTAAGCAAGATTATATATATATTATATTTAAAATATTTGTTATAGTAAGAAACAGCAATTTTGGCACTAAATGTGACTATATTATACAAAGAAACCCGCTTTCTAGGATTAGAATTCAACATTTTTTCACAAAGGCAACACCATTCAACCCCATAAAAGTTTGACATATTGCTAACATTACGTTCATAGTGAGAAGTCAGAATTAAAAATTTTAAATCATCTAAGTTCTTAGCTTGTTGAAATGGAGTAAGCCCATAGCACATTTCATACAGTATGCATCCAAGAGACCAAACATCCGATTTAAATTCATATGGTTCCCCTTTCATAATTTCTGGTGCCATATAAAGGAATGTGCCTATGAGACTTTTAGTTGATTTATTACTAGAATGTATGGTTGATATACCAAAATCAGCGATCTTAAAATTATTATCTCTGTCTACTAGAATATTTTCAGGCTTAAGATCTCTGTGAATTATATGACGAATATGTAAATATTCAAGTCCCAATAAGATATCATATATACACGAATTAAATATCTGTTTTGAAACAGCTGGGCGACGGTTACTATTCGCATTAATTATATCGCGTAAGGTTCCTTTTGAGGCAAATTCCATTACAATATTTACAGTTCCATCGAATACAAATGAGCGGACAAATATAATAATGCTTGGATGCTTAAGTTGGGAAATTATATAAATCTGTGAAATCAAATCATTCAATAATTAGAAAAGCATTTCATATTGCTCACATATTCAATGCCTATACCTCATCCATCAACATTTTAATTTCTGATTTTGGTTTCCGAATCACAATCCGCTTTACACAAACATTCTTGTGGTCATTTGAATTAGACCTACAAAGAAACACCTGCCCAAAAGATCCTTCACCTAAAACTTTAATAGGACATAAGCTTAAATCTCCAATATCCATCGTTATTTACTTTGGAATTATAGTACAGAGTGTAATGAAGTTACACTACCTTTGCAGTATTTGTTACAAAATGATTTAACATATAAGGTTGTCGTGCCTTTGATAACTAAAAAAAACCAAAGTATCGTTTAAAATGGGTACTGGTTATCAAATCGGCGTATTGCTGTTAATTACGTTTACGTTGACGTAAAGAAAAACCATCATGCACACGCCAAGGAAATCGATGTGTAAAAATACCCAATAACATAATACGTATATGGCTATTTTCAGTGGCATGTCGCAAATCAGCTATTAATTCAAAGCTCGCGTTAATATCTTCAGGTGTTGATAAAATCTAATTTAAAGGAATATTGCGAAAGAATTCAATATTCATTATTCGCGAAAATATTGAAAAGATTAGAATTATGTTTGGTATCTTAATCAATTATATTATCGGTCGTACTGATCTTACTTAGCCGCATTACTATATTTGGCTTCATATCAGAGATATTGGTACTAAAATCAACCTAGTTAACTCTCATGAGATATGTACATAAGTATAACTCAACCAAAATGGCTAAGATAATAATATTGGGTATATGAGGAACAAATCGCCCAGTAGAACGGAAATCATTTCACCGAGCCACAGCATTTTTCCGCACGGGTTATGCATACAATATTTTTTTTCGAATTAAGAATATGAATAAAATAAAGCTCTGCATTTGCTTTTATGTATGAAAAATGGAAAAATTCAACTCAATTAAAACACAAAAAGAGTTTATGTATAAATAATTTATTACATCATATCGATCGTCCATTTATAATTCATTCTTACAATAGACATTTTATATTAGACTCCAAATTTTTAAAAATTATTAGTTTTACTTACCTGTCATGTATCCGCAGATGTTTCTCTTGTATTGTTTTCAATACGGTATAATGGCCTTGGTAACGTCTCTCATATTCCATTATATATTGATTAAATCGTTCTCCTTATCCTTCAGAATAAGCCCCCAAATTATCTTTATCTAAATCCATATCCCATCATAGAGAAATTTGTGATCAGCTCGTCATAATTGTCAGCCTTATGATGTCCAAATAAATCATGCACTACTGGGAGTACATCTGCAAGAGTTACATGACACATGTGGAGCCCATTATTTTTTTTTGATTTTTAACAGGTAGATTGAAGTAAGATTGGTATGCTTCGCCAATCTTTAAGTTTTTATTTAAATTCTACCTTTTCTCTCTCATTTTTTAAATTCGCCGCAAATATCAGCATTTCAAATTTATCAAACGTTTCCAAATTTATTCATTTGCAAGTTTTGTCACAATAGTAAACAGCTGATTCGAATATTGGTTTTGCATATTTTCGAAAAGACGAAAATCCAATCAGATTCTGTAACACCATTATAATCAGAATTGGTTTTCAATTCTGACAACTACGCAAATCTGTCTTGAATTCCACAACACCCCTGATTATTCCTCTGCTATTTGCAAACTCATACCAGAGATAAAGAGATGCCCAACTCTGCTGTAATTGGAAATGAGAGAGCAACTCACCTACCCGACTTTGACAGTTGATTGAATCGAGGAGGTTGTTTCGTAATTAGAACTACTGGAATGGCCAGATTAAAATTCTACAAAAAATATATGTGAACGGAGAGAGTTGTTGCCGCCGTTCAAGATCACTAATAAAAAATGTAAAATAATTAAAATTAAAGAAAGTGCGAAATGTATATATATTTGATGAAATGTTTTGTTATATGATGCATAATAGTCTCAATTTTCAATTGTAAATGATTAAAAACATTTTAAAATTGAGAGCTAACAAGCTTGTATCACTTTATGAAGTATTGCAAATCCAAAAGTCAGTTGTTTAATATAGCATAAAATCATAAAATAAAGGTTAAATAGTTTTTTCACATATTAAACGTCCAACATATACTAATCTTAATCGCAATAAATGTTGGATGTTTTAATTTAAAAGCCTAAAACCTATAATTTTGTACGATCTGGCTACAATGGAAAATGTTATAAAAAACGCTAATTTTGAGGTGTTGGAATAAGTTGGGCATCCCTTTATCCCTGCACATACTTTTTTACACAATGAGCATTGTATAAGCCTACAGGTAACCAAAGAATCAGCTGTTTTCCTATGTGTGTGACACAGCTGGGATCACCTGATCGAATCTGCCTTTTTTAGACACAGAGGTGTAAATAAAAGGAATGTAGTTAAAAAGCATATGTAAACATATCTATCAGCTAACATCTTGAAATGTACAACACACATTGTAAAATATAAATATCAGAGATAAGAACATCGTTTCGGGTAATTTTATCATTATTACGAGGTTGAAGGTCTGTAATTTTTGATTTGGGGTTGCCGTTGAACTTACAACCGTATATAATACGTAATATTTCAAAAGCATCTGGAATGCCAAAAGTATTACAATACTATTAAAAACTAAGCAAACACTATTTTTGGTAAATTCATAGTTTAAGTCCCCCAACTAAGGAGGCCTCAAAAATTCTTTTTTTGTTTTAAACCGTCTTATTTTGACGCGAATATTACAAATCCGTGAGCGGAAAGTGGATTTTTTCAATAATTTAATTTACAAATATGTATAACGCACTTATATATTTTTTAAGTTACTTAGTTGTTGTTCTTGTTGTAGCGGCAAAATTCTTCAGAATTCAGATCACTTAGCCGTCATTACCAGTTCAGCGAGTTAAACATTTTCAAACAAAAAAATACTGATGAAATGTAATAGTCACAATTTCCTTTGCGCCGCACTGGCGGCCTGGTCGGTTCAACACCGGGGGGTTCATAATTCAATCGCGTCAAACCCCTTTATGTACTGGAGGCCTTCGGCCGCGCTTCAAAAAATTAACCCTAGTCGGTCCAACACTGGGGTGTTCATAGTTCAATCACGTCAAACTCCTTTCCGCATTGGCGGCCTTCGGCCGCGCATCAAAAAAATAAACTTAGTCGGTCCAACACCGGGGTGTTCATAATTCAATCGCGTCAAACTCCTTTCTGTACTGGCGGCCTTCGGCTGAGCTTCAAAACAATTATCGTGGTCGGTCCAACAGTGGGCTGTTCATAGTTCTTTTGCACCAAACTCCTTTCAGCAGCGGAAATAATTAATTTTAATATATCATCTTTTTTTATTTTTAATGCATATGTATTAAAAAACGTTTTTTTTTTTTTTGAAAAAAATAATATAATTAATAAACAATTCACTTTTCGCTCACGGATTTGTAATATTCGCGTCAAAATACGATTTAAAAAAACATTTATTTTTAAGCCTCCTTAGTTGGGGGACCTAAACTATACATTTACCATACTTTTCATAAAAGCGTTGAATTTAATAAATTTATTGAGTATATTGTGTATTTATTTTGAAAGGATATGGTATTTTCATATTTTTCTTTTGGGAACATGATTTTCATTTTATACTTTATACATATTTTAATTGATTCATTATTATTTATTAAATGATATTTCTTTCAAGAGCGTTCAAATTCTTTAAGCAAGATTATATATATATTATATTTAAAATATTTGTTATAGTAAGAAACAGCAATTTTGGCACTAAATGTGACTATATTATACAAAGAAACCCGCTTTCTAGGATTAGAATTCAACATTTTTTCACAAAGGCAACACCATTCAACCCCATAAAAGTTTGACATATTGCTAACATTACGTTCATAGTGAGAAGTCAGAATTAAAAATTTTAAATCATCTAAGTTCTTAGCTTGTTGAAATGGACTAAGCCCATAGCACATTTCATACAGTATGCATCCAAGAGACCAAACATCCGATTTAAATTCATATGGTTCCCCTTTCATAATTTCTGGTGCCATATAAAGGAATGTGCCTATGAGACTTTTAGTTGATTTATTACTAGAATGTATGGTTGATATACCAAAATCAGCGATCTTAAAATTATTATCTCTGTCTACTAGAATATTTTCAGGCTTAAGATCTCTGTGAATTATATGACGAATATGTAAATATTCAAGTCCCAATAAGATATCATATATACACGAATTAAATATCTGTTTTGAAACAGCTGGGCGACGGTTACTATTCGCATTAATTATATCGCGTAAGGTTCCTTTTGAGGCAAATTCCATTACAATATTTACAGTTCCATCGAATACAAATGAGCGGACAAATATAATAATGCTTGGATGCTTAAGTTGGGAAATTATATAAATCTGTGAAATCAAATCATTCAATAATTAGAAAAGCATTTCATATTGCTCACATATTCAATGCCTATACCTCATCCATCAACATTTTAATTTCTGATTTTGGTTTCCGAATCACAATCCGCTTTACACAAACATTCTTGTGGTCATTTGAATTAGACCTACAAAGAAACACCTGCCCAAAAGATCCTTCACCTAAAACTTTAATAGGACATAAGCTTAAATCTCCAATATCCATCGTTATTTACTTTGGAATTATAGTACAGAGTGTAATGAAGTTACACTACCTTTGCAGTATTTGTTACAAAATGATTTAACATATAAGGTTGTCAGGCCTTTGATAACTAAAAAAAACCAAAGTATCGTTTAAAATGGGTACTGGTTATCAAATCGGCGTATTGCTGTTAATTACGTTTACGTTGACGTAAAGAAAAACCATCATGCACACGCCAAGGAAATCGATGTGTAAAAATACCCAATAACATAATACGTATATGGCTATTTTCAGTGGCATGTCGCAAATCAGCTATTAATTCAAAGCTCGCGTTAATATCTTCAGGTGTTGATAAAATCTAATTTAAAGGAATATTGCGAAAGAATTCAATATTGAAAAGATTAGAATTATGTTTGGTATATTAATCAATTATATTATCGGTCGTACTGATCTTACTTAGCCGCATTACTATATTTGGCTTCATATCAGAGATATTGGTACTAAAATCAACCTAGTTAACTCTCATGAGATATGTACATAAGTATAACTCAACCAAAATGGCTAAGATAATAATATTGGGTATATGAGGAACAAATCGCCCAGTAGAACGGAAATCATTTCACCGAGCCACAGCATTTTTCCGCACGGGTTATGCATACAATATTTTTTTTCGAATTAAGAATATGAATAAAATAAAGCTCTGCATTTGCTTTTATGTATGAAAAATGGAAAAATTCAACTCAATTAAAACATATGTATATTTATGTATAAATAATTTATTACATCATATCGATCGTCCATTTATAATTCATTCTTACAATAGACATTTTATATTAGACTCCAAATTTTTAAAAATTATTAGTTTTACTTACCTGTCATGTATCCGCAGATGTTTCTCTTGTATTGTTTTCAATACGGTATAATGGCCTTGGTAACGTCTCTCATATTCCATTATATATTGATTAAATCGTTCTCCTTATCCTTCAGAATAAGCCCCCAAATTATCTTTATCTAAATCCATATCCCATCATAGAGAAATTTGTGATCAGCTCGTCATAATTGTCAGCCTTATGATGTCCAAAGAAATCATGCACTACTGGGAGTACATCTGCAAGAGTTACATGACACATGTGGAGCCCATTATTTTTTTTTGATTTTTAACAGGTAGATTGAAGTAAGATTGGTATGCTTCGCCAATCTTTAAGTTTTTATTTAAATTCTACCTTTTCTCTCTCATTTTTTAAATTCGCCGCAAATATCAGCATTTCAAATTTATCAAACGTTTTCAAATTTATTCATTTGCAAGTTTTGTCACAATAGTAAACAGCTGATTCGAATATTGGTTTTGCATATTTTCGAAAAGACGAAAATCCAATCAGATTCTGTGACACCATTATAATCAGAATTGGTTTTCAATTCTGACAACTACGCAAATCTGTCTTGAATTCCACAACACCCCTGATTATTCCTCTGCTATTTGCAAACTCATACCAGAGATAAAGAGATGCCCAACTCTGCTGTAATTGGAAATGAGAGCAACTCACTACCCGACTTTGGCAGTTGATTGAATCGAGGAGGTTGTTTCGTAATTAGAACTACTG
Source organism: Bactrocera oleae (assembly GCF_042242935.1). NCBI lineage: Eukaryota > Metazoa > Arthropoda > Insecta > Diptera > Tephritidae > Bactrocera > Bactrocera oleae. The sequence goes on from NC_091537.1 coordinate 44,756,716, forward strand.
GAATGGCCAGATTAAAATTCTATAAAAAATATATGTGAACGGAGAGAGTTGTTGCCGCCGTTCAAGATCACTAATAAAAAATGTAAAATAATTAAAATTAAAGAAAGTGCGAAATGTATATATATTTGATGAAATGTTTTGTTATATGATGCATAATAGTCTCAATTTTCAATTGTAAATGATTAAAAACATTTTAAAATTGAGAGCTAACAAGCTTGTATCACTTTATGAAGTATTGCAAATCCAAAAGTCAGTTGTTTAATATAGCATAAAATCATAAAATAAAGGTTAAATAGTTTTTTCACATATTAAACGTCCAACATATACTAATCTTAATCGCAATAAATGTTGGATGTTTTAATTTAAAAGCCTAAAACCTATAATTTTGTACGATCTGGCTACAATGGAAAATGTTATAAAAAACGCTAATTTTGAGGTGTTGGAATAAGTTGGGCATCCCTTTATCCCTGCACATACTTTTTTACACAATGAGCATTGTATAAGCCTACAGATAACCAAAGAATCAGCTGTTTTCTATGTGTGTGACACAGCTGGGATCACCTGATCGAATCTGCCTTTTTTAGACACAGAGATGTAAATAAAAGGAATGTAGTTAAAAAGCATATGTAAACATATCTATCAGCTAACACACTTGAAATGTACAACACACATTGTAAAATATAAATATCAGAGATAAGAACATATAACAATAGAAATGCACTATCAATAACAACCCAAATATAACAATAGAAACGAATAGTTCTATCTGTTAGTACACAGATAACTATCGATACAGCTCAATAGTATAAGTAGCACTAAGATTTATGTAAACTAGTTAGTCTAAAGATTATGAATAAAGAACACTCACTTCGGCGTAGTGAAAACATATTTCTTTTTTCTCATATCGTAAAAATCGATAATAACTGGGGGCTCAACCGGGATAACTCTTGACTGCTGCCAAATATCCTCAAACTAAAGGATAATAAAAAATTCCACGGCTTTGAAGAAAAGCATAAATCTCTGAAAAAGTGAGATATAACAAATTCATAACGCGTAAAAGCAGACCTTGAAATAACAGGCAGCATAAACCATTTTGAACAAAACAAATCTCTGAAAAAGCGAGATGTAACAAATTAATAAACGTGTAAAAGCAAACCTTAAAATAACAGACAGCATAAACCGTTTGAACAAAACAAAAATCTCCGAAAAATTAAGAAAAAAGTGGAAAAAATTAAAATTGGATACATTACGAAACTTAAGAATAAAAAAGGCAGAAATCCTACGACGACCACAGAAAAATAAATAACTCTACAATGGAGCAACAACTAGCCCAACTAAGCGCCCAAATGACCATGTTGATAAACCAGATGCAGCAACAAACAGCTGACTTCACGGAGAATAGCTTCGCTAGAACAACAAAACGCTCCGCACGAATAAGTTTTATACGACGAAGAAAAACTAAATATCAGTGACCCCAAGGATATCGACCTTGAGTTATTCAAATCTCTACCCAAATTTGACGGGATTGAATAGCAGTACAGATCATGGAGATCACAGGTTTGGACCTTCATGGAAGCTATAAAAATCTTCCAGAATCATCCAAAATATTATAGTGCGCTGGGAATATTACGAAGAAAAATCACAGGACCAGTTGCTAATATTCTGACGAACCACAACACCAAATTGAATTTTTATTCAATAATTAACAGATTAGATTATACGTATGCGGACCAACGCCCATTATATGTGCTTCTCGACGAAATGAAGAGAATCACCCAGGGTAGAAAAACCCTTTGCCGAGTTTCACAGTGAGGTTTCTAAGGCCCTTAACTTAGCCTTAACAAAAATTGAGATGTCCAATGATGACAATAACGAGGGAATGAAAACATACACTAACCAGGAAGCAGTAAGAACTTTCATTCTTGGGTTAAACTCTAAATATACCAGCGGTACATTGTATAGCCATAACTCAGGAAATCTAGAATCAGCATACGCGACAGCCTGCACGATTTTTCACGACAACGTGAGAGGAACTTGAGACACAGTTCAGACCTCTAAACCAACGTCAACATCATTCAAACCAGAATCAACCACCACATAGAGAAGAGAGGGAGTATAAACCAAACGTAAGGATACAGAGGAATAATTACCAACCAACTTCATCGAGATCCAACAACAACCATCAGGGATACAATGCACGATATAGCCAAAATAATCACCCACATCGAGAAGAGAGGTACCAAAATCAGTATAGACCGAACTTCAGCATGCAGAGAAATCAACATCACCAAGTAAAACAGCTACAACCACAACCTGCACCAATACCCATGGACGTGGACGACTCCAGGCAATACATACAGACAACCAGGAATAATAATGCTGTAAATGCCAATTATAATAATAATTATAGTAATACATATAAGATAGGACACCTAACTACACTAAAACGACTTCTCCCCAAGATAGGAAATTCCAAAGGATAAATAAATTAAACAGAGAAGATCTAGAATCAGTAGTTGTATCAAATTACGAAGAACAATATGAAACAGGCAGTACTTTTTTAGGCGAGTAAACGGGTTGCCCTGCTTACAAACAAAATGCGACCTAACTGGCACACCCGTTACCTCATTAATCGACACTAACAATTACATAAATATAAATTGTAATATTGGAATATCTATTAAATTGAAACCATTTAAAACCAAAACCTTACATGGTAACTCAATCATAAATTCCTAAAAAAATAATAACAATGTACGGACATCATTTAACATTTTACGAAATTAGGGAATTAAACGACTTTGAATTATACTCGGAGAACAGGAATTACGCCAAATGAAGGCAGAAATTAATTTATTTGACTATAGGTTGAAGTATAAAAAAAAGAAGACTTTAGAAGTAGAACCAAAAATTAATTACACAATAAATAATGAAAAACTTAAAGATCAAGTAGAAGAACTAATGAAAAGAAATAATAATACTAATGGAAAGTTGCCCTTTACAACCACAATACAAGCAACTATCAAGATTGAATCAGAAGACCCCATATGGACAAAACAATATCCATATCCCATGTCCGATCACGACTTTGAGAATCTTTTAAATGACGGTATAATACAACCAAGCAAAAGCCCATATAATTCACCTATATGGACTGTTCCAAAAAAGGGTACCGATGACCAAGGGAAACCCAAGCGAAGAATTGTTGTTGATTTCCAAAAAATAAATTCCCATACGATTACTGACAGTTATCCAATTCCAGATATTAATATGACAACACAAAACCTTGGAAAAGCAAAGATTTTTTCCACAATAGACTTAGAATCAGGCTTTCATCAAATATTAATTAAAGAATCTGATCGAGAAAAAACAGCATTCTCTGTCAACGGCGCGAAGTATGAATTTATAAAAATGCCATTCGGATTAAAAAATGCATCCTCAATCTTTCAACGATGCATTGATGACATACTAAGAGAATACATTGGAAAGTTCGCATATGTTTATATTGATGATGTGTTAATTTATTCATCTACTGCAGAAGAACATATGGAACACCTTCGGATTATAATCAACGCTTTACATAATGCAAATATGGAAATTTGTGACGAAAGTCACATTTTTTCCAAGATACAGTCTGCCTTGGACATATTATAAAACATAATAGGATAACAGTTGATCCAAAAAAAATTGAAACAATAAAAAATTACCCACAACCAACAAATTTAAAAGAATTGAGATCTTTTCTAGGACTTGCTAGTTATTACATTTAAGAGGAGAATTAGGTATGATAAAAAAGAACCAAAGTAATAAGATACTTGTGAATTTAGACACAGCAGCTGTAGAAGCTTTACAAAAAATAAAAAATGCATTACAAGAACAGGTTGAACTTTTCCAACCAGATTTCTCTAAACCTTTTAGTTTAACAACAGATACAAGCAATGTTGCCATTGGTGCACAAAATCGTCAACCAATTGCATTTATTTCACGCACATTAAATAAAACAGAGCAAAATTATAGTACTAATGAGAAGGAATTATTAGCAATTGTATTGTCTTTACAAAAACTTAGGAATTATTTATATGGCGTGGCAGATTTAACAATCTACACTGATCATCAATCCTTAATATTTTCTATTTCCGAGAAAAACCCAAATACAAAATTGAAAAGGTGGAAAAATTTAATCGAAGAATATGGTGCTAAGTTAGTCTATAAACCTGGACACCAGAATGTCGTTGCAGATGCGCTTTCGCGTCAGCAAATCAACAATACAACAAATTGTTCCGATCACTCACTACAAAGTTCCCCTGTCGAAACTTTGAAAAAAGTTAAACAACCACTTAACTCTTTCAAAAATCAAATAATTATTTTACAAGATAATGAAAGGAATGAAGTCCTCAATCAAACAATATTTCCCGGGCAATTTAGACACACAATATTTTATAAAGATACCCCAGATTTACTATCTAAACTTAAAGATGTAGTTAATCCAAAAGTTACTAATGCGATGAAGATAGATGAGGAAATACTATTTCACTTAAAAGAAGAAATTATCTCCGCCTTCCCAAACTATAACCTGGTGCTAGCCCAAAATAAATGACGTAACTTCCATAAATGAACAAAGAGAAATCGTCACACAAACACATCAACGTGCTCACAGGAAGTACAAAAATAATAAGCAAGAAATATTGTTGTCCCATTACTGGCCCAATATTAAAGAAATGTGTATTAAACTAGTCGTAGGCTGTGAAATATGTCTACAGCACAAATACGAAAGAAAACCAAATAAACAACCTATATGAAAAACTCCAATACCAACTCCAGTAGGAGAATATATACAAATGGACATATTTCATATAAACAATATGCTGTATCTTAGCTCAATAGATAGGTACTCCAAATATTGTTATTTACGAAAACTAAATACAAAGATAGATTGCCATGAATCAATAGAATAAATATTCACACAAGTTTACCCAAATGCTAAATATCTCATGACTGATAACGAAAGTATATTTAATGGAAACATAGTAAAATCTTTATACAATGGATTAGATATAATACATTCAGTTACTCCAGTACACCATTCAACTTCCAACGCTCAAGTAGAACGGTTACATAGCACAATTATAGAACTTTGTCAAAGTTTAGCAGCTGAAAACAAAACCGCGCCTGGTGAAGAAATTTTCAACGCTGTTCGAGAATACAATAGGACTATTCACTCTTCCACAGGACACAAACCTGAAGACATATTTTTCAATAGGGAAAAATATACCAATATCAAGGATATATTGGAGCAAAAACAGGATAAACTACTAAAATATCATAACAAAAGCAGAAAAAATATAACATATAAAACAGGTTATCTTATATATAGCAAGACAGATCGACGTAATAAGCTTGCAACAAAATATAATAAACACAAAGTGAAAGAAGATCGCGGAGACACGATTTTAACAGTGAGGGGAAAGGTTATACATAAAGATAACATTAGGAAGCAAAGTACACAATGCAAAGAATAAGAGTCATTAACTTTTGCCTATTTATTTTATTGGCTTCATTTGCATTTGCTGAAAAGATAACAAACCTTTCAGGTAGAAGATATATTTTAACCGAAACGGACGACGTTTATACATATAATACCTCAGCCTACCTGTATCATATAGCCAACCTTTCGACAATATTAGCGCCTTATGAAAATATAATGAGAACAAAATACAGTAACATACAATCCCAGGAAGAAAGTATTCTCATTAATAAAATAGAAACACTGAAAACACAACTGATACCATCCGAGCATCGTATCAAACGTGCCCTTAATTTTTTAGGCTCAATTTTGAAATTTATAACAGGTACGCCAGACCACGACGACCTAATAGAAATAAAATCAGGTCTTAACCAGTTAATAGAAAATAACAACCTACAAAGACAAATTAATTCACAGTTTGAGAAAATCCTAGAAACTTTAGATCCAAAATCTATAGCAGAAACATTTATAATTAGGGAAGTATATAAAGAATTAGAATCAATAACAAACACAATTTATTTTGCGAAAACAGGTCTTTTTTATTCAGGCACTCTTAACCTTAAAGATATTAAAGAAATCATTAAAACAGAATCATATGACATTCCAATAATAAATATCTTAGAATACTCCAATATCCACGTGTGTATTTTTAATAGTGCCATTGTGACAATTTATAAATATCCAATAATAACCAATAAATGTAAAATGTATAATTTAATTCCATTAGCATTTAAACACGGAAAATATGAGCTAAAAAATAAAATTGCTAAATGTAATAATAATTTCACAAATCTATCAAATTGTAAAAATTATATAGGAACTAATATCTGCAAAATATAATTAAAAGATAAATGTACAATCCCATTATTATTGAACCAAAAAGCTCAATGTAACGTGATACAAGAAAATAATAATCCTTTACAAATATTAGATCATGGTAATATTATAGTTGATAATGTTCATATATGGAATGGGCAAAAAATAAATGGTCTACATTTAATCCACTAAGACCATAGCACCACCATTGATAATAAAACATATATAAACCATGAACAAGAAATAAAAGATATAATCCATGCTCATGAAAATGAAAAAAAAAAAAATATTGAATATATTATCTTCTGAAAGTAATTATAAATTTAGTAATATACAAAAAATTTACAAGTTCTTAATACCTATAGAAGAACACCCCTTTAAATTTATTTTATACCTTATTTTAATTAGTATAATATTAGTTTTAATCGTGTATTCATGTGTAAAAATATATATCTATCGACAAGTACAAACAAATAACCAACGTAAAAGAAATTTCGAAGAAATATTCGAAACAGAATTACGCCGACTTCAGTCATAGATGTCTCGAAATGAGGACATTTCATTTTAACACGGGGGAGAGTTAACGACATAGCCGCACACCGCATACATATGTACATACATACAAACATACACATGTACATACATACATAAATATCATAAATACTTATATATAAGTGACATAACACTTATTAGACACAAATGCATAAAACCAAAATAAGCATATGTAAACATATCTATCAGCTAACATAAATATCAGAGATAAGAACATATAACAATAGAAATGCACTATCAATAACAACCCAAATATAACAATAGAAACGAATAGTTCTATCTGTTACTAAACAGATAACTATCGATACAGCTGAATAGTATAAGTAGCAGAGAACGTATATCATAGAGAAGGTTCACAGTGCGGCCATTAGCAAAATATTTCATGCTTCGCAGGGGAACTGAAAAAGATGAGCGTGTTTCACCACATTTGGAAGGGGTACTGAAAACGATGAGCGTGTTTCACCAAATGTCCACAATTAACATCAGGGGCTGAAAAATAGCAGAATTGAGCATTTTCAATGTTAATTGAGAAAAATAATGCTAATTTCAATGTTAAGAAATGTACGCTTACAGATTCATATATTTACAATGCGCAAACGACTTTGCATATAATTTGAAGATATTCTGCCTATACAGGGTGGCTAACGAATCGTGCTACAAAATTAAACCGCAATAAATTTCTTTTTAGTAATTGCATTACATATATTTTTTTTATTGTATAGAAAATTTTATTTTATTTAAACAATTAATTATTCTTCCATACTCAACCACGCATATGCGATACCTAATTCGGGATTGCCTCAATTATCTATTTAATGGACTGCTTCAGTTCAGTCAGATTTCTGGGTTTGATTTTGTACACCTCTTGCTTGACATAACCCATAAGAAAAGACCAAGCGGTCGCAAATATTCGTTTACATTATATATGTATAATTATGTGTGCATGTAAACAAATATGAAAGTACCCATTATAATTATTAATTTGTCTACATGCAACATATGTATGTCAATATGTACACTCATTTTTTCATGGGAAATCTCCGTTGCCCTGGACAACCAATGGCCGAAGCTCACGTTTTTTGTTTTCTTGTCAATGAGTCACTGTGTCGAAGGACTGACGCGACGACAAAGCGTCACAACATTGTGTTGTTGGTAGAAAATCCGAACTATGCCGAAAAAAAATAACGAACGGCCGCCGATTGCCACCGCTTCTTGCCGCTCTAACAGCTTTGCCCACAAACTATCGTAAATATGTATGTTTCTGTATGAGCATGCATACATATTGACGCAGATTTTTGTGAGACACGGAAAAATATATAAAAATTGTAAATTTAAATTGTAAAATATTTTTAATCGACAAAAGCTTTGTTGCCAGTTTTGTCAATTTTTTATGTGTTTTGTGGGCTTGCGTGGTTGCAACTTTTCCCTGCTAGAGGGAATATCAGAAATTTGTTCAATTTATGATTTTTAGCTTTTTCCATCGTCGCGAAAAGATGCTTGTTGGCAAACGCATGCTCGGGGAGATGAGAGGGTGTCTGTTTTTATGAATGAAGTGAGGTTGCTTGTTGAAAGTACGCCTGCGTTCATGAATGAAAATGTTGTTGTTGTGTGATTTACTATAAATTTGGGCTTCGCCTATTTGGCTGACATATTGACTTGTGACCATTGTTGTTTTTGTAGAACAATGTTTGTAGTTTTTGCGGGTGACATATTTACATGTGTACGGATATTCATATGTATGTATGTTTGTTTGTGTATGCATTATTTGTTGTATATTATATTGATAAGTGATAAAATTATGATTTGAATTTCTGAATCCGTACATTAAAATGTGCATGTGCAGATATACATACATATGACTATATAAGATTAATTTGATAAAAGACGTATGTATATGTTGTAATAAATTTAATCACTATTAGTAACAATTATAATACAAAATATTTATTAAGAATGTATATTATGTAATAATTAAATAAAATTATTAAATGCCCAAATTAACTATAAATATTATTTTGAAAATTTCATTATTTAATTAGAATGTTATCAGTTTAGCATGTTTTCATAAAAATTTCGCATATTCATATCAATAAATATGATTGCATATACGCGTATAAAAATATAAGCCAAAAGAGTAACATGCGGCTGTAAAATCAACACAAGTCTCTGAGCATAATTTTTATTCAATGCTCAGCTCTGTTTACGCGCCACTGTTAAAATTTCTCCTTCCGAGCCGACTGTGGTGAAACACGCTCATCGCATTTTGTTAGGTTTTGACAATTCACACGCTGGTCCGTAGTTGGACCTTCTCTGTATTTTACGTTCTCTGTAAGTAGCACTAAGATTTATGTAAACTAGTTAGTCTAAAGATTATGAATAAAGAACACGCATTTCGGCGTAGTGAAAACATATTTCTTTTTTCTCATATCGTAAAAATCGATAATAACTAGCGCGTTACTGATATTTTTGGGTGTTCAGTTCCTCAGGAGGCCTATATAAACCCATATAAAGTATACAGTTCTAAAACAATTTACTTTTCGAACATATATAACTCGAACAGATATATACAAGTACATAATATCAGGTACATGAATCAGGCTCATGAATATTAATTACATTAACAATATAAGTTGAAATTTTCAACTTTATTGACACAAAAACGAAAATAAATATATAAAATAGATGAGGTACAATTCAGGAACAACAATAATAATAAGCAAAACAATGTACCAATTAATAAATAGCATAATAAATACTTATTAAATGTAAATTTAAGAAAACTTTGGTTAAGCATCCCACGATTTCAGGGTTAAGAGGGCTATAGTTGGATAGAGGAGATTCTCCTGATCACGAAAATATATAATTATTGCCGTTGGAAACTTATAGTTTTCAAGATATTTGCATTTTAAGTTGAAGATTTCACAAATTTTATTTTACAATTTCTCGATTTATGGTTAACTTTTCTTTTATGTTATGCATTTATTATACACTAACTCTTCACTACAATGTTTCTACATATTTATTTTATATAAAATATTTAAATATTGGCTTTAAATAAGCATTTTATTTTTACACAATTTTCGTTATATGAACAATAACAAATGGGTTTCATGTTGTCAGATAATACGTGTTGCCATATCCAAACAAATGAAAGCAATCAAAATAAATAAAAGACCCAATTACCCATCTACAAAATATTATGATCTAAATTTTCCATTTTAATAAAAGAAAAAGGCTTTATGGCTTAAACGTATGTTTTATGGCATCTGATAATTTCACAAATGGATCATGATGCTGATTTGCTATATTTTTATGCCATATGTATTCATATATCAAATTTTCCAAATCTTCACTGTTATTATAATTACCCTTAATAAAAATTGCAGTTTAAAGAGACTGATATACCCTCTTCAACATTACTTTTTTTTTTGTTTTTTGTTGGTCGGTCCAACACCGGCGCATTCATAATTCAATCGCGTCCAACATCTTTCCGCACTGGCGGCCTTCGGCCGCGTTTAAGAAAACTAACCCTGGTCCGTCCAACACCGGGGTGGTCATAATTCAATCGCGTCAAACTTCTATCCGCACTGGCGGCCTTCGGCCGCGCTTCAAAAAAATAACCCTGGTCGGTCCAACAGCGGGGTGTTCATAATTTAATCGCGTCAAACTTCTTTCCGCACTGGCGGCCTTCGGCCGCGCTTAAAAAAAATAACCCTGGACAATCCAATACCATAATTTATCAATAGAAGGGAATGAACAAAATTATAGTTCATGTATTTGGGGTATAATCCTCTTTTATTATTCATTTTCGCTCTCAAAATATAAATATATATATTATATATATATAATATAATAGATATGGCAACACTTGTTAGCTGTCAACATGGAACCCATTTGTTATTGTTCATATAACGAAAATTGTGTAAAAATTAAATGCTTATTTAAAGCAAATACTTAAATATTTAATATAAAATATATATGTAGAAACATTGAAGTGAATTGTTAGTATATAATAGGCGCATAATTATATATATTCGTGATATGGAGAATCTGCTCTATCCAACCATACCCCTCTTAACCCTGAAATCGTGGGATGCTAAAGTAAAGCCGAGCCTAAATTTAATCTTTAGGAATTTTAATAATCGGAAATCATTTGAATTTGTAATAAAAACATTCTTAAAGTTATAAATTTTAAACCATAACACGGCAACATACTGTAGCTGACTTGAGTCAACCAAGTGTGACTTTAGTAGTAGAATATAAGCAACCCGTACCAAGTGGGCCATTTTTGCGTGTGTATTAGTGAAAGTCTTAGGATTGGTTACTTGTAGATTTATACATAGACAACGAGCGATGTAAGCAACTCTATCTCCTGTACTCTTCCCTCTCTTTTGACTGCAACAGCTTACGAAAACCGACTTTATATGGGTGCGAGAATCAAAAATGGTCTAATCGCTATAACTGCTTAAAAAGTAAATATTTTCGATTTATAATCGTCCTTTTCCATATGTGTACATAAATATATTTACTCATACAGGTTGGCTCACGAATCGTGCTACCTAAACAAACCGTAACAAGAAAAAAAGTTAACTTCGGTTGCACCGAAGCTACATATAATACTTCACAGTTCCTTACAATAACTTGACTCCGTTCTAATTTCGTGAAGATACTTCGTCAAATAAAAAAGTTTTCCATGCTAGCACTTTATTCCGATCGTTCAGTTAATATGGCAGCTATATCCATTATTGCCTTAAATAATAATCCATGCCAAATTTCGTGAAGATACCTCGTAAAATGAAAGAGTTTTCCATATAAGCACGATCGTGCAGTTAAAATGGCAACTATATGCTATAGTGACCGATCTAAACAATTTCTTCGGAGATTACATTACTGCTTTAGGAAAAAACTTATACCAAATTTCGTGAAAATATTACGTCAAATAAAAAAGTTTCTCATGCAAGCACTTGATTCCGATTGTTTAGTTTGTATGGCAGCTATATGCTATAGTGGTTCGATATCGGTCGTTCCAAACAGGTTTAAGTCATCACGAATTATCCGTTGTAATGACCGTCTACTAACTCCAAGTTGCACCGATAAGTTGCGAGTCGAAACTCTTGGATTTACCTGAATTGACGGTGCAACAGCCGCGATTGTTTTTTGAACACGAACATACGGATATCTATAATACGGTCATCTTGCGATGCTTCCAGATTCGGCAAATATGTTTACCAATCTTTTAATGCACTATCTACCCGGTCGAGTGCCGCCAAAATCCCGTCTGAATTACCTTTAGACAGAAATGACGGATCGCAAACAGGCTGCAAACGCTGCACTATCCAAGCCTTCTTTTCGGTATCCTTAGCATTCCTTTTTAAAAAACTTAAATAATAACCTGACAACTAAAAAAATATATAAGTCGATTATTTACACAAAAAAAAGTTATTCTAGTTTGTTTTTGTAGAGTGATTATGTATGGTAGTAGGTATGTATTTATTTAATGCTTCACATACACCCTAACCACTGCGTGTTAAACGTTTAAATCAACCTTTTTCGAAACTCCCATTAGAAGATTCACTTCAGAAACACGAATTCAAGTACTTTACTTGCACAAATAACATAGGCATATATATATGTATATGAATATACATATAGCGAACAAAAATGAAAGCAGAGATAAAGGTAAAGAAAATCTCCTAAAGAAATACATATGTACATACATATATTTTACTTCCATAACATACATACATTCGTACATATTTACGTTATATACCAATAGTGCACATTTACGAACAGAAGTGCGCATACAGATAATTTTGTGTTTTCAATTCAGTTTATATACAAGTGTGTACTCTATATACAAACTGATTCGCTTATAGGCACTCCCTATAAGACATACGAACACAGAATGAATTAATTAAATAAATAAATCATTTTTTAATATATATGTAAATAAACGATACAACCGAGACAAATAATAAATAAATACTGTTTTATTTCCGAGATTGATAAAAACGAAAAAAAAGAAAAAATTGCACATTTTCTTAATGAACGCATATTCTAATGCATCTAAATCTACACAAAGTACCAAAAATGATTTCGGACGAAAAAAGTTCATGTTCACCTGCAGAAGCTACACGCTCAAAGCAAGTTGCTACAAAACAAAAAAATGGAAAAGACATTACATACAGTAAATTTATTGCTACGAGTGACTGTTTAATAAGACGCTGCACTCAATTTTCATCATCGGCGATTAAAGACAACTCTGAATCGGCATTAGAAATCAAAAACGGAAATCTCGCAAATTTTTGGATACGTTTCCAAGCTTCATATGACGCAATAGTATAATCTGACAACTCAGATCTACCAGAAAATTTTAAATTCTCGGCCTACGCCAAATATGAAAACTGCTTAGTCTAGTTTGATGAAAATAAAGCAATGATTACAGACTAATTAAAACTAATTACAGCAATTACACATACTCCACATGAGTAGAGCTGCCACAAGTACAAGTCGAAAGGCAAGTTGAGGTAAGTCCATCTCAAGGCGCCCGCATGAGACAATATTTCATGGAAGTTATGAATAGTGGCCGCCCTTCTGGGACATGTTTACAGCCGCTTACATCAAAAATCTAAAGCTATCAAAAGCGCAAAAATTGTATCACATCCGATACAAAAAAAAAAAAAAACGTGAAGCAGGCGTAGCAGTTCGCACTAAATGACGATAATTTTAATTTGGCTTGGGAAGCTTTGAAATCTAGATATGAAAATGAAAGAATTTTGGCCGATATGCAAGTAACGATAATAATGAACTTGTCTGGGATTTAAAGGGAAACAAGTGAAGAATTTATAAAACTAACTTCAATCCACTGTTTCTAATTGCTTGTCGGTTCTACTGACACAAAACATTCCCACAGACAACTAGGACCGTATACTGCACCGCCGCTTTATCAGAGAAATTGAGAGCAATCTCTCTCATCTCGAAAAAAATTACCAACGTGGAAACAAATGAACGACTTTCTAATTACCCAGTACGAAATCGGTACGAAAGGATAGGCAAAAAAATATCTAAACCAAAAGATATTCAATACGAAATCGAAGCTTTTACAGACCCCAACCAGTAGAAACAGCAATTTAAATAGAAGCTTCTTTAAAACACAATCGTTCTCGTCTGAACAGAGTAAATATATATCTTGTAAACTCTGTACAGGAGGGCATAAGCTCAAATCTTGCGGGAAATTCAAAAAATTGAACATTATCGACCGAAACAGTTTTGTAAAAACAGAAACACTTTGTACAAACTATTTGTCACATGCGCATGCGCTTAAAGATTGTGAAAGCAAATTTAATTGTGGTTACTGTCATAAATGGCATAATTCTATGCTTTATTATAAAAAATTTTCCAGCTCACCCCCAAACAGCGCAAATGTGAAAAGAGTTACGGGCCAAGAAGCCCTATGCTGCTCAAAGGCATTATAAACTCAAACGCTACATAGCGAAAACCAAAGTAGGATACTACTACCGACAACGATCACTTATACCGTTTAAAGCACAAAATAGGCTACAACTGGTAACCAAACAATCCAACTTGGAAATGGGAATGGGCAGAAGAGTAGTTCAAAACTCAAACAAAATCTGCATAATTACCCTAATAATCGAACGTGTTCAGAAGATTTCGAACACACTTCTGGCACAAAATACTATTTTCGGTTGGATCATAAGTGGACAAGTTATGGAACCAGTTACCACCATGACAACTCAAGTTGAGGAAATCTTTAACGAATACTCAGTTCACAATATTGAGAATTAGAAGAACTCCCTCGCTTATCGATCACAGATAATGGTAGGTAAGTCGTATGACTACCACTAAAACAATAATTTCCCAACACACTCGTCTTAGGTCCCTCTCGCGCCTCCGCAATTCGGCAGTTCCTAAGTATGGAAAAAAACCTACTTAAAAAAGGTGAGCTTAAACCAGAATATGACGATGTGTTAGAAGAATACCTTCATTTAGACCACATGGAGTAAGTAAGCGTAGGCGAAAAGATTGTAATTATAAACATCAAATACTACTAATTTTACTTGCGACATAACGCGATAAAAAAAGAAGGTAAGAGTTGTCTTAAGATCCACTAGCTCAGGGAATTCCCTAAAAGATATTCTATTTACGGGACCCACGCTCCAACCAGATTTAATGCTACTTATTTTAAATCGGCGTATATTCAAATACGTATTCAACGGAGACGTCGAAAAAATGTATAGACAAATAGTCGTACATAAAGACGATCAAGACTTTCAGCGAATTATTTTTCGAAAATAGTCGACTACGCGGCTACAAATTAAAAACAGTGATTTTCGCCGTTAACTGTGCTCTATAAACAGCCATTCAAACACTGCATGAGTTGGTTGAAAGTTCAAAATTTCCCCTGGCAACCCAGGTGTTAAAAACAGAAACCTATGTAGACGATATCCTGTCTGGAAGTCACAGCCTTCCACAAGCGTATGAGTCACTATCACAAGTGGTACAAGCCCTCAAAACTGCAGGATTTCTGTTGAAAAAGATATTACTAAATGAAAATTTGTTATATACTAATTTCCTTAAATTCTAAAAGGAAAGTACAACAAAAACTCGGATCCAATGGAATGCGATATATGACCAGTTTTCATAAAATCGAAAATTCGAAAATTCGACTCTGTACACGCAACATCTAATGATACCGACATCTTTGAGCGATTGTCATCGTTCCCCCGAACCATCAGAGTAGTTGACTACATGCTCAAATTTTTAGAGTGACTCAAAAGTAAAGTTAAGGGAGTACCTCCAATATACCCCCGATGCGATACATTGACGCACCTAGACTTACAAAAAGCAAAGAATGCTCTTATCGCATCTACTCAAGCGCCCTATTTCAGCCGAGAGATATCATTGCTAAGATAATTGAAGTCGATTGATAAAAAGAGCTCACTCTTATTACTAAACAATTTTCTGGACACAAAAGGTCTGCTTAATCATACCAGAAAAAACATGATACATGCCGAGCACCGCCTCATGCAACAAATAGTCCGCTCAGAGTTTTATCAACTTCGCTCTGCCTTTCACCATAACAGGTGTTGATTTTGCTGGGCCTTTCCACATAAAGGCTTCAGTGTTAAAGTTTCAACCTTAACGAAAGGCTATGTGGCAGTTCTTGTTTGTTTTACGACACAAGCTGTTTATCTTGAGCTGTGTGCGAAAAGATCTCACCGCCCTAAGCCCACGAGGCCGAAGAACAGCATCCTCTCCTGAGTGTCGTCCATGGCGCCAGCAATAGGCGTCGTGGTCAAAGGCCGCAACATCGCCGCCCCTCCGGGCTGAGCAACGTTGCCACAACATCCAGGGACTCTTAGGCTGAACGTTCGCCTAGAGGGAGCGGGACGGCTAAATGAGTTAAGCTTCCCGTCCTGATACACTAAAACCTTCACCGTACCAGATAACACTCAACAGGAAACAGCAGCACACACCAATACACCACATCTGGAAGCAGCAGTATACAAGCACACACACCAGTACTCGCGGGCTACCAACTCCACCGCCCAACGAGCAAAAACGTGTGTCTTCGAAGCAGACAGCCTTTTTTCACATCGACTGGTGATCCCGTTGCATCGGGAGACTTGCGCGCGCAATTTTTTAAGCAGGTTTTTAAATTATACGAGTACAAAAATAATTATAATGGGAGTACTACGTCATCGATTAGTAATACATATCCCTTTTATAATTTGTACACATTAAGCTTTCAACTCGAAACTTTACGGTATATTTTATTTTGTTTAATCTCGAGTGGTGAGTGCTCCCAGTAATTCGGTTAGTTCTTAAAACGGTTTATAAACCGAATCCATCCATTTTCACAGAGTGAGTAAGAATACTAAGACGATTTGTACTGAGCTAATTTGGTTATTATACCTTCAATGATTCAGGATATACTTATGTTACATTAAACATAGAAAAGGGCGGGACTAAACCTTTTTTTATATTTTTTAAACCATAGATTGCAATTAGTTGTACTAAGTATCAGCTCTGCGCCTTAGTTATGGCACTTTATATGTTGTCTATTAATGGCGTTCTTTGGTCATGGTAATGGTCCGAATCCACGAAACATGTGTATCAAGTTTAATGCAGATATTTTTACTCAACTTATCGTTTGCACACAGTCACTCGAAATTCAAATCGTCTCGTCATCCTGGTTAGTTATATATAATATATACAACTCCATATCTATCTCGATTAGTTTTAGGTGATACAAATAACCGTTAGGTGAACAAAATTATTACACTCTTGCAACATGTTACAAGAATATACAAACCGATATAATAAGTGCAAAATACATATATTTGTACATAGAGCATTAAATTTAATACAAAATCGCAAAGTCTATGAAACAAAATATGTTTTCAAGTATTGGGTAGCGAGAAATGAATTTTTCTATCTGATAATAAGAAAAAAATCTAAAACCGTTAGGCGGAGGACCTTCCGGTTACAATTAAAAGCTTAAATGCAGACAGACATCACCATTTCGAGGTCTTCTAATATTTTAAAGTAAAAACACAGAAAATTAAAATTTTATGGGGAATGTTTATTATCATTCGAAAGATTATTCTTTGGTATTTTTAATGACTCGTTCGAGCATTTTGACTGGTAACTAGCGAATGACACCCGTGATGTCTTGCTCTGACATCTCTACATATCCTCACAGAAAAAAGTCTAACGTGCAAAAGTCTATCACATCACACGTTTTTGGTGGCCAATCGATCGGGCCAAAATGTGAAGTTATCTACTCACCGAAGTGTTCTCTCAATAAATCTATTGAATGATAGGATTGTAATAATTGGCGTAGTCTTATTGAAACCAAATATCGCCGGGCTCACGAGGTTTAATTTTAGGCATTAAAATGTCGGTTATCATGGCGCGATAACGGTCGCCATTGACGGTTACTGGATGAAATGGCATCTCTTGAATCCCTTTAGGGTGATTTTCATCCCGAATATGGCAATTTTGCTTGTTAACTGTTGCTGCTGTTGAGGCAGAAATAAGGCTTATCGCTGTACAAAATGGCTCGAAAATGTCGGATCTTCTTAGAACTTTTCAATAGCTTATAGAGCGAAGCGATTCCGCTTGGGAAGGTCGAGCGCCTTCAGTTCTTCTACAAGCTGTATTTTGTACGCTTTCAATTTAACATCTCGACGTCAAATGTGCCAAGTCGTTCCATACGACAGTCCGAGTTGCTGCGAATGGCGCCGAATCGACTCTCCACGGTCTTCGTGTACACTCTCCGCTATGGCCACTATATTTTCATCACTACATGCAGTACGTGGTCTATTCGGTCGAATATTATCCAATAATGAATGCTGCGTCTCCAGATGGAATGGTGTTGTTGTGATGTTGACCATAATATGAGCGAAGCGCGCAAAACACATTCTTTGCAGAACGTGAATTTTCGTAATAAAGTTGAAACGTAAGTAAACGTTGTTCAGGCGTAAGTCTTTCCATGATAAAATGTCAAACAATACTGAACAAAAATAACATGACAGCTTGACACGACTAACGCGTGATTACAGCAACATGACGCAAGAGTATAAAAATTTTCCGAAAGAATTCAACATTCATAATTCGACGAAAACGTGATTAGATGACGATCAAATTTGGTATTTTATTAAGTTCTATTATAGGTAGAGCCAGCCGGAGACAATTTACCGCCCCAGGCAAATGCTAAATTTTGCACCCCTTCTAAGAATATTTTGCCTTATTTATTGTGTAAAACTTGCCAGGAGACTGAACCTTCCAAATGGGTACCAGAACTAAAGAAATATATAAGTACACTTTGATTTATTATATTCATTCGCAATTACCTATCCATTTTCGACACCAATTTGCAAATATGAATAAATATAATTTACCGTTAAAACAGCGCGCGCTAAATAAGTTTTTTGTTCTGCCGTTATTTTTGTTATTTTGGGCGGTTAGCTGTTCCTCTTTTCTTTTTTGGCTCGTGCATGATCAATCATCGAAAACAGAAGCGTTTGCTGTTCCCTTATTTTTGGTTTTGGCATTGTTAACCATACTATATTTAAGTTAGGAATTAAAGTTAGGGACTGAACGTATGTATACATCGACGGGTGTTCCCAAACAATTTTTTCGTTGAGGTTTCTATATATATAGTATTGGGCGAACACCAGATAGTCCTTTTCGAAGGATTTAAAAATTTATGAGGAGTCTGCCACTTCTGGACCAACTAAACATTGCGATACTACCGATCAAGTAAGTAAAGAGGGCCAATCGGAGGAATTACGATTACGTGCAAAGACTTGGATGAAATAACAACTCCTGAAGAAATTAGCGAAGCGTTAAAAATTACTGCGGAATCCAAAATCTGGATATATTGATGATTTGCTAAACCAGACAATCATAGAATAGAACATTGATGTCGTCATACCAAGTAAATAATACTCCCAACATCCGAAAGTACATGGATTTCAGACAAAACCGGCATGGCAGCATTATGGTCCTACAAGAGACAACCTTTTAAGACCAGCTCCAGAGAAGGGTGCTCCAACATCAGGTGACGACGCCGCCCACATGGTATCTGCTGTACGAAAGGAACTGGTCGCAGCTCTGTGAATGTGAGAATAGTGTCACATTATCTCTAAATTTTATGAAGATAACTCCCACATTGGCCGATGTATGTGGTATAAAGTCAACTAGAAGTTCAAAAATCTGTATACCAGGTATATGGGTATATTTTAATCTTTTTAACAAGGGTATATTATTATCAAAGAAACATTTTCTCCGAATTTCTATTACATATCTCACAGATTGACCGATTTTCGGCAAAAAGTCAGCCATACGCACTTGGGTCCATATATCGGTGTGCGAAGGCTTTAACAGTTATGGTCCAATTTAGACCATTTTTAGACTCGAAACAGCATACCTCAGAATCACTATTAGTGCAAAGTTTTATCCAGATACATTTTTTGTTTTTGATTTGTATACTAGAAAGTGAAAAAATCAGATAGAATTTAAAACAGTTTTATATGGGACTTAAGCGTGGTTTTTATCTGATTGTGCTTATTTTCACACTGTAATGTACAACAAAAATATGATATGATATGGATTTTCACCTAAATTTGGGCGGTGCCACGCCCATCGTACAACTTTGATACGGGCTCCTATAAAACCCTATCGTAAAATTTTATGTCTCTGATGCATTTAGTTAATGTTTTATCGCGCTTTTAGTAGTTTTTAAAAAAACCCTTATATGCGGACGGGCGGGGTTATTATCCGATTTAATTTATTTTCGTACTGTCGTTAGGGGCTATTCAGAGGTTTGTTTCAAAGGAATTTTATTATTGTAGCTTAAGTGGTTTAGGAGATATGTACATTACACCTAGTAGAGGGCGGGGCCATGCCCATTTTTTCAAAATTTTTGGCCCATAAGGGTCCTTTGCTACTGCAATCACATACACTTAATTACAGTTTTATATAAAAATTAGTGCTTAGGTATGGTGTTTTATTGATTTTCGATTAATGACGTTTGGTGGGCGTGGCAGTGGTACGATTTCGTCCATCTGCGAGCTACCAAGTTTCATTACCACATCTAAATTTTTACTCAAGTTACAGCTTGCACAGACGAACGCATAGACAGACGGATACTCACTCGGATTTCAACTAGCTTTGTCGTTCTGATCATTTATATATAAGTACGTATATAACCTTAAATCTAACTCGATTTTTTTTTTTGTGATACAAACAACCGTTAGGTGAACAATACTATTGTACTCTGTAGCAATATGTTGCAAGAGTATAAAAATTAGTTTAACAAAAATAAAAGCTATAATTGAGGTGAAAAAAGCACATATATTGGTACAAAAACAATTGTATATATTTTTCGGGCCTTTGTACAGCGCTTATACCCCTTATAAACACTTTTTTGAGACAAAGTGGCCTCACCGAATGCCACAGTCAAGCCAGAACACATTCCCTTGTTCTTCTTAAAACAGAAACAAGCAGAATTGCAAACAAAACATTTGAGCATATTATATGCTCATATATACGCACATATTATGCACTCTTATGTAGGTTAACAAAATAAAAATTTTATTACACAGTGTACTGCACTATGCTTAAAGGTGCCTTCAAAGCGAACGCTCAAATCCAAGCCGTGCGTACAGCTGACGAATGTGATATATCAGCTTTAAAGCTGTGCACGTACAGTTTCATACGAAATCGCACAGGTGTCGGAGAGTGGAATCTGAGAGTAAAGCTTATCAATGCGAAAACCCAGTTTTGGAGCGCTATTCGGCGTCGACTCGCGTGTTCATTTGCATGATTGTCTCATATTTTGCTTACAAGGAATTACCATGAATGTGGTAGAACTATATTTAGAATACCCGCTATTAATATTTTCTAAGGAAAACTTATGACGGAAATACCCTTATTCATCAGAATTTATTAAATACCTACTATTAATATTTTAAAGGCTAAATTTATGACGGGAATTTCTTAATATCTATCAAAACTATCATTAATTAAATGCATTTCTTGTTTTAAATAAAATGATATTCGAACTAAATCCTTTGCAGCTAAAATAAACTGTTACGAACAAGAAACAGAACAGAACTGAACAGAACAGTATAATAGCTACGTACGCGCGGGTTTCAGCGCTGAATCTCGCATTCACTCTGGGGTACTTAAAATAAATCACCGCTGATCGAAATCAGCTTAGCGCTTGATTCGGCTTTAAGCGTCCACTCTGCAGGCACTCGAAGAATGCTCAGGAGTGCAGGTACACAATTCGGCAAAACGCATCACCCGCTTTAGCGCTAACCACTGTAAAAGTTGTAATCTACAAATAGAGGAATTTAATCACGCCACTAACACTGTGAGTCGCTGCTGACGTCTCGCACTGAGACTTAAAATTAGTTAACTGGCGCCCAACGTGGAGCGGTTGGGTGTGCAATAATGGAAACAAGGAACATAAGTCAGCCTAAAGAAGCCAGTCGTTTTAAGAAGACCTGCTCCAAGCCGATCTTCCAGCACTGAATCTACCTTTCAATCTCTTACCCATTCATGAGGAAGAGAAGCGTGCTAAAAGTGGCAATCGGAATAACCCTAGTAAAGACCAAACGCATTGAACGGGACCCTTCTTCCAGCCATGCAAGATTTAATGTAAAACATTAATTCTAAACGTTACTTAAATTAATATTTTGTATTTGTGGAAATTTAATTATACGAAGAAGTGTTTTTAAAAGGTATCGTTTTTGATGAGAAAAGTGAAAATAGTATAAAATTTGATTTTTATAAAAAGTACATGCGAAAAATTTTATTACAACTACAACATCATTAAATAATAAAATAAGAAAAGGAACCCAAGTCCTATTAATAAATAAGGTGTTATTACTAAATTAGTTAATGTAATAAGTGATAGTGTTATACCAGTAACAAACACAAATCTAACAAGTAAAGAAGGGCTAAGTTCGGATGTAACCGAACATTTTATACTCGTTTGAGAAAAAATATATTAATACTCACTGACCGACATATTCGGCATAAAACTGGTTAGAATAACGAAAAGCATTATAAGTATTTATGGAAGTTGAGGGTAGTATTAATCCGATTTTGTAAATTTTTGCACCTACTATAATACTACTAACATGCCACAGACAAATAAAATGCTCCCACTGTTTCATTAAGGTACCTCACATACCATCACCAATCAAATGGAGTAAAGTCAGACGAATGTTGGAAAACCCTGATTTTAGTTTTATGGGGGCTAGGTACAATTTTCGCCCGATTTGATCCATTTTAGGCACATATATACTTTGTTATACGTAAAACACGCTCTCTCATTTTCATTGAAGTAACTTACATATTGTCCGATATGTGCGGTATAAAGTCACGCGGAAGCTCAAAAATGTTTGTATTAAGTCTATGAAGGCTATAGGAAGTATTGATTCGATTCAACCCATATTTGACAAAAAAACATACTATTATCGAGAGTTTAATTTATTTATTTTTTTATATGAATTTCAATTATATATCTTGCACATTGACCGATATTTTCGGTAAAAAGTCAACTATTGGCACTGGGGTCCACATATTTAATACCTAGGGTCTTAAACTGTTTTGGTTCGATTTAAACAAGTTTTGGTCACAATGTGGCATACTTTTAACGCATTATTCACTCAAAGTTTTACCCCGATACAATAATTGTTGCTTAATTTGCATAGTGAGTGGTGAAAGAATCAGACGGAAATTAAAATGCTGTTATAGGCGTGGTTGTAATCCGATTTCGCCCATTTTCGCACTATACCATAGAAATATGAGAAGAATGTTATGTACCGAATTTGGAAGATTGGTTAAGCAGATCCCAAGATATGGGTTTTCACGAAAAAGTGGGCGGCCACTATCTTATTTTGAACGCGGTTCCTATAAAGTCAATATACCATCCCAGAGATAAAATTTAATGTCTATGGCATGTTTAGTGCTTGATTTACGGCGCTTTTAGTAGTTTTTAACAGTACCGTTATTTGGGGAGTGGGCGGGGTTGTCACCCGATTTCACTTATCTTCACACTGTCGATAGAAGTGCTAAAAATATTTGTTCTCAGTGAATTTTGTTAATATAGCTTTAGCGGCTTAGGAGATATGCACATTAAACCTATTACAAAGCGGGACCACGCCTACTTTTTAAAAAAATTTAACTGAAGTTGCCTCTCCCTAATGTATACCAAACAACAGTTTTGTATCTTATTATGGAGCTTAGTTACGGCCATTTATTTGTTTTTGACGGACGGACGGACAGACAAACAGTCACCCGGATTTCAACTCGTCTCTTCACCTTGATCATTTATATATATATATAACCCTATATCTACCTCGATTAGTTTCAAGTGATACAAACAACCGTTAGGTGAACAAAAATATTATACGCTGTAGCAGCATGTTGCGAGAGTATAAAAATGTTTCTAATGTGAATCGTTTACTTAAAAAATGTTAAAAAACAAAAATTATTATATAGAAAAAACAATTTAATTTTCATAAAACTTGCACATGCGAAAAAAATTTATATTTAATATAAGAAAGCAAAATAAAAAAGGACACTATAGTACTTACAATAAAAGAGATCGGTAAACCAAACGAAAAAGAACATATAACAAAAATGTATAATAAAATAAATAAAATAAGAATGTAAAATTATTAAAAGCTTTATAAGTTAACTGAATAAATAACATCACAATATATATATTAACTATGTATTAAATAATCAAAATGACTAACCCAAACAATCTTATGCGTCCACCAATAATAAATATCCCATCCATACCCTCTCCAGCTAATAAACCAATTACTGAGCAAGTAAACGCGACAACAGAATTAGAAGCTCTGATTAGAAGAATAGTGAAAAATGTCTGCGTCTTAGAGATATCAGGCCCATTAGACATAGCGAACTTGACTGTACAGATGAAATATTTAATAGTGAGTATAGGCAAAATATATGTGAACTAGGCAAAATTCCTGAAAGAGTTCGCTGTTTCAGGGAACTCAATCGAATATAGTTCTTGGAAGACGATCGTTGATCGAATTTTAAAGTTATATGAACCTATCAAAGGAGCACGCAAATAATTTGGCATCATAAATACAATAAGAAATAAGATAACAGGAACTGATGATAATGTTTTGGAATCGTATAATACTCCACTAAACTGAAACAGCGATTCACGTGTTTGAATCTGCATTATGCACACAAGCGCGATCTCGGCAGACTTGAGTACCAAATGACTACTCTTGTTCAAGGCAACAACACGGTGGAACAATTGTACTAAACCGTGTATCAACTATTGTTTTTTTGAATTTGAATAAAATTTCGGGTATGGATATCGACAGTAAGCCCATGAATGTCTTAACATATGTGTCTCAGCTTTAGATACTTTTATTAGAGGTCTTAAATTTGACCTTATTGAGAATGAGATAACCAATAGACCAACAATAGGCTTTATATCTCTGTACAAAATTAGAGAATCAAAACTTTAGGGTTCAGTATGACAGACATACTAGTAGTTTCATTGGAAAAAGGATAGGCACATAACCACTACAATTTTTTCCTATAGTTCTTACCCCAATACACCTCATCATATACACCTCAACACATTTAACCAATAAATAAATCCCTCATCGATACTGCATCGAATAGAATTACATACAACCCAGCTTTGTTTAAAAATACATTCCTAATAAAAATAGCTTGTAATGTAACGATATAAAATTCTTCGTATTGCCATATCTTAAGTCCTTCGACGGAATATTGGGAAATGAGAGCCCAAATGAACTATGACCCATCATTCATTCGTAAGAAAACTATATGCTTATTTGCAATAACTACAAAATTAAGCAACAATCTGCAAATTCCTTAAATAATCAATAAATAATTCCTTAAATAATTCCTTCATATCAAAAGATTAGGATACGTATTGTCTTACGTGACCTTATTTGCTGACCCAGACGAAAAGCTAACATTCACAACCTCCTAAAAAGTGCAATTGGAACTACAACCGAAAAGCCAATATATTCAGCATACTAGCCATATCCCATTACCCCGAAAGATGAAGTTGAAAAACAAATACAAGAACATGTTGATGATAACATAATTCAACCTTCACGGTTCGACCTTATAACTCTATGGATAGTACCGAAGAGAGATGACGCTTCAGGAAAGGAAAAGGTCGCGTGCAGCAAAGTACACGTCATGGAAGTGAATACTTCTATACCGATTCATTAAGAGTACATATTAAAGTGATAATCAAGCATGATAGAATACAGGATTACGCCAGCCACCATGTTGTGACGAAATTCTTTTGAGTTAAGAATAAGAAACATTGACCACCATGTAAATTGTAAACAAAAACGTAAACACTTTTGTTAATTCGGAAAATAGACTTAATCTATTAGTGAAAAATTTTTGGTGAAATAAATAGAATAATGTTGTGTGAAAATACTTTGACCAATTTTTATACTCTCGCAACCTGTTGCTAGTAATAGCTTTGTTCACCTAACGGTTGTTTGTATCACCTAAAACTAATCCAGTTAAATATAGGGTTATGTATATATAAATGATCAGGATGAAGAGACGAGTTGAAATCCGGGTGACCGTCTGTCCGTCCGTCCGTCTGTCCGTCCGTCCGGGCAAGCTGTACCTTGAGTAAAAATTGAGATATCTTTATGAAACTTGGTAGACACGTTTCTTGGTACCGTGAGACGGTTGGTATTGCAAATGGGTGTAATCGGACCACTGCCACGCCCACAAAACGCCATTAATCAAAAACAAATAAATTGCCATACCTAAGCTCCGCAATAAGATACAAGACTGTTATTTGGCACACAGGATCACATTAGGGAGGGGCATCTGCAATTAAAAATTTTTTTTAAGTGGGCGTGGTCCCGCCCCTAATAGGTGTAATGTGCATATCTCCTAAACTACTAAAGCTATAATAACAAAATTCACTGGAAGCAAATGTTTTTAGCACCTTTACCTACGGTGTAAAAATGGGTGAAATCGGGTGACAACCACGCCTGTTTTCCATATGACAACACTTTAAATTTCACTTGATTCTTTCACTTTCCACTATGCAAATCAAGCAACAATGAGTATATCGGCGTAAAACTTTGCGTGAATAATACGTTTAAAGTATGCCATCTTGTGACCAAAAATTCTCTAAATCGAACCAAAACTGTTCAATCCCCTAGGTACTGAATATGTGGACCCCAGTACCTATAGTTGACCGTTTACCGTAAATATCGATAATAGTATGTCTTTGTTTCAAAAATGGGTTGAATCGGATCAATAGTTCTTCTAGCCCTCATATATCTAATATAAATATTTTTGAACTTCCGCGTGACTTTATACCGCATAAGTGAGTTATCTCAATGAAAATGAGAGAGTGTGTTTTACTCATAACAAGATCAAATTGGGTGAAAATTTTCCTTAGCCCCCATGTAACTAATATCAGGATTTTCGAACATTCGTCTGACTTTACTCCATTTGATTGGTGATGGTATGTGAGGTACCTTAATGAGACAGTGGGAGCATTTTATTAGTCTGTGGCATGTTAGTAGTATGTGGTATTGGAAAAAATTAATAAAATCGGGTTAATACTACCCTCAAATTCCATATACTACTTATAATGCTTTTCGTTATTCTAACCAGTTTTATGCCGAATATGTCGGTCAGTGAGTATTAATATTTTATTTTATATATAAAATTGCTTCAAAATATGTTCTCGAGTATAGCTGAGCAATGTCAAAATTAATATATTTTTCTATCCCCAATATATATATGATTTCCGTCTTTCCACCTGACTTTACACCGTTCCGGTTGATCAACGTGATATTTTAATGAAATTAAGTGGAAAAGATTTCTTAAAAATGGTTTGACGCTGAATTAGAATGAAATTAGTATATACTAAGTCTTAACCTCACACCTTCATATAATGAATTCCGATTCTCTGGTTGAAGTTTGCCACCTAAGCTTATAATATAAAATTTAGCCACTTTGGTGGAGTTAATATCACATTCATACTTATGTATATCTCACTTCAAGCAATAAAACTGAGACTCAGTTTATGGCCTTTAATATAAGTCAAGAAGATACCAAATTTGATTGTAATTTAATCACGATATCATTTAATAATGGATGTTTAATTCAACATTTTTTAATATACGGTTTGGAGGAATTTTCTGGTCTTTGATTTTCCCAGCTCAAATGTACTACTTATGGTATAATTTTTTCGTCAATTTGATAATTTAATGAAATTAAATGGACAGTTTTTCTTAAAAATAATGTATATCGCTGCATATGAATGAAATTGGTCTAGACTTTGTTTAAACCTTATAACCCTAATATACTGATTTCCGCTCCTCTGGTACAACAGCAACCTCATATACCCCACATATTAAATCTAACCCCTTTGGTTCAGTTTATATCACATATACCATGTTTGAGTTAAATAGCTTCTTTTTATAAAAATTAACATTTCGGAGAAAAAAATAGTATTGACACAAAATAAATCTATGATCAATAACATAAGTTAATAAGATACCAAATAATAATCGAGTAATGAATGTTGAATTCTTTCGCAACATTTTTATACTTTCGCAACATGTTGCAACAGAGCATAGTTTTGTTCACCAAAGAGTTGTTTGCATCACCTAAAGTGATAGATATAGATTTCTATATACATATATTTCTTCTAATATTTGGTGATAATCAGTGGTTAGGTATATTTTCTCAGCCATCATGCTGAACTTATTATAAAATATACCAGATAACAATGCTAAAAAAGTTTCTTAGAGTGCTGGACTTTGTATAGAGCAAAAAAATCTTTCTAGAAAAAATTGCATGAAATAAATATTAGTAATGTAGTATCAAAAGGGCTAAGGACCCTTTTTATGTGGTTATAGATAAACTGCGACCCCATCGGTTTACATGCTACTGTCTATTATTTCAGTTTTGCGACACATTTTAATATGAAGGTCATGAGGTGAACTGTAAACTCAAGAAAATTACATTTTTACCTAGCGCCGTTGGCAGCTTATGAAAGGTTTAGATATTAAGACAGAAAGAAGAAAATCTACATACCTGCTCTACATATATGTATACCATACTTAATTATATGTAAGTTATTGTTAATTTAGCCTTCATGGGTAGACCCTTCAAAATAGGTACTATAGATCCCCCTGTTTTAGAAAGCGTTTAACAAAAGTAATTTACGGAGGGGTTTTCCGAGAACTTAATTTCAATATAATGAAATAAACTACTAATTTCTGAAATATAAATATAACTAAATATTATGTATTATTATGTTAGTGAACAGCTAAGTAATATATAGGTATACAAAAGTACGTAAGCTGTACCAACATGTTGCAAGGGTATAATAAATATCAGTACACTGTGTTTGTAGTTTCAGTTTCACTAGATGTCTTTACCAGCAAAGTGCTTTATTTAACCTAATTTTATTGTTTTAGTTATATAGTGTTTAACACCAGTATACCATAGTACGTATACACGGAACAGGAAAGGAGTAATAGCAACGACTTACAAGGAATTACAGTGAAAGAGAGTTGAGTCGTATGAGAGTTCTTGGTGCAAACTCTTTATATAGAAAAAGTGAGCAGTCACAAAATACTGTAAGTCACGCTAATCGTAGATTAGATTCCGATGTACGTCTGTCCGAACAAATTATCAATACAAATCAACATAGAACTAGGCGGGAAAATCTCGAGGTACAGTCTTTTGAACAAAATTTAAATACTGTTCAACATAGAACAAGGCGGCAAGATCCGCAAATTCGCTCTGAATGGCAAATAAGAGATACTCGAGGTCATAGGTCTCGGCGTGAAGACCCCGAGGTTCGATTTGTTGAGCAAGTTGCAAATACTGTTCAACATATAACAAGGCGGCAAGATCCCCAAATTCGCTCTGAAGAGCAAATAAGAAATACTCGAGGTCATAGATCTCGGCGTGAAGACCCCCAGGTTCGATTTGTTGAGCAAGTTGCAAATAGGTGATCAAATGCAAAGGGAACATGCAAGAAGAAATCCTGAAATAAGGAGAGAGGAGCGTGATAGATAAACACAACGTCGACAGCTTAGTAGGAGGGGTATGAGGGAAGAAATTTTGAATTAGAGACGTCTTAGACAAGGTCAAGTTCGCCTTCGTAGAGATAACCCACTTAATAGACAAATTGAAAACCAAATGCAGTCCCAACGAATCCGATTAACGAGAGAAAAAAATGTTATAGAAACTGATTATAGTGGCAATTTAACAGATTTCAAAAATATTTATTTCCAAAATATAAATAAGGGCCCTACTGAAATATGTATTTGCTGCGGCGGCTTATGGTTTTCACACCAAGTTCGCAAATCAAATTTCGAAACTATTGCACAAGGTCACCCGAATGCTGCATCCGCCTTCTTTGTAATGCAAAAATTTCCTTCAGAAGATGGAAATTACGATTTTTGTGCTACTTGCAAAAATGCGATTGTTAAAAAGAACGTTCCAAAAATATGTTTAGCTAACGGTCTAGACTTTTCTGAAATACCGGATTGTTTGAAAGGTTTAACCCCAATTGAAGAACGTCTCATAATGCCTAGATTGCCTTTTATGACAATCCGTCCGTTAGGATATCAAGGTCAGAGTTTGCTCAAAGGTGCTGTTGTTAATATACCAATTTTGTTAACAATATTGTGACATCTCTACCAAGGTCCTTTGATGAGGCTCATGTTATACAAATTGACTTAAGAAGGCGTTTGAAATACAATCATGATTACATGATCGATACCATACGCCCCGCAAAGATTATGGAAGCTTTGCAGTTCTTAGTGAATACCCCTCTGTATCGTGAGCACAATATACATATTAATTAAAACTGGATTTCAGAATTTAATAACCAAGAAGAAGTTCCGTTAGTTGCATCAGCAGAGGTTTCCCAATTGTTTCAATCTTTTCATGTGGCACAAACTTCTCATGATAATCCCTTAGGTAATAATATTCCCACGGGTCTTTTACCTTCAGAGCTAAATCCAGGCGGTCAAGAAACTATTTTGGACAATATTCCTGTAGAAAACTTATACTATAACCGTTTAGTTATAGCGCCAGGTGAAGGACAAAGACCAATTGACATAATTCAAGATAATAATTCAGAAGAGTTGTCATTTGGAACAATATACGTTGGGCAGAAGCGTACATGCTCTGAAACGTTTAGCAAGATAAGACGTTCTGAAATTCGCCGTTTTGACAGAAGAGCGTGTACCATTCCAAAGTTGTTCTATGATTACAAAAAATTAGAACTGCTACAAATTAAGAATAATACATCCATTTGCCTTAGAAAGTTTTCAGGTCGCAACCGAGTTACGGCCCAAAATCTATTAAACGAAAACTTTGTTCAAAACTTGATTCAACACGATGATGGTTACAAGGTTTTGAAAGGCGTTAGATCCTCACCTGCGCACTGGGAAGCTGCGAATAAAAAGGCAATCGCTATGATTCGCCAATTTGGGCTTCCAACCTTCTTAATCACTTTATCGGCTGCAGAATCTAAGTGGGTTGAGTTTAACAAAACCCAAAATTTTTCTAAAAAGAAAATTACAGGATCGTTTTATAAACTTACAATCCTTTGATTTTGGAACTCCATAGAGCAAATATGGATATCCAATATATACTGGATGCATATGCTTGCTGTTCATATATAATTAATTATATTAACAAGTCTAACAGAGGAATTTCTAGGCTCTTAAATGATGCTGTATCAGAGGTAAATGCTGGAAATTATACTATTAAGCAAAAACTTAAACATATAGGTCACAAATTTATATCAGGCACCGAAATATCTGCACAAGAAGCAGAATATTTATAAATACCTCTCGACCTGAGGAACGTGTTAGAATGGTAAAACCTAGAGCGGAACTTCAGAACCTTCCTTTAGGTTCGACTGAAATATTCGTAGCCGGTATTTTAGACCGTTATGTTCAAAGATCCGATAAGTTAGAGACTCTTTGTTTAGCTGATTTTGCATCTAAGTATAAATACTTTAAATCTAGTAGAAGAGCACAAGACAGCGATCATGAAGAAGAAGAGAGGGAAGACGATAATTTACCAGAAAGCGGGGTTGTCATGCCTCTTAAAGACGGTAGCGGTTTTGTGAAAAAACGTACCAAACCTTGTATTATTCGGTATAGAAGGTTTAACCCAGATTTGGCCAGAGTTGAGTATTTCCGCGAAATGTTAATGCTTTACTATCCTTGGCGGAATAACAGCAAGATCTCATTGAAAACGATAATTGAGGAAAATTAAAGAAAATATGATGTTTTTGAGCAAAGAGAACTTGAAAATGTTCTAGAAAGTCTTTATAATGAAATTGACTTGGACGAAGGTGCTCAAAATGAACTACCTATCGTGGAAAATGAGTTCAGAGTGTTGGCACTTCCAGAAATAAACCGAAATATAAATTTGCTGGACTTGCATGGCGAAGGTTCAACGGATAATGGCACTGAATCTGATTGCAATATTAGACTTATTAAACTACCCCCTTTAATTCCAGTTGAGTTTTCTTTAGTTCAAAGTCTAAATACTAAGCAAAGAACCTATTTGACACATTTGATGCACCACCTAAAAACAAATCTCCCATTTTATGAGTTCATTGGCGGCGGTGCAAGTGTAGGAAAGAGTCGTTTGATATCTGCAATATATCAAGCTCTTAACCATCGTTACAATTCTACACCTGGATCCAACCCAAGTCCATTAAAAGTTCTTCTTTGCGCACCTACGGGTAAAACAGCATTCGGAATAGGAATAGGTGGAATGACACTTATTCAATATTCTCTTTACCTGTTAATCAGTTGAATA
Organism: Bactrocera oleae; assembly: GCF_042242935.1. Lineage (NCBI taxonomy): Eukaryota > Metazoa > Arthropoda > Insecta > Diptera > Tephritidae > Bactrocera > Bactrocera oleae. Next base: position 44,789,033 of record NC_091537.1, read on the forward strand.
GAGAGTTGAGACCACTTAGCAATGACACAGTTAATTCATTGTATTCCAGACTTATCGATTTAAAATTAATCATAATTGATGAAATATCGATTGTAGGTGCTCGTATGTTTAGCTCTGTTGATGCGAGATTAAAAAAAATTTTCAAAACAGACAGCCCCTTCGTTGGTATACCGATCATAGTGTTTGGTGATTTGAAGCAACTCTCACCTGTTGGAGATAGGTGGATATTCTCTGCTAATCCCAATGATGCATACACCACTTTAGTGGGTTCCCCTTTGTGGGAGTTATTTAAATACTTTGAATTAACAGAGATAATGAGACAACGGGAGGAACAGGCCTTTGCTATTGCATTAAATCATATGGCATCTGGTACTATGATAAATGAGGACTCTTGAATCGGATCAATAGTTCTTCTAGCCCTCATATATCTAATATAAATATTTTTGAACTTCCGCGTGACTTTATACCGCATAAGTGAGTTATCTCAATGAAAATGAGAGAGTGTGTTTTACTCATAACAAGATCAAATTGGGTGAAAATTTTCCTTAGCCCCCATGTAACTAATATCAGGATTTTCGAACATTCGTCTGACTTTACTCCATTTGATTGGTGATGGTATGTGAGGTACCTTAATGAGACAGTGGGAGCATTTTATTAGTCTGTGGCATGTTAGTAGTATGTGGTATTGGAAAAAATTAATAAAATCGGGTTAATACTACCCTCAAATTCCATATACTACTTATAATGCTTTTCGTTATTCTAACCAGTTTTATGCCGAATATGTCGGTCAGTGAGTATTAATATTTTATTTTATATATAAAATTGCTTCAAAATATGTTCTCGAGTATAGCTGAGCAATGTCAAAATTAATATATTTTTCTATCCCCAATATATATATGATTTCCGTCTTTCCACCTGACTTTACACCGTTCCGGTTGATCAACGTGATATTTTAATGAAATTAAGTGGAAAAGATTTCTTAAAAATGGTTTGACGCTGAATTAGAATGAAATTAGTATATACTAAGTCTTAACCTCACACCTTCATATAATGAATTCCGATTCTCTGGTTGAAGTTTGCCACCTAAGCTTATAATATAAAATTTAGCCACTTTGGTGGAGTTAATATCACATTCATACTTATGTATATCTCACTTCAAGCAATAAAACTGAGACTCAGTTTATGGCCTTTAATATAAGTCAAGAAGATACCAAATTTGATTGTAATTTAATCACGATATCATTTAATAATGGATGTTTAATTCAACATTTTTTAATATACGGTTTGGAGGAATTTTCTGGTCTTTGATTTTCCCAGCTCAAATGTACTACTTATGGTATAATTTTTTCGTCAATTTGATAATTTAATGAAATTAAATGGACAGTTTTTCTTAAAAATAATGTATATCGCTGCATATGAATGAAATTGGTCTAGACTTTGTTTAAACCTTATAACCCTAATATACTGATTTCCGCTCCTCTGGTACAACAGCAACCTCATATACCCCACATATTAAATCTAACCCCTTTGGTTCAGTTTATATCACATATACCATGTTTGAGTTAAATAGCTTCTTTTTATAAAAATTAACATTTCGGAGAAAAAAATAGTATTGACACAAAATAAATCTATGATCAATAACATAAGTTAATAAGATACCAAATAATAATCGAGTAATGAATGTTGAATTCTTTCGCAACATTTTTATACTTTCGCAACATGTTGCAACAGAGCATAGTTTTGTTCACCAAAGAGTTGTTTGCATCACCTAAAGTGATAGATATAGATTTCTATATACATATATTTCTTCTAATATTTGGTGATAATCAGTGGTTAGGTATATTTTCTCAGCCATCATGCTGAACTTATTATAAAATATACCAGATAACAATGCTAAAAAAGTTTCTTAGAGTGCTGGACTTTGTATAGAGCAAAAAAATCTTTCTAGAAAAAATTGCATGAAATAAATATTAGTAATGTAGTATCAAAAGGGCTAAGGACCCTTTTTATGTGGTTATAGATAAACTGCGACCCCATCGGTTTACATGCTACTGTCTATTATTTCAGTTTTGCGACACATTTTAATATGAAGGTCATGAGGTGAACTGTAAACTCAAGAAAATTACATTTTTACCTAGCGCCGTTAGCAGCTTATGAAAGGTTTAGATATTAAGACAGAAAGAAGAAAATCTACATACCTGCTCTACATATATGTATACCATACTTAATTATATGTAAGTTATTGTTAATTTAGCCTTCATGGGTAGACCCTTCAAAATAGGTACTATAGATCCCCCTGTTTTAGAAAGCGTTTAACAAAAGTAATTTACGGAGGGGTTTTCCGAGAACTTAATTTCAATATAATGAAATAAACTACTAATTTCTGAAATATAAATATAACTAAATATTATGTATTATTATGTTAGTGAACAGCTAAGTAATATATAGGTATACAAAAGTACGTAAGCTGTACCAACATGTTGCAAGGGTATAATAAATATCAGTACACTGTGTTTGTAGTTTCAGTTTCACTAGATGTCTTTACCAGCAAAGTGCTTTATTTAACCTAATTTTATTGTTTTAGTTATATAGTGTTTAACACCAGTATACCATAGTACCTATACACGGAACAGGAAAGGAGTAATAGCAACGACTTACAAGGAATTACAGTGAAAGAGAGTTGAGTCGTATGAGAGTTCTTGGTGCAAACTCTTTATATAGAAAAAGTGAGCAGTCACAAAATACTGTAAGTCACGCTAATCGTAGATTAGATTCCGATGTACGTCTGTCCGAACAAATTATCAATACAAATCAACATAGAACTAGGCGGGAAAATCTCGAGGTACAGTCTTTTGAACAAAATTTAAATACTGTTCAACATAGAACAAGGCGGCAAGATCCGCAAATTCGCTCTGAATGGCAAATAAGAGATACTCGAGGTCATAGGTCTCGGCGTGAAGACCCCGAGGTTCGATTTGTTGAGCAAGTTGCAAATACTGTTCAACATATAACAAGGCGGCAAGATCCCCAAATTCGCTCTGAAGAGCAAATAAGAAATACTCGAGGTCATAGATCTCGGCGTGAAGACCCCCAGGTTCGATTTGTTGAGCAAGTTGCAAATAGGTGATCAAATGCAAAGGGAACATGCAAGAAGAAATCCTGAAATAAGGAGAGAGGAGCGTGATAGATAAACACAACGTCGACAGCTTAGTAGGAGGGGTATGAGGGAAGAAATTTTGAATTAGAGACGTCTTAGACAAGGTCAAGTTCGCCTTCGTAGAGATAACCCACTTAATAGACAAATTGAAAACCAAATGCAGTCCCAACGAATCCGATTAACGAGAGAAAATAATGTTATAGAAACTGATTATAGTGGCAATTTAACAGATTTCAAAAATATTTATTTCCAAAATATAAATAAGGGCCCTACTGAAATATGTATTTGCTGCGGCGGCTTATGGTTTTCACACCAAGTTCGCAAATCAAATTTCGAAACTATTGCACAAGGTCACCCGAATGCTGCATCCGCCTTCTTTGTAATGCAAAAATTTCCTTCAGAAGATGGAAATTACGATTTTTGTGCTACTTGCAAAAATGCGATTGTTAAAAAGAACGTTCCAAAAATATGTTTAGCTAACGGTCTAGACTTTTCTGAAATACCGGATTGTTTGAAAGGTTTAACCCCAATTGAAGAACGTCTCATAATGCCTAGATTGCCTTTTATGACAATCCGTCCGTTAGGATATCAAGGTCAGAGTTTGCTCAAAGGTGCTGTTGTTAATATACCAATTTTGTTAACAATATTGTGACATCTCTACCAAGGTCCTTTGATGAGGCTCATGTTATACAAATTGACTTAAGAAGGCGTTTGAAATACAATCATGATTACATGATCGATACCATACGCCCCGCAAAGATTATGGAAGCTTTGCAGTTCTTAGTGAATACCCCTCTGTATCGTGAGCACAATATACATATTAATTAAAACTGGATTTCAGAATTTAATAACCAAGAAGAAGTTCCGTTAGTTGCATCAGCAGAGGTTTCCCAATTGTTTCAATCTTTTCATGTGGCACAAACTTCTCATGATAATCCCTTAGGTAATAATATTCCCACGGGTCTTTTACCTTCAGAGCTAAATCCAGGCGGTCAAGAAACTATTTTGGACAATATTCCTGTAGAAAACTTATACTATAACCGTTTAGTTATAGCGCCAGGTGAAGGACAAAGACCAATTGACATAATTCAAGATAATAATTCAGAAGAGTTGTCATTTGGAACAATATACGTTGGGCAGAAGCGTACATGCTCTGAAACGTTTAGCAAGATAAGACGTTCTGAAATTCGCCGTTTTGACAGAAGAGCGTGTACCATTCCAAAGTTGTTCTATGATTACAAAAAATTAGAACTGCTACAAATTAAGAATAATACATCCATTTGCCTTAGAAAGTTTTCAGGTCGCAACCGAGTTACGGCCCAAAATCTATTAAACGAAAACTTTGTTCAAAACTTGATTCAACACGATGATGGTTACAAGGTTTTGAAAGGCGTTAGATCCTCACCTGCGCACTGGGAAGCTGCGAATAAAAAGGCAATCGCTATGATTCGCCAATTTGGGCTTCCAACCTTCTTAATCACTTTATCGGCTGCAGAATCTAAGTGGGTTGAGTTTAACAAAACCCAAAATTTTTCTAAAAAGAAAATTACAGGATCGTTTTATAAACTTACAATCCTTTGATTTTGGAACTCCATAGAGCAAATATGGATATCCAATATATACTGGATGCATATGCTTGCTGTTCATATATAATTAATTATATTAACAAGTCTAACAGAGGAATTTCTAGGCTCTTAAATGATGCTGTATCAGAGGTAAATGCTGGAAATTATACTATTAAGCAAAAACTTAAACATATAGGTCACAAATTTATATCAGGCACCGAAATATCTGCACAAGAAGCAGAATATTTATAAATACCTCTCGACCTGAGGAACGTGTTAGAATGGTAAAACCTAGAGCGGAACTTCAGAACCTTCCTTTAGGTTCGACTGAAATATTCGTAGCCGGTATTTTAGACCGTTATGTTCAAAGATCCGATAAGTTAGAGACTCTTTGTTTAGCTGATTTTGCATCTAAGTATAAATACTTTAAATCTAGTAGAAGAGCACAAGACAGCGATCATGAAGAAGAAGAGAGGGAAGACGATAATTTACCAGAAAGCGGGGTTGTCATGCCTCTTAAAGACGGTAGCGGTTTTGTGAAAAAACGTACCAAACCTTGTATTATTCGGTATAGAAGGTTTAACCCAGATTTGGCCAGAGTTGAGTATTTCCGCGAAATGTTAATGCTTTACTATCCTTGGCGGAATAACAGCAAGATCTCATTGAAAACGATAATTGAGGAAAATTAAAGAAAATATGATGTTTTTGAGCAAAGAGAACTTGAAAATGTTCTAGAAAGTCTTTATAATGAAATTGACTTGGACGAAGGTGCTCAAAATGAACTACCTATCGTGGAAAATGAGTTCAGAGTGTTGGCACTTCCAGAAATAAACCGAAATATAAATTTGCTGGACTTGCATGGCGAAGGTTCAACGGATAATGGCACTGAATCTGATTGCAATATTAGACTTATTAAACTACCCCCTTTAATTCCAGTTGAGTTTTCTTTAGTTCAAAGTCTAAATACTAAGCAAAGAACCTATTTGACACATTTGATGCACCACCTAAAAACAAATCTCCCATTTTATGAGTTCATTGGCGGCGGTGCAAGTGTAGGAAAGAGTCGTTTGATATCTGCAATATATCAAGCTCTTAACCATCGTTACAATTCTACACCTGGATCCAACCCAAGTCCATTAAAAGTTCTTCTTTGCGCACCTACGGGTAAAACAGCATTCGGAATAGGAATAGGTGGAATGACACTTATTCAATATTCTCTTTACCTGTTAATCAGTTGAATAGAGAGTTGAGACCACTTAGCAATGACACAGTTAATTCATTGTATTCCAGACTTATCGATTTAAAATTAATCATAATTGATGAAATATCGATTGTAGGTGCTCGTATGTTTAGCTCTGTTGATGCGAGATTAAAAAAAATTTTCAAAACAGACAGCCCCTTCGTTGGTATACCGATCATAGTGTTTGGTGATTTGAAGCAACTCTCACCTGTTGGAGATAGGTGGATATTCTCTGCTAATCCCAATGATGCATACACCACTTTAGTGGGTTCCCCTTTGTGGGAGTTATTTAAATACTTTGAATTAACAGAGATAATGAGACAACGGGAGGAACAGGCCTTTGCTATTGCATTAAATCATATGGCATCTGGTACTATGATAAATGAGGACATATCACTCATTGAAACTCGAGTAGTTAATTTAGAAGAACTTCCTGATGATGCTATACAATTATTTTGGTCCAATGAAGAAACAAATAATTTCAATGCCCTTAAGCTCAGTCGAATCCCAACAGAAGCTTTCCTTTAAACTGCAAAAGACTCAGTTAAAGGAATTGGTATAAATGAAAATGATAATATTTTGGAAAGAGTTAAACTTTTCAAAACTTCTGAAACGCAGGGACTGCCCTATGAATTGACATTAAAAACCTCCGCCAAATATATGATTACAGTGAACATAAACACGTGTGATGGCTTGGTTAATGGGGTAGCTGGACAACTTATGAAAATTGATTTCCATTGTTTTTTTCCAACAATTCTGTGGATTAAATTTTTGGAACCTTCTGTTCGTTTGATAGCACGATCAAAAAAGCCTCATCCTCTAGAAAGTTCTTGGACACCAATTGAAAAATTTCTAAAATATTTTCAATATAAAAGAAATGAACAAATTTCAATTGAAAGAAATCAGTTTCCAGTTGTTCCGGCTGAGGGAATAACTATTCATAAAAGTCAGGGTGATATATATAATAAAGTTGTAGTTCATACTCGACCCAGAATGCCTAGAGCTTCAATATATGTCGCTTGTAGTCGAGCTACTTCTGCAGAAGGTCTATTCATCATAGGAAATTTTATTCCTCCTAACAAATTTTCTGAATCGGATCCCGTATTTAGGGAACTGAGGGAATTGAACACAAATAAAGCTTTGACAACAAGTTTCAATTTTATGATTTCACGAAGATCAGGACATCAAATTTTATTCCATAATGTTCAGAATCTTCACGTTCACATTAATGATATTAAAAGCGACTGTTTGATGCTATCTTCAGATATTTATGTTTTGTAGAAACTTGGAGTTATCCTTGCGAAAGTTTTGATATACCAGGATTTACTCCAATTAACGAGCTGAGGATAGATAGCACGGAAACAACCAACAGAAATAAACGGGGCATTATAATATATGCAAAGCAATGATATAAATGATGCTTGGTTTTGTTTAAATGTTTCAATATTAATATTCTGGTTCTATATAGAAATTCAGCTTTCTCTGTCAGACAATTAATTGTAGAACTTCTGGAAGTCCTTACTTCTGAGTTAGGCAATCAAAATGTGCTAATTGTTGGAGATTTTAACATTTGTTTAATGTCTACAGGGACTGCAATAAGAAATCTGCTCCAAGATAAAAACTTTAGTTCCCTGCTTGGTGCAGAATATTCAACTACACCTGCCGGTACACAAATTGATTGGGCATTTTTAAACATGGATCCTTCCCGTGTAAATGCAATTACTTTTGAGACAGTACACAGCCATCATGACAGTATTTGAGTCTCTATTTCGAACTAAAGTTTTCAGACTTAGTGCAATAGTTCTTCATTTTTTTTCCAAATAAAATCGAATTGAAATGGTATAGGAATTTTGACAGTAGTTTTTAAGACAATTTTAAGAAAAATATGTAAAGAATCTAATTAAGAAAATTTAAATTATATATATAATTTGTTATTATATATGACATTATTGTATAAATATATGATAGAAATTAAATAGTATAAGGAAAAAAGAAATATAATTTGGATATATGTATAAGAATCTCTACAAAAATTTATGTTTAATATTGTAAATATTATATACAAATTAATATAATAATATTATATCATTGTTAAAGTTGTTAATATTTATTATTTTTAAGCTAAACATGTATAATAATATCGAATGGTATACAAATTTAATATTTTATTTATTTCTTCAATTTGTAAATTATCTTCAGTCGAAACAGGTATAGGTATAGCGGATAATATGGCTTCAGTATGAAACATATGTTCGTGATTCTAAATAGTGTAGATTTCTGAAGAATATCGCATCAATCGTTGTTCCTGATTTAGTCGTGGCATTTTCCCGGTTGTTATTCATATCTAAACCGAGTTTTTCACGAAGAAAGTGAAGTAGTAACAATGGGAGTGTATATAATCAACGAACTATGTATGAAATGCATGATATCCTCAATTTTTTTTGGTTAGGAGATATATAGATCGCTCTAATGACAATTTCAATAAAGGGTGTATATTGATTATCCTTTCAATTGGCGAATAAAATAAAGCATTTATTTATCAACAGTTTCTAAACAATTCATCGAAAGTCTTCGTCAACTGTTGTAATTATCCATAATCCATTGAAACTAGCTACACGTGACACAGCGACATATATGTTACTAAAGATTGCGACTGTTTTTTTATCATACTCATTTATAACTTCAGAATAAATATAATACTTCCTGGAGATATATGTATAGTAATTGCACAGCACAAAGTGATGGCATATGTGATCATTTCGCATGGATTCTTTTGTTAATATTGAGAGGTGTAGTAGCTGCTTTTCTACGGATTGTTACTTCTGTTTTACTTATTTGATTTGCGCTTACATACCCTGAAACTTTTTTCTAATTCTTTCACCAAATTTTAATAAATGAATGAAGAGGTCACAACCTCTAACCTGGCGATCGTGATTCCACCTGTAGCATCCCAAACAATATTGACTAGTTTCCCACGGCACCATTTGCTAAACCATCTGTCACATCAATACTTGTAGTTATCACATAAAATATACCATTAACAAACACAGTGTCATATGGTAGTCCTGCAGAATCAATGAGTGACATTTTATGGAGCTTCTGACGTACAAAGGCTTCTTGTTCTGCATATGTGCGTCCAATATATATATGTATTCCATGCGGATAACATTTGCTTCTTCAACTGTGCAAAATCTCGATTCCGATTCGTAAATTTTCGTTAAAATTGATGAAAATTGTTAATTGGCCTGCCTTATTACTTGTACTAATTTGAAAAATTTAAGACCTCTCCACAAGAGGGGTCCAACAATCTTCTGTTTCACTGGCTTGTAGATTGGTGTAGCTCTAATAGGCGGTAACTGGCGCAAATCACCAAAAAAAGATGACTACCAAACCATCGAAGATGATGTTATATTGTCCAGTAATTTGTTTTAGGCGTTCATCGATTTGTGTAAGTAATTCCGCGCCATTCATACTTACTTCGTCTACTTTAACATACTTAAATAATGCTCGATATTGACGAGCTACTTCCACACTCACTGGAAGCAATTTTGAAAGTGCCGTGTGTACAGTGGTACCATCAATAGCTACGGTAGCTTTACCAGTTGAAGCCATGTAATGTATCCAATGTAATGTCCGTCATTATTGGTGAGGCGATTATAAATGTCCATTATAAGTTTGATCACAAATGTTTTGCCGCAACCAGATGGTCCCAATAAAAATATTTGAAATGGTTTGAGATTTCCAGATAATAAATGTAAAATTACATTTCGCCATAGTTCATTTCGCTTTTCGTTCGCCATTCTCATGCGCTCACAGAAGGATGCGTTTTCATCATATATTATAATTTTAATTATGCTAGTATTTCAGCATCTTCATTGCGAAATGGATAATGTAAAGAAACCATCTCTCCCTTATAGTTATTTAAGGCTTGTCCCATGTCATATTTGCTATAACGTATAAGGGGGGGTTAGTCTGATACTTTTGTAATGAGCATAATCATGAAAACCAGGTTCTTCTCTCTGCATTGGCGATACAATTATTGTCTTTCGGCAGAGCATAAAAGGTGCTTCAAATCTGCATTGTTGAGGTCCATTTTTTATAGCATGTCAACGTATGTGTCTGTAATTTTATATTTCCTGAAGCTTCTGCGCTTGAAACCGATATTAAATTGTCACTTAATGCTACTGAAACGTTTTTATTTTTAGCGAGTGCTTTGCATGGAGCATTTGCCAGCCACAGTAAAATGTGTGCATGTGGACTCCCTCGATGTTGGAACTCGATTCTCTTGAAGTAATCAACAACATAGTAGCTGCCAAATGGGCTAAACTTATTTGACTGTAAAATACCTATTAAGATAATACTAATTTATTGAAATAAATGGCACATGTCACAGCGATGTTTCAGTTTGTATATTTTCTTGAGCAAGTCATTCCAGCCAATTTCATTAGCTCTTACTGTCAAAACTAAAGTTGGTTTGCCTAACTGTCTTATCATAGGGAAGAGGTTTTCTTTACGATTACTCCAATACCACATAGAGTTGGGAATCGATCGCAGAAACGCGAGATTAGATTCAATGCAATTGTTGATGTATTGATCATCTATCGATTTGTTGACGTGTGATTAAGGTATTTTTACCAATATGATTTTCATAGCCATATACAACAAGTCATATGGCGTTATGTTGGGACGATCCGATCTTCATAGCTCACTTGATGCCATCATAAATGGTGTCACTCTTACGTCTTCTTTGAAGATTCGAAATTGACCTAAATATGTCGATGGAAAGGAAAACTCTTCCGCATGTTTATCGAACAATAAACTTTGCGGAATATTATGTTCTACTGGCGCAATTCGTAAGTATTGGTCTTCGTTCCATAACAGCGTTTGCTGTTGAGCAGTAAGAATCTCTTCAATCTAAATATGTTCACTGACATAGAGTTGCAGGGAGAATTGTATTGTTATTGAAAAATTACTGATTGACTGTAATGGCATATATTTTATACAATGGTAGTAGTTGGTACATTTATATATATATCATCATCGATGTTGCTGGCAGACGTTTTATCATTGTATTCACTAAAACGGAAACATTTATGACTTGTCCGTGTTGACCGTTAACGTGTCGTAATCTCCTGAAGGAAATACGTGGTGAAATAGGTCTCTCAGTAACCAAATCCCGCAGTGGTAAATAATCAGGAATTTCGGGATATTTGAATCCGTTGTAGACAGACATAACTGGAATTTTTTTCCTTTTCAATGATAACGAGCAAGTGTTGCAACTTATTATATCATTCATAGACAAATTGGTTAATATTGTTAGTAAAATTTCTTCATGCTCAGGCGACGGATATTTCAGATCAGCTTTAAACCACAACCTGTCACTAACAGTGCAGATATGTCTAAATTAATTGTGAAGGAATTTTGTTCTTAATTCCATGTGAGCTTTTTTATGACGATTATAATCACTATAAGGCACGTGTGGTGCTTCAGTACATGTTTCACTAATCTCAAGATCACTAATTCTCAAGATCGCCGACGATGGTTAAAATTGTTGATTTGTGGATTGAAGGTATTTTCGCTGTGCTTTCTTGATTGAAAGGATCATTATGCACAATACATATGCCATCATTTAGCAAAGTAAGCTTTGATATTGTATTTTAGCCTTTTTTCGCATATTATATTCATATTATCAGTAAATTATTCGGGATTGTATTTTCAACAAGATGTTGTGAGGGCAAATATCACTCTTGGAGATGGATGTCAGCTTGAACAATAATTAAGCGATGATCATTTTGTAAATTTTGGGAACAATCTTGATTATGAAAATATCAACGAAACTAAAAATGACTATTGCCCATTGAAATATCATTTGTGATTGCATTTTGCTGTGATTGCATTGCATTTTGCTGTGATGCCTTCATAATCAATTCGTTGTTGTTGGTTGAAGAGCTACATGCAATCCGTGCTCCGTATTCTCGATTATGCTCCGCTATTGATTTAGCCGTTCGATCAATGAAAGTTAATTACGAATAGTATGGAACGGGTTTTTGTATGCTTCGTTCACGTAGCGTGTCTGTCACTCTCACGTATGTAGACACGTATTCCAATTATATACATAGATGCCCTGAAGACACGTACACTAAATGTAAATAGACAACTACTTTTATGTAACTAAGTCAAAAAATAAATTACTCTTTATATAATATTATAAAAATGAGGATACTTACGTTATTATTTGTTTCGAAGATTTTATAAAAGTTAAACTATCATTCATCACAAAATATTAAATTTCAAACTCAGTAAGAGTGCAATTATCGAAAAACAGTGCACGCGGTCAGCTGCCAATATGTTGTTAATTCTTCCATTCCAACGGGGGATCTCGAAAGGCAATTAAAGATTGCTAAGAATTTGAATTTCTAGCAATATTACCAATGGAGATTGCACATTGCTAATGTTTAGCCCTTAGTGGCATGATGCCAGCAAAAAAGAAATGCCAATCTTTTATATTTTGTTGTAAACTTCAATTTATCCAAGTAATATTCAAAACATAAATTTTAACAAAACATGGGAAATAGTTATTAAATACATACATACAAATATATGTATATGTATGGTTAATATTATTATGATAATTGTTAGCATATATAAATATCATTGCTCATACATGCTTGAATTAGTAACATTGTGCAACAATTATTTAAGTCTTAAAATATGAAATCTTATTTATCCAAAAAAATACGTTTGTGGAAAATAGTACAATAGATTTCTACTTTTTCATTCTCCACATAAATTTTTGTCATCATCATAAAATTTTTAAACGGTGCAAGAGGTCAAACATGCGCTATATCAACTCGCAAATACACACCCGACGTCATTTCGAGAATGATTATTTAATTATAGCAAATGCCCACATAAGAACATTGCTAACTTCAATTCGATAACAAGAATGATAGAATGCAAGATTACGAAAGAATTGTGATTGCGAAGGTTGTATTTAAATTTTTATGTATAAAATACAATATATGGATTTTGAAAAATCAAGACGACTGCACGACGGCGAAATTTTCTTTTCGGCAAATTTCGTCTTGAAGCCAGCTTCTTGAACATTTTGAAGACGGCAGCGACATATCAAACATCTTATGTACGTTGTTGCCGTACTAAAATTTTACACTCCGATGAAATTTAATATTTTGTTCTAAGTGAAATTTTTTGTGCAAAAAATAAGTAAATATGTCGATTAATTTGTTTTAAATTATCAATTTTTATTACAAATGATATATCAGTGCTATTTTATGTATTTGTTATATACTAGTGGTAACACTATAGCTGCCCATTGACGCCGGTTTAAGGCTTAATTTAGTGACTGCGACAACTATAAGGCTGTTGTTGTAAGGCAGGGATGGTGTATGATATGGTGTATTTTAATTATGCCGAGTTTAGTCCAAAAAATTTGCAAAAATGTAGTTGGGAGTGCCGAAATTAATCAAATTCGAATTATTTTTTATATAAAAGAATTTTGTTTCAACAATTCATTAACACAAAAAAATTAAACGTATTTGTACTACTTCTTATATGTATACATAAATTAACAAATAAGTCTCCCATACTTCATTATTTCCCTGCAAGCCATCTATCGGTTAAGTCATCGGTTCCTTTCTGTTAAAAGAGAAAACAGTATCGCAATATACATATATGCCCTGCACGCAATTTCATAAAAACAACTTGTTGCCTATCCTACTAAATTTCGTAATTTCGTAAGACACGAAAAATACGAAATCAGGATCTCAAAAATTCACCGTAAATTTTTTAATGTGTTCTCGACTTTATTTTACGTGAGTATATAGGAAGATACCGAATCCCATTTGTAGAATATCGAAACCATATTTCGATCTGTACAAATCACAAATGTGAATTCTTGAAAACAGAATTCGAATTCTTTGGATTTATTGTATCTCCAAATGGAGTACGAACCAACCCAAAAAAAGTAGAAGCAATAAAAAACTTTTCCTGTCAAAGAACCTTAAAAGACCTCAGGTCATATCTAGGACTGTTCGAGTTTTGTCGTCATTTCATAAAAGAGTATGCCAAGTCAGCGATATTCTTGACATCCCTTTTAAGGAAGGACGGATATCCAAGAGACTTTCTAGTAAGAAGTCCTAGCTATAATTTGCGCTCTGAAATGCTTGCGAAACTACCTGTACGGGGTTGCTCAAGTAAAGATATTTAAAGACCATTGACATACGCCTTTTCTAATAAAAACTCTAATTCTAAAATAAAGCGATGAAAAGCCTGTTTGAAAGAATACCATTACGAATTACAGTTCAAAATCGGAACTATGAATAAAGTTGCAGATGCACCTTTCGTCCACCTTACAATTCACAAATCAACCTGCCGTAGACGCAGGGACGAAAGCTTCCCAAAAACCAAATCATTCTTCATGTAGGAAATAGTACTGACCTATAATAGCAGAAGTAACTTTTGAGGAAAAAAAATTAGCAAACATCCTTAAATCATATTTGAACCCATCGGTCATTAATGGCCTCAAAACAGACGAAAGAACATTAGGTATAGTACAAAAGATGTATGCCCGTTTCAACAGCTTTAAAATACGGTTCACTAGAAAATTAGTAAGAGATTTAACAAATTCTGTCGATCGAAATTAAGCTATTAGTAACGAACACAATCCTGCCTACCAAAATAGCGAAGAAAACAAGTTGCAAATGCCAGAAAAGTTCTATTTTTCACAAATACGAACCAAGGTTGAAAAAATCGTAAAACAATGCAAAACATGTAAGCTTAATAAATATGACCGTCACCCTTGTAACCACGCTATACAAAGTACACCAATACCTGAGTACCCTTGGCTTATTGTTCACATCAATATCTACCACACTAACAAGCGAAATCTACCACACGAATGAGCTCGTACTGCCATAGATAGTTAAATTTTCGAAATACGCTCTCATAAAACTGATTAAATCACGAGGATTTAAAACCACCTCTTAGAGACATTATAATTTCATTAGGATACCAAAAGTTATTATATTCGATATTGTAAAATCTTTTAATTTCGTTTCAATCACGTTCATGCTGACTGATTCAATATAGAGATGCACAAAGCTCTACCTTACAGCTGATTAAATTTATTTTTACACTATTACCGAAATAAATACCTTAAATCAGAAAATACGCAATATTCGTTTGTGGAACTTCTAGATAAATCCATTTTTGAGTACAATAGCTCAATCCATTCTACAACTTTTACATACTTCCCGATCTCTTCTTTGGCACAATAACAATTTCAAATCCAAACAAGCGGTTACGGCCTACGAAAAAAACAATAAGTCGACTTAAAAAATAAAGCAAAACGCCGATGGCTAATTACGATATAGGTGACACAATTTATGTGAATATAAATAAAAGATTAGGAAATAAACTAACTCCACGATATAAAGAAGAAATAGTCACTAGAAATTTAACAGTACTGTCCTCACAAAATCAGGTAATACTGTCCATAAAAATTTAATTGAAATCTGTTTTAAAAAAAAAAGTTATAACGTTACGAAAATTTCAAAAACGATATGTATTTAAATTAGTAAAAGGCTAATTTGTTCTCAAAAAAAAAAAAACAAATTGAAATTTTAAAATAAAATCGTTAAACATAGCTTATGTTATTAACGGAACAAAGGCCAATATTGTAATTTCGTGGACATTAAAAAAATAAGAAACATTTAGAGTAAGCACCACTTTTAAAATCAAAATGAATGGTAAATTTGTTAATTTTTTTGTTTTAATTTAAAAATCTTAACCAATAAATCATGCATACCTATGTCTTATACATATAGTACTTAATTAGGAATTACAGTATTCATTTATAGCGTCTAGGGTACAAAATAGGCACAAACTGCGAACAAAACAAGATAATTTTGAACTTATGGGAATGAGTCCAAAACTCTAATAATCCCCCCAAGCGGATAAGCGAATTAAAAAACAAGCTATAATCTTACCGTAACTTACTAACATGCTTCCAAGGTATCACGTAAATAGCAAGCATTGGTAAAAGGTTTCCCACCTAAGGCTAGCAAGTCCTAACTGCAGCACCCCCGCTCAAATAGATATTCTATTACGCAGCGAATTGATTGAGAGGTTAAAAAATTTCAAACCCCATTCTTGCTTAAAATACAACAGTTTTCGGTTGGAAACTAAGTGGACAAATTACAGAAACAGCTTCCATGATGACAACTCAAGTTAAAGAAATTACAAATGAATACCTTTTTTATTTGTTTTTTAGTTTTGTTTATTTGATTAAAATTAATAAACTTAATTACCACAATAAACAATAGTGCATCGATAACATATACTACGTACAGTGCCTCTAGACGAGCTCTCGAGTACTCCGCTATCAATAATTAGTAACATTTTATTAACTAATGATATTATTTATATCTTAACTTAGTAGATATTATATATAGTATATACTTGTATTTGCGGCAAGGAAAAAGTAAAAAAAAAACGATGCATAGATGATTTTATAATATAAAATGGTTAAAAGAAGAACAAGAAATCAGACCAGATGTATCATGGAGTGAATTAGTTTCCAATATCACTTAATAGCCACCAGCAGTACTGTCTCGTCAAAGTGGTTTCAGTTTTGTCCCTAAACGGGATGTATGTGTCAAATCGTTTGTTTTCAGCAGTGAGTATTTTCGAAGTGACTACTTTGTTGTTAGCTCTTCTAAATATGTGATAGATTAAAGGGATGTTGTCTTCGTTTTGGATGAAGCCATTTTTGTCCAAGTAGAGAAAGGATTCTTATTAAAGTGCTATTGTCATAATATAGGCAGCGACTTATATGCTTTCTAATTAGATTTATGATGTGACAATCAATTCTGGGAACTTTTGCAGTGTCGTATAGTTTAGAGTTAGAAATAAATTTGGTGAAATTACTATTCTGTGACCTATGCAGCGATGTGCATGATCGGAGTATTCATCTCTCAAATTTTCTGAATATTTCTATATATGAAGGAGAGATATTAAACCAAATTGAACATCCATATAAAAGTATTGGTTTCACTAGTGATTGATACATGATAATTTTTAGCCTGTTATATAGCAGTTTTGAAGAAAACATTTTTTTATAAGTATAAAGAGCTCTATTTGTTTTTACGATTTGTATGTTGATATGATCATTAAAATATAAAAACTTATCGAGGTGAATACCAAGATATTTGGTTCTCTCCTTGCGCTGTATTTGGATATTTGCTACACTGGATTTTATATTAAATTCCTTCCATTCTTTTAACGTTTGAGTTACATTTATTAACGGGAGGATGAAAAAGAATACTTTCGCATTTGTTAATATT
Organism: Bactrocera oleae; assembly: GCF_042242935.1. Taxonomy (NCBI): domain Eukaryota; kingdom Metazoa; phylum Arthropoda; class Insecta; order Diptera; family Tephritidae; genus Bactrocera; species Bactrocera oleae. Next base: position 44,806,358 of record NC_091537.1, read on the forward strand.
TATTTTGAGATGCCAGTTTATTGTATAATCCTCAACAGTATTGTATTTGAGTTGCAGGTTTATATTCCCGCTGTCGATCGTTCTGTCGGAGTGGTAAATGACAATGTCGTCTGCGAAGGTTGTCCATTTTTTGTACTAAGTCGAGGATGAAAAGATTAAACAGAATTGGAGCATTTACTGTCCCTTGTTGCAGACCATTTACTACGTGAAATTCGCGACTGCTTTTTGTATTATTTATATGAATTAGCTTTTTTGCCGGATATCATGTTGTAAAAAAGTGTAATCAGATGGAGAGGAAATTTCTAGCTTACCTCAACCCTTCGGTCCATACATGATCGAATGCTTTCTCAAGGTCAAAGTAGCATGCACCTGTGACATATTTCTTATTCCAGTTCCAGTTTATATCGGAGACGAGAAGTTTAATAGCATGTGTAGTCGAATGCCTGTATTTGAACCCAAATTGCTTAGGACTTATTAAGTTGTTGATTCTAGTAATTTTATTTATATTTATATTAACCAAAACTTTATTAATATTTGGTAGCAGGCTAATTGTCCGAAGGTTTTTCAAGTTATTTTTGTCCTTATCTTTCTTCGGTATCGCAATTAGTTTAGCTGTTTTCCAGTTAGCCGGGAAGTAGGCATTGTTTAACCAGAGAACTTAAAACAATGAGAAGGTGCAAATTGAATTTTGTATGATGTTCGATTGGTTGGCTGAAAATTTGAGATCAAGGAGTTCACCACTTTCTGTATAGTTTTGCTGTTATTTAACAGAAATGAGAATTTTTAACAACGTTCTCTGACAAAATACGTATCTACCAATATAAAGGGAAAAATTAAATGAAATGAATGAGAAAACAAGAAATACAAATGCCACTTCACATATGCATGATTATTTTTTGCCATATAAACGATTTTTATGATGAAAAATTGATAAATTATTATTTTTTTGCACAAATGCTACATTGAGAAAATGTGAAAGATTATGCAAAAAATGATATTTTACTATTTTCATAATTTTCAAATTTCAATTTTTACAGAATTAATAATTTATGTATGTACATCAATATGTTATATTATATAATATAATAATATATTATCAATTATCAATAAATACATGTGAGCGCACTGCTCTATATGTAAGTATGTATGTACAAATATGCATATGACCGCGCAAAATAAGTAATGCATACACAAATATACATACATTTAAGCGTACAAATGTAAGTACGTCAGCCAATAGGAAAAATACAAACATTGTTGTACAAAAACAACAATTGTCTCAAATAGCATCAGCACCAGAAATGAATATGGCAGCCAAATTGACAAATCCTAAATTTTTAGTAAATCACACACCAACAACATTTTCATTCATGAACGCTGGCGCACAAGCAATAAGCTAAGTCGTTTCATTCATAAAAGCAAACGCCTCACACATCTCCCCGAGCATGCGTTTGCCTACAAGCGTCTTTTCGCGACGATGGCAAAAGCTAAAAATCATAAATTGAACAAATTTCTGATATTCCCTCTAGAAGGGAAAAGTGACAACCCCTCAAATATGAGTATTCAAATATTTTAGAATAAAAGTGACAACATAGTAAATTTGTCGATTTACAATTCAAGAGACTTTTTAGAGAAAATATTCGATATTCCTCTGATTTATGTATACAGTAAACCCCGGTTAAGTATCACTCCTCCAATCCCTCTTATCTGCCGGTGTCTTGCTGCATCTCACTTTTTTTTCTTAATTTTTTAAAGAAAACGGTAATTTTTTTTAAATACATAGAAATAATTTTTTTTTGGTACCACTCGCTTAAGTACCACAATCGCTTATGTACTACAAAGCACAAAAAATCTGCATCTTTGGTTTTGGCACTTAACCGGGATTGACTGTATTTGTCAAAGAATTTACGTAAGTACGTTTGAATTTTTTGTACACACATTGACTTTACACTTGTCCATATGCGATGTATGTTTGTAAGAGTGTGTATGGCACATCTCGGATTTTCTACCAACAACACAATGTTGTGACGCTTTGTCGTCGCGTCAGTTCTTCGACAGATTGACTCTTTGACATAAAAGCAAAGAACGTGAGCTTCGATCATTGGTTGACCGTGTCAACGGAGATTTCACATGAAGTAATGAGTGTTCATATCTACATACATATGTTGTTTGTAGACAAATTTACAAATATTTTTACACATGATATGAAAATGCCGACGGCAAAACATAATTCTGTACTTTTATGACTCCATAATGGTGTCAAGCACTTATTTTAAGAAATACATCAAAATATGTTTAAATTATTATTAATCTCATAAGAAGGTAAAAATTAATTAACATAAAATAATTTAAAAATAATAATAAATAATAGTTCAATAAAAGGTAATATGTTTCAAATAGCATATCAATATTCCCAGTTTGACATACATACCTATATATTCTCTTCAATATTCGCCGTTTGGTTATGTTAAGAGAGCGTATGTTTACAGATTCACCGCTGTTATAAAAGCGAGAAATGTTATTTGTTTCTCGTGCATGTGAGGTGAACTCCTTGATAAAATCCTACAAATTGTTTGCTGTCGAACCTGCACCTTCTCGTTGTTTTAAGTTCTCTGGTAGAACAACTTTAGCAAATTAATAATCACATTTTACTTTTACGAAACCATGTCGATGACATTCGACAGATAATATTTTCCAGTAAACTTGAAAGAATTCCTACGGATATTCTAACAGACACAGAACTTGATTTGATAAACGATTTTGACAGTTGTACAAATATCAAAGTAGTCATAACCTTTAATAACAACAATATAGTAATAATCCTCCAAATCCCACAATATTCAGTGGAAATTTTATCAAAAGTTTAAATACTTGTAGATTCAAAAAATAATATTTACGATGTTATCATTAAAGATAACCTTAAGGAAAACCTTATACAAATATCTAATAAATGACTTTAAAATATATTAAGCTCTGAAGAAGCATACTGCGATATGCGAACATTTGGAGAATCAATTGTAACTGAAATTCTACCAGGTATATTAATATTTAAAAACTTCTATTCCAAAATTGAACATAATTGTAATAAAATTGATATCAAAATAAATGGTAACTATAATAAAAATGTAAAATTGTGAAATTAACACAGCAAACAAAACCTCTACTAATGTCAAAATAAAACATTATGACCAATTAATTCTACCTAATGCCATAACTAAAGTAAAAGAAAAATTTAATACAACTTTCGCTAATTTAAAATTAGAACCATTATTATTTTTGTTTTTTTGTATAAACATAAGTAGAACCATATACATTTTTTTTACCATCATAATGTTAATGTTTTTTGCTATTTATAAGACAAAGTGTCCATCGGTAGGGGTGTTATAGCAAAACCCTTTAACAAATATTCCACTCTAGAATTTGTTTACACATAATAAATCGGTGCAATGTAGACATAATTATTAGTATATAAGTTAAGATTTTATTTATTAAATTATTTCTAAAAAAAAAGCGGACTCGCGTCCGCGGTCTTTATTATTTTGTTGTTAATTTAAGACTAAATATACTTAATTGCTTAATTCTAAATTAAACCAAAGTCCGTACCGGGTCACGTTGCCTAAAGTTACAGCGTCCGCAGTCGATCGGACGCGCGTGTGGAGTCGTCAACTTAATATCACTGATGCAGCTTCAGCAATTGGTCGGTTTCGGTTCAAGTTACTGACCGATGGTGAGAATTGGCTGACCGTGTGAACTGCTGTGTTAACTCAGAGAACTTAAATGAACGAGAAGGTGCAAATTGAATTTTGTATGATGCTCGATTGGTTGGCTGAAAAATTGAGATCAAGGAGTTCACCATTTTCTGTAATATTTGCTGTTATTTAACAGAAATGAGATTTTATAACAACGTTCTCTGACAAATTACGTATCTCCCAACATAAAGAGAAAAATAAAGCGAAATGAATGAGAAAACAAAAAATACATATGCATGATTATTTTTTGCCATATAAACGATTTTTATGATGAAAAATTGATAAAATATGATTTTTTCGCACAAATGCTACATTGATAAAATGTGAAAGATTATGCAAGAAATGATATTTTACTATTTTCATAATTTTCTAATTTCAGTTGTTACAGAATTAATAATTTATGTATGTACATATGTATGTACATCAATATGTTATATTATATAATATACTTGTAATAATATTATATATTACCAATTATCAATGAAAACATGTGAGCGCACTGCTCTATATGTAAGTATGTATGTACAAATATGCGTACGACCGCAATGCATAACATGCATACACAAATCTACATACCTTTAGGCGTACAAATGTAAGTACGTCAGCCAATAGGCAAAATACAAACATTGTTGTACAAAAACAACAATTGTCTCAAATAGCATTAGCACCAGAAATCAATATGGCAAATTTTTAGTAAATCACACACCAACAACATTTTCATTCATGAACGCTGGCGCACAAGCAATAAGCTAAGTCGTTTCATTCATAAAAGCATACGCCTTACACATCTCCCCGAGCATGCGTTTGTCTACAAGCGTCTTTTCGCGACGATGACAAAAGCTAGAAATCATAAATTGAACAATTTTTTTATGTTCCCTCTAGAAGGGAAAAGTGACAACTCTGCAAGCCCACAAAACACAGAAAAAAGTGGCAACAAAGCTTTTGTCGATTTAAAATATTTTACAATTCTAAAATATTTTTCCGTGACAAAGCTGTTAGACCGGCAAGGGAAACGGTGACAATCGGCGAGCGTTCGTTTATTTTTCGGCACATCTCGGATTTTTTAACAACAACACAATGTTGTGACGTTTTGTCGTCGCGTCAGTCCTTCGACAGATTGACTCTTTGACATAAAAGCAAAAAACGTGTCAACGGAGATTTCACATGAAGTAATGAGTGTACATATATACATACAAATGTGCAAACGACATAATATATGTATGTCCTGTTGTACATTTGCTTCTACGCCAGTCAAATTTCTGTAGGAAAATCAACTGAAATTAATATTGAAATAAAATAGACTTTTGAGCAAGAATATATTTTTTTGGCGCAATAACTGACACTTGCTTTAATAAATACATATGTAAAATGGGCCAAAACGAAAAAGAAGTACATATTTACGTACATAATTACTTTTACACATGCATTTGAAAATAAAATTGAAGCATAAATGTAAAATGCCGACGGCAAAACACAATTCTGTACTTTTGTAACTCCATAATGGTGTCAAGTAAATGAATTATTTTAGGAAATATATCAAAATATGTTTAAATTATTATTAATAACTCACAATAAAGTAAAAATGAATTAACATAAAATAATTTAAAAATAATAATAAATAATAGTTCAATAAAAGGGAATAATTTCAATTGGCATATCAATATTCCCAGTTTTGCTTACATATTATATTCTCTTCAATATTCGTCGGTTGGCTATGTTAAGAGAGCGTATGTTTACAGATTCACCGCTGTCCTCCTCCTTGATAAATTCCTACAAATTGTTCGCTGTCGAACCTGCACCTTCTCGTTCATTTAAGTTTTTTGGTTAACTCCTCCCCGCTTAAATATGATAGTCCCCGATCATCAATAGAAAGATAAATCGATAAATTTTATATGATTTGGAAAATTGTTATTTGCTACCGGCGGGAAAACTCTTTTTTAATATTTTAATTTTTAAACTAATATTTGGCTTTTTTGACTCTTTTTCGACATAGGTTATTTTAATATTTCTTCTTCGTACCAAGGTTAGTAGTACAATGGTGGTAATTAAAGCTACCCATGTCAGACTGCCAATAGATAACGTTGCTTTCTTGAGGAAATTTATTCGTTTGATGTTAGTTAGGTGTAACTCTTTTAGAGCTCTCAATGAAAGGAATTCGATTCGTTCTTTTTCCCGTGGGGCTCGATTTTGCTAAATATTTGAATGTTAATTTTGATTGTTGAGTTGTAGAATATTACAACATGCGTTCCATTCACTTCTTGAGTTGTCCCATCCGCTTCTATTTTTCAATTGAATTGATTTAGTAGTATTATTCCTGTTTTTGTTTCTTCTATTGTTGGCATGTGATTCCCGTTTGTTAATGTACATGTGGAATTTAAACTATTTACTATTCTACTTATACATTCATCATTACTTAAATCTATTAAATTTGCTTCATTATTTCAGAAAGTGTACTATGGAAAACCTTTCAACTTGTCCGTTGCTAGTGCTACTATAGGTTGTGGTATAAACATTGATAGATATTTGGTCTTTGAGTAAGATTGATTATTATAGAATTAAGGAATTTTTCGTTATCTACTATTACTTGTTTTGGTATTCCGAATGCTATCATTAATTCTCGAATTGGGTTTTTTATATGTTCTATTGACTTAGACTATATACTTTTAACCTGTCCGTATTTGGAAAATTTAGTCTTTTTTCTGTCGAGTAAATGTCGATATGTACGATTTCTCCTGGCAACTGCGGAATGGGAGTGTTTTGTATCTGTGGTTTTGGAAGATGTTTGTCATATTTATGCTCGCGGCATGTTTTTTCGATTTTCGAATGCATGCTTGGAAAGTAAAATTTCTGTAATACAATATTTGTGTTTTATTTTCGCGATTATTTCTATGTGCTCTTGGATGTTTCCTAATAATTATTTCTTCCTGTTCTATTTCTGACACGATATCCTGTAGTAGAAATTGTGTAAATCGAGTTTTGATATTTGCAAAGTGAAGTGGATATATTTCCTGAATTTTTCCCATTAAGCTTTCTGTGTGTATAGTCCGTTGGCTAATGCTGGGTCAAGGTGTCGTTTGAATATGTCTATAATGTCTTGTGTTGAATAGTCTCGTTTGGTATTGTAATTTTGTGTCTGTGAAAACTGGAAAATGGTATTTCGAACGTCACAGAGTAGGATGAATAGCTTGTCTTTGAAGACATTTATTGGTGCTTCTGTAGCAGGGATGAGCCGATGTACGGAACTTTCGTCGCTATGGTCAGTAGTCGTTAGAGTATTAACGTCAGTCTATGGAGGTCTAGATAGCGCGTCTTCTACCATATTTGTCTTTCCTGGTTTGTCCTTCATTTCATAGTTGTACTCTTCAAGGATGCATTTTCATATTTTCATTTTTCCGTTATAGTTTTTATTACTCAATGCAAAGGTTAAGGGTGGGTGATCTGTGAAAATTATTACTTTGGGTGAATCATACAAATAACTTCTGAAACTATTAAGTGCCCATATTATAGCCAGCATTTCTTTTTCATTTGCTGCGTAATTTTCTTCGGCTTTACTTAGTGAACGGGATATGAATGCTATGGGTTTGCCTGATTGTTCTAAAACTGCTCCGAGGGCATAACAGCACAAGATGCATCGGTGGTAAGGTGGAAGTCTTGATTAAAGTCAGGATATGCCAGTATAACTTCTTTTGATACAAGTGAGGATATTTTCGAACATGGGAATTTTTGTAAAGCTTCAACTTTTGAAGTGTGTGTAAAAACACACCATTTGTTAAAATAAATAAGCCTAGAAATTCGACGTCATTTCGGAAGAATTCGTACTTTTCCAGTTGCACTTTCATATTTGCTTCTTTGAGAGTGCGAAATCTTTCGTGCGAGTGCGGCTCTCTTTGTTTTCTCCGAAAACTATTATGTCATCGATATAGCAGATTTTACCTGCAGTGAAGCAATTAAGTTTAGGTACAGAGGCATTTTCTCTAAAAAACCTCTAATTTCTTTATTTAAATTATTAAAAAGTAAATTTTTTGTTTGGTAATTCAAGTAGCGAACATATTTTAATGCATTTATTTCAAAATCAGTAACACTTTTTATAGACACAAAAAAATATAATAACAAAAACATCAAATCCATTAATTTCCCGTCAAAATAGTTTTGATACAAAAACGAGAGTGAGTTAAAAAATTATTTATACCGAAAACATATGATAATTTTAATACTTTGTTGGTCCGCCTTTAGCTTTAATTATTGCTTCCAAACGCCGATGTATGCTTTTTACTAGCACCTGAGTGTCAGACTTTGTAATTTTGGCCCATTCAATCTCTATAGCGGTTTTTAACCTGTATTGTGTTTTCGCACTCTTGGACGCAAATTTTCCTTCAGAATGTTGAGATATATATATATTTGTCCATTTTATCTGTAATAAACTTCAAATTACGCCAGATGCAGCCATACACCCCCAAACCATGATGTTTCCCCCACCATATTTGACTATAGGAATAAAGTTATTTTCTTGCATCTCTGCATTGGCACGCCTCCACGCTTTCATTACTCCGTCCGTTCCTAAAAATATTGAATTTTGATTCGTCGGTGAATACAACATTCTCCCAAAACGAATCTGGCTTATCAAGATACGCTTTAGCAAATTTTAACCGTTTTTTTCTTATTTGCTTTTGATATAAATGGTTTACGTCGCGCAGTTCGTCCGTAATAACCACAGCAGGACATTCCTCACAGTTTGAGGATTTGCACATTTTTGAAATTCAACGTTTAGATTATTCGTAATCTTTACTGCTGAAATACGAGGATTTTGTTAAACTGCAACGATGGCATTGCGTTCTTTTTCGCCGAAAGCGTCTAGTTTTTTTGGGATAACCCACACAGGTGAGTTATATGGAGAACGTGATGGTCTTATGATCCCATCTTTGAGTAAGGTTTGGATTCCTTTAGTGACAAACTCTCTCATGCCAGTAGGATATGGATAATATCTAGTGTATACGGGTGTATTTGAAAATGTTCTGATTTCGCCTACTACCGTGGTAGTGTAGGTCAGTCTTTCATTTGGATCGAAAACTAACTGAGAATATTTATTTGCAAGTTTATGAATATGAAATTTCTGAGAAGGTATCATATGTTCTGTTCTAATGTCAATATTATTTACCGTAGGAGAAAGTTTGTGTTTCTCAATGAGGCATTTGAGGCTATTGTTTCCGATAATACCATCAAAAGATTTCAGTCCTGGTAGAATATAAAATTTTAAATTCGAATTATCTATGTGGACTAGATTAAGTATAGTATGATGGGTAATTTAGATTTTTCCTGCTATGGAATTTGCAAAAAAAGGTTCTTCATTCGAAATGGGTTTTGCTAAAAGCTCTGGTTGTTTGTAGTTTTTGCTTTATTCTGTATCTATAAGTATTTTTAAAAATTTTCCGTTCTTCGTTCTAAATTCTATATATGGCAAGAATTTTTCATCCAAAAAAATTAACATCTATGTAGTCGGGTTGGTTATGTTGGGATTACTCTTGGACTAGTGATCAATCTGTTCATTGCCTAGTATTGTTTCGTATTCTTGTTCGGTTAAATTCAAATTCTGTTCGTCATGTTGGTATTGTTGATCGTATGTGGCTTGTTGGAAGTATGGACCTTCCGTACCGGTTTCTATATGAAAGTTCCTCTGTTGTTCCTCTGAACTAATGATGTCATTTAATACTCTAAGGTACCTACGTCCCTTTTATCCGCGTAATGGAGAGTAAGACATTTTGAAACAGCCTTCCACTCTAAAGGTGTGTTATATGATTCAAGAGCAATGTCTGCGTTGCCCACGATTTTGCTTCCTATAACGTTAAGGATACCATAGTATTTTGGCGATCCTCTTTGAGGCTCGTATATTTCTAGTATTCAGTCTACACTCTTCTTCCATGAATTGAATCCGCCAGGATTCCCGGAAAATTCGCGAAGGCACCTTACCACATCGGTGATTTTGTCTAGTTCGCTAATGTTGTTTGTTAATGTGGGGTCTATGGCGACGTCCGTCCCTGCTCGGGCGCCAGTTAAGTTTTTTATTTATTAAATTGTTTTTTAAAAATAAGCGGACTCGCGTCCGCGGTCTTTATTACTTTGATGTTATTTGAAGACTAAATTCAATTAATTTATTAACTCTGAATGAAACCTAAGTTAACTTAATATCGCTGATGCAATTCTGTCAGCAATTGGTCGGTTTCGTTTCATGTTACTGACCGATGGTGAGAATTGTCTGACCGTGTGAACTGCTGTATTAACTTATACAAACCACTAGTTATAAGTTACGAGTTACTTGTAAAATGATAAACAAAACAGCTAGTTGTAAGAACAGCATTTCACAAATCACTACACTGACAACCCCCTTGACACCACGCTTGGGAACACCAACACACACAGGACATCATAACACTTCACAACTCTACACGACCTAATTTGTACAAAGGGATTGTCTTCGATGGAAAGCGTTTCTTTTCGCATTGGATTTCGTCCGTGAAACCGCATCGCTCACCTTCTGCATTTGTTTTCGACCACCCCCATCATCGGCTTTAGAGCTCGTCATCAATTTGATCTCGTTTACATTGGAGCATTATTTTGAACGAAAAACAAAATACATATACAATTTAATTAAACGATTTTCGAAATCGTATTGGAAAATATGTGTTTTAATTTGAGCAAGAACAGCATTGTGTAAAGAGTTAACAGTAAGTATAATGCAAAACTGTTGAAAAAAAGTAGTTTTAGTTAATAATGACATATTTTGAAATCTTTCTTCAAAAATATGAAAGGTGTTTTTTTCTATACTACTACTTTTACTATACTTATATTATAAACATTTTAATGCAAAAATAAATATTTTATTATTTTCTTATCTTATTTTCCTTTTGCTTATTACACATATTTCAATTTTATTGACATTATTATGATTTGATTTTAAACAGTTTAAATCCAATGGGTTAGCTGCATTGTTCCGTCAATATTTCTCTGAGTATCCATGACGCTCATTTGCCGCACTAAACGTTTTATTGAAGCTCCTTCAGACCGATCGATTGCTATCGGGTATTGATTTGATGATTTGGAGTCACTACTTATTTTGGAGGAAAGGACATGAAGGTTTTCGTACGATTCTTGTTTTGATACTAATTTCCTAAAAAGAAAAATATATAATTTCATTTGTAAAGCAAAATTATTACTTATTTAAATTTTACTTAACTGTGTTGAATAACAACTGAAACATCGCTTTATTGACCAATCCTTTCCGAAACTCTCGCCCTCCTCAAGAGTCTGAGGGAGCCGTTCATGAAGGGTTTCGGGTAATCTTAAACTTGTGAGCCCGCCAATCATTGATATTATCCCCATTATGACGAGAGGAAGTTTTAGATTATCTCTTCCCTACACAGAAAAATATGTAAAAGAAAATTAAATTTGGATAACAATTGCTTGCAGATATACTTTATGTATTGAATTATTGAAAAAGAAAAATATTATTCTAAAAGAAGATGCTTAATTTTTAGTCGGGAGAAAAAAATAAAAAGAAGAGACAGATTTTTAAATATACAATACGCTTACTTCAATTAATGCTCCAACTATTTCTGAAGAAGATATTATGTCCTCACGCTTCCTCAATAATACACTTTGGTGATTTCTAAGATATGTGGATTAAACTTATAATGGGTGAGACCCACGAGACCACGCAAAAATTTTCAAACCACAGATGTCTCTTTCTACTACGACGTACGGGTGGACAGAAAGTCAACCGGAATTCAGCTTATCTCGTCATACTGATCATATAAATATATTACGGCTAGGTGAATAAAATTATAATACACTTTATCAACATGTTGCGAGAGTTAGTGAGCACCGATCAATATTGCGGAATTCACGATTATAAGGATGCACAAGTCTTCAATTCCGGCTGATATTTATAAGCTTGTATCAATGATCAAAACAATGCCAAATGTGTCATTATACATTTCTAATAAATTCGTCTTCTGTTTTTTTTCTTGCTTTTGTTTAAGAAAATATTTGTATATGAAATCTTTACTCTTCTAACCTTATACTTTTTAAAGTGAAACTACTTTGCGCTCGGTGGGCTGTAATTCCAGTATCGAATAAAACGAAAAAGCGACAGGAAAAGAGTGGGGTTGGCGCGCGTGGTGGGGCAGTAGGACAGAAGGCGACATGGGAGAGAAACGAAAACGCGACAGGATCAGAGTAGGAAATTGAAGTGAAACTTCTTTGAGCTCGTTTGGCTGTAATTCCAATATCGATTGAAACGAAAAAGCGACAGGAAAAGGGAGGGGCTGGCGCGCATGGTGGGGCAGTCGGACAGAAGGAGACATGGGAGAGAAACGAAAACGCGACAGATTCGGAGTAGGAAATTGAAGTGTAACTTCTTTGCGCTCGTTGGGCTGTAATTCTAATATCGAATGTACGAAAAACCGACAGGAAAAGAGTGGGGTTGGCGCGCGTGGTGGGGCAGTAGGACAGAAGGAGACATGGGAGAGAAACGAAAGCGCGACAGATTCGGAGAAGGAAATTGAAGTGTAACTTCTTTGCGCTCGTTGGGCTGTAATTCTAATATCGAATGTACGAAAAAACGACAGGAAAAGAGTGGGGTTGTCGCGCGTGGTGGGGCAGTAGGACAGAAGGAGACATGGGAGAGAAACGAAAGCGCGACAGATTCAGAGTAGGAAATTGAAGTGAAACTTCTTTGAGCTCGTTTGGCTGTAATTCCAATATCGATTGAAATGAAAAAGCTACAGGAAAAGGGAGGGGATGGCTCGCAAAGATTTTCGGAGTAGGAAAAAACGAGAGTAGCATCCGTGGAGGGGCATTAGGCACGGTAGGTAACTCCACAATGAAGGTACGTGTACGCACAGAATATCGTACTATTGACCCGAGTATGGCGAGTTCTTATAGGAATTTATATGGGTGTTTAAATGAGATAAGCCACCTCTACATATACACACCACTCTACTCGGGGAAAACGGGCACACCCAAATGAAACACACCACACCGCACTTAACATTTGAGAACACTACACATGATGACACCACCACACTCAACCTCTGAAGACACCAACAAAAAGGACGGGATCATCGCTAAATCAGCATTCGCTTATTAGACAGCTAATACAGCGATCCTACACATTCGCAAAGATTCGCTTATCGTCTACGAGCCTGAGCGCCACCTCACCCCTTTCGTTTTCGTTCCGCCGCGTCGACTTTCAACGATCCAATTTAATTATATTGTCAAACTCTTTTATTTTATAATTAGCTCTTAATAAAATAAGATGGTCGTTTATTAATTATTATAATGTGTTAATATCTCGGTGGTGTTCACCAAAACACTTGTAGTACATACACATTCACCAAAACCTATAAAAACGAAAAAAGAAATTAAAAATAAGTTTATATAACTAAAGTGAAGAAAAAATTGAAGTGGCTAAGCGTTAATATATACATACATATGTATATAACAAGTGACTAAAAAGTGCGGTGCAGTGAACTGACATACATATACACTTAGAAGAAAACAAAAACAAAGTGTTAAATAGAAGAAAGTGTGGAGTGACACAAACATAACGGGCGCAAAAGAAAGCTTCATACGGGCGCGAATAGGAACAAAAAACAACAAAACATAATCACCTCAAAAGGACACAATAACAAACACACCAGCGTAAATTAGCACAGCGAAGCAGAAACTGGGAGAGAGCCACAACAGAAAAAGCATCTCACAAGTATACCATACACACATATGGTATACAATATCGTCCCCAAAACCCCTTGGCGGACCCCAAAGTGAGTCGTATCGACTCCTTTTAATATTTGTATATATCCTAATATTATATGTATGTTAAAGTTTATGCTTTTGCGGGTTAATTATTACATAAGCCCGCCTTAATAAAAGCAATAACAAAAAAGAGCGGTTTCCAAACTGTTTCAATATTTCGGTTTATTTTCCGGTAAAAACCGAAATACCGCGAACAGAGAAAATAGTTTGACAAAAAATATATAATCAAATATATTGCCTAACTGCTTACCGTTGTGTTTAAATACACAACATTATCTGTACAACAAAACAATTCAAGTATTTACTTGCATCTATTTCGACAATACCTCTTATACTTTATCAAGTATAAGCAGGATTGCGTAAAATAAGCAAAAGGACAAACATATAACAAAAATTAAAAGACAAAGAAAGGGAAACAAAAAAAATACAAACATACATATTTACTAAATTACATATTTTCATACATATAAGTACATACGGGAATACCTGCACATTATCAATTCTTTTCTCGCGCTCTCTCTGCGTATTGCGAACATACGTACGAACGTTTACATAAAATAATACGGGATAGAATTTGCTTATCTCTTGATACTCTACACTGGGAATAATTACATTAAATTTTAAAATAATTTCTAAAAATATACATATAAAATTCGCAAGTAATTTAACAGCGGTAAAGTAAAAACGAATTCACTGAATCAAAATTATTAAAAACAAAACACAAAAAAAAAAAATTTCCAACAACATACTTACATACATATGTTACATGTATTGATATACACAATTTTACATATATTCCTCATAGGCAATTATCCGGCAATACCCCTTGTTCTTTGGCAAACAAAAACAAGCAGGATTGCATACAAAAAGAAGCGCATTGATCTTTAAAACGAGCTCTCAATTGCAAAAGAACATAACTGCGTACAAACACGTTCATATTAGAGTGTACCTACATTCTTTAACGTAAGGATATAAAAGGTATTAATAATTAAAAGTGCGGTTTCATGAAAAAAAATTTATATGTAATAATAACAATAATAATATTGCATGTAAATACGAAACTGTCTTCATCAACGTTTTAACAATATAATATAAGTAACAAATACTTATTTAATCTTTTATAATAGTAGAAACTGAGTCATCAGATCTATCACAAAATTTTAAAACCTCGGTTTTCGCCAATTATATAAAGTCATCAGATCTACCACAAAATTTTAAAACCTCCGCTTTCGCCAATTATGTAAACTGCTTAGACCAGTCTGAAGCTACAAAAGCTATGATCTCCGGTCAATTAAAGCTAATAAAAGCTGTTGCACCTACTCCACATTCGAGAGTAGAGCTGCCACAAATTCAAAGTCAAGAGGCAAGTTCATGCATCCATCTCGAGGTGCCCGCATGAGACACAGACATATTCAATGGAGGTTATAAAGATTATACGTCCTTCCATGTTTCAGCCGTATACATTAACCATCGAAAATAATCAAAATCGCAAAATTTTTATCACTTCCGATACAAAACTAAAGTTCAAGCAGGCGCAATAGTAAAACAGTTCGCACTAAATAAAGACAATTTCAATTTGGCATGGGAAGCTCTAAAATCCAGATATGAAAACGAGGGAATATTGGTCCATAAACAAGTAACGACACTAATAAACTTGCTTAAAATTCAAAAAGAAAAAGTGAAGAATTTATAAGACTACAATCCACTGTTTCAAATTGTTTGTCGGTTTTGTCGACACAGAATATTCCCAGACAGCGGGTCCCTATACTGGTAAACATATGCACCGCCGCATTACCAGAAAAATCGTTACTTTTATGGGAGAAATCGCTCTCATCACGAAAGAAATGACCTACGTGGCAACAAATGAAAGACTTTCTAACTATCCAGTACGAAAGGGTAGACACAAAAATTATTAAAACCAAAAACTATCGAAATTACCTCAATAGAAGCTTAGTGAACGAAATAATTTTGTCAATTGTTTCTATTGTCATCAAAGACACCACTCAATGCTTCATTACAGCACATATCCCAGCCTCAAACCTCAAAGCAGCGCTTATAAGAAAAAAACCACGGGTTTAGTTGCAACAGCAAATCCCGAAGTGCGAAATCCCGAAAATTGCCAAGAAGCACCATGTTGTTCAAACGCTTTAAAAACACAAGGGTATTACTAGCCACAGTAGTCATCTCCATCGAAGATCGCGGACAACTCTACAAACATAGAGCCCTAGTAGACCAAGGATCACAACGAACCTTCATAGCGTCTAGGGTCCAAAATAGGCTAAACTTTCCATCAAAACAATAGAATTTTATAATTACGGAAATGGGCGGAAGAGTAGTCCAAAACTCAAAAACAATCTACCCCATTACCCTAATTTCCCCCCAAGCGGAAAGGCACGTCAAAGCAGAAGTTATAGTTTTACCGCAACTTACAAATAAGCTTCTAAGCTATCATACAAATAGCAAGCATTGACAAAAGGTTTCAAACCAGAAGCTAGCAGATTCCAACTGCAATATAATAGTAGGCAGCGACCTTATACCGCAAATAATGCTTGAAGGTGTTGAAAATATTTCAACGACCCTTCTAGCCCAAAATACTATATACGGTTGGATTCTAGGTAGACTAGTTACTGAACCAGTTTCCATATCAACAACTCAAGTTGACGGAAATTCAAAATAATACCTTAATTCACGATTAAGAAAACTTGGGGAGTTAGAAAAATGCTCCCTCATATCAATTACATCCCCAGAAGATCAGTATTGTGAAAACTTCCACAAAGCCACAACTACTCTATCAAATAATGGCCGCTACGTCGTACGACTACCACTAAAGCAACAACTTTCCAACACTCCACAAATTGGCACAAAAGACCAAGTCAGAGCTGCTTCTGACAACCCCAGTGTTAAAAACACAAATATTATATATATAATTCAACCAAATGATCCAAATATATTACAAAATATTCCAAAAGAAAATTTGTTGTGCTCTAATTTCATTAAATTCGAAAAGGGCAGTACAACAAAAATGAAGGAGATCCAATGAAATGCGATATTTGACCAGTTTTCATATCTCACTGAGCCAATATCCGCGTTATCCGCAACAACAATTTCGCCCTCGCGGGATGGCTTTCGCCAATTATGACACAAGCGAAAATCCAATTCTTCTTCACTTAGAAAAATGGTCACAATTCTCAAACAATCTTAACGATATCCGAAGCTACCGATTTTTGGCCACAATCGCCCATTTCCATACATATTATCGTCCACAACATACGAGTAATTGTCCTAGAAAGTCCAAAAATCGACACCTCTCTTACTATAGTGCCGCATAGTTGCCAAAATTGTCATAATCAACTAATAATTCAAAATTACAGTTAAGGGATCAACATACTTCCAATGTGATACAGTGACGCACCCAGACTTACAAAAAGCAAAGGTCGCACTTATCGCATCTATTTAAGCACTAATCATATGGGTAGGATATGGGAAACACTTGTGAAAGTTGCAAATCTCTTCAAAAAAGTGAGCGAACATCACAAATCTCACTCTAGCAAGATCCCTCATTCTGGCCATATCTGAGCCAGGCGTGGAGTCGCTACGGTTAGCGACCGGTAAAGAAATTTTAAACAATCAATACAAATAATAAAACTATAAAAGAAACAACCGCAAATACAGTAAGTACGAAAAGCAAATACATCCTCAAAACCCGTAAAATAAAGTTACATATCTTTTGCATGCACAGCAAAATGCATACCAAATATGCCTTCTGCCCATACAGATAAATATGGATATAACTCTTTCACCAATATAAGCATATACCTGTAATACTAGGCAAAACATTCGACTAGGGGGCCCAGGATGTTTAAATGAGTTAAGCCACCTCTACATATACACAAGACTCTACTCGGGTAAAACGGGTACACCCTAATGAAACACACCACACCGCACTCAACATTTGAGAACACTAAACATGATGACACCACCACACTTAACCTCTGAGTAAAACATACACGAAGACACCTAACAAAAAGGACGGGATCATCGCTAAATCAGCATTCGCTTATTAGACAGCTAATACAGCGATCCTACACATTCGTAAAGATTCGCTTATCGTCTACGAGCCTGAGCGCCACCTCACCCTTTTCGTTTTCGTTCCGCCACGCCAACTTTCAACGATCCAATATAATTATATTGTCAAACTCTTTTATTTTATAATTTGTTATTAATAAAATTAGATGGTCATTTATTAATTATTATAATGTGTTAATATCTCAGTGGTGTTCACCAAAATAGTATATATACATTTAAATAATGGATATTAGCTATGTTGTAAAGTATCCCTAGCACGTGTCGTCAATCGTGCAGCATTTGTTGTTTATCGAGGTTTTATAGTGTTTCTAAATGTTCGAGGTTATATAGAAAAGTAAGTAGTACTATTAAATAGTGTAAATATTAATCAGAACTGTAAATCATGCCTAAATCAAATGCTCATCCGTGTAAAGAATACAGAGATCGACTGCGTGCTAAACTAAATAAAGTGAAGAAAACCCCTAAAATAGTACTGACCGTGTCCGGGATTATAGAGCAAGGAAGAGGGCTATCAATTTACAACCACCTCCGAACCTTTCACTGGCAGAAGAAATCGAACAGACCGATAATTTGGGCGATGGTAATGAGCCTTCGGCGCCGTTAAACGCTCCAATAGATGTTCCACATGTTGATGCAGACATCCCATGGATATCAACAAGGAAGGATGACGTGAGAGGCATAACAGTGAACCCTGACCTCCCTTGCAAAGACTTCACTCGATACATAAGGAATTCGATAAAAAATTCAAAAATAATTCTTTCGGTTTTCCTTGCTCCATCTGTGATCGATTGTAGTTCCAAGAGGATTTGAGAGCTCTAGACAATCAACATAGTGAGATTTTACTTTACAAATTCCTGCCCATCTTTCACCCCTCGATTTGGTATCAGCAAGACTGACGGACAATATATATATGGACAGATCTTCAACGTTCCAGTTGAAGCAGATACAGTGGGGAAACATCTTCCACGACATATTGATGACGATCATTGCATCAATGAGCACATCAGTTCAGTTATTTGAGTGCTCTCATCAACAAGAGAAAAATTAAAGATTGGCTGCAGCATCTAATAACGACACCACTATATCAACTGTATGACATCAAAGTTGATGACTAATTTTTTAACAATAGAGCCAATGAGAGCTCGAGAAGAAATCAGCGAAGACATTACCATCGAATAGAGTATGCTTGCCCAACAACAGACTTTGCTGTGGAATGATGACAAATATTTGCGAATTGCACCAGGAGAGATTAATGTTCCACAAAGTGTACTCTTTGATGAACACGCTGAAGAGCTCTCATTTCCTTCAATCTATTGTGGCCAATTCCGAACCTACAAGGAAGAAGTGCGAGTAACATCGTTCATGATAGCAACAAGTAAATTGAGGCGCTCTGATCAACGTGGAGTTACACCTTACCACCTGTTCTACATGGCTATAAAAATCATGAGAATCAGAGTCGTGATAGTTTTTGCATAAACATAACTCGCCGGCTGATTGAATCGGAAGAGTATGTAAACAATTGTATCGAGAGTAATCTCGCTTTTCTGCGTACTATCCCCGATTCTGCTTGGTATTGGGCTCAACAAAAAAGGGATATCTTCGCTATGATCCGGCAATTGGGGAACCCACCATATTCCTCCCTGTGAATGTCCACGAGATCGGGTGGGAGAAGCTATTACAACTTTTATATATATTGAAAAATAATGGGGCTTAAATACCAGCAGACATTGCTGCACAGTTGAATTTCATTGAAAAGGGTACCCTAATTAATGGGGACGCAGTGACTTGTGCTTTATACTTCAACAAATTGGTGAATGTGCTGATGACTATTTTGCAGTCTAAGAAGAATAGCCTTTTATCCAGGCCAGTATCGTGTAGTCCATTATTTTAAATCCTCATGCTCATATTTTTTTTGGCTAGACAATGCACCAGAAGATCCACTTGTGAGTGATAAAGAGAAAGCTATAGACTTGATTGACAAATTATCTTCAGTATCACTCCATCGCGAGTTTTTGTAAAAAGACAACTATCTGAAAAATGGATCAACGCGTTCAACCCCTTCATTTTCAACGTCTTGAAATCGAATATGAATATTCAATTCATGACTGATGAATATTCATGTGCACAATCTGTTGTTGAATATGTTAACAAAACCAACAGAGGGGTGAGTAATTTACAAAGGCAGATTATAACGCTCATAGATGAGCACCCGGAATTTGACATCGTAGAGATAACCAGAAAAATTAGTGTAGATGTTCTCAACACCGTTGAAATTTCGAGTCAGGAGGCTGTCTGGTATTTACTACAAGAAGCAATGTCCAACAGCTCAGCCTCAATTGTCTACATTCCATATACGAGAATGAGTCGAAGATTAAATTGATATATGGAAAGAGAACTGGTTCACTGGCCTGAAGAACTGGAAAATACAGCATTTGCTCAGTTTATCGCTAATTATACACAATCTCCCCGAGGAGGATGGATTCAAAGAAATGAGCCACACGTAATACGTTATAGGAATTATGATTATAACGAGTATAAGCGTGAGATGGTCACATTAAATCTGCCATTCAGGAATATAAATAGCAAATCCCTGCTGACATGAAATTCATCGAAATACATGATGAAGATGAACAAACGATTTGCAGCCACCCGTAAAAAAACACACTAATTGCTAAGGAAATTCGAATGTTTTTTATTTAATGGGAAGTACAATCGATACAATTAAGTTCTGAATATAACATCATTCAAATGGCCTCCACGACTTCTTTTGCAGGAACGAATTCAATGAATCCAATTTTCGAGTACTTTTTTCACTAAATCAAATCGTATGTCATGAATAGCACGTTCAATATTGCCATCTACAGCTTCAGGAGAGTCTGGTTTATTGCCAAAGGCTAATAATTTCAAATAACTTGGAGGCTATTTAATGTCACAATTTCTTGAAATTATCGAATCTCCGAACTTTTCCGGCAATAATTTGGTTGTTGCACATGCTGTGTGGCACGTAACACCGTCTTGTTGAAACCAGATCTTGTCAAGATCAACTTTGCCATAAAAAGTTGGTTATCATCGATCTATACCGCTCTCCAGATCAAAAACCATACCAAACTGTCAGTTTAGGTGAATGTAATGGGTGCTCTTTAATAATTTGTGGACTTTCTTCGCACAAGAATCGACAGTTCTGTTTATTTACCTCACGAATAGCGAGCACATTACGACCATAAAATGGCAAAAACGTAAAGTTGCAATTGGAGAACGAATATTTGATCATAAAACTGGATAATTTGTAAACGTAGTTCTTGCGTATATCTTTCCATGATGAAATTGTAAACATTAAACGGAGCGAACACAACGCAAAAAAAAATTACAGATCAGGACATAATAAAAATGACCAAAACGATACTTAGAAATCATATCATTCCTATTGGAAAACCCGATACTTGTTAGTTCCCTTTCAGTATCTAATGCAAATTTTCTTAATAAGGTTTTTTTTAAATTTGCGGTTTTTCTATGCTAGTTATTTCAGCTGATGATTCAAGGTCCACTACAAACTGTTGACAAACCTATGTTTTCTACAAAACTCTGCCCTGAATATTTTGTTTAATTCAAAGAAATCGTTCTTTTCCTTCTAAGCCAATATGACTTCAAGTCTATTAGAAACATGAAAAAATAGTCAAAAAATCGAATGTAGGCTCTTAAAACTTTTTTTCGTAAGTATTTGTCAATATATGTACAATAGTTCATTCTAGTAGATTTGGCATATGTAACACTTTGCAGATTTAGTTTCAGTTAAGACATGGTCGACTTTGCCACCACCACAGCTAGTTGCGGTATACAATCGATATATAACTTTCGGTTGGGAGCTGTTTTGAATTCAGTGGGAGTCAATTCTTGAAACAAAATATGCATTTAAGCAAGAACTTACACGTGCATACATGCACACACATATAACCAAGACAACACAAAACACTTGGTAGAAACACAAGAATAACACAGAGGGACAATTGGTGGCAGCTGAATTTAATTATATAGACCAAGAAACTATTATCTAATATTAAAAAAAAATATTTAATTTGATGGCAAACGAGGCATCACAACTTTTTGTCTAACTCAAATCAACACATTAAGAACAACTAAGGAAGGGCTAAGTTCGAGTGTAACTAAATATTTTATAGGTTAATAATTAACATACATATTTATTTGAATAAAGTTCAATCTCCTCTGTCACAATTCGATTGCTGACACATTTCCGTTTGTTCCAAATTTAATTATTTACCTTTCTCACAATATTTACTTAAAGTGCTGACGATATGTCTACATTGAATGCACCTCAAATAGCTCACGTTGCATTCAATGTGATGATTGCTGTTCGATAGTTATAATATTAAGTATTTAGTAAGTAAACATTCAATTATCAATTAACAGTCCGAATAAGAAGACATATTCTAAGCAAAAATATTTTACTATAGTAAAAATTAAGAACGTGAAAAAAAATATTTTACCAAGCAAATAAAAATTAAAATATGTGTATAGTTTTTTATTAAAACCAATTCTAAATACTATTATGGCTAATCTGAACAACCTAATAAAACCACCTGTTCTTAACACTCCTAACT
Organism: Bactrocera oleae; assembly: GCF_042242935.1. Taxonomy (NCBI): domain Eukaryota; kingdom Metazoa; phylum Arthropoda; class Insecta; order Diptera; family Tephritidae; genus Bactrocera; species Bactrocera oleae. Next base: position 44,828,619 of record NC_091537.1, read on the forward strand.
CCGACCCAATCAAAAACCAAACCCATCAGTAGAGCCACACAATTTCCAAATGAATGCCGAATTATGGAATAGGATAGCTTTTATTTGTGCACAACAGTGTAGGAGTATTGTACAATCTATAATAAACCAAAACGCAGACCTAAATCAACGGAAATGACAAAACCATAGAGGAAATATATAGGGACAATTAAAACGAGTTAGACAAAATACCGGACATAGTAAGAAGTTTGAGAGAATTTTCTGGAAACCCTTCCGAGTTTAACTCCTGAAAAAAAAGTGTCGCTAGGGTACTACAAATCATCAACTCAATGAGGGGACTCCAAAATACTATGGAATTCTAAGCGTAATTAGGAATAAAGTAATAGAAAATGCAGAGATTGCATTGAAGTCGTATAATACGCCACTAAACTGGAATAGTATAGTAAGATGTTTGATATATTGTGCTGATAAACGTGACTTAGGCACACTGGAGTACCAAATGACTTCACTTATCCAAGGAAGAATATTCAAACCTTTTATCAACAAGTCTATTCGCACCTATCCTTGATTTTGAATAAAAGTGACTGCATGGAAATGGGGAAAGAGTCTTTGCAATTTTTGACTCAGACATATCGAGATAAAGCTCTTGATACTTTTATAAGAGGCTTAAACGGAGACCTACCGAGACTCCTAGGCATTCGTGAACGTGAATCATTGCTTGAAGTTGGAATACCATCAAGATAGATCAGAGTACGCGAATAAACACCAAAACCATAAACATCGTCAGCAGCCACCACTTCCTTCAATGCGTAATTTAAACACACAAAATTATAATAGACAGTTAACGATTCTAAACAAAACGAAAACCCTTGTTTTTGCCAACTCAGTCTCTGGCGACATTCAAATCACACTTCAAACATTTGCGAATCTATTTAATTTACCCCATCATCCTATTAAATTTTATATTTTACCCTTTTTAAAATCATTTCATAGTATCAAAATGAAATTTAGAACTAGTCATATGGATGAGGTTTAAAAATCTCAATTAGCAGAAATTATAATCATCCCAATTTATTCAAAGACCCTAATCAAAAACTTACATTTACTTCTCGAATCAAAGGTGAGATTCGAACCACATCTGACTCACTGATATATTGCAAATCATATCCTTACCCCATGGCAATCAAAAACGAAGTTGGAAAGCATATAAATGAACTTTTAAGCGATATATAATGCACCCGTCTGGATTGTCCCGAAAAAACTTTACGTATGCGGCTTAATAAAATTCAGAATGGTCATTGACTACAGGAAGCTGAATGCGATCACTGTAGCCGATAGATACCATATTTCGGAAATTAACATAGTTGTTGCAAATTTCGGAAAAAATTAGTACTTTTCAGTGGTACACCTAAATAGTAGTTTTCACCAAATTGCGGAAAATTTGAAATCGTCCGACTTCCATTCGGAATAAAAAACTAGCCATCAATTTTCCAACGTATTTTAGACTATGATTTAAGAGACCACATAGGTAAAATTTGCTATGTGTACATATATAACATAATTTTATTTTCCAAAACTGAAAAAAACACAAAATATTTGAAACATTAGAATCCGCAACCACCAAACTACTAAATACAGCTCGACACGAGTGAATTTTTTAAAACAGAAATTGAATTTCTACGATTTATTGTAGGAACCGAGGGAATAAAAGCTAACAAAAAAAAGGAAAAGCAATAGCCCAACTGCAACCCCCAAAAACTCTAAAAGATTTAAGAAGTTTTCTAGGCATGCCAGGTTATTATAGGCGCTTCATCCAAGATTACGCGAAACTTGCCATGCCCCTGACATCCCTTTTAAGAGGGTAGAAAGGGTGCATTTCAAAAAATGCCTCCAAAATTCAAAAATATCTTCAGACCAGAATGCTCTGGATACATTTCAAAAATTAAAAAACTCGTTAGTCTCTAGTGATATAGTTCTCTCGATGTTGTTTCGAGTTAACGACAGCTGCTTCCGACTACACAATCCGCGGAGGCTTATCGCAAAACAAAAAGCCTAAAACCTTTCTTTCGCGAACACCAAGTAAAACCGAAGAAAATTATGCCACCAATGAGAAAGAAAAGTTGGCTATAATTTGGTCGTTAAATTCGCTGGGAAATTATCTGTACGGATCCTGAAGGGTAATCATATTCATAGACCACCAACTTTGGACTCTTAGTAGTAAAAATACTAACAGCAAAATGAAGAGATGGAAAGCTTTCTTTGAAGAATATGATTATGAACTCAGATATCAACCCGGTAAAACAAACGTTGTAGCATATCTACAACCTAGACCACACCAATCGTCCTAATAAACCACAATCCCAACAGACACCAATTCCACAAAGTCCTGGAGAAATCGTCCATACATTACTCCACCGAAGGGAATCTTTCACTATCAGCAATAGACATATTCTCAATATACGCTTTAGTCAAAATTTTAAAATTTAGGGCAATAGAAGATTTTAAATAACCGTTAAAAGAATTAGTTTTAGCTTTTGATATCCCTAAGTCCATAGTCATAGATAATGCAAAATTCTTAAATTCCGTATCAATAAATTTTCTTTTTAAAGCTCAATTTCGAATCCTACACTACACCACCCTACTCTAGTTCAGTTAATGGTCAAATAGAAATTTCAATCTACTCTTTCAGAAATTATGAGATGCTTAAAACCAGACGAACTGCATACTACTTTTCATGATTTCACTCCACCACCCCAATAGGCACAAAATAAACATTTATATACCAGGAGAAAAACTTTTGTCAAAATTAACAAAAGACTAGGTTCAAAACTAACTCCAAGGTATAAAAAGGAAGTTATCAAAGAAGATAGAAACTCCACTGTTTTAACAATGACAGGCAGAACTGTTAAAAGTAATATTAAAAGGTAATAAATTACCTTTACCAATTAATAGTGGTACAGTAAAAATTAAGCAAGAAACTTTTACTATTTTACATTAAATAGATCTGCCAACGTACGCAATATCCGTATCCAATATTCATACAAGTATAACACCCACTATAAAAAAGAGCAATAAATGCCATAGATACTATTTGGAAATATGTCGCAGGATCTCCAGACCACGACGACTTCGAAATGATAGCTAGTAACATAAATGCCAGTGCCTATAGTTGTCCTTCTACCAAAAATATCAGTCACAAAGAAATCTCAAACGAGTATACCATTTGACTTTGCGAGAGTTTAAATGTTCGGTTACATCCGAACTTAGCCCTTCCTTACTTGTTATTAATCGAATTTATTTTAAAAACGATTACAAGTATAAGTATGAATTTATGTATATTTATATTTTTACGTATATTATTATTATATAATATTACGGAAATAAGTCATAAGTGCATCAGTATTTTTCAATACAAATTAAGCAAAATATTAATTATAATATATATATATTATGAGCCCTCACTTAACACGCCTCTGTACATGGTGGCAAGCCAACGAAATAACGGCGAGTTCGCGCGGACATGTGTTGTTGAAAAAAAACTAAATGACGACTTTGTCGACAAACACACATATATACAAACTGGAGATATGTCCTACAGTGACATACTGAGAGCGGTCAAAAAGGATGGAAACAGGAAACAGCTCGGAGAAAACGTGTCGAGGATAGGAAAGACTGCCAAGGGAGAGATGTTGCTCGAGCTAAGAAGAGCACAAACAGGGAGTATCCATGAATACCGGAAGGAAATAGACAGGATATTAGGAGACCAGGCGCAGACTAGAGCTGTGACTCATGAGTTAACTATTGAAATTCGCGATTTGGACGAAATCACAACGAAGGATGACATAGTCGAGGCCATTCGCTTACAAATTAAAGAAATGAATCTCTTCTGCGTCGATTCAATAAAACATGTAAAGATGGCATACGCAGGTACACAGAAGGCGGAGATAAGTATCCCAGTGCAACAGGCATGGCACCTACTAGGCGCACAAAAATTCAAGATTGGCTGGGTAGTATGTAGAGTTCGAGAAAAAGTAAACGTAAAAAAGTGTTACCGATGCTTTGAATTCGGGCATGTCGCAAAAATGTGCTCGAACCCTGATGACAGGAGTAAATGTTGCATGAAATGCGGAGAAACTGGACACTATGCGAAGGACTGTCGTAAAGAGCCACTCTGTGTCTTGTGTAAAAGCAAAGGAAGAGCGAGTACGAACCATTAAATTGGGAGCCGGAGATGTCCCATTTTCTTAGAAGCCTGCCAAAAGAAAAGGAAATGAAAATATTACAGATCAACCTAAACCACTGCGAAGCCGCACAAGAACTGTTGACGCAAACCGTGTACGAAAGGAACGTCGATGTTGTAATAATATGTGAGCAATACAAAAACCTGAGCTCTGATTCGTGGGTTTCTGATAGCACCAAAAAAGCAGCAATCTGGACCTGTGGTGATAAAATGATGCAGGACAAACCACTGACACATAAATCCTTCTACACGAGAGTAAAAATCGGCGGAATACACTTTTACAGTTGTTACTTGCCACCAAGCCTTCCACAGTCGGTTTTCGAAAAGGTTCTCGATGAGTTGGTTGGGGATGCCCATGCAACCAAACCAAACATAATAGCAGGAGACTTCAATGCATGGGCCTTAGAATGGGGAAGCAGAAGCACAAACCAGCGAGGACATGCGTTACTGAAAGCCTTCGGGCTACTTGATATTGTCCTGTTAAACACAGGGTTTAGGAACACATTCGAAAAAAATGGTCGTGGTTCCATTATTGACATAATGTTTGTCAGTAAATCTCTGGCACGAACGGAAGAGAGGCAGGTGTGTGACACGTACACACACAGTAACCATTTCGCAATTATAATAGATGTAAGCAACTGCTCCGTAAGACAAAGAAGAGGTGCACGTGTAAAAAAGGTACAAGCTAAATGGTGGAAGGAAAACACAATCGATGAGGATTTGTTCAAACTCGTATTGAATGAAGACATACCCGTTTTAGAAGACACCAACCAACAGGCTAAGTTGCTTGTTCAACATATCTGGAGAGCCTGTGACGCCGCCATGATTCGAAGGAAACAAAACCCCAAACAAAAGCCAGTATACTGGTGGAATAATGATATCCAACAATTGCGAGCTGATTGTAATAAAGCGAGGTGACAGAACCAGAGAAGTACAGGCACGGCAGGTCAAGATTGTTTACGTGAAAACTTCAAGGCCAAACGCAAGCAACTAAAAAAAGCTATTAAAAATAGCAATGCTGTGTGTTTTAAAGAGCTTTGTAATAAACTCGATGAAAATCGAGAGTACTAAAGGAAAAGCGCCAACCTACCCAGCCCTATTGAAAAGTGTTGTGGAAACACTCTTTCCAACACAGCCCACGCGAGAAGAAGAGCGGTTTCTCCCCGTAGAATCAGACCGCATAGCTATACCAGTAGTTACCGATATGGAGGTTATAAATGCTGCTACACGTTTCGGCAATGCTAAAGCACCGGGCCTGGATGGCATCCCAAATCGTGCTCTGAAGATTGCACTAAAGCAAAATCTAAAATGCTTCCCCCAGCTATATACGAAGTGCTTAACCGATGGTACTTTCCCAAAAATATAGAAAAAAAAACGTTTGGTCTTAATACAGAAGCCAAACAAAACAGTTGGGGATCCTAGTGCATATCGACCACTGTGCATGATAGACACAATTGGGAAAATTCTGGAGCGGTTGATCTGTGAACGTCTTGAAGCACACCTGGAAGAGGTTTAAGATGGCTTATCTAGCAACCAATACGGGTTTCGCAGGAAGCGCTCGACTATCGACGAAATCAAGAAGCTGACCGAAAATAGCAGATAAAGCAATTGAAGGTACTAGGTGGATGCATGGCACAAAAGAATACTGCGCAATCATCACTTTCGACGTGAAAAATGCGTTTAATGCAGCATACTGGCCACACATAATACGAGCCTTAGAGAACCTCAATACTCCGGTATATTTATTGCGGATTATAAGATGTTACTTGTCCGACAGGCTGTTGTTATACGACACTGAGGAGGGGGTGAAAAGTTATGCAGTAACTGGGGGAGTTCCACAAGGCTCTGTTTTGGGCCCAATGTTATGGAATATCTTATACGATGGAATATTGCGCCTCCCCTACCAAAAAAAGCAAAAATAATTGGATATGCGGATGACATTGCTGTGGCAATAGTAGCAAAAGAGCTGCACCAAATCCAAAGCGTTTGTGTAGCTACGTCTCAGAAAATTAAAAACTGGCTCGACGCGTCAAAACTTCAGCTGGCGGGGCAGAAGACAGAAGCAGTCCTGATCTCGAGCAGAAAAAAACTAGAGACCATTACTCTGAACATTGACGGGCATGAAATTAGAACTCAGCCATCTCTAAAGTACCTGGGTGTCATAATCGATGCGAGACTCAACTACAAGATGCATCTTTAAAAAACCTGCGAAAAAGCTTCCCGAGTGATTTCGGCACTAGCGCGAATTATGGCTAACATAGGTGGACCAAATCAAGCGAGAAGGTTACTTTTAGCAAAAGCCAGCCAATCAGTTATGTTGTATGCGGCAGCCGTATGGGCACAAGCGCTGACCCCTAAAATATTTGCCAAAATGATGATTTCAATGTTCAGACTAAGCGCCATCAGAGTAGCCAGTGCATTCCGCACAGTACGCAAGAAGCTGTTAGCATTATATCCGGTATAATGCCACCAGATATAATGGCACTTGAGCTCAAACGAATATACGATACCAGCAAAATACTCGGCAGGTCATTGGCATTAGAGGAACAAAAAGAAAAAAGACGAAAGAGTCTAAACGAGTGGCAAAACCGTTGGGACGAAACAACCAAAGGGCGGTGGACGCACCGGCTTATCAAAAATGTGAAAACCTGGGTGGAAAGAAAGCACGGACAAACGGACTTTTATATGACGCAATTATTAACTGGCCATGGCTGCTTTAGAGAGTACCTGTACAAGTATGGCCATGATAACGGAGTGACGTGTTCCTTTTCTGGTAATAGTAATCAGAATGCTCTACACATTTTTTTCTATTGCCCGCGATATAATGTGGAAAGGACCTTGCTAGAACAACAGATAGCAGAACCCGTATCACCGAATAACTTAGTACCACATATGCTGCGGTCTGAGCAGGTGTGGCGCGCCGTAAAAGACCTGGCCGCAAAAGTTCTAATAGAGCTGAGAAGAGCAGAACGGCTGCGAAAGAGAGAAATGAGAGCAATAGATAGTACACTGAGATGGAAGAGCCCATAGGCTAAGCTAACCTTGCGAAGAAATACTTTACGGTAGTCCCGTAAGGCACATACGAAGCTGACGGAATTAAGGGTTTAGCACGTAGGCGTACCGCTGCGCGAGTTCGGCATATTAAAAAATATGGACCGGGCGTGGTCCCGAAAGAGGTGCACTTACCGTACGGTATGAATCGTGCATGCTGTCACTTGTGGCAGTATCTTTCAGAAGATTCCCCCTTCCCACCCGCAAATAATACAAACATTGTTCTACAAAAACAATAATCGTCACAAGTCAATATGTCAGCCAAATAGCCGAATCCCGAATTTATAGTATATCACACAACAACGTACACATTCCCTTTGCGTATCGTGCATCTGCAGACCTGAGCCGGACAGTTCCATTTTTTCTTAGAATCTAAGGCATTTCTATACACTTTTCTTTCTGCGCTGCGTTGCAAGTGATTGTTATATTAAGTGGGTGTAAAATATACGATAATTTAATTTTATTCCATTGTTACTACACGTTATTGAAGAGTGATTGGTGAGTGCAATAATTCCAAAGGGATGGAATTTAAATATGGTCCTTCGAGCCTAAAAGAAAGGCACTATCGATTTACCAAAAAAAAAAACCCAAAATTATATATTATATATATATATGCATATACAAAAAACCAAAATGCAGTGAAACAGTGAAAAACAAGAAAAAACGTTAACTTCGGTTGCACCGAAGCTATAATACCCTTCACAAATACAAAGGCCCCTTACAAGAACTTGATTCCGAACGTTCAATTTGTATGGCAGCTATATGATATAGTGATCTGATCTGACCAATTTCTGTGGAGAATAATTTGTTGCCTTAAGCAATAACTCGTGCTTAATTTCGTGAAGATACCTCGTCAAATAAAAAAATTTTCCATGCAAGCACTTTACTCCGATCGTTCAGTTAAGATGGCAGCTATATGCTATAGTCATCCGATCTGTACAATTTATTCGGAGATTAGATTAATGCTTTAAATAATAATACATGCCAAATTTCGTGAAGATACCTCGTCAAATGAAAAAGTTTTCCATGCAAGCACTTTACTCCGATCGTTCAGTTAATATGGCAGCTATATGCTATAGTCATCCGATCTATACAATTTATTCGGAGATTATATTAATGCTTTAAATAATAATACACGCCAAATTTGATGAAGATACCTCGCCAAATGAAAGAGTTTTCCATACAAACACTTGATTCCGAATGTTCAGTTTGTATGGCAGCTATATGCTATAGTGGTCCGATATCGGCCGTTCCCACAAATGAGCAGCTTCTCTGTTAGAAAAGGACAGGTGCAAAATTTCAGATCGATAGCATAAAAACTGAGGGACTAGTTTGTATATATACAGACGGACAGACAGACTGACGGACATGGCTAAATCAACTCAGCTCATCATGCTGATGATTTATGTATATATTTTATAGGATCTCCGACGTTTCCTTCTGGGTGTTACAAACTTCGTGGCAAACTTAATATACCCTGTTCAGGGTATAAAAACAAAGCTACCTAAAGTGACAGTACAGTGCAGTGTTAAAACAAAAAAAAAAACATCCAAAGTGCTGTGCAGTGTACTAAACAATTATGCTTGCAAACATATATACAGATAGTAATATATATACATATATATATATACGGTGTTTTCCTTGAGGAAAAAAAAACCCATGTGTGCATATGACGAAACAAACAAAAAATAATTAAGACTTAAACTGGTGTGACAAACAACAAAAAAACAGGAGATAAAAACTTAAACTAATTTACATACAAATAACCACAATAAACACAAAGCGGGCGCGAAAATAAACCCAAAGTCATAGCGGGCGCGATCCTAAAACCAAATTTAAACCTACAAGTATGGTATACAAATATCACATACGGGCGCGAATTAACAAAAAAGATATACACAAACACATAGCACACCTAGCACACAAAATCAGAAACAACAGAGGACAAAGGAATTGGAAAGAAACACAGAAGCACACATAGACGTGTGTACCGTTTATTGTAATATATATGTACATTCATACACATACATTTCATATATAATATATAATAATTGACTACCTGTACATGCTTACCTTGGTGTATTCAAACACAATATACAAAAAAAAAAAACTAAAAATTTAAGTATTTTAATACTTACAAAATACCCCTTACGCTTAATTAAGCAGTAAGCAGGTTTGCGTAATATATGTGAGCAAAGGTAAAGTCAAACTTAAAGCATAAAAGGCAAAATAAATATACATACATATATACAATAAACGAAGTTAAACGAAAAAAAAAAATATATATATATATTTACGTACAAAAAGGAGTACTTTTATTTACTTCTAACGTATATATAACAATTACATATATAAAATTATATACAGCGTGCATAACTACTTATACATACATATGTATTTTAAATATTAAATATTATATACAATCCGCTTATACTTATATACCCTACATATGTACATAGGGTACAACTATAAGAAAACCAATCGGAACATTTCGCGTAAATACGGTTCGGTAAATAAAACGCGGATTATTTAATAAAAATCATACTATATTATATAAAAAATACAGAATTTTGAACAATATACATACATATTGGTTCCAACTTATTTATATTTTATATTCAAAAGTCCAGTTTGGCATATATCCCGCAATACCCCTTGCAGCAAGGAAGCAGGATTGCGTACAAAATTTTTCAGCACAAATAATTCGTGCTGACTAGTACAACGAGCTCTCAATTGCACAAGTACATATATATACATACCTCCAAGTTCACGCATTAGGGTGTACCTACATACCCCTAAATAAGGACATCACAAAAAAAAAAAATAGATAAAAAATTCTTCCATACTATAACAAATAAATCCGGGTATTTCAGTTATTTATTTCAAATTAAGAACGATAATTAACAAAAAAAAAATGTATATACGAAAATTAATATTAGTTTTGTTCAAAGTGAAAAACTCTATTCACTCAAAAGAGCTTTCGTTCACACATTTATATATACGAAGATATTTCCTAAATTTTCCATCAGTCGACACTGAGGAATTTTTAATTTATTTCATACAATTTCTAAATGAGCTCAGACTCAAAAGATTCAAAAACAACACAGTCTCTAAAAGTACCAAAAATGATTTCGGACGAAAAAAGTCCATGCACACCAGGTGAAGCTACACGCTCAAAGCAAGGTGCTATAAAATAAAAAAGGGGTAGACCTATTTCTTACACAAAATTCATTTCGGAAAGTGACAGTTAAATAAGATACTGCACTAGATTCTCATCTTCGCCGAATCAGGACAATTCTGAATCGGTATTAGAAATCAAAAAAGACAACCTTGACAATTTTTGATCACGTCTCCAAGCTGCATATGACGCAATTGTAAAATCTGACGACTCAGATCTACCAGAAAATTTCTTTACGCTAAATACGAAAACTGCTTAGACCAGTTCGAAGAAACTAAAGCAATGATTTTTGATCAACTTAAGCTAATAAAATCAAATGCATCTACTCCACATCAGCGAGTAGAGCTGCTACAAGCACAAAGTCATGAGGCAAGTTCAGGCATCCATCTCAAGGTGCACACATGTGATACAGAAATCTTTCATGGTGGTTATGAACAATGGCCGTTATTCCGGAACATGTTTACAGCCGTTTACATAAATCATCCTAAATTATGAAATGCACAAAGATTGTATCACCTCCGTCATAGTCAAACAGTTCGCACTAAATTACGATAATTTCAATCTGGGAAGCTCTAAAAGCAAGATACGAAAATGAAAGAATATTGGTCGATAAGCAAGTAACGATACTAATGAACTTGCCTAAAATTCAGAAAGAAACCAGTGATGAATTTATTAGACTACAATCCACTGTTTCAAATTGTTTGTCGGTTTTATCGACACAAAATATTCCCACAGACAGCTGGGACCCTATTCTAGTAAATATAAGCACCGTGGCATTAGCAGAAAAATCGTTACTTTTGTGGGTGCAATCGCTCTCATCTCGGAAAAAATGCCCAACGTGGCAGCAAATGAAAGAATTTCTAACTACCCAATATGAAATAGCAGAAAGGGTAGACAAAAAACTAGTTAGAACTAAAAACGTTCAAAATTACCTCAATAGAAGCTTTAAAAGACCCCAAACCAGTAGCAATAACAATTTAAACACAAGTTTTTTTTTAAAACCAATCGTTCACATCCGAACAGTATAAACAAACGTCATGCGAACTGTGAACAGGAGGGCATAAACTTAAATCTTGTGATAAATTCAAAAAATTAAATATTTTCGATAGGAACAATTTTGTGAGAACAAAAACACTTTGCACAAACTGCTTGTCACGTTCGCATACTCTAAAAGAGTGTGAAAGCAAGTTCAATTGCGTTTATTGTCCTAAACGACATCATTCTATGCTTCATATAAATAATTTTTTCAGTTCACCCCCAAACAGCGCAAATATGAAAAGAGCCACGGGTTTAGTTGCAACAGCAAATCCCGAAGTGCGAAATCCCGAAAATTGCCAAGAAGCACCATGCTGCTCAAAGGCAATAAAAACCCAAACGCTACACAGCGAAAATCAAAGTAGAGTACTACTACCCACAGCAGTCGTCTGCATCGAACACCGAGGAGAACTGTTTAAACTTAGGGCCTTAATAGACCAAAGACTACTGCCAACAAAACTAGCCAATTTTGAAATCACGGGAATGGGCGGAAGAGTAGTTCAAAACTCACATAAAATCTGCCCCACAACCCTAATTTCCCCCCATGCGGATAAGCACATACAAGCAGAAGCTATAGTCTTACCGCAACTTACAAATATGGTTCCAAGCTATCACATAAATAGCAAGCATTGGCAAAAGGTTTCAGACCTAAGCTTGCAGATCCCAACTGCAACACTGCTGCGCAAATAGATCTTCTATTAGGCAGCGATCTCATACCACAGATAATACTCGAGGGTTTGAGAAAATTTCAAATACACTATTGGCACAAAATACTATTTTTGGTTGGATCCTAAGTGGACTAGTTATGGAACCAGTTACCACCATGACCACTGAAGTTGAGGAAATCTCAAACGAATACCTCAATTCACAATTAAAGAAATTTTGGGAGTTAGAAGAGCTCCCCCCATATCAATCACAACCCCTGAAGATTAGTATTGTGAAGATTTTTACAAAGCCACAACTACTAGATCAGATAATGGTCGGTATGTCGTACGACTACCACTAAAACCATAATTTCCTAACACACTTGCCTTAGGTCACTCTCGCACCTCCGCAATACAGCAGTTTTTAAGTATGAAAAAAAACTTACTTAAAAAAGAAGAATACCTCCATGTAGACCACATGGAGGAAGTAAGCCCATGCGAAAAAACCATAAATGGCAAATATTACTCATTTTACTTGCCTCATCACGCAGTAGTAAAGCCAGACAAAAAAACCACTAAAGTAAGAGTTGTCTTTAATGCATCAAGATCCACCAGCTCGAGGAATTCACTAAATGATATCCTATTTACGGGACCCACGCTCCAACCAGATTTACTGCTACTAATTTTAAATTGGTGTATATTCAAATACGTATTTAACGGAGACGTCGAAAAAATGTATAGACAAATAGTCATACAATAAAACGATCAATATTTTCAGCGAATTATTTTCCGAAAATCTCCCAATAGTCCACTCCGCGACTATAAATTGAAAACAGTTACCTTTGGCGTCAACTGTGCTCCATATTTAGCACTGGACGAATTGGCGGAAAATACCAAGTCAGAATTTCCTCTGGCAACCCAGGTGTTAAAAACACAAACGTATGTAGACGATATCCTGCCTGGAAGTCACAGTCTTCCACAAGCATACGAATCACTATCACAAGTGGTAAAGCCCTCAAAACCGCAGAGTTTCCGTTGACCAGTTTTCATACACTACAGAGTCAATATCTGCATTATCCACCATAACGAAGCGACAAATTCTATCCTCTGTGGCCAAACTTTTCGACCCCGCAGGATAGCTTTCGCCAGTTATGATGCAAGCCAAAATCCTAATACAAAGAATTATGGTTAGATGGAACAAATCCCACGTTGGGTAAATTATGCCCCAAAGCACAAAGTCGAACTACACGGCTTCTGTGACGCTTCTAAAAAGGCATATTGCGCAACTATATATGTTCGTACACAAAGCGACACTGCGACCACAAGCCACTTATTAGTAGCAAAGGCAAAAGTTGCTCTTTTAAAAACAATAAGTCTACCACGACTTGAGATATGTGGAGCGCTATTACTAGCCAAACTAGTGTCCATCGTACAAACGCATTTAAACATGGCACAATATAAAATATCTATGGTCCGATTCCGAAATTGTATTAGCATGGTTAGAAAAATCACCACATACATGGAAGACGTATATTTCCAATCGAACGTCTCAAGTCTCTGACCTAGTAGAATCAGCCACTTGGCGAGATGTGGCCAGTGCTGATAATCCTGCTGTTTTAGGTACAAGAGGGTGCAAACCCCTGTATCTTGCCACCACCACCCTCTGGTGGAATGGCCCCTGCTGGTAAACAGAATCTAACGATTCTTGGCCACAAACGCCCATGTGCAATATAATTGCTCCAGAAAGTCGAAAAATCGACTCTTTTCATGCAACATCGGATGATACTGACATCCTTGAGCGATTCTCATCGTTCCCCGAGCCCTCAGAGTAGTTGCCTACATGATCAAATTTATAGAGCAGCTCAAAACTAAAGTTAACGAAATACCTACAATGCGATACATTAACACACCTACACTTACAAAGGCGCTCTTATCGCTACTACTCAAGCGCTCTACTTCAGCCGAGAAATATCATTGCTAAAAGATTAGAAGCCGATGGATAAAAAGAGCTCACTTTTAGTACTACAAGTACAAGTAAGTCCATTTCTGGACACAAAGGGTCTGCTTCGTGCGAATGGTCGGCTTGTCAACTCCAGCCTGACATACAACGAACGACATCCCATAATCATACCAGAAAAAGCACGGCTTGCCACATTATATCTGCATTATGTCCACATACTGATGATAAACGCCGAGCACCGCCTCATGCAACAAATAGTCTGCCAAGAGTTTTATATTCCCCATCTTAAGCCTCAAATAAAGAAGTGCATTTACATGAGCAAAGTTTGCACAACGCACAAGCAAAAAATGCGAACGCAGATAATGGCAGCACTTCCACCTGAACGCTGCAACTTTGCTCTGCCCTTCACAACAACAGGTGTCGATTTTGCTGGGCCTTTCCAGAAAAAAGATTCAATGTTAAGATCTCCCACTTTAATGAAAGGCTATGTCGCAGTTTTTGTTTGTTTTACGACAAAAGCTGTTCACCTTGAGCTATGTACAAATCTGACGACAGAGGTTTTTCTCGCGGCATTCGCTCGCTTCGTCGGACGGCGTGGTTTTCCCTCAAAAATAATGAGTGACAACGGCAAAACGTTCGTTGGAGCCAAAAGAGCCACTGAGAAACAGTTTGTGGACTTTATCAAACAAGTCTCACCTGAGATTGTACAGAAGTACGCACCCCAAGGCATTAATTGGCAGTTTATCCCCCCAAGAGCTCTTCATATGCTGTTCACCTTGAGCTATGTACAAATCTGACGACAGAGGTTTTTCTCGCGGCATTGGCTCGCTTCGTAGGACGGCGTGGTTTTCCCTCAAAAATAATGAGTGACAACGGCAAAACGTTTATTGGAGCCAAAAGAGCCACTGAGAAACAGTTTGTGGACTTTATCAAACAAGTCTCACCTGAGACCTCAGCTGTAAAAAGTTTCAAATCCCACTTCAAAAAAGTAGCTGGAAACTACAAGTTTAATTATGAAGAATTCACGACCTTATTAATTCGAATTGAAGCCGTACTCAATTCACGGCCAATCACAATCCTCTCGCAAGATCCCTCCGATTTCACCGCCCTAACTCCTGGGCATTTTCTCAAAGGAGCACCCATTCTGGCCATACCTGAGCCAGACGTGGAGTCGCTATCCTTATTAAACCGATGGGAAAGAATCAAAATTCTCCATCACAACTTAAGCCGCCGATGGAAAGAAGATTATCTAAAGGACCTCCACAAGAGGTACCGCTGGAAAGCTCCAGAAAAGGCGCCGAAGCTTGGAGATTGCGTGCTAGTACACGATGATTTTCTCCCCCCTACCGAATGGCGGCTTGCCCGCATAGAAAACCTTCACCATGGTTCCGACGGTCATATTCGAGTAGTCGATCTCCGTACGTCCTCCAATCGCTCCTCGTAGTAGCACGCGGCCACTAACCCCGTCAACATCGCTGTCTGCGGAGCAGCACCGTCTCCGATGCCCGCTATGTCGTCGCCCACACCGGTTGCAACATTGCGGCATGTTTAAAGGTATGCCACCAGTCCAACGACAGCAAATCGCCCAGGGACATGGCCACTGCCTGAATTGTCTGGCGCACACCCATGCAACAACCGCATGTAAGTCAAGGGGCCTTTGTCAGATGTGCGGTGAGCAACATCACATACTCCTTCACCGTACCGCGAGGCGTGACAGTAGTCGACTAACTGCCTCCCACCGCCGCGGCGTAGTCAGGCCGCTCCCTAGACACGCATCAGCACGACCTCGCCGATTGGCCCCCCTCCGGAGCCGCGTTCCTGGCGCCCACGCAACGAAGCAATTACGCGCCGTAGTCAGCTTCGGTCACCACCCCGCCGTGCCACTGGGCTGAGCAGCGTCGTATACACGCTGCAACAACTTCAGCGTCTGCTAGGCTAATATTCGCCTAGGGGGGCTGGGATGGCTAAATGAGCCTACGTCGTCCCGAAAACGTACACACCAACACACCTCCCACATCAACTAACACAATCTACATCACACATCAGCAAAATTCACCACATCACCTTTCGCAACATTCACCACCTCACCTCACGCAACATACACCTCACACAACGTTACTACCACCCAGGATATCCAACACACCGGCCGATCACCTCACCAACCATCAAAAAAACCAAAACATTGGAAGCGGCTGACCTCTTTTTGCGTATCAAATTCGAATCAGATACCTCGTCAACGTACAGATTCCCGTCTGTGATTGTTATATTAAGTGGGTGTAAAATATACGATAATTTAATTTTATTCCATTGTTACTACACGTTATTGAAGAGTGATTGGTGAGTGCAATAATTCCAAAGGGTTGGAATTTAAATAGGATAATTTCGGTCGGCTATGTTGTCTTGTTTGTCCATTTTGCAGAGCTTTGCTATTGAAAATTGAGTTATGCTCTTTTGAAATACTACGATTACCAATTGGACTGCATTTTAATAGCGTTATTTTTAGGTTAAATGGGCTAAATCGAAAAACTATGAAATACTGATAATAAGTAAACATATAAAAGTACTATATGCAGTGTGTTTAGAATATATAGAAGTAGTTATAGATTTCCTATGAATGGCAATTTTATATAAATTTTGTAATGTAATGCCATTAAAAGTGCATAATATGAAAAAAATTAAAATATTATTTTAACTCGCTAATAGGTCATTTTGCCAATTCTCCTTTCTGAAGTGAATATCACATAAATTCTTCAATTTCAGATTTTTAGCATCGTCGTGAGGAAGCAGCTTGTGGGCAACATACAAATGCGAGGGGAATGGTAGGATTTTCAGTGGTGGTTGTCAAATATGTAAAATAGAATTTTTCTCGTTTTACTGAAATATTCAAATTTAATTTCATTCATTATTTTATTTTACAAACTTAATTTTTCGCATTTGCATAGGAATTCTATATGAAAACCAAATGTGGTTTACCAGGCGCACAGAAAAAATAGCGTCTGTTTGTGTTGAATGTTTGATTTTTTGCGAAAGACATATTGAGGGACATACATATGTGCATATGTGTACATATATGCAAATATATTTGGACATGCGAATGCAGGAAGGCAATTTCAAGAATATTCACATATAGACATATGAACATTTAAAGCTAGTAAACAACAATAGCTGTTTGAGTTCACAGATTAGACAAAATTGCTCCAATATCGTATGTGGTGCTGCTGCTATAGCACACTTACTTATTGCAATGTGAAATATTTTGCCTAAGTTCAAATCCTATCAGATATTTTTTATACTCTTTTTTATAGCCCTTTTTTATTAAATGATATTTTAATTCTAATTTCATTATTATTTCCCTCATTATTCCTCAATTATTCTCCATTTTATTACTTTAATTTTTGTTTATGCGCATACCAAAGAACATCTGTGCATATGTAGGTATATACATTTTGCTTATAGAGTGGTGTAATTCGTTGCGTCGCCTGATAGGATGGTGAAATTTTATTTTCGAACTTGTGCGTTTTCGATGTTCCCTCATCGTAATTAATATTTTAGTACAGCTAACATTTGCGCCTTCTCTATTCATTAACATTCTCTGGTAATACTATTTGTGAGTCTGTCCAAAGAAAAATGTTAAAAGATTTGTTCGAAATTGTTGGTTTAATTTTTGCTAAAAGACGAGCAAGAAGAAGATCGTAGCAAAGTTCTAATTTGGGTAACGATTGTTTTTTGGTAGGTGCCACTCTGTACTTCGCAGTGAGTAGGCGAATGGTAGAAGTAGTGTCACATTTGTTGATAACGCGAGTATATATTGTGCAGCCATATGCACGAATCGATGCGTCACAAAATCCATGTATCTGAAGAGATTCCACATCTGTCGAAAAAAAGGACCTCGGCACTTTAATTATTGAAAGATCCGATAAGCAATTAAGAAACTTTTCCCAAGCAAATTCAATGTTCTGTGGCACAGATTCATCCCAATTCAACTTTAGTAGCCATATTTCTTGCAACAAAATTTTTGATGTTATAATAACAGGAACTAAAAGTCCAAGTGGGTCGTAAAGTGATGATGCAACAGAAAGAATGGAACGTTTTGTAAGTCGGCCAGTCAGTGCGAGTTTTGCTTCAAATGAAAAAATAAAACAATCAAATTTTGGTTCCATTTTAGTCCAAGTTAACTAGTGATGGATGTATCTACGTTTAGATCATTTATAGAGTCGTCTTTTCTGAATTGATGGTAATTGGAATGCCACTTTGTTAATTTAAACTGTCCTTACTCTAACTGTCCTTACTTTATCTGTACAAGTTCGGTTAGAGTATCAGCACCACAGAGTAGGTCGTCTACGTAGAATGATGACTTCAAGATTTTTGCGCCAATTGTAAATTGTTCTGAATGCTACTCAGCTAAATAGAACAAACTCCGTATAGCAAGATACGGTGCAGCAGCCATTCCATACGTTGCAGTATTAACTTGATACGTGCGAATATCTTCACTTGGTAAACTCCTCCACAGAATATACTGGAACTATCGATCATCATCGTGCGTTAATACTTGGCGATACATCTTGAATATGTCGGCAGTGAGTGCAAACCTGTGGAATCGAAATCGAAGAAGAAGAAGAAAAAAAAGTTCGCATAGAATTGTAGGGCCAACCATCTGAATATCGTTTAATGATTTTTGAGATGTGGTTCGACAGGAAGCGTCAAATACAACTCGAAGCTTTGTTGTTGTACTTGTTGGTTTTAGCACACAACGATGTGGTATATAATAATGCGGTTCGCTGTGATGTGGATTTTTAACAACGCTCATATGATCCAAATTCTCGTAGTCCTTCATAAATTCAACGTATTATGCTTTCAATTGGGTGATTTGTCTAATCGACGTTCTTGTGCATTGAATCGTCTCAATGCCGTAGTATATGACTCGCCCAAACACGTCGGATCATCCTTGAAGGGTAATTTGACAACTATTCTGACGCAAGGTCTTCTTGACACAGTTGAATTGTATATGTGATCGCAACTTTGTTGTTCACGAGTCCATGCCTCTGGTATGGTAGTGATTTCTTTCAATTTCCACAACTTTTCGAATTTGGCATCTAAAGATTCATTGTCTAAAAATAAAAAAGATGGTTTATATATATTTTTACTGTCCGTATTTTATCGTCCCGAAACAATCCAGCCTAAGAGTGTTTTTTGTAAGATGGTTAAATTAGATCCAAGATTGATTTGACCTACAGATAGAAGACTGAAGAACGTTTCTGTACCCAGCAACATGTCGATTTTCTTTGGTATATAAAATGCATCATCAGCGAACTCTATATTATGTGGAATATTCCATGTTGAAATATTGATTTCAGGATCTGGTTGATAAACAATGTGCGATGTAATACAAAAAGTCAATGGAAGTTCGAAGCCAGTGACTTACTTACGACTTGATGTTAGTTGAGGTTTTGAATTTAATATTTGTTGACGATGAACAGAAGCAACTGTGAACAGGAATCTAATAATACCGTACCTTCAACCGTTCTAACGCCTTCGGATAGTTTTCATTTGTCACTTGAAACGCATTTACAGTTTCTAAGGCTTGACCTTAGAGACAATTTCGCAAATGGTTGAATTTTTCAATATTAGTTAAATTGAACTCACGATCAATTATTTGCTTGAACGAGGTGATAAAATTTTGATAATTTGAATACTTGCCATCAAACGTAGGACGCTTAGGTGGTGGAAGTTTTGAACTTGATTGTACTACGCAAGTTGTGTCCGAAAGTGAAACGTTGTTATCTTCTGCCAGTTGCGATTGGATAATCAATATAGTTGTGATGTAAAGTTCTTCTAGGTCAGCACGTCCTCCATCATCAGCATCCAATCTTTCGATGTCAGTTTGAATTGAGAGAATCTGCTTAAAATAGGACTCCAGGATGCCCAAACGGCATTTGTATTCCGCAGCTGAAAGAGCCTTTCCACCTGGTCGCAAGCTGGTTCCATTCTTGGTGCTGGTACTTTGTTGTCTTAGCTCATCCAAAGACATTGCAGAACAGGATCTTGTATGTGCTTTATAGAGGCTTCAAAATTATTATTTTAAAAAACAATACTTCTACTTCTAGTGAGTAGTTAAGCAATAAGTGATTAGTTAATTTTATCGAAAAAAATGTATTAAACCAAGTTATACTTATGTATGGGTATGCAACGATCATACAAATATGAGCTGCAGGCAGTGGTTACGACAAGACTTAGCGGCGGCAAACTGGTGTGCTGTGTGCGAGTAATGCTGGTGACTCCAATGGTAAAGATTTCCAACGGTGGCGAAGTTTAATGATGACAAAGTCCAATGACGGTAATTTCCAATGATGATAATGAACAATGACGATATTGCCCAATGACGATAATGTCCAATGACAATAATGTCCAACGATGCAGTCTAATACTGACCACACTCCGAAATGATGTGCGAAACAAAAAACTCACTCGTGCCCCACGTCAGGCGCCAAAAAATGTAGGTCTACAAAGCTTTTTTTGTAACCGCGGAAATATTGAAAAAGCGAAAAGTTTAAGCGAAGTTGTAACAGCGATAAAATACAAAGGGCCGAGTAATGATGCTATGTGTGGTCAGCTATTAGACTAACTTTATTTGCAATACTCTTCTCCTTAAATAATATTCTAAGCGATATTTCAATACCGTTATATACATAGTTACGTTATACATAAGTATGTAAGTTATATACCTTTAACAGTTCATAAAAGGAGAAAAACCCAAGTACATATTTTACGCTATTGCTCCTTCGTATACTTTTATAATATATCATTGTTATTAAGAACAAGTAAGGAATGGCTAAGTTAGGATGCAACCGAACATTTTATACTCTCGCAAAAGTAAATGGTATACTCGCTTGAGATTTCTTTATATATTTTAATAATTAGAAGTAGGAACTGTTGCCTTAGTTATTTACATTCACAGTGAAAATAATTAGAGCAATTTCTAAACTAAATTTACTCAAATTATGAGAAATCGTTCTTGTGTTTTTTGTATACGCTAATAATTGATTTTATATAGAATGCATTACAACTGTTACATATATAGATATTATTATACATGTTTAGCTTAAAAATAATAAATATTAACAACTTTAAAACTTATATTATTATATTAATTTGTATATAATATTTACATTATTAAACATAAATTTTTATAGAGATTCTTATACATCTATCCAAATTATATTTCTTTTCTCCTTATACTATTTAATTTCTATCATATATTTGTACAATAATGTCATATATAATAACAAATTATATATACAATTTAAATTTCCTTAATTACAATAGATTATTTACATATTTTTCTGAAAATTGTCTTAAAAACTACTGTCCAAATTCATCAAAACTTTCGCAAGGATAACTCCAAGTTTCTACAAAACATAAAATAACTGAAGTAGCTTTTTAGAGACTCTGAACATTATGGAAAAAAATTTGATGTCCTGATGTTCGGGAAATCATAAAATTGAAACTTGTTATCAGAGCTTTATTTGTGTTCAATTCCTTCAGTTCCCTAAATACAGGATCCATTTCAGAAAATTTGTTTGGAGGAATAAAATTTCCTATGATGAATAGACCTTCTGCAGAAGTAGCTCGACTACAAGCGACATATATTGAAGCTCTAGGCATTCTGGGTCGAGTATGAACTACAACTTTATTAAATGTGGCACCCTGGCTTTTATGAATAGTTATTCCCTCAGCCGGAACAACTGGAAACTGATTTCTTTCAATTGAAATTTGTTTCTTTTGTTTTATATTGAAAAGATTTTAGAACTTTTTCAATTGGTGTCCAAGAACTTTCTAGAGGATGAGGCTTTTTTGATCGTGCTATTAAACCAACAGAAGGATCAATTTGCATAAGTTGTCCAGCTGCCCCATTAACCAAGCCGTCACACGTGTTTATATTCACTGTAAAAATATATTTGGCGGAGGTTTTTAGGTCAATTCATAGGCAGACCCTGCGTTTCAGAAGTTTTTAAAAGTTTAACTTTTTCCGAAATATTCTCATTTTCACTTATACCAATTCCGTTAACTGAGTCTTTTGCAGTTGAAAGAAAGTGGGATTCGACTGGCCTTAGGGGCATTGAAATTATTTGTCTCTTCATTGGACCAAAAGAAATGTATGACATCATCAGGAACTTCTTCGTAATTAACTACTCGAGTTTCAATGAGTGATATGTCCTCATTTGTCATAGTACCAGATGCCAAATGGTTTAATGCAATTGCAAAGGCCTTATCTCCATATTAATTCAAAGTATTTAACTCCCACAAAGGGGAACCAACTAAAGTGCTGTATGCATCATTGGGATTAGGAGAGAATATCCACCTATCTCCAATAGGTGAGAGTTGCTTCAAAGCACCAAACACTATGATCGGTATACCACCGAAGGGGCTGTCTGTTTTGAAAATTTGTTTTAATCTCGCATCAACAGAGCCAAACATACGAGCACCTACCATCGGTATTTCATCAATTAATCGATAAGTCTGGAATAAAATGAATTAACTGTGTTATCGCTAAGTGAGCTCAACTCTCTATTCAAAGAAGAACTTTTAAGGAACTTGGATTGGATCCAGGTGTAGAAATGTAACGATGGTTAAGAGCTTGATATTGCAGAAATCAAACGACTCTTTCCTACACCTGCACCGACGCCGATGAACTCATAAAATGGGCGATTTTTTTTAGCTGGTGAATCAAATGTGTCATATGGGTTCTTTGCTTAGTATTTAGACTTTGAACTTAAGAAAACTCAACTGGAATTAAAAGGGTAGTTTAATAAGTCTAATATTGCAATCAGATTCAGTGTCATTATCTATTGAATTTTCACCATGCAAGTCCAACAAATTTTTATTTGGGTTTATTTCTGGAAGTGCCAACACTCTGAAAATGTTCCACTATAGGTAGTTCATTTTGAGCACCTTCCTCCAAGTCTATTTCATTACTAAGACTTTCTAAAACATTTTCAAGTTCTCTTTGGTCAAAAATAATTATAAAACGATGATGCAAGTCTGCTCATTATCGATATCAATGAGATCTTGCTGTTTATTCCGCCATGGATAGTAAAGCATTACCAATTCGCGGAAATACTCAACTCTGGCCAAATCTGGGTTAAACCTTCTATACCGAATAATACAAGGTTTGGTACGATTTTTCACAAAACCGCTACCATCTTAAAGAGGCATGACAACCCCGCTTTTTGGTAAATTATCGTCTTCCCTCTCTTCTTCTTCGTGATCACTGTCATGTTCTCTTCTACTAGATTTAAAATATTTATACCTAGATGAAAAATAAGCCAAACAAAGAGTTTTAACTGATCGGATCTTTGAACATAACGGTCTAAAATACCGGCCACGAATATTTCAGTCGAACCTGAAGGAAGGTTCTGAAGTTCCGCTTTAGGTTTTACTATTCGAACACATTCCTCAGGTCGATAGGTATTTATAAATATTTCTGCATTACTTGCTTTCGATAGATGGAGCCCAATGCAGCAATATACTGCTTCTTGTGCAGATATTTCTGTGCCTGATTTAAATTTGTGACCTATATGTTTAAGTTTTGGCTTAATAGTATAATTTCCAGCATTTACCTCTGATATAGCTTCATTTAAGAGCCTAGAAATTCCCCTGTTAGACTTGTTTATATAATTAAATATGTATGAACAGCAAGCATATGCATCCAGTATATATTGGATATCCATATTTGCTCTATGGAGTTCCAAAATCAGAGGAGTATAAGCGTTTATAAAACGATCCTGTAATTTTCTTTTTAGAAAAATTTTGGGTTTTATTAAACTTGACCTAAGGGCTAACAAATAGTCATCAAAAGACATATTTATTCTACTATCAGACAGATAGTGTTCAAAATCGTTTAAATTAGAAATGTCTTCTGTAGTCATATTTGAATTTAAAACGTTTTGAATTTTGAAAAAGTTTTCCTTGTGTCTTTCTGAATTTTGACTTGTTTCTGTAAGAGATAACAGTATTTGCGTTGAAGGCATTGGTGGATATGGTATACCCAAACGACAAAACTGTTGTCCTCTTATTTCCCTAGTACGAGACCGACTGTGGTAATGCTTTTGATTACCCAAATAATTTTCTAAGTGGCTGATCGAACCATCTGTAGAAATATAATTGTCAATAAAACTAATGACATCAGGGAATGTCTGAGGATCTTGAAGGTTGATCCTGGGAGCATTATTAAGCCAATACATGCCATGTACATGCGGGGAACCTCTCTGTTGAAACTCCACTCTCCAGTAGAAATTTGTAACAAAATGCTCTCCAAAAATGCTGGCATTATCTTTGAAAAGTTTAAGAATTTGTCGAACGCGGTAGTCAAAATATCTAGTACAAGTAACCGCGTCTGACCGAATTAGGCGATATCTGTCTTGGGTTGTTAACCTGTTGGCTTCCTCTTCCGAAATATGTTTAGAATCAACAGTTTTAGAGAGGATGACCTAAGAGTTCAACCCACTGAGATTCTGCACCCGATAAAGTGATAAAGAAGGTTTGAAGCCCAAATTGGCGAATCATAGCGATTGCCTTTTTCTTCTCAGCTTCCCAGTGCGCAGGTGAGGATCTTACGCCTTTCAAAACCTTGTAACCATCATCGTGTTGAATCAAGTTTTGAACAAAGTTTTCGTTTAATAAATTTTAAGCCGAAACTCAGCAACGTAACCGTAAAAGCATGTACCCTTCTGCCCAACGTATAATGTTCCGAATGACAACTCTTCTGAATTATTATCTTGAATTATGTCAATTGGTCTTTGTCCTTCACCTGGTGCTATAACTAAACGCTTATAGTCTAATTTTTCTATAGGAATATTGTCTAAAAGAGTTTCTTGACCGCCTAGATTTAGTTCTGAAGGTAAAAGACCCGTGGGAATTATATTACCTGAGGGATTATCATTAGAAGTTTGTGCCGCATGAAAAGATTGAACCAATCGGGAATCCTCTGCAGATGCAACAAATGGAACTTCTTCTGGTTACTAGATTCTGAAATCCAGTTTTCATTAATATGTATATTGTGCTCATGATACAGAGGGGTATTCACGAAGAACTGCAAAGCTTCCATAATCATTGCGGGGCGTATGGTATCGATCATGTAATCATGATTGTATTCCAAACGCCTTCTTAAGTGAATTTGTATAACATGAGCCGCATCAAAGGACCTTGGTAAAGATGTCACAATATTGTTAGCAGAAATTGGTATATTAAGAACAGAACCCTTGGGCAAACTCTGACCTTGATATCCTAACGGACGGATTGTAATAAAAGGCAATCTAGGCGGTATTTCAGGAAAGTCTAGGCCGTTCGCTCAACATATTTTTAGAATGTTCTTTTTAACAATCGCATTTTTGCAAGTAGCACATAAATTGTAATTTCCATCTTCTAAAGGAAATTTTTGCATTAAAAAGAAGGCGGATGCAGCATTCGGTTGACATTGCGCAATAGTTTCGAAATTTAATTTGCAAACTTGCTGTGAAAACCATAATCCGCCGCAGCAAATACATATTTCAGTAGGGATCTGTTTTATATTTTGGAAATAATAGTTTTGAAATCTGTTAAATTTCCACTAATATCAGCTTCTATAACATTATTTTCTTTCGTTAATTGGATTCGTTGGAACTACCTTTGCTTTTCAATTTGCCTATTGAGTGGGTTATCTCTACGAAGGCGAACTTGACCTTGTCTAAGACGTCTCTGATTAAAAATTTTTTCCCTCATAGCCCTCCTACTAAACTGTCGACGTTGTGTTTCTCTATCAGGCTCGTCTCTATTTATTTCAAGATTTCTTCTTGCATGTTCCCTTTGCATTTGATCACGAGTGCGCTCTAAAGTCCTATACTCAGGAGTTCTCTATGACCCCTAGTGTTTCTACTTTGTTCATCATAACGTACCTCGGGATTTTTTCGACGAGATCAATGATCTCGAGTATTTCTTATTTGCTCTTGAAAGTGAATTTGTGGATCTTGCCGCCTTGTTCTATGTTAAACAGTATTTAAAACTTGCTCAACATATTGTACCTCGGGGTCTTCGCGCCGAGATCTATGACCTCGAGTATTTCTTATTTGCTCTTCAGAGCGAATTTGGGGATCTTGCCGCCTTGTCCTACGATGAACAGTATTGAAAACTTGCTCAACATATCGTACCTCGAGATTTTCTCGACGAGATCTATGATCTCGAGTATTTCTTATTTGCTTTTCAGAGCGAATTTGGGGATCTTGCCGCCTTGTTCTATGTTGAACAGTATTTACTACTTACTCAACACTTCGAACCTTGCGGCCTTCACGCCAAGATCTATGACCTCTAGTATTTCTTATTTGCTCTTCAGAGCGAATTTGGGGATCTTGCCGCCTTGTTCTACGATGAACAGTATTGAAAACTTGCTCAACATATCATACCTCGGGATTTTCTCGACGAGATCTATGACCTCGAGTATTTCTTATTTGCTCTTCAGAGCGAATTTTGTGGATCTTGCCGCCTATCAGATATATGTTAAACAGTATTTAAAACTTGTATAATTCAGTCCGTCCGGGTGTTAAAAGTTTGACCAAGGTGCTGCTCTCTTTCACTGTAATTCCTTGTAAAACCTTGCTATGACTCCTTTCCTGTTCGGTGTATAGGTACTATGGTATACTGGTGCGCATATATATATGTGTTTGCTCTCCACTTTATATAATAATACTTACACTATATAACTAATACACTAAAATTAGTTTGAATAAAGCACTTTGCTGGTAAAGAAATCTAGTTTAACTGAAACTACAACCACAGTGTACTGATATTTATTATACTCTTGCAACATGTTGCTTCAGAGTATAATAGTTTTGTGATGGTATATTTTTGTACACACACTTTACGTACCTTTGTATACATATATATTACTTAGCTATTCACTATACATAATATCTAGTTATATTTATAGTTTAGAAATACGTTGTTTATTTCATTGTTTTGAAATTAAGTGCTCGGGAAACCCTCAGTAAATTGCTTTTGTTTAACGCTTTATAAAACAGAGGAATCTATGGTACCTATTTTGAAAGGTCTGCCCATGTAGGCTAAATTAACAATAACTTATATATAATTGAGTATGGTATACACACATGTAGAGCAGGCATGTAGATTTTCTTAATATCTAAACCTTTCATAAGCTGCCAAAGGCGCTGGGTAAATCCCAAAATGTACTTAAATGTAATTTTCTTGAGTTTACAGTTCACCTTATGACCTTCGTATTAAAATGTGTCGCAAAACTGAAATAATAGATAATAGCATTTTAACCGATGGGGTCGCAGTTTATCTATTACCACATAGAAAAGATCTTTAGCCCTTTTGATACTACACTACTAATATTTATCTCACGCGATTTTTTCTATAAAGATATTTTTCCTCTATTCAAAGTCCAGCACTCTAAGAAACTTTTTTACATTGTTGTCTGGTACAATATATTTTGTTATAAGTTCAACATGATGGCTGAGAAAATATACTTACCCACTGATTATCACCAAATATTAGAAAAAATATATGTATATAGAAATCTTTATCTATCTCGATTAGTTTTAGGTGATGCAAACAACCGTTTGGTGAACAAAACTATACTCTGTTGCAACATGTTGCGAAAGTATAAAAATGTTGCCAAAGAATTCAACATTCATTATTCGATATTATTTGGTATCTTATTAACTTATGTTATTGATCATAGATTTATTGTATTTAGTTTCAATATTATTTTTTTCTCTGAAATGTTAACTTTAATAAAAAGAAGCTATTTAACTCAAACATAATAGGTATATGTGATATAAACTGAACCAAAGGGGTTAGATTTAATATGTGGGGTATATGAGGTTGCTGTTGTACCAAAGGAGCGCAAATCAGTATATTAGGGTTATAAGGTTTAAACAA
This sequence comes from Bactrocera oleae, assembly GCF_042242935.1. Lineage (NCBI taxonomy): Eukaryota > Metazoa > Arthropoda > Insecta > Diptera > Tephritidae > Bactrocera > Bactrocera oleae. The sequence goes on from NC_091537.1 coordinate 44,856,638, forward strand.
AGGTCTAGACCAATTTCATTCATATGCAGCGATATACATTATTTTTAAGAAAAACTGTCCAATTAAATTCATTAAATTATCAAATCAACGAAAAAAATTATACCATAAGTAATAGTATACCGTTCAGGTGGAAAGACGGAAATCATAAATATATTGGGGAAAGAGAAAGATATTAATGTTGACATTGCTCAGCTATACTCGAGAACATATTTTGAAGCAATTTTGTATATAAAAAAAATAGTAATACCAGAGAATGTTAATGAATAGAGAAGGAGCAAATGTTAAATGAAATCTTTTTGAGTACTAATTTGTAATTCCACATGAGGGAACATCGAAAAATAAGACTTCGAAAGAGAAAAATACACCACACAATATGCGAAATGCTATAAATAGACACAACGAATATTCCTATATGAAAAATCGTTGCGTATACCTATTTAGATTTATGTTTTCAATTTCTATGATATGACAAATTTATAATTATGAAAAGCCTTCTGAATTAAAAGTCTGTATTACCGGTATCAGAGAATGTTAATGAATAGAGAAGGAGCAAATGTTAAATGAAATCTTTTTGAGTACTAATTTGTAGTTCCAGATGAGGGAACATCGAAAAATATTATTTCGAAAAAGAAAAATACACCACGCAATGTGCGAAATGCTATAAATAGACACAACGAATATTCCTAAATGAAAAATCGTTGCGCATACCTATTTAGATTTATGTTTTCAATTTCTATGATATGACAAATTTATAATTATGAAAAGCCTTCTGAATTAAAAATCTGTATTACGGGTGAAAACCCCAGAATTCATAATAAAATAAACATTTATTAAGCAATTTTTCCAACTTATGTATGTGCGCTGCGTGAGTGATTGCTTATTAAACAAAGGATAACAATAAAACGGTGGCTAAGCGGCCGCGTTTCCACTTTTGTGGTGGCTGAGGTCGTCAGCGGGAAGGGGTTAAGCACAATCCGAATACGAGCCTATACGTTCGAATCCTAAAACTGAAATTTTATTTAATTTTTTTATTTTATTAATTGGAGTCTAAGCATATCATAATTCAATTTCTTTAATAGCATATTTTACTTCCTGAGATAATTAAAATATATCAGGAAAATATAATATGTTCATATGTTTAGGTTTATTGAATATTTCCTTATTATGCGTATTTACACAAATGTGATAATCACACATACATTCTTAAATACACGTACGCTGATGCTTGCTTCTTCTTGCCGCGCACAAGCAATGACTTTTGTCTACGCTTTTTGCTTTTTGCGAGTTGAACGATCGCAGGCAAGGAGGGATTGGGGCGCACTGCCACATAATTATTTCAGATATATATTTTATTTATCGAATTTAGTTTAAAAACGATTATAGGTATGAATTTATTGGTATATATATATATATATATATATATAATATATATTATATTACGAAAATAATTCATAAATGCATTAGTATTTTTCAATACAAATTAAGCAACATATCAATATATTATGAGCCCTCACTTGACACGCCTATGTGCATGGTGGCAAGCCAACGAAATAACGGCGAGTTCGCGCGGACATTGTGTTGTTGAAAAAAACCAAATGACGACTTTGCCGACAAACATACATATTTATATACATACGTACAAATGAGCTCGCATACATATTGACGCCAAATTTTTCGCATCGTCGCGGAGTTGACAAAATTTGCTTCAATCGACAATTTTGCGACAATGTCGATCGGCTATGTTGTCTCGTTTGTCCTTTTTGCAGTGGTTTGCTATTGAAAGTTGACTTATGCTCTTTTGAAATATTGCGATTACCAATTGGGCTGCATTTTCATAGCGTCGTATTTAGATAAAATGGGCTAAATCGAAAAACTATGAAACAATGATCATAAGTAAACATATAAAAGTACTATATGGACTGTGCTTAGAATATATAGAAGTAGTTAATGATTTCATATGAATGTCAATTTGATATAAATTTTATAATTTAATGCCATAAATAGTGCATAATATGAAAAAATATAAATATTATTTAAACTCGCTAATAGGTCATGTTGCCAATTCTCCTTTCTGAAGTGAACATCAGACAAATTCTTCAATTTCTGATTTTTAGCAAATGTTGTGAGGAAGCAGCTTGTGGACATACAAATGCGAGGGGGATGGTAGGATTTTCAGTGGTGGCTGTCAAATTGTAAAATTGAATTTTTCTCGTTCATGGTGCTGCTTGTATAGCAGACTTGTTTATTGCAACGTGAAATATTTTGCCTAAGTTCGAATCCTATCATATTTTTATATACTATTTTTTATTTTTATAACCCTTTTTTATTAAATGATATTTAAATTCTATTTTCATATTATTTCCCTGATTATTAATATTTTCCTATCAGAAGTCAATTTCTTTCGTTTTTATTATTTCAATTTTTGTTTATGCGCATATCAAAGAACATCTGTGCATATGTATGTGTATACATTTTGCTTATAGAGTGGTGTAGTTTGTTTCGTACCCTGATAGTTGTGGTGAAATTTTATTTTCGAACTTGCGCGTTTTCGATGTTCCTTCATCGTAATTAACATTTTAGAACAGCTAACATTTGCCAGAGAACGTAAATGAATAGAGAAGGAGCAAATGTTAAATGAAATCTTTTTGAGTACTAATTTGTAGTTCCAGATGAGGGAACATCGAAAAATATAACTTCGAAAAATAAAAATACACCACGCAATGTGCGAAATGCTATAAATAGACACAACGGATATTCCTAAATGAAAAATCGTTGCGCATACCTATTTAGATTTATGTTTTCAATTTCTATGAAATGACAAATTTATAATTATGAAAAGCCTTCTTAAAAATCTGTATTACCGGTAAAAACCCCAGAATTCATAATAAAATAAACATTTAATAGGCTATTTTTCCAACTTATGTATGTATGTGCGTTATGTGAGCAATTGATTGCTTATTAAACAAAGGATAACAATAAAACGGTGGCTAAGCGGCCGCGTTTCCACTTTTGTGGTGGCTGAGGTCGTAAGCGGGAAGGGGTTAAGCACAATCCGAATACGAACCTATACGTTCGAATCCTAAAACTCATGAAACTGAAATTTTATTTAATTTTTTATTTCATTAATTGGAATCTAAGCATATCATAATTCAATTACTTTAATAGCATATTTAACTTCCTAATATAATTAAAATTTTTCAGGAAAATATGTTCATATGTTTGGGTTTATTGCATATTCCTTTATTTATGCGTATTTACACAAATGTGATAATCACGCATACATTCTTAAATACACGTACGCTGATGCTTGCTTCTTCTTGCCCCGCACAAGCAATGACTTTTGTCTACGCTTTTTGCTTTTTGCGAGTTGAACGATCGCAGGCAAGGAGGGATTGGGGCGCACTGCCACATAATTATTTCAGATATATATTTTATTTATCGAATTTAGTTTAAAAACTATTATAGGTATGAATATATGTGTATTTATAATATATATTATATTACGAAAATAATTCATAAATGCATCAGTATTTTTCAATACAAAATAAGCAACATAATAATAACTAAGAGTCTTCAGTTAGAACGCCTCTGTGTATAGTGGCAAGCCAACGAAATAACGGCGAGTTCGCGCAGACATTGTGTTGTTGAAAGTAACCAAATTACGATTTTGTCGACAAACATACATATATACATATGAGCTCGCATACATATTGACGCCGAATTTTGCGCATCGTGGCGGAGTTGACAAAATTTGTTTCAATCAACAATTTTACGACAATGTTGATCGGCTATGTTGTCTCGTTTGTCCTTTTTGCAGGGCTTTGCTGTTGAAAAATTACTTATGCTCTTTTGAAATATTGCGATTACCGATTGGGCTGCATTTTCATAGCGTCGTATTTGAATAAAATGGGCAAAATCGACAAACTATGAAATAATGATAATAAGTAAACATATAAAAGTACTATATGGACTGTGCTTAGAATATATAGAAGTAGTTAATGATTTCATATGAATGGCAATTTAATATAAATTTTGTAATTTAATGCCATAAATAGTGCATAATATGCAAAAATATAAATATTATTTAAACTCGCTAATAGGTCATGTTGCCAATTCTCCTTTCTGAAGTGAACATCAGACAAATTCTTTAATTTCTGATTTTTAGCAAATGTTGTGAGGAAGCAGCTTGTGGGCAACATACAAATGCGAGGGGGATGGTAGGATTTTCAGTGATACAAATTGTAAAATTGAAATTTTGCTGATTCTTCAATTTCATTCATTTTTATTTTTGCGCATTTGCGGTAGGAATTCTATATGAAAACCAAATGTGGTTTACCAGGCGCACAGAAAAAATAGCGCGGCGCAGAGTTATGAACGAGCGAACTTTGCTTTGAAGCAGACGCACGTTCCTTATGAATGAATTTGTTGTCGTTGTAATATGAAATACTTAGAAAATAAGCCGCGAGTTCGCTTGAATATTATTGGCCGATGGTGGTGCGTCTACGTTTTTTTGTCACTTGCGCGATTGTTTGATTTTATGCGAAAGACATATTGAGGGACATACATATGTATATGTACATATGTGTTCATATATGGAAATATATTTGGACATGCGAATGAAGGAAGGCAATTTCAAGAATATTCACATATAGACATATGAACATTGAAGCAAGTAAACAACAATAGCTGTTTGAGTTCACAGATTAGACGAAGAAGCATGAATATCGTCTGTGGTGCTGCTTGTATAGCACACTTCCTTATTGCAATGAAATGCTTTGCCTAAGTTCAAATCCTATCATATTTTTATATGCTATTTTTTATTTTTAATAACCCTTTTTTATTGAATGATATTTTAATTCTATTTTTATATTATTTCCCTCACGATTTATATTTTCTTGTCGGAAGTCAATTACTTTCGTTTTTATTATTTCAATTTTTGTTTATGCGCATATCAAAGAACATCTGTGCATATGCATGTGTATACATTTTGCTTATAGAGTGGTGTAGTTCGTTTCGTACCCTGATAGTTGTGGTGAAATTTTATTTTCCAATTTGCACGTTTTCGATGTTCCTCCATCGTAATTAACATTTTAGTACTGCTAACATTTGCTCCTTCTCTATTCATTTACGTTCTCTGGTTTCGTACCCTGATAGTTGTGGTGAAATTTTATTTTCCAATTTGCGCGTTTTCGATGTTCCTCCATCGTAATTAACATTTTAGTACTGCTAACATTTGCTCCTTCTCTATTCATTTACGTTCTCTGCATTTGCTCCTTCTCTATTCATTAACATTCTCTGGTAATACTCACTGACCGACATATTCGGCATAAAACTGGTTAGAATAACGAAAAGCATTATAAGTAGTATATGGAAGTTGAGGGCAGTGTTAACCCGATTTTATCAATTTTTGCCAATACCACATACTACTACCATGCCACAGACTAATAAAATGCTCCCACTGTTTCATTAAGGCACCTCACATACCATCCCTAATCATATGGAGTAAAGTCAGACGAATGTTCGAAAATCCTAATAAATAGTTACATGGGGGCTAAGGAAAATTTTCACCCGATTTGTTATGAGTAAAACACGCTCTCTCATTTTCATTGAGATAACTCACATATGCGGTATAAAGTCACGCGGAAGTTCAAAAATATTTATATTAGATATATGAGGGCTACAAGAACTATTGATCCGATTCAACCCATTTTTGAAACAAAGACATACTATTATCGATAGTTTCATTTATTTATTATATTATATGAATTTCAATTATATAGCTTACACAATGGCCGATATTTACGGTAAAAAGTCAACTATAGGTACTGGGGTCCACATATTCAGTACCTAGGGGCTTGAACAGTTTTGGTTCGATTTGGAGAATTTTTGGTCACAAGGTGGCATACTTTAAACGTATTATTTACGCAAAGTTTTACGCCGATATAGTCATTGTTGCTTGCTTTGCATAGTGGAAAGTGAAAGAATCAAGTGGAATATAAAATGGTGTTTTATGGCACTATAACATAGAAATATGAAAATAATGTCATGTACCGAATTTGGCTGTAATCGGTTAAGCGGATCCCAAGATATGGGTTTTCACTTAAAAGTGGGCGGTGCCACGCCCACAGACTAATTTTGAACGCGGTTCTTATAAAGTCATCTCATACCATCCTAGAGATAAAATTGAATGTCTCTGACTTGTTTAGTGCTTGGTTTATCGCGCTTTTAGTATTTTTTAACAGTACCGTTTTATAGGTATTAGGCGGGGTTGTCACCCGATTTTACCCATTTTCACACTGCGATATATTATATAAAAGAGCGAAAATTTACAAGATAAACCCATCAAGGAGAAAACTCCCGTTTGCAACATTAAAGTAAATGTGTATTTAAAAATACAAACATACATATATTACCAGAGAATGTTAATGAATAGAGAAGGAGCAAATGTTAGCTGTTCTAAAATGTTAATTACGATCAGAGAACGTAAATGAATAGAGAAGGAGCAAATGTTAGCAGTACTAAAATGTTAATTACGATGGAGGAACATCGAAAACGCGCAAATTGGAAAATAAAATTTCACCACAACTATCAGGGTACGAAACGAACTACACCACTCTATAAGCAAAATGTATATACATACATATGCACAGATGTTCATTGGTATGCGCATAGACAAAAATTGAAATAATAAAAACGAAAGTAATTGACCTCCGACAAGAAAATATAAATAATGAGGGAAATAATACTAAAATAGAATTCAAATATCATTTAATAAAAAAGAGTTATAAAAATAAAAAATAGTATAATATATAAAAATATGATAGGATTTGAACTTAGGCAAAACATTTCATTGCAATAAGGAAGTGTGCTATACAAGCAGCACCACAGATGATATTAGAACATATTTGTCTAATCTGTGAACTCAAACAACTATTGTTGTCTATATGTGAATATTCTCGAAATTGCCTTCCTTCATTCGCATGTCCAAATATATTTGCATATATGTACACATATGTACATATGTATGTCCCTCAATATGTCTTTCGCAAAGAATCAAACATTCGCGCAAGTGACAAAAAAACGTAGACGCACCATCATCGGCCAATAATATTCAAGCGAACTCGCGGCTTATTTTCTAAGTATTTCATATTATAACGACAACAAATTCATTCATAAGGAACGTGCGTCTACTTCAAAGCAAAGTGCGCTCGTTCATAACTCTGCGCCGCGCTATTTTTTCTGTGCGCCTGGTAAGCCAAATTTGGTTTTCATATAGAATTGCTACGCATATGCGAAATAAGAATGAACGAGAAAAATTCAATTTTACAATTTGACAGCCACCACTGAAAATCCTACCATCCCCTTCGCATTTGTATGTCCACAAGCTGCTTCCTCACAACATTTGCTAAAAATCAGAAATTGAAGAATTTGTCTGATGTTCACTTCAAAAAGGAGAATTGGCAACATGACCTCTTAGCGAGTTTAAATAATATTTATATTTTTGCATATTATGCACTATTTATGGCATTAAATTACAAAATTTATATTAAATTGCCATTCATATGAAATCATTAACTACTTCTATATACTCTAAGCACACTGCATATAGTACTTTTATATGTTTACTTATTATCATTGTTTCATAGTTTTTCGATTTAGCCCCCATTTTATCTAAATACGACGCTATGAAAATGCAGCCCAATTGGTAATCGCAATATTTCAAAAGAGCATAAGTCAACTTTCAATAGCAAACCACTGCAAAAAGGACAAACGAGACAACATAGCCGATCGACATTGTCGTAAAATTGTTGATTGAAACAAATTTTGTCAACTCCGCCACGATGCGCAAAATTCGGCGTCAATATGTATGCGAGCTCATATGTATATATGTATGTTTGTCGACAAAATCGTCATTTGGTTACTTTCAACAACACAATGTCTGCGCGAACTCGCCGTTATTTCGTTGGCTTGCCACTATACACAGAGGCGTTCTAACTGAGGACTCTTAGTATATTATTATGTTGCTTAATTTGTATTGAAAAATACTGATGCATTTATGAATTATTTTCGTACTATAATATATATTATACATATATATAAATACACATAAACTCATACCTATAATCGATTTTAAGCTAAATTCGATAAATAAAATATATATCTGAAATAATTATGTGGCTGTGCGCCCCAATCCCTCCTTGCCAGCGATCGTTCAACTCGCAAAAAGCAAAAAGCGTAGACAAAAGTCATTGCTTGTGCGGGGCAAGAAGAAGCAAGCATCAGCGTACGTGTATTTAAGAATGTATGTGTGATTATCACATTTGTGTAAATACGCATAATAAGGAAATATTCAATAAACCTAATCATATGAACATATTTTCCTGATAAATTTTAATTATATTAGGAAGTAAAATATGCTATTAAAGAAATTTAATTATGATATGCTTAGACTCCAATTAATAAAATAAAAAAATTAAGTAAAAATTTTAGTTTTATGTATTTTACGATTCGAACGTATATGCTCGTATTCGGATTGAGCTTAACTCCTTCACGCCTACGACCTAAGCCACTATTTAAATGGAAACGCGGCCGCTTAGCCACTGTTTTATTGTTATCTTTTGTTCAATAAGCAATTACTCACTCAACGCACATACATAAGTTGGAAAACTATGTATACGCAACGTTTTTTCATATAGGAATATTCGTTGTGTCTATTTATAGCATTTCGCATATTGTGTGGTGTATTTTTCTTTTTCGAAGTTATATATTTCGATGTTCCCTCATCTGGAACTACAAATTAGTACTCAAAAAGATTTCATTTAACATTTGCTCCTTCTCTATTCATTTACGTTCTCTGTTACGATGAAGGAACATCGAAAACGCGCAAGTTCGAAAATAAAATTTCACCACAACTATCAGGGTACGAAACAAACTACACCACTCTATAAGCAAAATGTATACACATACATATGCACAGATGTTCTTTGATATGCGCATAAACAAAAATTGAAATAATAAAAACGAAAGAAATTGACTTCTGACAGGAAAATATTAATAATCAGGGAAATAATATGAAAATAGAATTTAAATATCATTTAATAAAAAAGGGTTATAAAAATAAAAAATAGTATATAAAAATATGATAGGATTCGAGCTTAGGCAAAATATTTCACGTTGCAATAAACAAGTCTGCTATACAAGCAGCACCACAGACAATATTCAAACTCTTATGTCTAATCTGTGAACTCAAACGGCTATGGTTGTTTACTTGCTTCAATGTTCATATGTCTATATGTGAATATTCTTGAAATTGCCTTCCTTCATTCGCATGTCCAAATATATCTGCATATATGTACATATGTATGTCCCTCAATATGTCTTTCGCAAAGAATCAAACATTCGCGCAAGTGACAAAAAAACGTAGACGCACCATCATCGGCCAATAATATTCAAGCGAACTCGCGGCTTATTTTCTAAGTATTTCATATTACAACGACAACAAATTCATTCATAAGGAACGTGCGTCTACTTCAAAGCAAAGTGCGCTCGTTCATAACTCTGCGCCGCGCTATTTTTTCTGTGCGCCTGGTAAGCCAAATTTGGTTTTCATATAGAATTGCTACGCATATGCGAAATAAGAATGAACGAGAAAAATTCAATTTTACAATTTGACAGCCACCACTGAAAATCCTACCATCCCCCTCGCATTTGTATGTCCACAAGCTGCTTCCTCACAACATTTGCTAAAAATCAGAAATTGAAGAATTTGTCTGATGTTCACTTCAGAAAGGAGAATTGGCAACATGACCTATTAGCGAGTTTAAATAATATTTATATTTTTTCATATTATGCACTATTTATGGCATTAAATTATAAAATTTATATCAAATTGACATTCATATGAAATCATTAACTACTTCTATATATTCTAAGCACAGTCCATATAGTACTTTTATATGTTTACTTATTATCATTGTTTCATAGTTTTTCGATTTAGCCCATTTTATCTAAATACGACGCTATGAAAATGCAGCCCAATTGGTAATCGCAATATTTCAAAAGAGCATAAGTCAACTTTCAATAGCAAACCACTGCAAATAGGACAAACGACACAACATAGCCGATCAACATTGTCGCAAAATTGTCGATTGAAACAAATTTTGTCAACTCCGCGACGATGCGAAAAATTTGGCGTCAATATGTATGCGAGCTCATTTGTACGTATGTATATAAATATGTATGTTTGTCGGCAAAGTCGTCATTTGGTTTTTTTCAACAACACAATGTCCGCGCGAACTCGCCGTTATTTCGTTGGCTTGCCACCATGCACATAGGCGTGTCAAGTGAGGGCTCATAATATATTGATATGTTGCTTAATTTGTATTGAAAAATACTAATGCATTTATGAATTATTTTCGTAATATAATATATATTATATATATATATATATATATATACCAATAAATTCATACCTATAATCGTTTTTAAACTAAATTCGATAAATAAAATATATATCTGAAATAATTATGTGGCAGTGCGCCCCAATCCCTCCTTGCCTGCGATCGTTCAACTCGCAAAAAGCAAAAAGCGTAGACAAAAGTCATTGCTTGTGCGGGGCAAGAAGAAGCAAGCATCAGCGTACGTGTATTTAAGAATGTATGTGTGATTATCACATTTGTGTAAATACGCATAATAAGGAAATATTCAATAAACCTAAACATATGAACATATTATATTTTCCTGATATATTTTAATTATCTCAAGAAGTAAAATATGCTATTAAAGAAATTGAATTATGATATGCTTAGACTCCAATTAATAAAATAAAAAAATTAAATAAAATTTCAGTTTTAGGATTCGAACGTAGAGGCTCGTATTCGGATTGTGCTTAACCCCTTCCCGCTGACGACCTCAGCCACCACAAAAGTGGAAACGCGGCCGCTTAGCCACCGTTTTATTGTTATCCTTTGTTTAATAAGCAATTACTCACGCAGCGCACATACATAAGTTGGAAAAATTGCTTAATAAATGTTTATTTTATTATGAATTCTGGGGTTTTCACCCGTAATACAGATTTTTAATTCAGAAGGCTTTTCATAATTATAAATTTGTCATATCATAGAAATTGAAAACATAAATCTAAATAGGTATGCGCAACGATTTTTCATTTAGGAATATTCGTTGTGTCTATTTATAGCATTTCGCACATTGCGTGGTGTATTTTTCTTTTTCGAAATTATATTTTTCGATGTTCCCTCATCTGGAACTACAAATTAGTACTCAAAAAGATTTCATTTAACATTTGCTCCTTCTCTATTCATTAACATTCTCTGATATTACTAATATCTCGCTATACATACATATATTCCGCATAACTATATAACGTGACATACAAATATACTTAAATTTTAAGAAAATTAACTGCGGTAAATTATTTTCCTTTTCGCGGTCTCTTAATACTCGGAATATATATACTTGTACACACGCATTTATACATACATACGGTAAAAGAGTACTCGGTCAAACATACGAGTACACACGGAAATTGGAAACGTTCTTTTTTTTTAAATTTTATTCGAAACTCTTATTTACTTCAAAGAGTCTTCTCTACAAAACATATAACTACATACATACTAGAAGATTTGTGAAATTTCATCAGTTTACACTGATAAACTTTTTATTTAATTTAACACATCTTTTAAATGAGCTCAGTCTCCAAAGATTCTAAAACCACTCATTTGTTAAAAGTTCCAAAAATGATTTCTGACGAAAATAGTCCATATACACCTGCAGAAGCTACAGAAGCAAGGTCCACAAAACAAAACAGGATGGAAGATATTTCATACAGCAATTTCCGAAAGTGACAGCCTAATACGATACTGGACTCAATTCTCATCTTGAAGACTGAGGACAATTTTGAATCTGTCTTAGAAATGAAAAAAGAAAATCTTGACAATTTATGGACACGTCTTCAAGCTGCATATGACGCAATCGTAGAAGCTGACGAATCAGATTTACCAGAAAACTGCTTAAACCAGTTTGAAGAAACTAAAGCAATGTTCTGATCAACTAAAGCTAATTAAAGCAATTGCACCTGCTGCACATCAGCTAGTAGAACTGCCACAAGTACAAAGTCAAGAGGCAAGTTCAAGCATCCATCTCAAGGTGCCCGCAGGTGACACATAAGTCTTTCCTGGTGGTTATGAACAAAAGCCGTCCTTCCAGGACATGTTTACTGCCGTTTACATAAACCATCCTAAATTATGAAATGCACAAAAATTGTATCACCTCCGATACAAAACGAAAGGTCAAGCAGGCGGCATAGTCAAACAGTTCGTACTAAATGACGGTAATCTCAATTTGGCTTGGGAAGCTCTGAAAGCAAGATACGAAAATAAAAGAATATTGGACGATAAACAAATATCGATATTAATGAACTTCAAAAATTCAAAAGGAAACAAGTGAAGAATTTATGAAACTTCAATCCACTGTTTCAAATTGTTTGTTTGCACATGGCAACAAATGAAAGTTTTCTTAACTTCTCAATACGAAATCACAGAAAAGGTAGACAAAAAAATAGTCAGAGCGAAAAGCGTTCAACACGGCTTAAATAGAAGCTTCAATAGACCTCAAGCCAGTAGAAACAACAATTTAAATAGAAGCTTTTTTAAAAATCAGTCGGTTACATCCAAGCAATACAACAAATGTCATGCGAGCTGTCTGTACAGGAGGGCATAAGCTCAATTCTTGCGAGAAATTCAAAAAAATGAATTTTATCGAAAGAAATAATGTCATAAACGACATCATTCCACGGGAGAGAACTGTTTAAGCTTAAGACCTTATTAGAGCAAAGATCATTTATTGCGTCTAGGGCACAAAATAGGCTACAATTGTCAACTAAACTAGCTTATTTTGGAATTACGGAAATGGGAGGAAGAGTAGTCCAAAAGTCAAACCTAATCTGCCCCATTACCCTAACTTCCCCCAAAGCAGAAACACAACTAAAGAAATTTTGGGAGTTAGAAGAGCTCCCCCCCATATCAATCACAATCCCTGAATATCAGTATTGTGAAGACTTTTACAAAGCCACAACTACTATTGTAGATCAGATAATGGTGGGTACGTCGTACGACTACCACTAAAAGAACAATTTTCTAACATACTCGCTTTAGGTCACTCTTGCACCACTGCAGTACAGTAGTTTTTAAGTATGGAAAAAACTTAAATTAAACAAGTAAGGAAGGGCTAAGTTCGGTTATAACCGAACATTTTATACTTTTGCAACGTCAAATGGTATACTCGTTTGAGATTTCTTTGTGGACTGACCGATATTTTCGGTAGAAGGTCAACTATAGGCACTGGGGTTCACATATTCAGAACCTAGGGGCTTGAACAAGTTGGGGGCATACTTTAAACGTATTATTCACGCAAAGTTTTACCCCGATATACCATTGTTGCTTGATTTAAATACTGGAAAGTGAAAAAATCAGATGAAATTTAAAATTTTCATTTTCGCACCATAGCATAGTAATATAAAAATAATGTTATGTACCAAATTTAGTTGAAGCAAGTCACAAGATATAGGTTTTCATCTAAAAGTGGGCGGCGCCACGCCCACTGACTAAGTTTAAACGCGGGTCCTATAAAGTCATCTCATACCATCCTAGGGATGAAATTAAATGTCTCTGGCGTGTCTAGTGCTTTGTTTATCGCGCTTTTATTATTTTTTAACAGTATCGTTATATGGGGATTGGGCGGGGTTGTCACCTGATTTCACCAATTTTCATACTGTAGGTACAGGTGCTAAAACAATTTGCTTAACGGTTTAGAAGATATGCACATTAAACCTATTATCTTTTTAAAAAACATTGAAACTGCATATGCCCCTCCCTAATTTGATCCTGTGTACCAAATAACAGTCTTGTATCTTATTGCGGAGCTTAGTTATGACAATTTATTTGTTTTTGATTAATGGCGTTTTGTGTGCGTGACAGTGGTCCGATTCTGCCCATCTGCAATACCAACCTCTTAAGGTACCAAGAAACATGTGTACCAAGTTTCATAAAGATATCTCAATTGTTATTCAAGTTACAGCTTGCATAGGCGGACGGACAGACAGTCACCCGGATTTCAACTCGTCTCTTCCTCCTGATCATTTATATATAATATATATAACCCTATATCTAACTCGATTAGTTTTAGGTGATACAAACAACCGTTAGGTGAACATAAGTATTATACTCTGTAGCAACAGATTGCGAGAGTATAATAATAATAATAATAACCCCAACGATTACCCTCCTCCCGCCCAACCGACGCGAGGGGCGCAATCCGCATACGTGCGGAATTAGCCGAGTCAGAAAAGGCAGGAGAGTTTTTTAAGTGTTGAGATCTAAAACTGCTCAGCTACAGAAACAAAAATTTCCACAGCTAAGATCTAAAGTTACAATACAATAAATTGTTACATTTTTATTTATTAAGAGAAAACAATTAAGTCTTTTTAATTTTAAAAAGTGAGTCAGATAAGTCAAATGTGCTGGAATGAGAATTAAAATCATGACATATACGGCGCAATGGCTCGTTTAGTTCAAAATTTGATCTACAGGATTTTAGCAGTAAAGGTCTAAACTGCCTCGAAAGGCGAACTGGGATATTAAATTTAATTTCAGACAGGAGAAAAGAACTGCAAACAGTTCCATTCAAAAGTTTCACTAAGAATGTTATGCCAAGCATTTCCTTACGACTAGAAAGTGTAGGTAGATTAATAAGTTTTAAACGACTAGTGTATGGAGGTAGACTTACCCTAACATCCCATCGGAAATGCGCTAAGGCGAAAAGTAAAAATTGTTTTTGAACCGACTCTAACTTGTCAGAATGGATTTGGTAGCTAGGGTTCCATACCACAGAGCCATAATCCAATATAGGTCTAACCAAAGTTGTATAAAGTGTTTTAGTAATATACGGATCTCTAAATTCTTTAGACCAACGTTTAACAAAACAGAGGACAGCTTTTGCTTTTAAGAAGAGGGGTGCACAGATATACGGGAAAAGCACATCGTCTTACATTTATTGAGATTCAATGGCAAATCATTTCTATCACACCATGCAACCAAATTGTTTAAGTCTGTTGGCAACAGACACCTTTCCTCAGTTGAAGTGTATGACTAAAAAAGCCTTACGTCGTCAGCGTATAATAAAATTTTTGAGAATTCTATTACTGAAGAGATAACGATATCTATAAACAACAAGAACAGAATCGGGCCAAGATGACTACCTTGCGGAACACCTGAAGAAACATTAATTGTATCTGAAGGTGTATGCTCAAATATCACTCGTTGTGTTCTATTATAAAGATAGGAAGATACCCATTGACGAAATCTTGGCTGAAAGCCCAGCAGATCAAGTTTATGTATGGGAATCGAGATATTTACTTTATCGAAAGCTAAAGTCTGTTTATATAACATCCGTATGCTTATGTTCCCTAAAACATAATGATACACGGTTTACAAATTCAAGTAAGTTTGTTATAGTCGAATTCCTTTTACGAAATCCTTGCTGAGATGAGGAAATTAACGGAGAAATCGAAAAGGTTATATGGTCAGTGATGATAGCTTCAAAAAGTTTAGGTATAACTGATAGTTTTGCGATACCTCTATAGTTTTCAATGTTGGATCTAAATCCACTTTTATGCAAAGGGATTATAAATGACTGTTTCCATATAGCAGGAAATATACCGTGCTTAAGAGAGGAATTAAATATCCTTGTCAAAGGCAAGTAAATATATTTGGCACTATTTTCAAGGAAGCATGAGGGTATCATGTCTGGGCCATAACTAAAAGATGGTTTTAACTTATTTAAATTAAAAAGGTCGTCTTCTTCAGAAATAATTGGAGCGTTAATTAAAGTATTCGAACACAACACCTGCTGATAAGAAAAAGTTTTGGAAGAATTATTACAGTAGTTTGACTTGAAAAATTCTGCAAACATATTGGATATAATATCATTGTCACTTGAAATGATAGATTTGTATTTCATTGCGGACGGAAATTTGGAAATCCTGCGTTTGGAGTTGACGAAATCATAAAACGATTTTGGATTACTTACAATATTTTTTTTTACTTTATTTAAGTAATTAATATAACATTTTTTGTTTAGGTCAAAATATTGTCGACGCAGAAGAGAATATTTAGAATAGTCGACAAGTGAACCGGTTTTTTGAAAATCTTTAAAGGCTCGAGTTTTTCTGTTTTTCAATTTATATAACTCTTTCGAAAACCACGGACTTATACTTTTGCTTTTATTAACAATTACTATTGGAACATACTTTTCAAATAATTTCATAATAATGTTATTAAAATTAGAGACACTCAATTCAATGTCACCATTATAATTAGGCCATGTTATTGTAGAAAGTTCTGTATTTAATTTTTTAAATTAGCTTTTGCAAAGTTAAACCGAGTACAGAAGCACGAAGTTTGATGATTATTATCCCGTACAATACCTGAGATTTCGACAGATATTTCCAAAGCAGGATGATATGAGTCCTCTGGTAGAACAAGAGGATTACTCTGAATAACGGAACACTTTGCAGAGGTATCAACGTATACTAAATCTAAGCATTTACCAAATTTATTCGGAATCAAATTAATTTGGTTCAGACCCAACTCGGACATTTTTTCGAAAAACTCATTAAAACATGACCGATTGCAAATCGGCACGATATAGTCATCGAAAGGTTTCCACGAAGCCCACGGTAAATTGAAATCACCTAATACAATTATTGAATCTGCATTATTTGCCATCGAGGTAGCACTATTTATTAAAGAAGCATGCTGCATGTATACAGATAAGTCCGAATGGGGTGGTATATAAGATAAGGTTAAATAAATAAAGCAACTATTAACGTATACTCTAATACATTTAAATTCAAATGAGTCGGTCCCTGGAACAAGAATATTTTCAGATGGGATAGAGGAATGCACGGCAAATAGAACACCTCCACCTATTCTATTCAGTCGATCAAATTTAAAAATTTGAAATGCGCTGTTTAAAATCTCATTATCAAAAATGTGAGGTTTTAACCAAGTTTCTGTAAATCCAATTATATGGAAATTAAAATTGGAACTGTTCAAATACAAGTCAGTTAATTTTGTATTAAGACCTCTAACATTTTGATAATAAATGCTTAGCGAATTTCTACCAATCAGTTTTTTATATCGGTGGTTGCTTTTGGTAATTTAACAATGTTTTCCTCAGTTTGACTTCTAAGTTTAGGTTTAAATTCGCGTACAAAAGCCCCAGGTAGCCAGAATGAACTATCTAAGATCTTTTTGAATGTTTCAAGAGATACGTCTATTTTAAACGATGATATACTTCTATCATAATTGAAGTTAAATTTACGGATATTGATATCATCGATTTTTAAACGTGACGAAATGTAAGATTTAATGTCCTCCACCAAGGTATCTTTGGCAAGTCTCGAAATAAATATAGACTTTTTAGGTGGAATAATCAAATTATTAACTAATGCTACTATGTTATTAGGGGGAGCCTCTGGAATTGTGAGACACTTATTACTATTAGATAGAGCTTTAGGGGAATTGAGCTCTTTGGAAGTTGACGGCTTATCACCTTGAGGGCAAGGAGAAGAGAGATTTATTAGGTCATTGGGAGGAGACGTTCTTTTCTGTACAGAAGAACTAAGTGTTACTTCATCGGAAGGACGTTTACGCTTAGGAGCAGGTTTAGAGGATTCGTGAGAATCCTTCAGGCACTTAAAAGATTTGAACAATTTTTCATAGTGCTTAAATTTGTCAGTGAGGGTTACAGGATCACGACCGATCTCATTAAAGCCATTGCGTGTCTCCCTATAATCTTTAAATAGATCGATTTCAATAGATCTACAATTTAAACAGGACCAACGCAATCCCTTACAGTCGAGAATAGAATCTAAGATTCTACCAGTCAGTCCAGCGCATTTAATATGGGCAAGCCCATCACAAAGCCAGCATGAAACGTAGCGATCTGACTCGCCTTTAATGTTACAATTGGGGAAGTTACAAGTCATAATTAATAACAAGAATAAAGATCAAATAAAAGAGTAAGTAGAACAAAATTTAATAGATATATAATAAATTAGTGTGTTAACAAAATATTAATAATAATAAATTCAATTAAGAATAAACGCAAAAATAATAGCAATTTTTTTTTTTTTTATCAAAGTTTAAAACCAGTTTGACACTTTGAAAAAGCAATATAGCGAGCAGTTTTAGAAGCACTGTAACAAATAAAAAGCTAAACGCAACACAGCTGTGAATAAAGACATAAATGAAGATAAATAAAGAAAGACAATAGAATAAAATAAAACAAAATGAAACGAAACGAAAAGCTGACTCGGCACCAAAAATTAGAAAGTTTTAACTTTTTAATGCTGCACAAAACTGAAGAACATTTAATACATATCTTGCAGCTCCGAGTTAAAATCACTAAATATTGAACTAAATCACTAAAAAATCAATTAAAGTTTGAGAAATTTTGCAAAATTAGACACAATAGTTCAGAGCAAAAAAAGTACAACTTTACAGCTTGAAGTGTTGCCACACAATGAGTGATTCACATAATAAGGTGAGCTTAAACCAGAATACGATGGCGTGTTAAAAGAATACCTCCAATTAGATCACATGGAGGAACGAAGCGCAGGCGAAAAAATCATAAACGGCAAATACTACTCATTTTACTTGCCTCATCAGGCAGAAGTAAAGCCAGATAAAAAAACATCAAAAGTCAGAGTGGTCTTCAATGCTTCAGGATCCACCAGCTCAGGAAATTCCCACACTCCAACCAGATTTAATAGTCCTCATATTCAATTGTCGTATATTCAAATACGTATTCAATGGGGACGTTGAGAAAATGTATCGACAAATAGTCATACCTACATAAAGACGACCAAGATTTTCAGCGAATTATTTTCAGTGTTGACAATACTGCCAAGGTACAAGAGGGTGCAAACCGCTGCTCCTTACTACCACCACCCTCAGGTGGAATGGTCCCCGATGGTTAACAGAATCTCCCGAATCTTGGCCGCAATCGCCCATGCGCAATATAATAATATAAGAGTAGTCGCCTATATATTGTATTAAAGTTCATAGAGTGACTTAAAATTAAAATTAAGGGAGTTATCTCAGAGTACCCCCAATGCGATACATTGACGCACTTATAATTGCATAAGGCCAAAGTTGATCTAATCGCATCCACTAACTTACTTTTGCTTCACGCGGAACATCGCCTAATGCAACAAATAGTCCGTCAAGAGTTTTATATTCCAAGACTTAAGCCCAAAATAAATAATTGCATTTTCATGTGCAAGATCTGCACTATGCATAAGCAGAAGATGCGAACCTAGATTATGGCGGCACTTCCAACGGAACGCTGGAACTTCGCTCTGCCTTTCACACTTACAGGGATCGACTTTGCTAGGCCTTTTCAAATAAAGGCGTCCCTGCTAGGGTCGCCCACCATAATGAAAGGCTATGTTGCTCTCTTTGCCTGTTTTGCTACAAAAGCAGTGCACCTCCAGCTATGTAAGAATCTGACTAAGGAGGCTTTTCACGTGGCTTCTGCTCAAAACTAATGATGACAAAACTTTCAATGAAGCCCAAAGAGCCACTAAAAACCAGTTTGTGGTTTTTTTTTGAACGAGTATCACCTGAAATTGTTCAGAAGTATGCTCCTCAAGGCAGTTTATCCCCTTAAGTAGTGCTCATATGGGTGGTTTATGAAAATCAGCTGTAAAAAGCTTCAAATTCCACTTCAAAAAGGTAGCTGGTAATTACAAATTCAATTATGAAGAATTCACTACAATATTAATTCGCATTGGTCGCATGATTTCTCTGATTTCGCCCTCCGGATCGACTCGGAAGGCCAGCAGCTCCTCCTTCATTCAGACCGAGGCGAAATGAGGCATCAACGCGGCGTCGGGAGCTCAGACCATCATACCGTCGATCCACTGGCCTCAGCAGCGTTGTTGCCACGCTGCAAATGAGCGATTGCTAGGCTAGAATTCGCCTAGGGGGACCGTGATGGCTAGATGAGTTACGCCTCCCACTCCACGCACGCCACTGAGAGCCAACACACCACATCAACACAATCCACAAGACAGAAGAAGACACACAAACATACACCACGCGGACCACGCAGACCACCCACACATACACATCACATCACACCACAACTCTACACTACCCAACTATCAAAACGAACTGTCCAAGAGCGAGACCGACGCTTTTTCCTTTTGGACATCAAACCGACCACAGCGTTCGTCATAGTATCACCAGGTAGTGAACAAAATTAATAAATCTGTTTCTTTTTTTTAAATCGTTTTTCTTTCCGAAAGTTAAGTGCCGGTAAGTGGCGATTATTTATTATATTATTATTATTATTTAATAAAAATAATAATAAACAAGTGTACATAAACGAAGTTTTAATAAAAGATTAAAAAGCTTAACAGATATAGTAAATAAAATTTCAAATGTAATAAGAAAAGATGTATTATTAGAAAACTTAATAGTTATAAATTTACAAAATAGAGTAAGACTAGTTAAGGAAGAGTTTAGGAGTTTTAAAATGGAGTTGAATGGGCAAAGCTTCAAATTGTTTATTAATTAATATTAGATAAAAAAGAAAGTGAAATTGCTACAAGTAAAATTAGAAAATAAAATATTGTGTTCGTGAGTCCAATGAGGCACTCCAATTTGCCAAAGTATCATAAAAAATATTATATTTGGATAAGATTCCCTTAACAAAAAAGGAAATCTATGAAAACGTAATTTAAGACCGGTAAAAAATTAAAACTCTGTAATTAATCTAGAATTTAAGCAGATTTAAAAAAAAAAACTATATATGGTATAAAAAATGATTGTGAAAAAAACAATAACATTCGAATTTGAAAAGAAAACCAAATGTATTCCTAAGCTTACAAGTACTCAAAATTCTACATGTGTAACGAGCAACAATCATCATATCCCATTAATTGAAGAGATCGAGTCCGGGGTTAAGAAATATATCTGGAACGCTTTTTATTAAATTCCATTAATGCAGTCCGCTCCACTTGAAAGCGACCATATTAATATCTTATCACTTGAAGCTCTTAACGAATTACAGATTAATAATACGGAAGTAATTTTAACTATTCAGAAACATTTGAAAATTTTAGGATGGTCAATCTCTGTTACCCATAGTCTAATTATCATTTCCATAGCATGCTTAAAATTTTTCTTTAAAAATACAAAAAAAATAAATGTTTGGGAATCTCAAATTCCACACACTAATAACGAGCCTTAGGCGACAATAAGTGTTCAACATTGTGCTGACTCCCCTAAGCCAGTAGCATTAAAAGCTCCCGACAAACCACCAAGACTGAACAATATTCCATTTTTTTAAAAGATTGAGGACAATCAATTTGGGAAAGGAGGAGTTAATTATTAATATATTTATTTGAATAAAGCTCAATCTCCCCTATCGCAATTTAATTACTGACACATGTCCGTTTGTTCCAAATTTGATTATTTACCTTTCTCACTGGTTAACTGAGTTAAGTCACACGATACTAATACACACCACACCTGAGAACACCAACACACTCAGCAAGATGTCACCGCACGACAACACCCCACACCGCCAACCAAAAACAAGGATGGACAACAGGACAGCCTTCATCATTCGCTAAAACATTTTCGCTTATCGTGTACGGGCCTGAGCGCCACATCAACATTCGTTAGTACACTGCGTAGCGTCAATACGAACGCGATCCAGCCTCCGCGCCTACTTTCAACGATTCTGCGCGATACACGATTCAATTATAATACAAACTATTTTATTTTATAATTGATTATTTATCAAAAAACGGATGGTCATTCATTAATTATTATAACGGATGTCAATAATAAAATTTTATTGCGATTGTAAATGCGGTGTTAATATCTTTAAAGGGGTTATTATCCCGGTGGTGTTCACCAAAATAGTGGGCTCACATCTATACACTCACAATATTTACTTAAAGTGCTGATGAAATGTCTGCATTGAATGTACCCCAAATAACTAAAGTTACATTCAATGTGATAATTGCTGTTCGGTAGCTATAATATTAAGTATTTAGTAAGTAAATATTCTATTTATTAACAGTCCGAATAAGAAGACATAGTCTTCCGGCAATATTATAATTCAGAATAAAAAGACATAGAAGACATAGTCTTCTTTTTAATAAGTTAAATAAATATAGAAATAAAATAATTAATTAAAGATATAGAAGACGTAATCTACTCTTAAAAAATAAAAACAAATTAACAAGCATTTTATTAAATTATACTCTTGCAATTTGCCAGGATCAAAGCCGGGGAAGTACCTTCAGGTGTTGTCGATGTTAAAAAATGTAGCAAAAGGATTCAACTTCATTGTTTAACGAAATCGTAAATAGATTTAGTATAACATTAATTTATATTTAAGGTCATAGACTCACTTAGTTTTAATACTATATTTACCCGTCAGCAAAACCTATATTAAATTCATCCTTAAATGAAATATATGTGATATAAACTCAATATATTAGGTAAAGTAAAAAGTTCGTTCGGTTTTTTATTGATTTTGCAAAAGATGATAATTTTGTGTACATTTGTCCGATTTAAGTCAAATATGCGCCGTTTTGTTCGTAAACTTGTTGCCAACGCGATGCTAACCTCATTATACCCCTCTCGTAGAAGGCTGCGTCCCTATTGGCAAAAAACTCGGAGAGCTAATTTTCACAGGCCTCTCTTGAGGCCATTAAGCGCGAGTTTTGGTTGTTCGAGCGGAGGAAAAGTAAAAATGCCGACGATGTTACTTCTGTGACATTATATTTTATTCTGTTTCTTTTTCAAATTATGTTTTGCTTATATAACTACTAAAGTGATTACAATTTTCTTAATCTATTTCTTTGTTTTTCTCTTTTCTTATGAAATACAATATTTGTTAAATGTAATCTTATTTTCTATTGAATGCAAACAAACATGATTGTGTGGTTTACCCGATAATGTCTGGGTTATCATTACAGTCAAACATAAGGACCAAAACATGTTTGTATGCATTTGCATTATGTTCTTTATTTCTACTTGTTATCTTATTTTTTGTAATATTTACTTGTTTTTCTTTAATCTTTTATTTTGTCCAATTTACAATATTTTGTTGTGTGGTGTCTGGTTGGGATGATAGTGTACACATAACTACTCCCTCCCTTAATTGAAAACTCTCCTGAGTTTGAATAGTATTGTTATTCTTTTTTATTAATTTTACAAGATATTAAAATTATTATTATAATCACAATAAAACTTAAAATTGATATTCCAATATGAGAGATATTTTTGTGATATTTTAATCCATTAATTTCTTTTAAATTTTCTTCGTTTTTAAATACAAGGTAGTTAATTGTAATTTTGTTAGTGAAATTGTGAGTATCATTGAGAATGTTTGGTATAGGATCTTAATTGTGCAGTTATTATAATGAATCAATATAGTGTTTTTCAACTTAATTTTTCTGTTGTCGCAGTTCTGGAGTAGTTCTATGCCATTTGCATTTTTTATTAAAATAGTTTCTTCATCAATTTGTAAAATTTCTGTAATGCTATTTTTGATAAGTTCACAATTTAATAAGTAGATGCAATGATTAGAAATTTGTAGTTCATTGAGTGTTTTAGCTTCTTCGAATTTATAAGTGACATTTTTGTATTCAAAAACATTTTAATTTTCTGCTGTTATTTCTTTACCTGCTGTATTTGGTATAGGAATACTAGTTTTTAATTGTACCGATTGAAAATCTTTTGGGATTTTGACCACGAACCTTAACAAATTTTCTTTATATTCCAAGGCGCATAATTTTATATATTGAAGTTTGTTGAGGTTTATGTTGTAATTATAATTTACTTCATTTGTTAAAATGCTTGGGTGAAAAATACCACTTTTTGCTGAAATAATGTTTTCCTGAATCTGGTTTACTGCGTCTTTATCGAATGTTTATCTTTATTGTTTGTTCATGAAGAATCAACATTTTGTCTGATCTCTCTTAATACATTAAATAATTCTTTCTTTCGTCTTCAATAATTTTGTGAACGTGTTCGAAAAGAAATTATAAGTTTTTATTTGGTGGTTGAGAGCTGTAATTGAATTATGTAAATTTTCATCTACTTTCTTAAAGCGATTTTCAATATCTATTCTATCTCCATCATCAAAGTTTCAAATAGAAATTTATGTACAGAACCTATCCCGTAATTAAACCTCTCTTTTTTCTACTAACTTCTTTTCTTGGGATTAATGTTTTGATTTTACCTCTCAAGATTTCAATTTCATTAGATAAGGTGTAGTAATGTAGATGTGAATATGTTTGCGAGATTTTTGTTATATTATTTAGTATGTAAAGAATTTCACGAGGGTCAATTATCTGAATTACGAGGTCAGATGATGTAACAATCTGTTTAGTGTTGGTGATAATTTCTGCGTATCCATTGTCGGTATGTATTTGATGTACTTCCAGTTTGGCTGCATTACTAATTATTACAATTGCTATCATCAATATTATTTTGAAGATGTATTTGAAAAAATTTGTTTGGACGTTTAATATTTGTCGGGTGAATATTATCTAATGGCAATTTTCTATACCTTGGTGCGTATTTGTGCCGAACTGCTTTATAATTTTTTACGTAACCTTCTTTTTGAGTGTTATTAAACTCTTCTCTATTTCTATTTAGTTTTCCTATGCATTTTTCTTTAGTCTTCTGAATAGTGTCTTTAATCAAATTTTTATCAGTTTTTCCATTTATAACCTCAAGAGGTGTGGTTTTAATTGTAGAATGATAAGATTTGTTATACCATTCTATGCTTTGAAATACTTTTTCCGCTGTCGAAAGGCTTGTTTTTTCAATTTCTAGGACTCGAATTCTTTCGGAGAGAGTACTATGAAATCTTTTGATATCTGAATTCCCAGTATGACTGTTTGGTTTTGTAAAATGAACTTCTATTTCTTCTTTCCTAAAAAAATATGTTATGGTAATTGAGTTGAATTCATTATCTAATATTAACTTTCTGGGTCTTCCTTTGATAGAAACGAATAATCTAAGCTTTTCTATAATAGTTATACTGTTTCTATCTTCTAGCTGAAATGCCATAGCAAATTTGTCTATAAAAGTAAGGAAGTAACATTTTTTATTTATGTATATATCTGCGTGAACTATTTCATTTATATCTGATGGTGTTTTCGTTAATTGAAATTTTGGTTTTAAAGTTTTTCTATCATATTTTGCTCTATTTTAAACATCGCAATTATTTATATATCTTTGAATCAAAACTTTCAAATTTTTCCAGTATATTAGTTTTTTCAATTTTTTATAATTTTCATTAATACCTGCATGGCCTGTTTCATTTCTATGATATTGAGCAATTTGTTTATAAACTTGTTCTTCATTTTTCATATTTTTAGCATGGAATTCACATCTAAAAAACTTTACCTGTCTATTAAATATTTGGATAAGATTTTGCTGAACTATATTGTACTGATTATCGGTTAAATAAGAAAAAAAAACCTACTTTTCCACTATTTATGTGCCTACGACAAAGATCTATGAAATTATTATTTTTTATATCTTCTGCGCTAATAAAAATTTTCTTCGTGTTGCCTAGTTCTTCAGATTCCATAATTTTCATTTTTGTTAAAATGATTTGTGTTTTGAAGCGATTTACAAAAGTATGTAAAATTGGAAAATGATCATTTAGTTCCTCCTCTTGAGAGTGGATTGTAGCATTTGTGCTTATGCTGTCTTCTTCCGATAAATGAATCTCGCCTGTGTTACTATCTATTCTACTTAGAAAATCGGCTACGTTATTTTCCTTTCCTTTCACGTAATTTATATTAATATTGTATTCACCTAGTTTAATTAACCATCTTTGCAATCTTGGGTTAATGTCTTTTCCCTTGTTTTTTATTTGGAGCCACTTAAGTGGTTGGTGATCGGTTAAGAGATCAAATGCTCTGCCGTAAATGTATGGTCTATAATATCTCACTGCCCAGACAATAGCTAGTAGTTCTTTTTCTGTAGTGAAATAACTTCTTTCGTGTTTGTTAAGTGTTCGACTAGCATAGCTTATAGGATGACTGTCCTGGGTTAATACTGCGCCAATTGCAAAGTCACTTGCATCAGTTGAAATGCCAAATTTTTTGTTAAAGTCTGGATATTTCAATATTGGTGGGCTTACTAATAGATTTTTAAGTTTTTCAAAGGATGATATGTACTGAGGATCGCAAGTGTTTATTTTAATATCCTTTTTTAAATATTTTGTTAAACTATGTGCTACTTTAGCGTAATCTCTTACAAATTTTCTATAATAACCTGTTATACCTAGGAATGATTTAATTTGCTTTGATGTAGTAGGCAACTTTAGTTTTTGTATGTTTTCGATTTTGCTTAAATTTGGTTTTATCCCTTCTGTTGTTAAAGTGTGACCTAGAAATTCAGTTTTTTTCGCGAAAAATTTGCATTTATCTACCTGAATCTTTAAATTATGTTTTCTTAATGCTGAAAATATTTTGTTGATATTTTGGGTATGTTCTTCAATACTTGAACTAAAAATTAAGATGTCGTCTAAATAAACTACACATATCTTGTTGATATATTCCCTAAGAACTGAATTCATTAAACGTTGGAATGTTGCTGGTGCCTTCTTTAGTCCGAAAGGCATTCTTACAAATTCAAAGTGTCCTTGGGGTGTAGAGAAAGCTGTTTTTGGTCTATCTTCTTCTTTTATTAATACTTGATGAACGCCTTTTGCAAGATCTAATGTTGTAAAATACTGAGCTCTTCCAAGTTTGCTGAGTATTGTTTCTATATGGGGTATTGGAAATTTGTCATCTATAGTGACTTCGTTTAGCTTCCTGTAGTCAATAACTATTCTCCATTTTTTCTTCATTGAATTGTCTTGCTTTTTCGGTACAATCCAAAGAGGCGAGTTGTACGGGGAATTACTTTCTTTAATTATACCTTGGCGCAACATCTCGTTCATCTGTCTACTAATTTCTTCTTCATGAATTTGGGGATATCTATAAATTTTATTATAAGTTGGTCTACTTATTTTGTAACAATTTCATGCTGAATTTCATGAGTATGAGAAAGGTTTTTACCTTCTTGGAAAAATACATCGCTATATGCTTTTACAATGTATTCTAACTTTTGCTTTCCTTCTTCATTCATGTCACTATTTGATAAAATTTCTAGCAAATTCTCTTTACATTCTGTAAGTATATTAATATCTTCGTAATTGTAAGGGCATGAGTTTATAAATTTAATTTTGTTGCCGTTTATTTCTACATACTCCTTTTCTAAATTAATTAATGCTTTAATAGGTTTTAAAATATTCTGTCCTATTATAGCATCAAAGTTATTATTTTTTATATTGGTTAGTTTCCAATGTATATAACTTTTTCATTGAATTCGTTTGGGGTTGGGGTGTCTAACTCTTTATTTAGGGAAAAAATTTCCTTAATGGTGATAAAGTGTATTGGTTTATCAAGCTCAATGCATTCATAATCTTTTAACACATTATATTTTAATAATGATGTGTAGACCCTGTGTCAATAAGACATTTAATTTTTGAATTTTTTATGGTCACTTCTATTATTGGTAACGATTGTTTTGGGCTGGCAACCGAAAATTTGCTTGTTCTTGAACGTGATCTATTTCCATCGGTTCGGGGGGTTTTGTCTCCTTTGGTCTGAATTATATCTTCTAGATTGTTGAGAATTATTTTGCCTATTTTGCCCGAAGCTAAATTGCTGATAATTGTCATTACGAAATTCTCTCTGTTGATTTTGTCCAAATTGAAAATTATTGGAATTTTGCATATACTGTTTATTATTGAAATTGCCAAAACTGTGAGCCAAAGAATTTCTATTTAAAAAATTTCTATAATTATGTCTTTGATAATTGTTTTGTGTGTATTGTTTTATCAAATTGTATTAGCAAACCTGTCTCTTGAAGAACGCTAAAAGCCTCTCTAATGGTGCTTATATTTCTACTAATCACTACACTGCTTAAGTTGGGGTGTATCCCATTTAAAAATGTTTTTAGAATTAAACTTTCGTTGTTAATTGAAGAAAATTCTATAGGCTTTATCCTATCGAATTCATGTTTTAAATTTAGTTTATCTAAAATATCTTTTAAATTTTGAAAATATTGACTTACGTTATAGTTTCGTAGTACAATCGCCAGATTGTAAAGGGTGTGGTACGACTCCTTTACTCCAAAATTCTTCTCTCATTTGCTGCCACGTTGGTGTAGGTCCCAAAGCCCGGATGACACTTGCTGCTTTGTTTTGACGTGTCGCTGCGGTACAAATTCCAACATTGATGGGTTGGGGTTGAATATTGGAAGGATCATGTCAACTTATCTGATGAACGATGATAAATCTCTGCCGTCAAAGTCCATGATTCTTGAAGCTTCCTTCGAAATTTGCGATCCTGTCATCTGAAGTGGTTGCTGCTCGCCTGGATTCATTTGCTGATGTATCCTCTTTTGATACAACTGAACTTGTTGTTGTTGCTTTGTATGGTGCACTTCGCTCTCTCTGCGTCTTCTGTGTGTGGGGCATTAATCTTTAATCCCACTTTTCCTGGTAATGTTGACGGGCGGAATGAAGCTATTCGTCGCCTTCACAAATTGTAATCCTCGGAGTCGCTCTCCGACGTTCCAGATAACTTGTGTAGAAACTTAAGTTTCTTAAACTTTGCTATCTGTGCCGACCGACTTATATATTTATATATATATAAGAGATCTTTAATATGGGAGCTAATCTTAGGATTTGCTTCCCGTTGCTAAAGCTTACGAAACTTAAAAACTTCAGTTTTTAGTATCGCTTAACTTTGAAGTTTGTTTTTACCGACTGCGCCAGTTTTCGTTGTTTGAGCGGAGGAAAAATAAAAATGCCGACGATGTTACTTCTGTAACATTATATTTTATTCTGTTTCTTTTTCAAATTATGTTCTGCTTATATAACTACTAAAGTGATTACAATCCTCCTACCGCCCAACCGACGCGAGGGGCGCAATCCGCATACGTGCGGAATTAGCCGAGTCAGAAAAGACAAGAGAGTTTTTTAAGTGTTGAGATCTAAAACTGCTCAGCTACAGAAACAAAAATTTCAACAGCTAAGATCTAAAGTTACAATAAAATAAATTGTTACATTTTTATTTATTAAGAGAAAACAATAAAGTCTTTTAAATTTTGAAAAGTGAGTCAGATAAGTCAAATGTGCTGGAATGAGAATTAAAATCATGACATATATGGCGGAATGGCTCGTTTAGTACAAAATTTGATCTACAAAATTTTAGCAGTAAAGGTCTAAACTGCCTCGAAAGGCGAACCGGGATATTAAATTTAATTTCAGACAGGAGAAAAGAACTGCAACAGTTCCATTCAAAAGTTTCACTAAGAATGTTATGCCAAGCATTTCCCTACGACTAGAAAGTGTAGGTAGATTAATAAGTTTTAAACGACTAGTGTATGGAGGTACACTTACCCTAGCATCCCATCGGAAATGCGCTAAGGCGAAAAGTGAAAATTGTTTTTGAACCGACTCTAACTTGTCAGAATGGATTTGGTAGCTAGGGTTCCATACCACAGAGCCATATTCCAATATAGGTCTAACCAAAGTTGTATAAAGTGTTTTAGTAATATACGGATCAATATGAAGACTGAAATTAAGCTTAGGGTCCATATTAACCCCCAAATCAACATAGTTTAAAACTTGCTCTAGAATATGGTGTTTTATTACATAAGAAGAGGGGTGCACAGATATACGGGAAAAGCACATCGTCTTACATTTATTGAGATTCAATGGCAAATCATTTCTATCACACCATGCAACCAAATTGTTTAAGTCTGTTTGCAACAGACACCTTTCCTCAGTTGAAGTGTATGATTTAAAAAGCTTTACATCGTCAGCGTATAATAACATTTTTGAGAATTCTATTACTGAAGAGATAACGATATCTATAAACAACAAGAACAGAATCGGGCCAAGATGACTACCTTGCGGAACACCTGAAGAAACATTAATTGTATCCTCAAATATCACTCTTTGTGTTCTATTATAAAGATAGGAAGATACCCATTGAAGAAATCTTGGCTTAAAGCCCAGCAGATCAAGTTTATGTATGAGAATCGAGATATTTACTTTATCGAAAGCTTTGCTAAAGTCTGTGTATATAACATCCGTATGCTTATGTTCCCTAAAACCCAATGATACATGGTTTACAAGTTCAAGTAAGTTTGTTATAGTCGAGTTCCCTTTACGAAATCCATGCTGAGATGAGGAAATTAACGGAGAAATCGAAAAGGTTATATGGTCAGTGATGATAGCTTCAAAAAGTTTAGGTATAACTGATAGTTTTGCGATACCTCTATAGTTTTCAATGTTGGATCTAAATCCACTTTTATGCAAAGGGATTATAAATGACTGTTTCCATATTGAAGGAAATATACCGGGTTTAAGAGAGGAATTAAATATCCTTGTCAAAGGCAAGTAAATATATTTGGCACTATTTTTTAGGAAGCATGAGGGTATCATGTCTGGGCCATAACTAAAAGATGGTTTTAACTTATTTAAATTAAAAAGGACGTCTTCTTCAGAAATAATTGGAGCGTTAATTAAAGTATTCGAACACAACACTTGCTGATAAGAAAAAGTTTTGGAAGAATTATTACAGTAGTTTGACTTGAAAAATTCTGCAAACATATTGGATATAATATCATTGTCAGTTGAAATGATAGATTTGTATTTCATTGCGGACGGAAATTTGGAAATCCTGCGTTTGGAGTTGACGAAATCATAAAACGATTTTGGATTACTTACAATATTTTTTTTTTACTTTATTTAAGTAATTATTATAACATTTTTTGTTTATGTCAAAATATTGTCGACGCAATAGAGAATATTTAGAATAGTCGACAAGTGAACCGGTTTTTTGAAAATGTTTAAAGGCTCGAGTTTTTCTGTTTTTCAATTTATATAACTCTTTCGAAAACCACGGACTTATACTTTTGCTTTTATTAACAATTACTATTGGAACATACTTTTCAAATAATTTCATAATAATGTTATTAAAATTAGAGACACTCAATTCAATGTCACCATTATAATTAAGCCATGTTATTGTAGAAAGTTCTGTATTTAATTTTTTAAATTAGCTTTTGCAAAGTTAAACCGAGTACAGAAGCACGAAGTTTGATGATTATTATCCCGTACAATACCTGAGATTTCGACAGATATTTCCAAAGCAGGATGATATGAGTCCTCTGGTAGAACAAGAGGATTACTCTGAATAACGGAACACTTTGCAGAGGTATCAACGTATACTAAATCTAAGCATTTACCAAATTT
This sequence comes from Bactrocera oleae, assembly GCF_042242935.1. Taxonomy (NCBI): domain Eukaryota; kingdom Metazoa; phylum Arthropoda; class Insecta; order Diptera; family Tephritidae; genus Bactrocera; species Bactrocera oleae. The sequence continues at coordinate 44,888,087 of NC_091537.1, forward strand.
ATTCGGAATCAAATTAATTTGGTTCAGACCAACACCGATTCTGTTCAGTCGATCACATTTAAAAATTTGAAATTCGCTGTTTAAAATCTCATTATCAAAAATGTGAGGTTTTAACCAAGTTTCTGTAAATCCAATTATATGGAAATTAAAATTGGAACTGTTCAAATACAAGTCAGTTAATTTTGTATTAAGACCTCTAACATTTTGATAATAAATGCTTAGCGAATTTCTACCAATCAGTTTTTTATATCGGTGGTTGCTTTTGGTAATTTAACAATGTTTTCCTCAGTTTGACTTCTAAGTTTAGGTTTAAATTCGCGTACAAAAGCCCCAGGTGGCCAGAATGAACTATCTAAGATCTTTTTGAATGTTTCAAGAGATACGTCTATTTTAAACGATGATATACTTCTATCATAATTGAAGTTAAATTTACGGATATTGATATCATCGATTTTTAAACGTGACGAAATGTAAGATTTAATGTCCTCCACCAAGGTATCTTTGGCAAGTCTCGAAATAAATATAGACTTTTTAGGTGGAATAACTATCAAATTGTGAGACACTTATTACTATTAATTTTGATGATTTATTAGGTCATTGGGAGGAGACGTTCTTTTCTGTACAGAAGAACTAAGTGTTACTTCATCGGAAGGACGTTTACGCTTAGGAGCAGGTTTAGAGGATTCGTGAGAATCATTCAGGCACTTAAAAGATTTGAACAATTTTTCAAAGTGCCTAAATTTTTCAGTGAGGGTTACAAGATCACGACCGATTTCGTTAAAGCCATTGCGTGTCTCCCTATAAACTTTAAATAGATCGATTTCAATATATCTACAATTTAAACAGGACCAACGCAATCCCTTACAGTCGAGAATAGAATCTAAGATTCTACCAGTCAGTCCAGCACATTTACTATGGGCAAGCCCATCACAAAGCCAGAATGAAACGTAGCGATCTGACTCGCCTTTAATGTTACAATTGGGGAAGTTACAAGACATAATAAACCACAAGAATGAAGATCAAATAAAAGAGTAAGTAGAACAAAATTTAATAGATAAATAATAAATTAGTGTGTTAATAAAATATTAATAATAATAAATTCAATTAAGAACAATTTTTTTTTTATCAAAGTTTAAAACCAAGACAATTTGAAGAAGCAATATAGCGAGCAGTTTTAGAAGCACTGTAACAAATAAAAAGCTAAACGCAACACAGCTGTGAATAAAGAAGTAAATAAGATAAACAAAGAGAGAAAATAGAATAAAATAAAACAAAATGAAACAAAAGGCTGACTCGGCACCAAAAATTTGGAAAGTTTAAACTTTTTAATACCGCACAAAACAGAACATTTAATACTTATCATGAATCGTGTTTTCTTAATATATTTTTTTGTTTTTCTATTTTCTTATGAAATACAATATTTGTTAAATGTAATCTTATTTTCTATTGAATGCAAACAAACATGATTGTGTGGTTTACCCGATAATGTCTTGGTTATCATTACAGTCAAACATAAAGACCAAAACATGTTTGTATGCATTTGCATTATGTTCCTTATCTCTACTTGTTATCTTATTTTTTGTAATGTTTACTTGTTATTCTTTAATCTTTTATTTTGTCCAATTTACATTATTTTGTTGTGTGGTGTCTGGTTGGGATGATAGTGTACACATAACTCGCGTTCGCCATGGACAGGAAAATATGGTAATCACTTGGTGCCAGGTCCGGACTATAAGGTGGGTGCATTAGAACCTCCCATCCGAGCTCCCGGAGCTTCTGGCGCGTCACCAAAGACGTGTGTGGCCTGGCATTGTTCTGATGGAACACAATTCGGCCGTTGTTGATCATAGATGGCCTCTTCTGGATGAGTGCTGCCTTCAAGCGGTCTAGTTGTTGGCATTAGAGGGCTCAATTGAGCGTTTAGCCATAGGGGAGCAGCTCGTAGTAAATAATGTATAATAATAAATTTATATATATATAAGAGATCTTTAAAATGGGAGCTAATCTTAGGATTTGCTTCCCGTTGCTAAAGATTACGAAACTTAAAAAACTTCAGTTTTTAGTATCGCTTAACTTTGCAGTTTGTTTTTACCGACTGCCCAGTTTTCGTTGTTTGAGCGGAGGAAAAATAAAAATGCCGACGATGTTACTTCTGTAACATTATATTTTATTCTGTTTCTTTTTCAAATTATGTTCTGCTTATATAACTACTAAAGTGATTACAATCCTCCTACCGCCCAACCGACGCGAGGGGCGCAATCCGCATACTTGCGGAATTAGCCGAGTCAGAAAAGACAAGAGAGTTTTTTAAGTGTTGAGATCTAAAACTGCTCAACTACAGAAACAAAAATTTCAACAGCTAAGATCTAAAGTTACAATACAATAAATTGTTACATTTTTATTTATTAAGAGAAAACAATAAAGTCTTTTTAATTTTGAAAAGTGAGTCAGATAAGTCAAATGTGCTGGAATGAGAATTAAAATCATGACATATATGGCGGAATGGCTCGTTTAGTACAAAATTTGATCTACAGGATTTTAGCAGTAAAGGTCTAAACTGCCTCGAAAGGCGAACCGGGATATTAAATTTAATTTCAGACAGGAGAAAAGAATTGCAAACAGTTCCATTCAAAAGTTTCACTAAGAATGTTATGCCAAGCATTTCCCTACGACTAGAAAGTGTAGGTAGATTAATAAGTTTTAAACGACTAGTGTATGGAGGTAGACTTACCCTAGCATCCCATCGGAAATGCGCTAAGGCGCTAAGGCGAAAAGTGAAAATTGTTTTTGAACCGACTCTAACTTGTCAGAATGGATTTGGTAGCTAGGGTTCCATACCACAAAGCCATATTCCAATATAGGTCTAACCAAAGTTGTATAAAGTGTTTTAGTAATATACGGATCAATATGAAGACTGAAATTAAGCTTAGGGTTCATATTAACTCCCAAATCAACATAGTTTAAAACTTGCTCTAGAATATGGTGTTTTATTACATAAGAAGAGGGGTGCACAGATATACGGGAAAAGCACATCGTCTTACATTTATTGAGATTCAATGGCAAATCATTTCTATCACGCCATGCAACCAAATTGTTTAAGTCTGTTTGCAACAGACACCTTTCCTTAGTTGAAGTGTATGATTTAAAAAGCTTTACATCGTCAGCGTATAATAAAATTTTTGAGAATTCTATTACTGAAGAGATAACGATATCTATAAACAACAAGAACAGAATCGGGCCAAGATGACTACCTTGCTGCCTTCAAGCGATCTAGTTGTTGGCATTAGAGGGCTCAATTGAGCGTTTAGCCATAGGGGAGCAGCTCGTAGTAAATAATTTCTGGCGAATCCCACCAAACACGCAGTAAAACCTTCCTGGCCGTCTATCCGGTCTTGGCCACCGTCTGGGCCGCTTCCCCGAGCTTTGACCGTTTGCGCTCAATATTGTCGTAAGAGACCCATTTTTCATCACCAGTCACAATCCGCTTCAGAAACGGGTCGATTTTATTGCGATTCAGCAGCGATTCGCAGATGGAAATTCGGTCCATCATGTTTTTTGCGTTAGTTCGTGTGGCACCCAAACATCGAGCTTTTTTTGAATTCAAGGTTATGCAAATGGTTCCAAACGGTTTTTGGCTTATCTTTATTTCCTCAGAAATTAAATAAGTGCTCACGTGACGGTCTGTTTCCACTATTTCCATGATTTTATCGCAATTTTTGACGACAGGCCTCCCGACGCGTGGTGCATCTTTGACATCGAAATTACCGGAACGGAACTTAGCAAATCACTTTTGTGCTACACGTTCGTTTACAGTATCGGGCCCATAAACTAAATTAATTTTTTTAGCCGCTTTGGCTGCTTTTTCGCCTTGATCGAAGAAAAATTGTAAAATATAGCGAATTTTCTCTTTGTTGGTGTCCATCTTTGACGAGCGGTCACAAAGTACTGAGTCAATCAATCGAAAAACTGTTAAGGACAAACTTTTAGCGCGAATAAACACGTTTTCAGCGCCGTATATTATGACATAATGCGACGCGTAACACTAGTACTATGGACAATAACGCCATCTCTTAAATAAAAACCAAACGAGGGATTCTCTATATAATTACGCTAACAGTTTGTATTCCCTTTTTGGCGATGTTGCCGTTGACATATATGGATAAAATGTATACCGTGGGAAAGGAAAAGACGTGCATAAGTGCACATCGTTATTTTCGTTATTTCGCATATACGTCAACGGGAACACAGGTTAAAATGCGTTAGCGCAAATTTTGCGACTATAACAACCATTGGTCGATGTTATTTCTCCTTTGCGCGTCACACTTAACAGAAGTATACAGAAGTACATTTCGTCGCCGTTCTGTATAAGTTGAAAATACACATATCGGATAATTGTGGATTGTTTACGGCGGATTTGTGGTTGCTATTTTTTCCACTTTCTTTATTATTGGTTATACATTCAATTTGTAAACATAATTTATATGTTCGGTAGGTTATATATATTGCTAATCAGTCATTCATTCAATTATTTAATTTTTTTTTGAAAGTGTAGTGTCGTCGATGTGCACACATTTCTATTTCATCATGTCTTATCGTAAATCACTTACAGAGACAAAGAAATACAGCAAATACGCAATTGAGTAGAACACGAAATGTAATTAATACTACAAATTAAAATTTAATTGAAATTGATGATAATGTTGATAATAATTCAGTTCCTTTGCGAAGTTCGTTCAAATGTGCATTGGTTGATAGACCGCCTAATTTTTATTTCTTTCATATTGGTTCTATGAACTTTATTTGTAGGCATTGCTTGGCTAATCATTTTGTTTCAGAGTCTATATTGCGTGAAACAAATTCCTTCACTACACTGTAAGTAAGGCTGAGCTCAGGCTACTCTATCGGGGTCACAGTTGGCGGATAGTGGACGGCCTACGCTAAGTAGGTTAGCTGCGAATAGTAATACGCAGCCTTAGACCAAGAGCTGCAGGAGAGGAGGGCTTGGCTCAAAATGTCTCACGCGCCCAATGAACCTCCGGCGAAGAGGCGAACAGATGTCGCCTTTAAATAAGCGTCCACAACCCCCACCGAGGGAGAACCTACCCACAAAATAGAGGCAACAAAGCGACGAGGGATCAATACAGCGACAGTACCCAATGTGTACGGATGACGATGAGAACCCTGGCAAGCGCCCATCAGAATCGGGGCCAGTAAGATTCTGATTATGGTATACTGGAAATCCGGAAAGGATTAGATTGACAAAGGGCTGGTGAGAGCAGCATTCTACCACCTCAGTAGGTAAGAGTGACATCTCACCGAAATGGCTGGTAGGCTAATGCTGTCCTCATCTCCGTCTCGTTAAAACCATGGCAGGTCTTCAAGTACGTTCAATGCACGTCGCCATATATTCTTGGCCGTACAGTTTCAGTTGAGACGAGCTCCTGATTTGTGCCCGAACCTGGCTCTGAACATAAGCTCCCATAAGGACTTGTGTCAACCCTCGCGTGGCCTCCCTGCTTGCATAGATAACCACGGGGTTCATATAGGGCAACTGTTACAACGCGCGGAGATATCGGCTTGAAGCGGAGACCCATCAGAACAAAATGAAAATACCACAACAACAACAAAAACCCCAACAAAAAGAACAACAAGAAAAAACACGACAAAATAAAGATGGCCAAGACGTGGAATACGGGACCGTCTTCCGTAGGAAGTAGGATTCTTAGATCCCCTATACTTTCCACCACTCCAAAACAGCTGGATAAAACCCCGGCTACGCAAACAGGATCGGCAAAACAAGGTGAAGGGAAGCGCACCCCAGCTGCCATCATAGAAGAACTTCGGCCCACTCAAAACTCACCGAAACAGGAGTATATCACCCAAATGAGACAGGCAGAAGAGGAATTCTTAGAAAAGTGCAAGGGCATCGTGCAAATAATGAAGATGGCCAAACAGAAAAATGTCAACATGAACGTTAAGAATGGAGCGGCACAGCTAGACGAACTCTTTGACGTAATCAAGAGTTACCGCAAAAACTGGCTCATCGCTGAAGCCGAGAAAAGACGGGGACATTCAAGCAGGCGCATCACGACCCCCGAGCCAATAGCTTCGAAGCGGCGCGCGACAAGCCCTGTGGAGCCTCGAGAAACAGTGCGACCACGGAATGAAAAGGAGGGCCAGTGGCAGTAAGTTTTGCACAAAAGGACGAAGAAGACCCACGTAGAAGGGGGCAAGGTGGTGGAAGCACTCAAAACCACAGAAGAGAAGCAACAAGGGAAGAATATCGCTGCAAGTCAGAGAGCATATTATAAAGCCAAGCGACAATCAGAGGCCGTGATTATTAAGCCAACAGAAGGCAATAGCTACGCCGAGGTCCTTAAGAACATCCCTAGCAAAGTAAATATAAAAGAGGCAGACTGCAAAAGCCAACTTCTGTGAGGCACTCCAGCACACCCTTCAAAAATCCGCAACAGTGGCCGACCTTAAACCAAAGGCTACTATTGAGATTAGAGACCTCGATTCACTCACAACAAAAAACGAAGTCGCAGAGGCCGTAAAAGAAGTGGTACAGGACCCCATCGAAGACTTGACAATAAACATAACTGCACCTAACACAACAGAGCGGGTAAGGGCGTATATAACGCTTCATCAGGATAAAGCTGACACACTGATGCGAAAGACACGAATTAAAATTGGCTGGGTTAACTGCAGGCTGCGACTGAAAAGGGTCCGACAGGAGAGGGCAAGGTATTTGCATAAAATGCGGCCAACCAGGTCACAAGTTAAAAGAGTGCACAAAACCCTCCTCATGCTGCCTCTGCGAAGAGGCTAAACACGAAAAAGTCGACCATACCCCGGGTTCCGCAAAATGTACGGTATATAGGAATCATCAGAACAAATGAATATTCTACAGGGCAATATGCATAGATGCAAGGCTGCTAACGCTTTACTCTCGCAAATGGTGACGGAGAACGGTTACGACTTAATCGTCAAAAGCGAGCAATATAAAAAGTGGTATTTTCACAGTAATTAGCTGCTACCTGATGCCAAGCGACAGCATACAAGAATTTCAAGAAAAGCTCGACAATATAGAGGATACAGCCAGGTCTATTGAAGGTCAATTAATAATCGCCGGAGACCTGAATTCGAAAGCCAAGGGTATGCCAAACACAGACTCGAGAGGAAAGCGCATTCTAGAAACGGCTGCGCGGCTTAGTCTAATAGTGCTTAATACGGGAAATGCAACCACGTTTAGAAGAGCGGGTTGCGAGGAAACCACATCAGATATCACCCTGTCAACAGAACGCATGGATGGCTTAATAAAGAAATGGAGAGTCTTAGAAGATTATACTGGCAGCGATCATCAGTACATCTCTTTTGAGGTGGACACCGGAACAAACGCCCACCAGTACAGAAAAATTACTGGAGCCCGAAAATGGAACGTCTCGAAACTAAACACTTTGAAATTAATCTCCGCAATAGACGACCATACCCATCCAGCAGCTCCCCTAAAAATGCAAGAAAAGTTGTCGAGCACACAATGCTTAATATAACAAGAGCATGTCACAAATTGATGCCTAAGGCTTCCCACAGCAAACATAAAGCGGCAGTTTACTGATGGACAGAAAATATTGCTCAACTCAGACGCACATGCCTTCGCCTTCGTAGGTCGTATAAGAGATCCAGGATAAGAGCAGCCGCATCTCAAGAAGCCGAACAATATCAAGCGACGAAAAAGGAGCTGAAGCACGCCATCGATGATAGCAAAAAGAGAAAATGGAAGGAACTACGCGAGGACGTTAACAAAAACCCCTGGGGACTCGGGTACAAAATAGTAATGAAGAAACTCGGAGTTCGAGCAAAACCACCTCACTTAACCGTTAAAGAGCTGCAACTGGCCACTGGCAAGTTCAAAACTAATAAATCACTCGGCCCGGACGGGATCCCAGCAGAAACCCTTAAAAAAATCGCCGCAGAGCGACCGGCATTACTTCTGAATATGTACAACGCCTGCCTCAAAGCCGGAGTATTCCCTGAACTTTGGAAAAAACAACGGCTGGTGCTAATCAGTAAAGGAAATAGTGATCCCAACTTACCATCAGCATACCGTCCACTATGTATGCTTGACACAGCGGGAAACCTTTATAAAAGTCTACTTAAACCCAGACTCGAACCGGCCATCAGCGAAGCCGGAGGACTCTCCCCTAGACAACATGGCTTTAGACCCGGCAAGTCAACTTTAGGAGCTATAAGATGCATCATTGAAAGTGTAGAAGCCGCACAGCGTAGATGCCATAAATACAAAAGAATAGTTTTGCTGGCGACTCTAGACGTCCGAAACGCCTTCAACGGCGCTAGATGGGCGGACATGATCGAAGCTCTTGAAAAAAGTTTTAAAATCCTCAACTACCTCAGAGCTGTGGTGCAGAGCTACCTCAGCAATAGATATCTGCTGTATCAAACTAGAGAGGGATCGCGACAGATATCGGTTACGTCAGGAGCTGCACAAGGATCCATTTTAGGCCCAGACTTGTGGAACATCAACTACGACGGAATACTAAAACTCGAAATGCCAGACGAACCGTACCTAATTGGCTACACGGACGACATTGCAGCAGTAATTACAGCCCGAGACACAGAAGATGCGCGAAGAAAGCTAAACCAGGTCATGATACGGACACAAACTTGGCTTGACTCACACAACCTCCGGCTCGCTACGGAGAAAACAGAACTACTACTGCTAACAAATAAGCACATACCTCTCTAAATAAGTATGCAAACGATTACGGACACTCTAAGGACACAAAAAGCGGTGAACTACCTAGGCGTAAGACTGAACCCCAGATTAACTTTCTGGGTACAAATCCAGCACGCCGCAGGAAAAGCAGTGAAAATCACCTCTCAACTCATCAGATAAATGGCCAATATAGGGGGGCCTAGCCAAGAAAAGAGAAAGCTTCTAATGTCCACGACCATCAGCGGCCTTTTATACGGAGTAGAGATTTGGGCAGATGTGTTAAAAAAGGAAAACCGGCGGAAGGTATTGGCTAGAGTATACCGCACAGCAGCCTCAGAGTTGCATCAGCTTACCGAACGGTGTTAGGTGATGCAATATTAGTCATAAGCGGAAATGCATCAATTGACCTTCTGGCATACGAAAGGAATAAGCTGTGGGAGCTAAAGAAAATGTCTGAATACAACAAGAGCGCATTAGACCAAAATAAAGAAAGACACCATATCAGGCAACGAAGATGGGAGAATGAGAGTCGCGGCAGATGGACGGCCAGACTTATAAGAGACCTAAACTTATGGACAAGTCGTAAATTCGGAGAAGTCGACTTCTACATAACGCAGCTACTATCCGGACATGGATACTTCAAAAAGTATCTCTACAGAATGGGAAAAGTCGAAGAGCCGGCATGCCTATACAACGATGCGACCTAAAACGACGATGAACACACATTCCTTAAATGTGAGCGATGGCAAAGGGAACGTACCGCCGTAGAAGACCTGGTCGGTCCAATAAGCGCAAATAACTTAATCAGCGTCATGATGCAGAGCGAAGCAAACTGGTCTATTATCCAGAAATTCGCAGAAACTTAACGTAGCAAAAAGCGGGACCTGGACGCAAAAAGCAAAAAAAAAAAATAATTTCCTTCACTATGTGTTATCATAAGGGTAAAGTTCATCTTACACTATTAACACAAAATGGTTTTTTTTAATTCATTATGTGACGGTCTCATATCAAATGATAAAAAAAATAAAAATAATCCAAAAATTATTTCGTCAATATACGAGCTACAATTTGGCCTATGCTATGGTCAGTTCGGAAGCTAATATTTCTGGCACAGTTTTAAGAGGAATTTATCATTTCAAATTTCACGACATATTTTATCACAGAGCAAAACCCATGGTCACAGCATATGGTCGTATGGCAAATTATGCCCAGTTGTATTATATTTTAACAATTTAATGAGACGAATTTCTGTTGAATTTTATAGAATTAATCTATTTATTCGTTCCTTTCGTACAATGAAGGAACATTGTGATAGAGTATGCAATGCACAGAAAGAGATTTGTATGGCAATTACCGTGAATCGTGATACAGAGATACGAAGATACTATGATGCAACTCGAACTGATGTTGCCGTTATATTTACGACTGTAGATTGTAAACCACCATTTGACAGCGATATCATATCTTTTTCAAAAACAAATGATGTGATTAAAAATGTACCATTATTAGATTCTGCTTTAGATGCATTGTCCTATCCTTTACTATTCCCAAATGAAGATTTTGGTTGGCACGTTTAAATATCGCATACGTGCATCATAATTCTAATGGTAGACATATTCGAAATAAAGTTGCCATGTTACAATTTGCATATATCAGATTTGCAATAAGGGATCAATTTAGCATTTTACATAAATCCCAAAAGCAATTTTTACAGTACATTGTTGATATGAATGTGAGAATAGGAGGATGTCACTAGATTTTATAAGACAGAATCAAGTGAATTTTAGGGCAGATGTGTATAATAATATTACTGATTATTTGCTAACGAATCAAGTAGGAGATGTTAGCTTAGGTCGTAAAGTGATTTTGCCTTCATCCTTCACTGCGTTTCCGAGAAACAAGTATCAAATTACTTATATGCAATGTCAATTGTTCCGCACTTCGGCAAGCTATCGCTTTTTGTTACAATTACTTGCAACCCAAATTGACCGGAGATTATAATGAATCATCTCATTGTAGACCTGATAGTTTTGCGTGTATTTAAATTGAAGTTAAAAGAATTCATATCTGATATTTGGAATAAAGATTTTTTTGGCAAAGTTGAGGCTATTATATATACAACCGAATTTAAAAAAAGAGGTTTGCCTCATGCTCACATTTCGATAACTTTACGTGAAAAGAAAAAAATTGTCGGGCCGGCTGATATTGTTAAAATTGTTTGTGCAGATACCGGATACAAATTTACCGTCAAAATTACATGAATGTGTTGTCCCACGGTCCATGGGATGTTTTAAATCCAAGTAATGTATGTAAGCATGTTGGAAAATGTTCAAAATAACTTCCAAATATTTTGTACTATCAACGGAAGAATCAGTTAATGGTTATCCGTTCTATTATTTTGGCATCCTTTCGCACGTGCGTACGTGGCCACATACATATGACGAAAATTCAAATTGCCCGATTTGATTCGATTGTTCATTCAAGGTATAAGTAAGCCAAAACCAGAAACAGAACAAATGATTTCATATAAAGTTATATAGTTATACAATTTTTTTTTTAAATTTATGTTTGTAAATTGTTCTCTACAACTTTCTTTAGATTTTGTTCGCATTTTGCTCAAATCCTTCAATAAAATTTAAATACTATTGTTATTAAATTGTTTTTCTTTTGGTCGGATTTCGACCACTGGCGACCCTAGTTAATATAATTTTGTAACTTTTAAGAAAACGTGTTCACATAATTTCATTAAAATATTAGAAAATTTTGACCAACCTAAACTGTTTAAAGTCATGTGAGAAGTCAGAAATCATTATATAGAATATTATTGAGGCAAAGAAATGGAAGGTGTTTAAATGAGATAAGCCTCCCCTACACATACACGCCACTCTACTCGGCAAGAACTGGCGCACCCTAGTATAACCCACTACAATACACCACACTCATACATCACCACACGGGACAACTCAACACACCACAGCATCGCGCCCTTCAGCAATCAAATAGGATGGTCTCCGCAGCATATCCACCTCATTCGAAGTAATAGCGATCCTGCGCGCACCTCATTCGTTATCGACTACGGGCCTGAGCGCCACATCATCTTTCGCTTATTAGACCGCTAATACACCACGTGACCACATAATATTTTTCGCAAAACCAGACTTGTTCGGCAACCTTATTCAACATATCAACGATTCCGATAGACATCGTTCCACCGTAAGAGTAACCTTCGCCTTCATCAACTTCATTTTTGGATATAAACGTCACCACAACAATCCCGCGCGCTCCAATTTAATACGACACCGATGCACTACTTTGAACAATTATACACTTACTCGATACATTTACTTGTGTAAAATTAATTTCAAAAAAATTAAGTCAAATAAAGTGTATACGTCTAAAGCGCTGTCATTTTTCTTTGTGAAAGTTCAATAGGGGAATATAGTTGACACCCCAAATATTCATGGTCCTTCGAGCCTTACCGAAAGGCACCTTCGGATTTTTATAAAAAAAAAAAAAACACTTATACAAACAGTGCGGTGTGGTGATCAAATATACATAGTGAAAATAAAATACATAATTATGTATACCCATACTTAACACAAAGTTTAGTGACAGAACATATAATAAAAATAAAAAAAAACAACGAAAAGAGTGCAGTGAAACAAAACAGTTAAAAACACAAAGTGCATTTAAAAAACAAAAACTACAAAACAGTATAAGCAAACAAAAAAAAAACTAAAAGACATATCGGGCGCGAAACCTAAAAGCACTTAAACACAAAACAGAAATAAAAACAAAATAAACGGGCGCGGATTTAAACACATAAACTCAAATTGTTTAAACAACAAATAACACAACACTGCTGGAAGACATCAAAAGAAGGGGAAGGAATGAATTGGAACAAAACGCCCAGGCTCATAAACATACACATATAATATATTTTCATGGATGGAATACCAAGTGAGCGTATTCACTCCTTAAATATTTATTATACGAAAATGCCCATATGTATGTACAATTTATAGGTTTATATATAACTATATAATACCTGTAATACCAAATCCGTTTAACAATTTAATACGGTTACCAAACTGGTTCAATTTTCGGGTTTAATTTACGGGAAAACCGAAAACAGTTTGGTGTAATATATAGACACAAATATCTAATTATTTAATGCCTATCTACTAGCTTACCTTTGTGTATTCAAACACACCAACTAACAAACACAAAAAACTAATTCAAGTATATACTTGCACATTAATCCAGCAATACCCCTTATGCTTAATAAAGCAATAAGCAGGATTGCATTGAATAAGTAAGCAAAGGCAAAATATCAAACCTAAAACAAACAGAGAAAGAAATAAAAATACAACATGTATGCATATTGAATTAACGTTTACATATTATATCTATATATGTCGTTATATATATATTTACTAAACAAATATATATAGACAAAAATATATTTACAAAGTGCATAAGGGAAAATACCTGCACATTATTCACTTCGCTTTCGCGCTCTCTTCGCAGTGCGAACATACATATTTATACATACGGCATATAATCTATGCCTATGCTTATATACCCTATATACATTAGGTCAATTACACATTGAAAATTTACAAAATTACAAAGTTGTAAAATTAAATGAAAAATAAAACAATAAACGTTGTGGTAAAGATAACACTACTAGATATTTAAAAATTAAAAATAATAAATAACATATTAAAACATATACAATTATAGTTGTACATATTTTCAAAGTCCACATTGGCATACACCCCGCAATACCCCTTGTAACAAACAAGCAGGATTGCGTACATAAAAAACTAAAAGCACATTGATCTCTTCAACGAGCTCTCAATTGCATTAGAAAGTATACATACATACGCACAACCAATTGATCTCTTCAACGAGCTCTCAATTTTACGAGCACATAAATATATACTAACAAGTCCGTTTATTAGGGTGTACCTAAATACAACAATATAAGGACATAAAAAGTATTATTGAATTAAAAGTGCGATTTTTAATAATTAAATAAATTAAAGCAATACATTCAAAATAAAACCACAACAATATCATATTGCTAGCAAATACAGTTTACACTGAGAAAATTTTAATAAATTTTGACAAATATTTTAACATACAAAAAAAAAATGATGAATGTGGATAAAATTCAAATTACACCTGCAGAAGCTATACGCGCAAGACAGGTTACCACAAAGCAAACAAAAGGCAAAAGTATTTGTGCCACCACATTCATTTCTGAGAGTGACAGATTAACACGATACTGCACTCGATTTTCATCTTCACCGATTCAAGACATCTCTGAATCGTTATTGGAAATAAAAAACAAAATATTGACAATTTTTGGACTCGTCTCTAAACGGCTCATGACGCCATAGTAGATTATGACAATTCAGATCTACCACACGATTTTAAATCATCGGCTTACGCACTATACGAAAACTGCTTAGACCAGTATGAAGAAACAAAAGCTATGATTTCTGATCAATTAAAGCTAATAAAAGCGATTGCACCTACTCCGCATCCGAGAGTAGAGCTGCCACAAATTCAAAGTCAAGAGGCAAGTTCGGGCATCCATCTCGAGGTGCCCGCATGTGACACAGAAATATTTTATGGAGGTTATGAAGAATGGCCGTCCTTCCGGGACATGTCCACTGCCGTATACATCAACCATCCAAAATTATCAAAAGCGCAAAAATTGTATCACCTCCGATACAAAACTAAAGGTCAAGCAGGCGCAATAGTAAAACAGTTCGCACTAAATGACGACAATTTTAATTTGGCTTGGGAAGCTCTAAAATCCAGATATGAAAATGAAAGAATATTGGTCGATAACCAAGTAATGACACTATTAATCTTGCCTAAGATTCAAAAAGAAACCAGTGAAGAGTTTATAAGACTACAATCCACTGTTTCAAACTGTTTGTCGGTTTTATTGACACAAAATATTCCCACAGACAGCTGGGACCCTATACTGGTAAACATATGCACTGCCGCATTACCAGAAAAATCGTTACTTTTATGGGAGCAATCGCTCTCATCACGAAAGAAATGCCCCACGTGGCAACAAATGAAAGACTTTCTAACTACCCAGTACGAAATCGCTGAAAGGGTAGATAAAAAACTAATTAAAACAAAAATTGTTCAAAACGACCTAAAAAGAAGCTTCAATAGACCCCAAGCTAGTAGCAAAAACAAATTAAACAGAAGATTTTACAAAACGCAATCGTTCACATCCGAACAGAATAAGCATACGTCATGCGAACTATGCACAAGAGGGCATAAACTACAATCTTGCGAGATATTTAAAAAATTAAAAATTCACGAAAGAAACAATTTTATAAGAACAAAAAGATTATGTACAAATTGCTTGTCACATACGCATACTCATAAAAATTGTAAAAGCAAATTCAATTGCATCTACTATCGAAAAAGACATCACACAATGCTTCACTACAGCACATTTCCCAGCTCACCCCAAAAGAGTGCATATATTAGTATAAAAAGAACCACGGGTTTAGTTTCAACTACAAATCCCGAAAACCACAATACCGAAAATTGCCTAATGACACCATGTTGCTTAAAGGCACAAAACACTCAAACGCTACACAGCGAACACAAAATAGGGCATTACTACCCACAGCAGTCATCTCCATCGAACACCGAGGAGAACTGTTTAAACTTAGGGCCTTAATAGACCAAGGATCACAACGATCTTTCATAGCGTCTAGGGTACAAAATAGGCTACAACTGCCAACAAAACAAGCCAACTTTGAAATCACGGGAATGAGCGGAAGAGTAGTCCAAAACTCAAATAATATCTGCCCCATTACCCTAATTTCCCCCCAAGCGGATAAGAGAATTAAAGCAGAAGCTATAGTCTTACCGCAGCTAACAAATATGCTTCCAAGCTATCATACAAATAGCAAGCATTGGCAAAAGGTTTCACACCTGAAGCTAGCAGATCCCAACTGCAATACCCCCGCTCAAATAGATATAATAGTAGGCAGCGACCTTATACCGCAAATAATGCTTGAAGGTGTTGAAAAAATTTCAACGACCCTTCTAGCCCAAAATACTATATTCGGTTGGATTCTAAGTGGACTAGTTACTGAACCAGTTTCCACATCAACAACTCAAGTTGACGAAAATTCAAAAGAATATCTTAATTCACAATTAAGGAAATTTGAGGAGTTAGAAAAATGCCCCCTCATATCAATTACAACCCCAAAGGATCAGTATTGTGAAGACTTCCACAAAGCCACAACTACTCGATCAAATAATGGCCGGTACGTCATACGACTACCACTAAACTTCCAATGTTCCAACACTCCACTAATTGTCAGAAAAAACCAAGTTAGAGTCCCTTCTGACAAAATCAGGTTTAAAAACACAAATATGTAACTTTTCGACCCCGCAGGATGGCTTCTGCCAATAATGATACAAAAATCCTGCTTCAAAAATCTTGAGTTATGTGGCGCGCTACTACTTGCCAAAATCGCACTTAACATAACATATAACAAAATTTTCCAAAGGTTGTCGAAAAATCGACACCTCTCTTACTATAGTGCCTGATAGTTGACAACATTTTCATAATTTATAAAACTTCAAAAATAAAGTTAAGGGATCACCTTATTAACAATGTGATACAGTGACGCACCCAGACAAAAAGCAAAGGTCGCACTTATCGCAACTATCTAAGCGCTCATCAAACGGGTAGTTTATGGGAAGCACTTGTAAAAGTTGTAAATCTCACTTCAAAAAAGTGAGCGAAAATCACAAATCTCACTCTCGCAAGATCCCTCTTCAAAGGTTTCAAAGGAGCACCCATTCTGCCCATATCTGAGCCAGGCGTGGAGTCGCTATCCTTACTAAGTCATAATAAATAAATGGTAAATAACCGGCAATAAAAATTATAAACACAAAAGTTATATACTTTTACTAAAATAACAAGTCGTCAAAATAGTGAATCAAATAAACACGCAAAATAAATTTGCTTACATTAAGCGCCCTCGGCTACTCTACCAGCAGCACGCCGAAATGCTTCCAACATTTACAGCCAATATGGGTAATACCAGGTAAAATATTCGCCAGGGGGGCCCAGGATGTTTAAATGTGATAAGCCTCCACTACACATACACGCCATTCTACTCGGCAAGAACTGGCGCACCCTAGTATAACCCACTACAATACACCACACTCATACATCACCACACGGGACAACTCAACACACCACAGCATCGCGCCCTTCAGCAATCAAATAGGATGGTCTCCGCAGCATATCCACCTCATTCGAAGTAATAGCGATCCTGCGCGCACCTCATTCGTTATCGACTACGGGCCTGAGCGCCACATCATCTTTCGCTTATTAGACCGCTAATACAGCAATCCACGTTGCTGAGCACCATATGATATTTTTCGCAAAACCAGACTTGTTCGGCAACCTTATTCAACATATCAACGATTCCGATAGACATCGTTCCACCGTAAGAGTAACCTTCGCCTTCATCAACTTCATTTTTGGATATAAACGTCACCACAAAAATCCCGCGCGCTCCAATTTAATACGACACCGATGCACTACTTTGAACAATTATACACTTACTCGATACATTTACTTGTGTAAAATTAATTTCAAAAAAATTAAGTCAAATAAAGTGTATACGTCTAAAGCGCTGTCATTTTTCTTTGTGAAAGTTCAATAGGGGAATATAGTTGACACCCCAAATATTCAGAACGGCTGACTGCATTAATTTTTGACATTGCTCAGGTATACATACAGGCATACGCACTGGGGTTCACATACGCACTGGGGTTCACATATTCGGTATGTGGGGGCTTGAACAGTTATACCATATATAATATTATATTAATATTTTAAATAGTGCTTGTTTTGTATACTGGAATATACCATTTTCACAATGCAACATAGCATCGCCAGGAAAATTTTATGTACTGAATTTGGTTGAAATTGGTCGAGTAGGTTCGAAGATATGTGACTTAAATATGGGCGGTGCCACGCCCATTGTCTAAGCTTGACATCTGCTCCTATAAAGCCCTTTTGTGACATCTCGAATGTAAAATTTAATGTCTCTGACACATTTCGTTACTGATTTACCGTATTTGTAGTAATTTTTAACAAAACTCTTATCATCCGATTTCACCTTTACATGTTGTCGCAAGAGGTGTCGAAATGGTATGTTTTGTGTAAATTTTAGCGATACAGCTTGAAAAGTTCAGATCATATATACATTAAACATATTGGGGAGCGGAGCTACGCCCACTATTAAACAATTTTCAAGTCAAAGGTGCCCCTTATTATTACGATTCGTTTTACCAAATTTCAGTTTACGCTTAATGGCGTTTTGTGTCCTCTCTTATTTGCCAGGAAACACGTGTAACAAGTATCATTAAAATATATAAATTTTTACTCAAGTTATCGCTTGCACAAACGGTCAAACGGACGGACGGACAGATAGAAAATCACCCGGATTTCAACTCCTCTCATCATCCTGATCATTTATATATGCTATATATAACCCTGTTCACGTCTTTTTTAACTATGTACTTATCTCGCTTTTTTCCTTCACGAAAACGTTCACCGATTTATAAAAAATTCCAAAGGAAACTGAGAGTTAGAAAACGTCGCAAACGTTATAAATAAATTTATTCACCACGTGTATAATAGAGTTTTTTTTTAATTACAAGGTTTTAAAAAAAAATCGAAATAGACGATCGTGGAAAAAAAGCGGAACTTCAAAACGACTTCTCTGCTATCGCTTTCGAGTATAAGGAGGCCCATCGCGATCGCCCTTCCTCCTTTTGTTCATGTTGGTGTGTAGAGTTATTCTCCTGTGTGTGGGTGTATGCTGCTGCTTTCAGCTAGGTTGCCTTGGTACGTGATGTGTGAGTGTACTGCTGTTTCCAGGTGTGGTGTGCCAGTGTTGTCTTGTAAGTGGTGTGTTCTGCGGTGTTGTTGACTGCATCAGGGCGGGAAGCTGAACTCATTTACCCATCCCGGCCCCTAGGCGAATGTTCAGCGTAGTAGTCGCTGAAGCTGTTGCAACGTTGCCAGGCCTGGTAAGGCCTGTCCTGCGGCGAGTCTGCGGCCTGAAGGGTTGGTATTGCGTCGAGGTGCCATTGAGTTGACGCCAAGAACAGGGTACGGGTGGGCTTGGCAGCGGACGACGTGCTGTATCATGGCTGCGGTGTACTGAGGGCCGTGCGACAGGGCGTCTTGGGTTTCTGTGCAGCCAGGTATGATGCGGCCGGTCGCAGTGTTGGCACACGATATCGGATACGCATTCCTGCGTGTCATTCGTTTGAGCCAAACATTTCAAACAATGCCCATGTGCCTGGGCCACCTGCTGGCGTTGATTGGGTGCCATACCCTTAAAAATGGGGCAGTGCTGCAGCCGCTTAGAACGGCAACAGAGCGGGCATCGGAGGCGAGGCAGCTCCGAAACTAAAGTTGGCGTTGGGCGCATATCACTTCGTGCAGGGTCGGTGCAGTTGTTGCTGGTGTTGTTCGAGGCGCTGCTACGGGGGTAGTCCCAGGGCGCGGCACAGTGACAGTCGAACGTATGGTTGGCGCTGGTGTAACCGACATTTCATCGTCCATAACTACCTGTGTGGAGAAAAGGGCGAGTTTAGTTACGACTCAGTGATATAGATAATGGATGTCCTTTTATATGTAACCAACTTTATTTGGTTGTGGGGGTCCACCCATTATTGTATTAGTATATATGGTTGTGATTTATCATATTTGCGATTTATTTCGGTTTTAGGTTATTAGACGGATGTTTTGATTTCTGCGTTTATATATTATAGTACGAATGTTTAATTACTTGAGTTTTCGCTATTATCTGCGTTTGGTAGGAAGCATAGTTTAACGTGCGATCTGGTTAGCGTTCCGTTTTGAGTACGGAGGTCAACTACTCGTATGTGACCGTCGGAACCATGATGTAGCTTCTTTATACAACCAAGCCGGCATTCTGTAGGGGGGAGACAATCGTCATAGATTAGGACAAAATCTCCAAGCTTTGGCGCCTTTTCGGGAGTTTTTCAGCGGTACCTTTTATGAAGGTCCTTTATATACTCCTCCTTCCATCGGCGATTGAAATCATGATAGAGATTTTAATTCTTTCCCATCTATTATGTAAGGACAGTGACTCCACGCCTGGCTCAGGTATGGCCAGAATGGATGCTTCTTTTAGAAAGTGACCTGGAGTTAGGGCTGTGAGATCTGAGGGACCTTGCGAGAGTGTCGTTAGTGGCCGTGAATTGAGAACGGCTTCAATGCGAATTAATAATGTTGTAAATTCTTCAAATTGAAATTTGTAGTTTCCAGATACTTTTTTAAAGTGGGATTTGAAGCTTTTTACAGGTGATTCCCATATGAGGAGCGCTTAGATGGATGAACTGCCAGTTAATATCTTGGGGAGCGTACTTTTGTACAATCTCAGGTGCGACTTGTTTGACAAAATGCACGAACTGTTTTTCTGTGGCTATTTGAGATCCTCTAAATGTTTTGCCATTGTCGCTCATGAGTTTTGACAGAAAACCGCGTCGTCCGACGAAGTGAGCAAATGCCGCGAGAAAAGCCTCGTTTGTCAGATTCGTACATAGCTCGAGATGTACTGCTTTTGTCGTAAAACAGACAAAGATAGCCACAACATGGATGCCTTTATTTGAAAAGGCCCAGCAAAGTCGACACCAGTAATAGTGAAAGGCAGAGCGAAATTACAGCGTTCTGGTGGAAGTGCTGCCATAATTTGCGTTCGCATCTTCTGCTTATGCATAGTGCAGATCTTGCACATTAAAATGCATTTCTTTATTTTGGGCTTGAGTCTTGGAATATCAAACTCTTGACGGACTATTTGTTGCGTGAGGCGATGTTCTGCGTGTAGCAATAGCACGTGGACATAGTTAAGGAATAAGGTGGCAAGTTGGGATTTCTCTGGGATAACTATGGGATGACGTTCGTTATACGTCAGGATTGAATTGGCTAGCCGACCATTCGCACGAAGTATACTTTTCGTGTCTATGAATGAATTTAGTACTAAGAGTGAGCTCCTTTTATCAATCGGCTTCGAATCTCTTAGTAATGATACTTTCCGGCTGAAATAAACCGTTTGAATAGATGCGATAAAAGCGACTTTTGCTTTTTGTAAGTGCGTCACTGTATCGCATTGGGAATATAATGACGTTACTATCTTAAGTGTGCTCGGGGTCATAGTTTACCCATCGAGGGATTTGTATCTGTGAGATATCATTTAGATTGCTCGCAAAATGGGACCACTTTTCTAAACGAAGTGGTTTTACTTGTTCATCCCAGTCGGTCCCATCTAATTATAATTATTGTATTTAAATTTTAGCTTGTATCATAATTGGCGAAAGCCACCTTGAAGGGTCGAAAAGTTTTGCCACAGACGATAGAATTTATGGCTTTGTTATGGCGGATAATGCAGATATTGACTCTGTAGTGTATGAAAACTGGTGGTACTTTCCTTTTCGAGTTTTAGGGTATATTTTTTAGAATGTTAGGGTGGTTTGCCGTTATCTTTTTCAACGGAAACCCTGCGGATTTGTGGGCTTGTATCGCTTGTGATTGTGATTGGTATGCTTGTGGAAGACTGTGCCTTCCAGACAAGATATCGTCTACATAAGTTTGTGTTTTTAACACCTGGGTTGCCAGAGGAAATTCTGACTTGCTGTTTTCTGCCAATTCATGCAGTGTTCGATTGGCTAGATATGGAGTTGATGCCAAAGGTAACTGTTTTGAATTTATAGTCGCATAGGGGACTATTGGGGGACTTTCGGAAAATAATTCGCTGAAAATCCTGATCGTCTTTATGTACGACTATTTACCTATACGTATTTAAATATACGCCAATTTAAAATGAGTAGCATTAAATCTGGTTGGAGGGTGTGTCCCGTAAATAGGATATCAATTAGGGAATTCCCCGAGCTAGTGGATCTTGATGCATTATAGACACCACTGCATGATACGGCAAGTTAAATGTAAAAACACACCATCATATTCTGGTTTGAGTTCGCCTTTTTTAAGTAGCTTTTTTTCCATACTTTGAAACTGCTGTGTTGCAGAGGTGCGAGAGTGACTTAAGGCGATTGTGTTTGGAAATTGTTGTTCACAATACTGATCTTCTGGGATTGTAATTAAAATGGGGGTGTTCTTCTAACTCCCACAATTTTCTCAATTGTGTATTGAGGTATTCGTTTGAGATTTCCTTAACTTGAGTGGTCATGGTGGTAACTGGTTCCCTAACTAGTCCACTTAGGATCCAACCAAAAATAGTATTTTGTGCCAATAGTGAGTTTGAAATTTTCTCAACACCATCGAGTATTATCTGAGGTATGAGATCGCTGCCTAATAGAAAATCTATTTGAGCGGGGGTGTTTCAGTTGGGATCTGCTAATTTGAGGTGTGAAACCCTTTCCCAAAGCTTGCTATTTATATGATAGCTTGGTATCATATTTGTTGGCTGCGGTAACATTATAGCTTCTGCTTTAATTCTCCTATCCGCTTGGGGGGAAATTAGTGTAATGGGACAGATTTTATTAGAGTTTTGAACTACTCTTCCGCCCATTCCTGAAATTACAAAGTTGGCTTGTTTTGTTGCCAGTTGTAGCCTATTTTGTGACCTAGAGGCTATGAAGGATCGTTGTGATCCTTGGTTCTTCGGTGTTGGATGGAGACGACCGCTGTGGGTAGTAGTACGCTACTTTGGTTTTCGCTGTGTTTTTGTGTGGTTTTCTTGTTTGAGTTTTGAATGCCTTTGAGCAGCATGGTGGACGGGATTTGCTGTTGCAGCTAAACCCGTGGCTCTCTTTTAATATTTGCGCTATTTTGGGGTGAATTAAATTTGCTTTCGCACTTTTTAAGTGTATGCAGATGTGACAGGCAGTTTGTACAATGTCTTTTTGTTTTTGCGAAATTATTTCGGTCGATAATATTCAAGTTTTTGAATTTCTCGCAAGATTTGAGCTTATGCTTCCCTGTACATAGTTCGCGTGACGTTTGTTTGTACTGTTCGGATGTGAACGTTTGATTTCTGAAGAAGCTTTTATTTAAATTGTTGTTGCTACTGACTTGGGGTCTTCTATTTAGGTCGTGGTTAACGGTTTTCGTACTGTTTTAATTTGCGAACTGTTACGAATACTTTTTCGCACGATTGTACCCTATGTATTTAGGGTATACAGGCATAAGCACATTGTATACTGTATGTAAAAATGTATATGTATGTATATATGCGTATTATTTCCGAGGTGCGAATTAAGAGCAGAGAATTGATAAATCGGTATTTTACCGACTGCACTTATGTATGTATAGCTATTAGTGAATGTAGTGCGTATGCAAATGAGCAGCTGCTTTAGCTTTCGCCTTCGCTTTGCTATTTTGCACTTAGGAATTAAGTATGTATATATGTATGTATATATTGATTGTGAATATACGCGTATAATGGATATATAATATGTATATATGTATGTAAATATGTTTACTCAAATTTGTTTCTTTTGTATTTTCTTTTATTGTGTTTAAATTGTTATTTTGCCTTTGCAGACCTGCTTATTGCTTTGTTAAGCCTAAGAGGTCTATTTGAAATTTTTCGCGAGTAAATGCTTGAAATTTTTTTTTTGTATTTAGAAAATTGAAGTCTTTTAACACAATGGTAAGCTTATAGGCATTGATTTATTATGTATGTATTTGAGTTTATATATGTATTTATATACATACATAATACCAATTGTACCAAACTGATTTGCGTGATATCGGTATTTCCAGTTTTCCCGTAAAATAACCGTAAATTGAAACAGTTTGGTTCCCGTTTGTCTTGACCGTTAGCGGATATATTCCTGATTCTATATGATCTATATAAAATCGTAATTCAACATACTACATACATATGTATATACAATATAATGAGTAATATAAACCATACAACTCACTTTGCATTGCTCCAGGGGTTTTGGGGTGTAATATACAATATATTTATTAAGTATTAAGGTGAGCCTATCTGTGTTGTAGAGTTCTTTCCTCTGTGTTCCTGATTGTTGATATATTAATTGTTGTAAAATCCTTGTCTGTTTGTTTGGATGTTATGTGCTTTTATCCTTTCTGTTTTAGTTCGCGCTCGCTTAAGTTTATTGTTCATTTTGTTCTTACTTTCGCGCCCGCTTATATGGGTTATTTGGTTTTATTTCGCGCCCGCTTTGTTGTTTTTCACTTTATTTGTATTTGTTTGTTAAGGCAGCTTTGTTTGGTATGCGTTTTAAGTATCTTTTAAATATATATACGTTGCCCAAATGAAATAAAATTTTGTTAAATTATTTTTTTTTGTTTTCCCTTCACAAGGTAAAAAACCTTTGTTGCCGACCAAACGCACGAAACTTTGGACCGGTACATATGTATACCTTAATTAATTTGCTTTCTATAACTGCACTTGTTATATGTACATATGTATGTATATATGTATTTTTATTTTTTGTAAATGCACTTCACGCCGGTTTTTATTTTCCGGTACTTGTTTTTTTGGTTTTTTTTTTTGTTTTTTTTTACAATTTCACTTTACTTTGGTCAGTTTATATACATATATCTATTTTTAATTTACTGGTTTTGTCACTGTTTCACTGCATTTAGGTCATATATGTAATTTTTTGGTTTTTTGTTTTTTATAAATCGATAGTGACTTTCTTTTATATATGGGTTAATCTCACTTTTTGCCTCCACTAAAACGCTCACCGATTTATAAAAAATTCCAAAGGAAACTGGGAGTTGGAAAACGTCGCAAACAGTATTAATAAATTTATTTCAGTTTCGTAAAACTTATAACTCCACGTGTATAATAGAGTTTTTTTAAATGCAAGGTTTTAAAATAAAATCGAAATAGACGACTATTCTATTCCTTTTCGAATACTTCAAAAATTGCAACATTTTTGGTTCAATTAACCGTGGAATCTATTAACTACTCGTTTAATTAAACAATTCTTTCAATTATAGGAATCCCACTCAATTAAGCAAACTAATAAATTAAATTTAAGTATTTATTTAGTTTTTAGTGATGATATTTCAATAATATTTTTAACTTTAAGCCGAGAAAATATAAGGAACAAAGACAAGACAATGTACTTATAAATTTGGAGATCATTGTTATATATAAAAAGTAAAATAAACTTAAGGAAAAAAACAATTTATAGTATGTATAGCAGCACTTGCCTTCACACATGTATAGATCGTACTTACATTTTTGAAGTGTATTTTGTTTATCTTGTAGATTCCATATTCTCTATTTCATACTAAAATTATTTTTCTGAATAAAAATTCGCTACTAGAAGTCAATTTTCTTGTATGTATATTAAAACTTCTTCTTTCTCTTGCTTTTCAACATCAGCAAAATGGCTTCACCAATAAACGTATTGTGGTGAACATGAGTCCAGAAAAAAATATAATCGGGGATAAAAGACTAGAGTCAACTAAACAGCAAAATTCGTAGTTGCCAAAATTTCGAGTGGCGAAATTTTGTTAACAATCTACCGGATTGTGCAACAGACACAATTATAATTAGAGTGCTGCTTAGTAAAGCACTGCAGCAATAAGCTTTTAAACTCGAACAACGAGTAAAAAGTGTTAAGTTGTTAGAATTAGAATTAAAGATAAGTGTATAGCATTATATTGGAACTTTTATTTAACAATTTAGTGATCGAACTCAGGAGTGAGTTATAAGGTAGACAATTTATCGAGAAATCCGTTACAATTTGTGTCTGAAAAGTCCAATTACTTGAAAATATTTACAACATGCAGAAAGCAGCAAAATCTAGAGAAACGCATAAGAAAAATGATGATTTGGTAAAATGATTCAACTGCAGAAAAATTGGCTATATTGCATGGGCTGATTCCCGCAAGCAAATGCCCTTTAATTTCTATTTCACAAATAAGCATTAATACGAGTAGCGTTACCATTAGTATGTGTAAATGGCGAAGAAGCGCATATTGAATGTGGATACGGGCGCATCACATTCCATAATTCGATCTGATCTAGTTAATAAAGAAGTAAGACCATTAGCCAGGGCAAAGTTCTCGGAGAAGTAACGTTCGAGATCGTAATAGAAAGGCAGCCGTGTTACACAATTTTATAGTGGCAGATATCGTCGACGAAGTCATAATTGGAGTAGACTTTCTAGTGAATCAAGGAATAAGATAAACGTTTTACAGTAAGAGTACGTAATGAGTGCAAATCACCAATCAAACTCTTCAAAGGAGTTATATTATGCCAGTGTCAAGAGATAGAGGCCGTGATAAATTGCGAAATATGTCTTGAGGAAGATTCCATGGACGAAAACCACATATGGAGCGAAATTAGCGCATGGACCGCGAATCTAAAGGCAAACAATCAAAATAAGGCTAAACAACGCCTTCTCAGATACCCATATATAATATAATATATTCTATAAAGACGATTCCAAACCAGGAAGAACCAAAGTTGTGAAACATTTCATTAACACAGGTGATGCAAGACCAATCCGCCAGGTCCCTCGAAGCGTGACTTTGGCAAAATGATAATTTGTAAGACAGACCATACGTGAAATGAAAGAAAGCGGCGTTATCGAACCATCAGTCCATGAAGTTCCCCTGTGGTACTTGTGAACAGTGATCGCAACCGTACGATAATTATCGTACATATGCGATAATTTCATGCCTACGTACGATGTACGATACCATATCATTATCGTACGCAGATTTTCATTATGATGCATTAAAAATGTATCTTATTTCTACCCTCGCAGACAATTAGGCGATTTTTTTTTATAGGAAAAAAAAGGAGTTGGCGCGAGCTCTTGGCTCTTACCGCTAGCAAATATTTCCTCCGTCTTATTGCTCACAACGCCATCTACTGGTTCGTTCAACGAACAAATAATATCGATATTGTGGTTTGATTTCGATTATGTTCAGACTTCACAGACTTTGCATATTTAGTGTTCGAATGTTGGCTGTTATTCTTGTTATTGTATTGAGCTAACGTTCTCGCGTTCAAGATTTAAAATAGTAATTCGAAAAAAACTGTAACTGGAAGCTCAACGCGATTATGCTTCTATATTAAATGATTGTGTTTTTATATTAATGAGTAAGTATGTCAATCGAAAACTTTAATTCATTGGCTATAAATTATATATAAAATATCATTTTCACTCTGTAGCTGTAAAGTGAAAAATGAGTTCTTTACGTGAAGATTCCGAAGAAATTAATAATACTAAACCAACTGATGTTGATTTGGACATTACACCTCCAAGAAAAATTGCAAAAATTAGCAATAATTATAGTCATTCTTTTTAAAAGTACGATAATTTCGTTTCATGTACGATAATTCCACGCTACTGGTACGATAATCGCCTCATTTCAAGATTTGAACACTGCTTGTGAATAAGAAAGATGGCAACATGACCTACTGTGTGGACTATAGAAGATTGGATGATGTAACGGATAAAGACAGTTATCCACTACCAAGAATCTTTGACACTCTGGACTCATCAGGCACAAAATGGTTCTCTTGATATGAAAAGTGGTAATTGGCAAGTGAAGGTAAACGAAGACAAACAAAAGACGGCTTTCAGCGTTAAAAATGGTCTATGAAAATTTATCGTAATGCTCTTTGGAATATGTAACGCTGATGTTATCTTCGAGAGATTTATGAACCAGGAATTATCAATATTACACTGGAAGACCTGTTTGGTATACCTCAACGATATCATCGTGTTGAGTAAAAGCTTCGATGAACACCTTAAGAACTTGGAAGAGGTTTTTCAACGGATAGCCAGCGCTGATTTAAAGCTGAGTCAGAGGAAGTGTTCCTTTTTCAAAAAGGAAGTAAGCTACTTGCGGGCATTTGCACAGCTAATGAAAAGATAGAGACAGTGAAAGATTGGCCGACTCCTAAAAATGTACATCAATTGCGTAGATTACTTAGACTTTGTACTTATTATTCGTTCCAAACATTGTCAGCATAGCTAGTAGCCGCCATGAACTCACGAAAAATTGCAGAGATTTTGAGCGAAAAAACAACAAGAAGTGGCTTTCCAAACTCTGAAGAAACGGTTAAGTACTGCGCCAATGTTAGCATATCCCGTCTCAGGATCAGCGTTTATTCTGGATGTTAGTGGGCTTGCAGTAGGATGCGTTCTATTACCAGTCATTGATGGGCATGAGAAAGTGGTTGCGTATTACAGCCGGACAATAAGCAAGCCAGAGAGAAATTATTGTGTAACTCAGAGGGAATTACGGGCATTGGGGAAATGCATCAAACATTTTCATAAGTTCAAATGGCCAGAGTTATACGCAATTCCTCATTAATGGGCAAAAACAGTAGCTGACGTATTCATCCGCAATTGGGTATCGAGATATTTTGTTCCAATTACATTCTTACCAAGGGAACAATTTTGAATCAGCGCTAATTCAGGAGATGTGCCAGAAACTCTTTATCCGGAAAACACTGTATTAAAAACTTTACTATTGTATAATCAATTTCATGTATACCTTAGCCACAAAAACTCGTGGCCAGTTCTTCTAGTAATTTATATATGTATGTATGAGTATGTATAAAATAAGGAACATGAGTACCTACTAAGCGTCTATGTTAATCTATTAACTTACCAAATATGTTACAAAAGGGATTACAACCAAACCAAGTCCGCCAATGTAACTTGAGGCTCCGATTCCGATACCTCGAACTTGGGTGGGATACAATTCGCCAGCAAAGGGATAAATAATTAAAAACGAGGCTGAAAGTAAAGCTTTCGAAATGAGGTATATAACTAAAGTTTCATTAATTGCATCTTCTGGAATCGAAACAGTTATAACGCAAGCAGCTCCTCTAAAAATTATTAAGTTTGTGTGTAAATATATTGAATGAATTTACTTCTTACCCTAAAATCATAGACAAACTTAAAGGCCAGCGACGTCCAAAAGTGTCCATTAAATACCAGCAACATGCGTAACTTGGTAATTCGACTGCCGCGGACAAAAAGAAGCTAAAGTACTGATCATTGCCTAATGATGGACCATAATAGCTTAATCCCAAATACACGGTTTCATTAGCAAACCAACTTAATGTTATCAAAATAGTCTTTAGTCTCATGTTCGGCGTTCTATAAAAAAATTAGTTGCTTATTTATATATAATATTAAATAATAAATAAGATTATATGGAAATAAAATTATATATAATATATGCGGCTATATCGTAAAGCACCCTGAAATTATAACGAACTCTTTCATTTTGAGATTGAGATCACATAGAAAAACACAGAATAACATGTAAGGAATGGCGTTGTTCTGGAGTAACCGAACATTTTATACTCTAACAATTTTCAAACGTAAAGGTCGGGGAAATACTTTCAGGTGTTGCAAAACTTTTTATTAAAAAGTGTTGCGTATGAATACTATATGCATTATTTGAAGAAACCTTGTAATCCATTCGGTATCTTATCAATACATAGAATTAAACAAAGTCGGTCTCTTTGCCCCTATATCCCTATGTAAGTTAACAATAGTTAACTAAGTCAGTCTTTGAACTGCCAAAATTGCAACCTATGCAGTTTGGATTTCTGAATGACCGACAGCCGCAATTCAACACCTTGCAGTAGCCACCGAACGTGTGACCGGCGGATGTAACGCAATGCCTTACACAAGCTTAGGCGTCAGCAGAAACTTAGATAAGCAGCGTCAATGGCAGTAGCGGCGATAGTAATAGTAGGTTATAAATAAGAGAAACGTAATTTTAATGTGTTTATTTAAAATAACATAATTCCGTGGTAGTCGACAACACCGTCTTTTTTAAATAGTTAGTGGGTAGTCGACAACACCGTCGCTACCAATCACAACGCACATAAATATTCAAACTACTTATAGTAAAAAAAATAACTATTATTTAAATAGTTCGTGGTAGTCGACAACACCGTCGCTACCGAATAAAGGAACAATAAAAGCCAAAATATAATAAAAATATAACTTGTATGCTTAAATCTTTAAAACTACGCAACGGATTTTGATGCGGGTTTTTTTTTAATAGATAGAGTGATTGAAGAGGACTGTTTATACTTGTATGTATAATAACATCCATTAAATAGTCGGAAAATACTGTTATGTTAAAGGTTTCCCATGTGATGTCGTAAATAATAAAATTTTTTCCGCTTACATTGCAAACGCAGGCTGAACTCTACGATATTTATCAAAATAATGTACTAAGTATTGTACACATTGAAAATGTATAGAGAAAACTCCGCGATGGTATTTATCTATCTCTTCAGCATATCCCACAATAACATTTTTTTGTCATTTACTGTTTACGACAAATAATGACTAATTTTCGAAACGATTTTAACCAATACAGCATTAATCCTTATCCAATTAAATACCTTAAATACGTTGTTGATTTAAAATAGATCTACATGGCCCTCTACAAAATATGATTTAAATTAATATTTTGAGAATATTACACATTTAAAAATTACGGGAGCAGCGTTTGCGGCGGTCTTGGCCGGCCGGCCGGCGGAAGCGTGCCTTTAAATAGCGCGTCGGAGGCCGCGGGTCTCCCTATGGTACTTTGAATTTAGTAGCGATCGGACGCGTTTATTATCGAAGCTTTCTAGGAAAATAACAGTACTTGATGAAAACGTGCTTTTTAGTGCGACAACGTATCAGTAATTATAAGTAGGTTACGATAAATAACTGTATGATGAGAGTTTTAATATTGTATATAAATGATATTCTATCCTAAGGTTAATATTTAAATCGCACTTAAAGTAATTATGACTACACAAGGTTAGATAAGATTAGATTAAATAAAACCATCATTAATGGATTGGAATTTCCTATTAAGATCTTGGCTAAAGTTAAGAGTTAGATCAATTTAATATTAGGGAAATTATATTCAAAAATCGAAATTTAAGGTGAGGTATGTAAGCCCAGAAAAAGAACTTATATAATAGGTCTCTTTTGTTGTTGATGATCTTTTGTTTTTAGTCGCACGAATAGCAAACAAAATTTTTTAAGTATTTTTAATTAAACTAAAATCGTAGTTTGACTTGAGGTATTTCAGTTAAAAAAAAAATAACTTATATTTTTTTCTTAATGGTAAGTAGTTACTCACTTTGCTTTATTTTTTCCGCAATACAATTTCACTTAAATATAATATAATATTTTAAAGTATTTAATGTTAAATGCACTTGACTTTGATTTGATATAAAATTTCAAAAATTTTAAATTCTTTAAGTTTCAATACACTTTATTTTGGTTTGATATAAAATTTCACTTTTATATATAATATTACAAAATTTTAAATTCTTTTAGGTTCAATACACTTTGGGGCACTTCCGAACAAACTTCGCTGCTACTATTTTTCCTTTTCGAACTGGTGTCGAGAAACGAAAAGAAGAGAATTCTGGTCTGAACAATCCTTTTTGTTTATTTGGGTGGTGAAAAGATGATGATTGAAGTGTCGGTGTATAGTGTGGTTGGTTAGTTGTACAAGTATATGGTTGTGTTGGTGGGTGATATGGTGTGTTGTAGGTGGTGTATGATGTTGCATTGTGTTATGTTGTGTTGTATGATGTTGTACGGTGGGTTGTGAGCTTAGTTGTCGCGGGATTAGAAGTCGCATGAACATCCCGGCCCCCCTAGGCGAATTAATTGCCTAGAAGTCTCTGCAACTGTTGCAGAGTGCTCACTACGGCGTTCAATCCGGTTGCCCTTTGCCGCTGGTTGCGATGACCATAGGGTGGTGGAGGTGGCCGCGAGCGTGCCCCTCTGGATGGCTTCGGGCGATGTATTCTTTGGCGCTGGACGGGATTCCCTTGTTGTCTGTGCCGGTGACTGGTCTGCGTGGTGGACGGATTTGCTCGTCGAGGGAATCGATGGAACAGAGTATGATGCGGTCGTTGGCAATATTGGCACGATCCGTCGGTTATACACTCAAAGGTGGAGTGACTATCTGCCAAGCAAGTCATACAGTGTCCGTGGGCTCTGGCGATCTGTTGGCGTTGAGCGGGCTTCATGCTTTTGAAGATGGTGCACCTCTTCAGGACGTGAGGTCGATGGCATAGACTGCATCGTGGAGGCAGATGCTCATCAAACTGCTCCTCGTTTGCATCCCTGACTGCTGCTGCAGATGATTGGCTGTGTGGTGCCGTGGCGCTTTGCATCCTTGGTGCTGCGATGGGTGGACCAGATGCTCTAGGCGCAGCAATTACGGACCTCACAGTCTTGGGAGCGCTGTGTATATCTTCTACGTCCATTTCTATTGGAATAGGAATATATTAACATATGGTTTGGCTCATAATTTTGAATTATGATATTTGTTACTTGGCTTAAAAAAATATATATATATATATATATATATATATATATATGTATATGTGACTATATATGTTGTCGTTAATTTTTAATCGCGTTTGTTAGTGTTAGATTTGCATGTACGGATTATAAAACGGTAGTATTTCGAGTTAAACGAATTAATTGTCGGTTTTGATTTTATTTATGCGCTTGTCTTGGCGGGGTTTGTGTAATCGCTTCTTCGGTGTTCGGAAGAAAACACAATTTTACTAATGGTCGAGTTAGTATACCAGTTTGCGTTCGTACGTCTACTATTCTTATGTGACCATCTCGTCCCCGATGGACCTTTTCAATGCGGCCTAGTCGCCATTCTGTTGGAGGAAGACATTCATCATGTATGATGACGCATTCGCCCGTATTTGGTTCCTTCTGGATCGTTTTCCACCGATGTCTCTTATGGAGATCTTTAAGGTAATCTTCCTTCCATCTATGGCTGAATTCATGATGAAGTATCTTAATTTTTTCCCATCGGTCTATTAAATTGAGTGAGTCTCCTTCTGCCTCAGGTATGGCGAGAAGTGGAGCTCCTCTGAGGAAATGTCCAGGTGTAAGAGCTGTGAAATCGGAGGGATCTTGCGAGAGTGGTGAGATGGGTCTTGAATTTAGTACGGCTTCTATACGAGCGAGTAGTGTGGTAAATTCCTCATAATTGAATTTATGATTACCTGCCGTTTTCTTTAAATGGGACTTAAAGCTTTTTACAGCTGATTCCCAGAGTCCGCCCATGTGGGGAGAACAGGGGGGTATAAACTGCCAATCGATTCCTTGTGGTGCATATTTTTTAACAATTTCTGGGGAGACTTCTTTAGTAAATTTTACAAATTCTTTCTCTGTGGCTCTTTGAGCTCCGATAAAGTTTTTCCCATTGTCGCTCATAATTTTTGATGGAAATCCGCGTCGTCCGACAAAGCGTGCAAATGCTGCGAGAAAAGCCGCAGTAGACAGATCTGAACATAGCTCGAGGTGTACTGCCTTTGTTGTGAAACATACAAAGACAGCCACATACCCTTTTCTGAATGAGGAAGACCTTAACATAGAGGCCTTTATCTGGAAAGGTCCAGCAAAATCGACCCCAGTAATGGTAAAGGGAAGAGCAAAATTGCAGCGTTCAGGTGACAAAGCTGCCATGATCTGCGTGCGTATTTTGTGCTTGTACAATGTGCATTGTTTACACATAAAAATCGTTCTTTTAATTTGTGGCTTTAGGCGCGGTATATAAAATTCTAGTCGGACCATTTGTTGCATCAAGCGATGCTCACCATGTAATGTAAGTTGGTGAAGATATATTAAAAATAAATAAGTAAAACGGGATTTCTCGGGAATTATAATGGGATGTCGTTCGTTATAACTAAGGCTGGAATTCACTAGTCTTCCATGTGCCCGGATTAATCCTTTAGTGTCCAAAAAAGGATTTAAAACGAGAAGTGAGCTTCCCTTATCGAGGGGTCGTCTTTCGACTAACTTTGATTTCTCCCGCATGAAATAGCGAGTTTGTGTATATGTAATAAGGAGGACCTTGGCATGTTGCATGTCGGAATGCGTTAGTTGTACGGAAGGATCATTTGTTATTCCTTTAACCTTTTGTTTGAGTCTTTGGATAAATTTAAACATGTAAGCGACTACTCTTAGTGCTTTTGGGAATGATGAAAATCGATGTAATATATCATCTTCATCAGGAGTGATATGAAAGTTTTCAATTCTCCGAATTTCAGGAGCTATTATATTGCGAGCGGGAGACTTTGGCCAGACTTCTTGTGATTCTGTTAACCACGTAGGACCGTTCCACCAGAGTGTAGTGCTGGTGAGATGAAGTGGTTTGCAGCCTCTTGTCCCAAGATCCGCTGGATTATCTGCACTTGCAACATGTTGCCATTGTGCTGGGCCAACTAAGTCTAATATTTGAGATATACGGTTAGATACATAAGTCTTCCAGGTATATGGTGGTTTTTCTAACCATGCTAAAACTATTTCTGAATCTGACCAAAGGTACATTTTGTGATTGGTTAATTTCAGATGGGTTTGGACAATTGAGACTAGTTTTGCAAACAGAAGTGCCCCATTCAGTTCAAGCCGTGGAAGGCTTAGTGTCTTCAGCGGAGCAACTTTGGCTTTGGCTACTAAAAGACGCGAAGATATTTTGTTATCATATTCAGTGCGTACGTAAACTGTTGCACAATAGGCCTTTTCAGAGGCATCACAGAAGCCATGTAATTCGACATTATAGTCAGGTGCGAAATTTACCCATCGAGGAATTCGAATTTCCGAGATGGTATGTAGATTGTTTGCAAATTGAACCCACTTTGTTAAACGTATGGGTTTTACTTGCTCATCCCATTCAGTGCCGTCTTGCCACAGTTCTTGAATGAGGATTTTTGCTTGAATCATTATTGGCGAAAGCCATCCTGCGGGGTCGAAAAGTTTTGCCACCGAGGAAAGTATTTGACGTTTGGTTATGGCGGATATTGCAGATATTGACTCAATTGTATATGAGAATTGATCTGTTATCGCATTCCATTGAATCCCGAGAGTTTTTGTAGTACTGGCCTTTTCAAATTTAAGGAAGTTAGTATCTAATAAGTCTTCCCCTTTTATGTTTTTTATTATCTCAGGATGATTGGATGTAATTTTCTTTAGGGGGAACCCGGCTGAATTTAGTGCTTTGATCACTTGAGATAGTGATTCGCAAGCTAATGAGAGGCTGTGGCTACCTGATAGAATATCATCAACGTATGTTTGTTTTTGTAGCACAGAAGTTGCTAAAGGCAAATTTGTTTGACAGGTTTTTGCCACTTCATGTAATGTCCTAATCGCTAAATAGGGTGCACAATTGATGCCAAAGGTAACTGTTTTAAGTTTGTAGTCGCTGATTGGACTATTACTTGATTTTCCGAAGACTATCCGCTGGAAATCTTGGTCATCTTTATGTACTAAAATTTGTCTATACATTTTCTCTACATCTCCATTGAAAACATATTTAAACATGCGCCAATTTAGTATTAGCAGCATGAGATCAGGTTGTAATGTTGGCCCTGTGTATAGTACATCATTGAGTGATTTGCCTGAGCTCGTACACTTTGAGGCATTAAAAACAACTCGTACTTTTGTTGTGATTTTATCTGGTCTTATTACCCCGTGATGTGGAAGATAAAAAGATAGATATCTACCTTTAGATATTTTTTCATATGGTACAGCTTCTTACATATGATTGAGGTCAAGATATTCATCCATCACGTCATCATATGCTGATTTAAGCTCGCTTTTCTTTATCAAGCTTTTTTCCAAGCTTAGGAATTGCTGGACTGCTGATATTCTCGAGTGGCCTAGAGCTATCGTTTCTGGAAAGGTGGGCTTGAATGGGAGTCGCACAACATAACGACCATGTTCGTTTCTTGTTGTTGTGGACTGGTAATAGGCTTCGCATGCCAGGTCTTCTTCTGAAGGTTTTGTGATTTGGGGTAGTTCTTCTACTTCCCAGAATTTTTTGAGTTGATTATTTAAATATTCGTTTGAAATATTTTCAACTTGAGTTGTGAAGGAGTTAATTTTTTCTGTGACTTGGCCACTTAATATCCATCCAAAGATTGTGTTTTGGGCTAACAATTTATTAGAGATTTTCTCTATACCTTCAAGAATTATTTGAGGTATTAAGTCGCTGCCCAATAATATGTCGATTTGTGATGGGGTATGGCAGTTGGGATCTGCTAATTTGAGATATGAGCATTTTTCCCACTGTTTTTTATTTACTTCATAGCTTGGAAGCAAATTAGTGAGCTGCGGTAGAACAATGGCTTGTGCATCTATTCGTATATCCGCGTTTGGAGAGACTATGGTGATTGGGCAAACTTTATTTGAATTTTGTATTATTCTTCCGCCCATTCCCGAAATTTGAAAACTAGAATTTTGGACTGGCAATTTTAGCCGATTCTGAGCTTTTGATGATATAAAGGATCTTTGAGAGCCTTGATCTATTAATGCTCTTAATTTGAATAAATCTCCTTTATGTTCTATAGAAATGACCGCTGTGGGTAAAAGAATTTCTTTTCATTCTCAGAATGAAGCGCTTGAACTTTTGCTGCTTTTGAGCAACATGGGTGTTCCTCTTTATTTTCGGGATTCGGGATTTCGGGATTACCTGATTTGGTTGTCGCGACTAGGCCCGTAGTTTTATGTATATGATTTTGCTTCATATTTGTAAAATTGGTTATGTGAAGCAATGAGTGATGTCGTCGTTGACAGTACACACAACTGAATTTGCTTTCACAGTCTTTTGTCCCGTGAGAGTTGGACAGACAGTTGATGCAAAGTTTATGTTGTCGGACAAGATTGTTTCTATCTGAAACGGACATTTTTTTAAATTTCTCGCAAGATCTTATATTATGTCCTCCTTTACAGATTTCACATAATGATTGCCAATGGTTTGTTTGATTTGACACGAATGTTTGGCTTCTATTAACGTGTCTATTATATTGTGTGTTATTACTGACTTGGGGTTTAAAAAAGTTTTTATTTGAGTCATTTTGATGACCTTTTGGCTTAACTACCTTTTTATCTACTCGCTCAGCTATTTCGTACTGAGTTGTTAAAAATTCTTTCATTTGATGCCATTTTGGCGATTTCTTTCTTGCCACTAATGATTGCTCCCATCGTAGCAAAGCAGCATCAGGTAGTGTCGCTGCGCATATATTTACTAGGATAGGGTCCCACGATTCTGTGGATACATTTTGTGTTTCTAACACAGATAAGCAATTAGTCACTGTCGAGTATAGTTTTTGAAATTCTTGGCAGGTTTCTTGTTGAATTTTTGGTAAATTCATTAAAATAGTTATTTGGTTATCTACCAATACTCATTCGTTTTCGTATCTTTCGACCAGTGCATCCCAAGCCAGATTAAAATTTTCGTCATTCAAAGCGAAACGCTTGACAATACTGCCTGCTTCCCCTTTTGTTTTGTACCTGAGATGGTACAGCTTTTGTGCTCGTGAAAGTTTAGGATGGTTGATATACACGGCAGTGAACATGTCCCGGAAGGACGGCCATTGATCATAACCTCCATGAAAAACTTCAGTATCACAAGCTGGTACTTTTAAAAATATACCTGTATCTAGGTTTTCTTTTGAATTTGTAACTTCTCTCGGAGGAGGAGTAGTGGCTCTACATGGCCTTAATAAATTTATTTGGTCTAATATCATTGCCTTCGTAGTTTCGTATTGATCGAGGCAGTTTTCATATTTGGCTGATGCCGAAGCTTTAATGTTTTCTGGAAGTTCAGCATCGTCACTATCTAATATCGTATCGTACGCTGTCAGAACGCGTGCCCATATATTATCTATGCTTTGAATTTTTAAATTTAGGACTGATTCTGTATTGTCGTTAATGGGCGAAGCCGAAAACCGTGTGCAGTATCTAATAAAACTGTCACTTTCAGTTATGAACCTTGACAGTGAATTGTCTTTGGTTCTTTTTTGTTTTGCACCCTGCTTTGAGCGTGTAGCTTCTGCGGGTGTGCCTTGTGCTTTATCATCATCAGCCATTTTTGGAATTTCTAATGATAGAGGTGTTCGTTGTTTAACCTCTTTTGCTTTATCAGATTGCATTTATAAATCTTTGAATTAAATTAAAAGCTATTAGCTAGCTATTAAAATAGTTTTGTATTAAATATTTGCTATAATACGGTTGTAGTAAAAAATTTTAGTTTGCTACCCAAAGCTGTAGTTAAAAAAAAAAAAATTTTTTGTTTTTTTTTGTTGAAAATAATTGTAAAATTAGTCTGTTGTAATTTTTTTTTTTTTATCGGACAAGTCAATTTATTTTATTAAAATTTATGTCCGTATTATTATTATCTTAAAAATTGCCGAAATTGCTTACTGGGTATTCGTTTCACTCGCGAATAATTTGTATATTTTGTATGTATGTATATTCGTTTTTATTATATGTATCTATATACATTTGTTTAAAAGGAACGCGAAAATAAAATTGTTCTTAACAACAAATGTATATATATCTGCATACCTATGTATGTTAATTTTAATTTTCATATGTTTGTATATGCTAATCCGTTTTGACCGTATACCTTTTAGTTATATTGACATGTGTACATATACATATATGTACATGCATACATGTAACGCGTCTTTGTAAAGTTTTGCTGAGAGCGCCTATATTTATATATATATATATTTGTAAATATATTACTTTTTATGTATATTTTTTAAGAGAATATATAAGAGAAATGAAGAGCAAAAAGGTTGGGTTGCGGTATATATGTAGCGCGGGAAATATGCCAATGTTTAAGAAAATATGTGTACATACATAAATGCCGATAATGTTAGTGTTGTTTTTTTTTCTTTCTGCCTTTGCTTATATGTTCTAAGCGATCCTGCTTGTTGCTTTATCGGCCCAAGGGGTATCGCTGGAAAGTGTGCAAGTCGATGAACTTGACTTATAAAATTTTTTGTACTTTTTCTAGTGGTGTGTTTGGAGACACGAATTTAGCAGGAAGGTATTTGAACAACATTGAACTTTTAGAAGTAGTTAATTTATGTATGTACCATATGATTATGTATGCCTATATGTATGTTGTTAAAAGGATGTTACTTGCGGTTAATATTTTTCGCGGTAAAGTTTTAAAGCCCAAAAATTTTGTATTTAAATTATAGGTATTTGCACATATGTATGTATATATTTCTGTAATATATATGAGTTTTTGTTAGCCTTTGCTTATGCGTTATAAGCGATCCTGCTTGTTGCTTTATTAGCCCAAGGGGTACCGCTGAAAATATCGCAAGTAGGAATACTTGACTTTGAAATTTTTTTTTTTTTTTTTTTTAAAGAATATAACGGTGTGTTTGGAGGCACGAAATAAGCTGAGGCAGGTACCGTATAATATATATATATATATATATTTTTGTTCTTTTTCAGTTATATCGTTCGGTTATTTATTTCCACCGAAAACCGATAAAACTGTATCTAACATACATACATATGTACATATGCGCATAAAATCAAATCGGAATGGACTCACTTTTTTTTCCGCCAAGGGTTTATGGGTGGCAATACTTCCTTTCTCTTCTTTTTTTTTTATTATGGGTTTTTTGTTGTTGTCTCCGGCGTTTTTCCTGTGCGTTACTGTCCTTCTCTCTGCTTGCTTGGTGGATTTAGTTCCCGTGCTTTATGTTGATTTTGTTTCTTAGTTTGTGTTAAATCGCGCCCGTTTTTAATTTTTTGGTCTTTTTTTTTTTTTTATATATTTTAGTTGGTTTCGCGCCCGTTTGTTGTAATTTAATTTAACCACTTAGTATAGTATGTATATTAGTACTTATGTTTTGAAAAGATTTCACTTTTTTATTTTATTTTTATTTTTTTTGATAGGTGCCTTTCAAGGAGGCTCGAAGGACCATTTAGTTACTCACTTTGCTTTATTTTTTCCGCAATACAATTTCACTTAAATATAATATAATATTTTAAAGTATTTAATGTTAAATGCACTTGACTTTGATTTGATATAAAATTTCAAAAATTTTAAATTCTTTAAGTTTCAATACACTTTATTTTGGTTTGATATAAAATTTCACTTTTATATATAATATTACAAAATTTTAAATTCTTTTAGGTTCAATACACTTTGGGGCACTTCCGAACAAACTTCGCTGCTACTATTTTTCCTTTTCGAACTGGTGTCGAGAAACGAAAAGAAGAGAATTCTGGTCTGAACAATCCTTTTTGTTTATTTGGGTGGTGAAAAGATGATGATTGAAGTGTCGGTGTATAGTGTGGTTGGTTAGTTGTACAAGTATATGGTTGTGTTGGTGGGTGATATGGTGTGTTGTAGGTGGTGTATGATGTTGCATTGTGTTATGTTGTGTTGTATGATGTTGTACGGTGGGTTGTGAGCTTAGTTGTCGCGGGATTAGAAGTCGCATGAACAGTAAGTATTTATATATATTTTACTGCGAAACATAATAATAATATGGCAATTTGTGCATAGGTAATCATACATATACTTGTAGAGCTGAGTAAATTTTGTACAGAAGTTATAAAGTAATGTCGTTCGAACATAGGTCGTAGTACTGTGAATGCCAGAAGAGTACGTTCGAGATAGTTATAGAACCACAGCCGGGATCGAGATAGACATACGATTCAGAGGGACAGAGAATCGTCAGTAAAGCGTGAGGCTCGATATAGCTTCGGGCTTCGGGATAGATATAGAGTTAAGAGAGAGAAATAGGGAATCTTCAGTAGAGCGTGGGATTCGCCGCATCCGTGATAGGGATAGACATCGAATACAGAGAGCAGCACGAGTTACCAATTCATGGATAAATAAAGAAAATTCTGCAATGAATTACGGTCCTTCCATTTCTTACAAGGACGATCGTATAGTATCAATAGGTAATATGTTAGTAGTGTGTGAACATTGCTTGGCATTGAAATTCAAGGACGAATCGAAAGGCATGTGTTGCTTACAAGGAAAAATCAAATTAGAAGAAATTCTCCCTCCACCTAAACCACTTCACTCTCTTCTTACGGGTGATCATCAGAAATCCTAACAATTCATGCGCAACATACACCGTTATTATAACGCATTTCAAATGAACTTTTTTTAGGAGTAAGCAAGTCGTTGAGCGTGGGTTCATGCCTACATTTAAAATTGAAGGGCAGGTGTACCACTTAGCTGGGAGCTTGCTACCACTTCAACCCGATGATAACAAATTCCAGCAAATATATTTTATTGCAGATCCTCTGACTTTAGTAGCAGTGGTGATAGCTGGACAGCAATTTGACAAAAGAGATATTATATTGCATAGTCGTGATAATAATTTGCAAAAAGTTTTAGAGTTACACAGATCTTATAACAGTTTACAATATCTTTTGATGCTACGTAGCGGAGAAAATGGTTATATCATTAATATTTCTCATGTTGACCAAATCGGTGGTACACCTCTGCCTATAACAGTGTCATGTATGAACTACTATTGCTACCGAATAATGGCAAGACGTCACAATTTCAACACTTGCTTAGATATGGAATGTTAACAAACCAATACTTGGTAGATTAATATGCGAAAATTAAATCTGAGAGATTGGCCTACATCCGTAATAATCAAACTAAATTCAGAGCGGAAAATTACGTTCATTTTCAGGATGCTTTACAAGCAAATAAACACCGTACCGGCATTGGGCAGTTGGTTATACTGCTTTCATCATTCACAGGCGGACCTCGTGTAACTGAAAAATCACAAGACGCCATGACTTACGGGCCGATATCAGCTAATACTTCTAACTCAGATTGAACTAACAGTGCCGAACACACAAAAGAAACATCATACGATCAAACGAGACTTTTACAAAATATAGCTCAAGATGAGCCACGATTAAACGTCGATAAGAAAAAAGTATTCAATGCAATATAGGGAAATTGTACAGGAAAAACATTTTTAATCAATCTGCTTTTAAAAAGGAAGCGAGATCTAACTGTTGAACTGGAAAATTGCGTTCGCTGTTGCGTCACCCGGAATTGCCGCTACGCTTTTGGTAGGAGGCCGAGCCGCACACTCTTGAATGTAGATCTAGAGCAACCTCTAGAGAAAACATCTTTATATTGTCTAATGACAAGAAAGCTGTGAACGTTGTATATAACAACATTCTGTAATATAAGGTTGGAAGGTATCTCCCTTCCGCTTTTTTGCTCTTCATTCAATGCTTTATAAAAAGTGTTACAGTGATCGGATTTTGTTAAAATATGCGCCGTTTTGTTCGATGATCTGTCTGTCCGTCTGATTTATACGGCAACTTCATAATACCTTCCTCGTAGAAGCCCCCCTCTTTATTTGCGAAGAATTCGGACAGCCACTTTTCACAAGCCTCTTTTGAGTTCAACTTCACACCACCAAGGGCATTTGCCATGGACAGGAACAGGTGGTAATCACTTGGCGCTACGTCCGGGCTACATGGTGGATGCGATAAAACCTCCCATCCGAGCTCCCGTAGCTTCTGACGAGTCATCAACGAAGTGTGTGGTCTGGCGTTGTCCTGGTGGAACACTACACCCTTCCTGTTGGCCAATTCTGGACGCTTCTGGTCGATCGCCTGCTTCAAGCGGTCCAGTTGTTCGCAGTAGATGGTAGAATTAAGCGTTTGGCCATATGGGAGCAGCTCATAGTGGATGATTCCCTTCCAATCCCACCAGACATACAGAAAAACCTTCCTGGCCGTCAATCCCGGCTTGGCCACTGTTTGGGACGGTTCACCGGCCTTCGACCACGACCATATTGTCGTATGTGATCTATTTTTCGTCGCCAGTCACCATCCGCTTCATGAATGGGACGAGTTTGTTCCGTTTCAGCAGCATATCGCAGGCGTTGATTCGGTCCAGAAGGTTTTTTTGCGTCAAATTATGCGGCACCCAAACATCAAACTTTTTTTTGTATCCAGCCTTCTGCAGATGGTTCAAAATGGTTTGGTGACTAACTTCCATCTCCTGGTCGATGTCACGAGATGCCATATGCCGGTCTAACTCGATGTATTCCATGATTTGATCGGTATTTGTCGTCACAGGTCTTCCGCCGGCTGGCTTATCCATGGTGTCGTTTTCACCGGCTCTGAATCGTCGAAACCATTCCTCCGCGGTTCGAAGTGATAGAGTACCATCCCCAAAAACACCATTAATCTCACGGAACGTTTCTCTAGCGGATTTGCCTTTAACGAAGGAAAACTTTAAAATAGCGCGAATATCGGCGTTAGTGAACCCCATGTTTACACGTCTATAACTGTTGAACGCAATATCCAAACTTTGTAGGTTATGTCAAGACCTTTCAAATTATGTATAGTGTTGCCAGATACGAGCTCTGTAGCGCTTTGTACATAGCCGCGAAATTCAAAAGACAAAAAAGCGGAAGGGAGATACCTTCCAACCTTATATATAATTGTTGTAAAAATAAAATAAATAGGTAAAAAATGAAAAAAGTAAATAAGTAAAAATATAGGCTATTAATTTAGATATTCCAAAGATAGCAGGAAATCTTCATGGTATAGGAAAAGTGGAAATGTTTTACTCCAAAATTAACGCGTGCGGGCCACGGGCAGTAATAAATAAATCAAAACTACGGGATCGATTTTAATCATTTTTTCAGCTTTATATTTATATTCACAGTTTTTCTGTAGTGTATTTAGTATAAGCATTGCACTCGTGCAAAGCCGAGGCGGGTCGCTAGTTAATTTAAATTATTGAGGTGTAGACCAATTCAGTTATATTCGGCGCTAAACTGCACTAATTTTAAGGAAACATTCCACTTGGTGTCAATAAAATATCCAATCTTTTAAGTCAGATGGAATGTCAATATGGATGACAATCACTATATCGCGTATATTGGGGCTAGATGAAGATCTGGACTGATTTCATTAACTTTTGACATAATTCAAGTATATTTGGGTGGTTTTTTTTAAACGTGTGGTTTTTAAGAAGAAATAAAACGCATATGATTGGAAATAATGGCTTGTAATTTGTCATCAGTCCAAACGCGACTATTTTGTTTATTAACGTACCCATTCAACCAAAAGTGAGCTGAACATGATTATCTAGTGAAAATTGACGGAAAATAGACTCATTTAAGTATTGTTCGATACTCTGCTCCACAGCAGCAATAGCGTCTTCGGTGCGCACTGTACGGCGACTCTGATGATGCGCATTATGTATACAAGTAATCACTTCACCAAATGTAATACGATGCCAATCATGCCACAGAAGTATGAGAGCACTGCTGAACGTGAAGGAATCTCACAAGTCAGCATTTTCTAACAACTCTTTGACACATACATATACTACTTATTTCTAAGCTTAAAAAATCTGTGATTGAATAATAAAATTAGTCGTAAAATAGAAGTCAAAGAATGTGTTGGATTACTGTAACACTCAACTCGTCAAGCGGACGTTTAACGAGTACATATCCCGGTGGTTGAAGATACCTAGAAAACGAAAGGCTTGTTATATATCCATAACAGTAAAGCAAGTCACCACAGCAATATAATAGCGATACGTTAGGCAAATATTAGTGTCAATCAACAGCAATTACAACAGCATTTGTTTAGTCACTCAGTTATTACAGCAAAACGCTGCCCAAAATGCAACCACAGTCAGGCAAAGGGTTGAAAAAGACCTAAAGTATTTGAAACATTTTGAGGGTAACGTGACGAAGTTAGTTTCGTTTATAGAAACTATTGAAAGAATCCTGGGAGACTATAGAGAACAGGAACAAGCAGTTTTCAGTTGTATGACTTAAGAATAATTTTGTCGGCAAAAATTTGTTTGCTTTGAATCCGCCACAAAATAGGAGAGCAAGTAAAACTAAATTGAAACAACATTTTAGGCCCTCAACGGGAGGGAACTCTATAGAAAATCAAAAAAAAAACGCAGAAAATTCGAACTAAACGTGGAATTATAAAGCATTGCTTATTATCATTCGAAAGAACATTCTTTGGCATTTTCGATGACTCGTTCGAGCATTTCGACTGGTAACTGGCGAATGACACGCGTGATGTCTTGCTCCAAGACCTGAATCGAAGCGGGATTGTCCGCATAGACTTTAGACTTAACGTATCCTCACAGGAAAAAGTGTGATATCACACGACCAATCTGCCGCCCCAAAACATGAAATTATCTGCTCACCGAATTGCTCTCTCAATAAATCCATTGATTGATGCGATGTGTGGGAAGTGGCGCAGTCATGTTGAAACCAAATGTCCCCGAGATCACGAGATTCAATTTCAGTCATCAAACACTCGGTTATTATGGCGCGAT
Organism: Bactrocera oleae; assembly: GCF_042242935.1. Taxonomy (NCBI): domain Eukaryota; kingdom Metazoa; phylum Arthropoda; class Insecta; order Diptera; family Tephritidae; genus Bactrocera; species Bactrocera oleae. The sequence continues at coordinate 44,933,047 of NC_091537.1, forward strand.
AGCGGTCGCCTATGAAGGTTACGTTTTACGGCATAATTTTGAAGAACCAATGATTCCACAGGTTCACAAACCACACCAAACCGTTTTTTTTTCTGGACGAAATGGGAGCTCTTGAATCTCTTAAGGTTGCTCTTCGTTCCAAATGCGGCACTTTTTGCTTGAACAAATTTTGACTCCAAAACGTCGGATCTTCTTGGAACTTGCAAATGTTGAGCGGCTTCTGTTCTGGCACAAGTTGTATTTTGTACGCTTTCAATTTAAAATCTCGACGTAGAATGCGCCAAGGCGTTCCATTCAAATCGACTCTCCACGGTCTTCGTGTATACTCTCCGCTACGGCCGTTATATTTTCATCACTACGTGCAGAACGTGGTCTATTCGATCGAATACTATCTAATAATAAATGCTGGGTCTCAAGATGCGTGATAGTGTTGCGAATAGTACGCTCAGTAGGCCGATTATGTTGACCATAATTTGAGCGAAGCGCGCGAAACACATTCTTTACTAACCGTAAAATTTCGTAATAAAGTTGAACAATTTTTAAACGTTGTTCAGACATAAGTTTTTCATTATGAAATTCCAAACAATTTTGAACAGAAATAACATGATAGCCTGACACGACTCACGCGTGATCCGTTATGATAATCCAGTTTTTTGTGACAGCTACATATTAATTTCTGACCTCATATAGGTGTCTTTTTTTAAATAACTTCATTTATACGATTGTATAACTATTGCATTTGATTAACTACATCATGTATACGTTTGTTACATTGCAAACATGCCACAAAAGTGTTCTACCGACCTCGACAGTTTCTGTTATGTATGTGGAGAATTTTAAATTTCAGCGTCGTAATTTCACGTCATTGATTGAACAGTGTTATTTAGACTATTGTATTTTCGGTTTCCTGTTAGGAATCATGATTATTACTGGGTTTCACATAAATGTTGTGTAAAGTATATGAGACTGCTATTAGGTTTAGCTAAACAAAAACCCAGACATAAGCTTTTGCTATCCCAATGATTCGGACCGAACCAAAGGATCATGCAAGTGATTTTTGTTTTCATTTGATTTAAACAAAAGCCACTTAGTTGTAGTCCAACCACACTACCTAGTACCCAAACTTGTCTTCGGCTAACAGATCTATCTTACAAAGTGTCGCACTGGCTGCCCCAAAGCGTCTAAGTCGATTTGTATATCTGAAAGAGAAATTCCCAAACTTATAATATAATGTCATACAAAGCTTTGGGATGTAATATGTCCTTAAAAATACATATGCTGGACTCTTATCTGGATTTTTTTCTGGCAAGTTTGGGTGTTGTGAGTAACGAACAAGGCGAGAGGTTCCATCAGGACTTTTGCTTAATGGAGAAGCGCTATTAAGGGAAATGGAGCGGAGGAATGCTAACAGATTTCTGTGGGTCCTTTGATATGTCCTTAAAAATACATATGCTGGACTCTTATCTGGATTTTTTTCTGGCAAGTTTGGGTGCTGTGAGTAACGAACAAGGCGAGAGGTTCCATCAGCACTTTTGCTTAATGGAGAAGCGCTATCAAGGGAAATGGAGCGGAGGAATGCTAACAGATTTTTGTGGGAGACTTAAAAAACCTTTCAAAAGCCAAATATTCACGAAAATCATAAGTATTATACATAAATTTATCTCTAAATGTAGCTGAGGTTTGTACTTATAGATTTTGGAAATAAATAGATGATGAAAATTCAAATATAACGGTAAAGTAGGGATTTTCTCAGAAGTTTTCAAGTCGGATGACAACAAAATTTAAATGGTTCTAATAATATTATTTGGTTTTGACAACAAAATTAAGTTTATAAAATGCACAAAAAAGGGCTACGGAAATAGTAATAGAAAAAGAACTTCATTAGCAAATTTCACTTTATCATAGAAATGTTAACATATTAAATACAACCGCAAACCCGTTAAAGCTAAATTTAATCTAACTCAAACACCCACTGATAAAAAGGAAGTTATATAATACATATAGACATATTTCATCTAAACAAACATTCGCATTATTTTACCATCGCTATAATATTATATGTTCGCTAAAGATAACGTTTGTCCATCCATATTAGAAGAAACAAGTTTTCTTTAATGTTCAGTTAAACAAATTAAGGTACTTAGTAGAAACAAGTAAGAAAGGGTCAAGTTCGGGTGAAAAATAACATTTTATACTCTTGCAACTGGCATGAATCAAAGCCGGCGAAACAACGAAAATCATTTATGTAGTACATATATGGGAGTTTCAGTTAATTTTGCTTAGATATCTTACTCATGGACCAATATATACGGTATAAAGCCATGAAAGATAGAGATAGTATTGACCCGTTTTTATTTATTTTATACATTAACGTTCTAAGACTTTCTAAGGCGTTCTCTGTGTTTCATTAATAGGAGTATATAGGGAATAAAGTCAACCGGATTTTTGAAAATCATGATATTAATAATACGGGGGCTAGGGCAAGTCTCCATCTGATTAAAAAAATTTTAGGCACACAAACGCACCGTCATTAGAAAAATACGCTCTCTAATTTTCATTGAGATAGCCCACATATTGATCGGTATATGCTTACACCGCACCGGAAGTTCAAAAATCTTTATATTAGATATGTGGTTGCTAAGGGAAGTATTAAACCGATTCAATTCATTTTTGACATACAGATAATAGTAGGTAAAGTAAAAAGTTCGTTCGGTTTTTATCTAAGAGATGACGTTATTGTCCATAGTATTAGTGTTACGTGTCGCATCATGTCATACTATACGGCGCTGAAAACGTGTTTGTCTTTGACAGTTTTTCGATTGATTGACTCAGTACGTTGTGAGCGCTCTTCAAAGATGGACACCAACAAAGAGAAAATTCGCTATATTTAACAATTTTTCTTCGATCAAGGCGAAAAAGCAGCCAAAGCGACTGAAAAAATTAATTTAGTTTATGGGCCCGATACTGTAAACGAACGTGTAGCACAAAAGTGGTTTGCTAGGTTCCGTTCCGGTAATTTCGATGTCAAAGAAGCACTACCCGTCGAGAGGCCTGTCGTCGAAAATTGCGATAAAATCATGGAAATAGTGGAAACAGACCGTCACGTGAGCACTTATTTAATTGCTGACGAACTAAAGATAAGCCAGAAAACCGTTTGGAACCATTTGCATAACCTTGGATTCAAAAAGAAGCTCGATGTTTGGGTGCCACACGAACTAACGCAAAAAAACATGATGGACCGAATTTCCATCTGCGCATCGCTGCTGAATCACAACAAAATCGACCCGTTTCTGAAACGGATTGTGACTGGCGATGAAAAATGGGTCACTTACGACAACATCGAGCGCAAACGGTCGTGATCAAAGCTAGGGGAAGCGGCCCAGTCGGTGGCCAAGACCGGATTGACGGCCAGGAAGGTTTTGGTGTGTGTTTGGTGGGATTGGCAAGAAATCATCTACTACGAGCTACTCTCCTATGGCCAAACGCTCAATTCGGCCCTCTACTGCCAACAACTGGACCGCTTGAAGGCAGCACTCATCCAGAAGAGGCCATCTTTGATCAACAGAGGCCGAATTGTGCTCCATCAGGACAACGCCAGGCCACACACGTCTTTGGTGACGCGCCAGAAGCTCCGGGAGCTCGGATGGGAGGTCTTAATGCACCCACCTTATAGTCCGGACCTGGCACCAAGTGATTACCATTTTTTCCTGTCAATGGCGAACGCGCTTAATGGTGAGAAGTTGGCCTCAAGAGAGGCCTGTGAAAATTGGCTCTCCGAGTTTTTTGCCATTAGGGGCGCAGCCTTCTACGAGAGGGGTATAATGAAGTTGGCATCTCGTTGGCAACAAGTTTATGAACAAACGGCACATATTTGACTTAAATCAGACAAATGCACACAAAGTTATCATCTTTTAAAAAATCAATAAAAAACCGAACGAACTTTTTACTTTACCTAATATTATCAGGAAATGGTTCTCTATAAATTCCAACTATATATCTCATACATTAAACGGTAGTTTCGGTAAAAAATCAATCATGGACACTTGGGTCCACATCTTCGGTATATGGGAGCTTCAACAGTTATGGCGCAATTTTTTTGACTTCAGATGGCATTTCGTGAAGCAACTTTTTTGCAAAGTTTTATTTCAATATGCATTTTCATTAGTGCTTGATTTGTATACCGGAAAGTCAAAATATCAGATGGAATTTAGATTTGTGTTATAAGGGGAGTAGGCGTGATTGTAATCCGCCCATTCTTGCATTGTAACTTATAAGGATAATGTTACTTGTACTAGCCAAATTCGGTTGAAATTGTTTAAGTAGATCTGGAGATATGCATTTTCACCTAAAGGTGGGCGGTGTATTGGTTTCAATAAACCTTAATTGTACGATCCTATGTGCAAAAATTAAAGTCTATGACGTGTTTTTTCTAAGTTACCGCATTTTTAGTAGTTTTATTCAAAACCGATATATGGGGAGGGGCGGGGTTATCAGCCGATTTCACCCATTTTCATACTGTCGGTAAAAATGCTAAAAGAAATTATCCTGAGTGAATGGGGTTATAGCTTTAGTGGTTTAAGAGATATGCACTTTTAACCTATTAGAGGCCGGTGTCACGCTCATTTAAAAAAAAATTAAAACTGCAGATGCCCTTCTCTAATGCGATTCGTTGCACCAAATAACTGTCTTGTATCTTATTGTGGAGCTTAGTTATAGGTCGAGTAATCGCGTTTTGCGGGCGTTGCAGTGGCCCGATTACGTTTACTTACAATACCAAACTTTTTATGGTGCCAAGAAACATGTGTATCAAGTTTCATCAAGATATATCATTTTTTACTCAAGTTACAGCTTTCGCAGACGGACGGACGGGCAGACAGACTCGGATTTCAACACGTCGAACAAAACTATTATTTTCTCTAGCAACATGTTGCTAGAGTATAAAAATTGTATTAAGCAACTGTTTAAAGGGGTAGGGATTCCGGATTATCCCCTTATTACACACACCACTGCAAGTATTATGACAAAAAATAAAATTAACTTGTTATTTTGAATGATAATTAAAAAGCAAATTTTTGTTATTTTACATTTTACAATAAAGTATGAAAGAAAAAGGAGAATGTACTCGCTACAGGGGAAGGTACGAATGAAATAAATGACGATCGGACGAGTCAGTATTCGAATGAAACTATGTAACGTACAGGATCGCGGTCGAATTAGGTTGAACGTAGCACAGATCCGTATTGTGACCAAGTTTATAATCAAATCGAAATATTTAAGACGCCTTCGAAGCGGTGTCGAGACCCTTAAGACATTTGCGTCTCTGCGTTTTGGTATAACATTTTTAATTCATAATGCAAAAATTTCTTAAATTAATTTATAATCGTGTTTTAACATTTTAATTAATTTGTCATACATTTTTTGTTTTGTTTGGAACATTGTATAAAATATCTTGAATTGCATATCACTTCCACCCTTAAGAAACTGCGTCTCTGCAAATACTTGGTATAAAATTTTTAATTCATATTACTTAAGTATTTTAAATTTATTTATAATCGTATTTTAACATGTTTAAAATTTTTCATAACATTTTGGAATTTGTTCTTGTATTTTAAGTGCGTTTTATAGTATTTTGTTCTCCTTTTATTTGATGTGTCCACCATATAATTACCATGACCCTCATATTTTTGTAATTATTTGTATTTAGGTTTATTCTTTGCAATTTCTCTGTTAATTGGTTAATTGGTATTTGGGTTTTTAGTTAAACTGAGACTTTTTCTTCTTCGTATTTTCTAGATAAATTCTAAATCGATTCTTTGTCATAATTTTTAATTATAAAATAAATCGGCCTCATTCTTGTTGTTGAATGTATTGTGTTATTATACGAGTTAAATATTTTGAGCAGTTTGCCACTTAAACCGTTTGTCTTATTGCTTTACATGCTTCTATTATTCGAAAATATTCGTTTAATTTACCGTGTAGGCGTTCGATGTCAGAGTTACCCGTTTTGTGCCATGGGGTGGTTACATGTTAAGCAATGTTTTTCTCTTCCAAAAATAATCTTACCCTATTTTAATTGTATACGTTGCTACCAATATCCCTACCCAATTCTGTCGTTCGTGGAATGTTACATATTTTGAAAATTTATCTATTTTTATGAGATATGATGACGTTTCTGTTTGGAAACCAAATATCTATGTAAAGTACGTCGTAAAAATACTTTGGGGTTTCTGTCATTTGATTACGATATTTAACTGGATTTCTGTCGTGTTTTGCTATTTTACAAACTGAACAATTATTCATTATTTCTCTGTGATTGTTAGGAATGTGATTATTTTCTATTATAGTTAGTATATAACGAGTATACCATTTGACTTTGGGAGAGTAAAAAAGATTCGGTTACATCCGAACTCAGCCCTTCCTTACTTGTTCACTCTTATTTTATAAAATTCACCGCAAATATAGCAAAACGAGTCAGCGTAAAAAGTGAAAAAAGGCCGTTATATTAATTTTCATAACGGAATGAAATTAATTTTTAAAAATCCAGTTTTCTACAAAAAATTAAATAACTCCTTTTTCGAGGACAAAAAAAAAATTTTATAGTTTACATAAATAGACATTTTAACACTTTTCTTCCTAATACTGTGTATGTGCACCTTTGCCCAGTGACATTGTTTGCAGTCTTTTATTCATAGAAAGCACCAAATTTTGTTTATGGTTAGTTCAAGATGTATATTTGCCCATATTTCCTGAAGAGTAGCTTTAATCTAATTTTTTCTATTAACTTTGCGTTCTCGTAACTTCGGCTCCATATAGTTCCGCAGGTGTTTCACGGGGTTGAGGTCTCGACTCTGGGGGGGATGTGGTAGCACTTTTTCCACGTTGTACAACAACCATTCCTTGATTACTAAAGAATGCCTCGGGTTTAAATTGCAGTATGCGATTTTTGGAAAATATTGCTTATTTCGCGTACTCTTATTATCTTGCCCATATTTGACTACCAGAGCATGTCAATCTCTAGATGTTTGTTTATTCACCAGTTTATCTTTAAAAACTAAAAAAAAAAAAATAATTTTAAATGTAATAATAAACCTCCCATAATCAGAAAATTTTCCGGGCAGTGCGAAGAAATTCACGTTGTATTATTAGACTAGTGTAGACAATCCATACAAAACAGTGCGTTTGAACATAAGAAAGTACGTTCACACTAAATTTCGTGAAAGAAAAATAATTTTTATACAAGATAAAATGAAAAAACCCAAACACTGGGATAAATTTTGAGGTTATGTGAAAAAATTGTATACATCTTTTGATTACCTATAACAATGCTACATAACTTTTTTCTATAGGACCCGTAGTTTTGCCGAAAATCGCGATAAACCGTTTTAAATCCCTAAAAATTCAAATACGCCCTCCCTTTCTTTTCCCGATCTCAGATTGCCCGTAAATTATTTTTCCTTTAATGTTTGTCATTTTATCTATCGTTTCTGATTTCATCCAACTATTCTTTTTTTTGGTTTTCAAAAATTATCTACCCTGGGCTTTGCGCTACATCTATGCTTTTCTTTTGAGGGAACTAAAAGACTAATTTCAACCAAATTTGGTGCATGGCATTATTTGGACAACCGTTACGTTGTGAAAATTGTCGAGATCGAAGAAAAACCACGCCTAATTCCCATCTACAAGGTGGCCCTCAAATCGCGCTACAAGAACAAACCGTAATAACTGTTTTTTAATAAATGCATTACATTTATTATTGTTTTTATTGTATAGCTAATTTTATTTTGTTTTATATAATTTATTAATTTTAAAAATTATGGACCGTAAATGACCTCTATGCTCGGTCAAAATGAAAGACCGCTTAGCAAGAATAAGTGAAAGCATAATGTTGGATATGTTACAGGACCCTCCGCAATGTGTCGACTAATAATATATACCACAGTATCACGGCAATGGCAAAGCCGAGCTGGAAAAATTCGCCTCTTTTGCAGTTCGGAGTTATCTAGCTAAGGTCCAACTTTATAGGGGCTTTAGTTTTAGACCTGGGGTTTCCAATGAGTTGGTCCTTTTTAACAGCTGTTACTTGATTTATACTCAGTTTGGTTTGCAATTTCATCAAGAACAGCCGAACGACCATCAAGACCGTCGCACGTCCGGTAAATGGGTCCAAGAGGAAATGGCCACCGATCCCGATTTCACAATAAAATTTTGTTCAGCTCTCCTTTGTGATGAAACCTTTAAACCATTGGGTATGTTTTATCGACAACGTGAATCATTGGTTCATTTTTTTTCAACCAACTAAGCTGGTCAAAATGTGACAGGTACTAGGGAACGCTATAGAGCCATGATTTATGAATTTTTCTTCCCTGAATTGGACGACTTTTGATTACAACAAGACCGCGCTACATGCCATACAGCCAACGAAAAAACAAATTTATTGAAGAAAACTTTTGGTGAGTGCATTATCTCGCGTCGAGGACCTGTAGTGTGGAATCCAAGATCGTGCGATTTAAGATCACTGTACTATTCTTTGTGGAGTCGCTGATATACGGCCCCACTTACCCAAAATAAGGTATAAGATAGTCTTACTGCCGTAGCGGCCGTAGAGGCTATGCGCAACGGACCTACTTTTCCCTACACTCGAGGGTCCAGATTAAGAACAAGAACAACAAAAATATAATATTAAAGAAGTCAAGCTTTGCTGGAAAAAGCAGAGCCAGCACAAAGACAAGAGCTAAGATTGCTCTTGGTGCAAGGGCTGGTACCAACTCTGGAGCTGAGCCTAGCTCCAGGAAAGCAACAACACCAGCAGCAGTCGGAAACAAACCTTGTAGCCAAAATATGGTCAAAAAACACACCATCGTGAAGTCTTCAATAATTTTCCACTTGTATTCCATATTTAATTGACGTTAATAGCATTTTAATACTGTTCTAATATTCTTTAAATTTATGCCAAAAGAATAAGTGGAAATTTGTTTCCATTGTGTAGTATAATAGCGTTTAGACTTTTTGTTGAGCTATCAATAAATTGGCCCCATTTATTTGTATGACAGGGAATACCAACTTCTTCAAATAAACCTTTCATGTCATGACAAAATCAGAGTCCATGTTCCTTGCTGAAGAAACAAGAACATTTTTCATGTGGTGTTCTTTGTGGTAATATTCGAAAATACTCAGTAAAGCCATTGTTTTAATCGCGATACCAATAATTCTGCTTTATATTTTGAGACTTAGATATGCCTCTTATTAAATCATTGAATTGATGAGAAGTGGTATTTTTGGTTCAGATTCCAGAACGAATTCGGAATGTATACGAATACCAGTTAGTAATCGTCTTTTCAATTCAGACCAATTAGTCGTTCCTCATTCCTTTTAAAAACGTTGCAAAGAGTAATACACATAAGAAACAAACAAGGAAAACTGGCAGTTTCGCTTTTCTAAAGTAAAATTTACAGAAACAACACTAAACTCAGTGGTAGCAGAAGTTGAAAAATCTCGGGAGATAAAAAAAACCTCGTAGCCTTCCTTGACAAAAAATACGCTTTCAGTAACATACAGCCATACTGAGCGCGTTTAAAGATCTGGGCCTCTCCGAATCTCTCGCGAAATTGATTGAGCAGATGCTCATAGGCCGGTTCATAATTTCAATTCCGAAATACCATCACTACTTATGCACACAATATTAAACAACATAAATTGATGGGGCGTATCGTGTGGACTAAACGTAAATGCTTGTAAGACAGAGCTGGTATTGGAACTAGTATTGTTCACAACACAGAATTTCGGAAGATATGCCCCCATTAATAGGTGATACCAGGTTATCAATAGGAAATAAAACAAGGTACTTAGGACACATTATTGACAGGAAGCTTTCGTGTAAATCAAACTTAAACGATAGGGTAACTAATGCTTCTTATAACTCATGTTCTGATACAGTGAATCGCTGCCAGAAGGTGATAAAATACACTTCATAAATTACCGCGGATATTGCGCGGATTGTGATCAAAAGACTCATAAACCTTACATGAAAAGCCCTCCCTAATTTTTAGTACGGATTTTGACCCAGAAGGTCAAGAGTAGATCAAATTCTTTCCCTCAAACAGTCCATGGAAAAATATTACGAGTGCATTATTGATTTACATATGCTGTTAATTAATTTTAAACAACTATTCGATAGCATTAATAGGATGACTATCCCCACAACATTTCGGACGTACATAATACCAGAAAACTTATTAGAATTGTAATTATGGCTTTACGTAAAACCGTATCCAAAGTAATGAAACAATACAATAAGTCCGAATTCTTCAGAATTAAGTCTAAAGTGAGACAATTAGATACATTATCATCCACACTATTTAACACAATGTTGTGCTGAAATAGGTGACGCAAATAGAACTGGGCTCATTTTAAATAACTAACTACTAATACAAAACCATCATTCGACCAGTATTGTGATAGGAAGCAAAATCATGGACGCTACTCGAAAAGGAAAAACACCAAACTGCAAATCTTCGAAAAAAAGATTCTAAGATAATTCTTTGGAAACTTCATTACTTTAATATTGCAATCGATATTAGATGCTTACCCCAAGTGCTTTTGGATATACTTTTCAGAAATAAATACAATGCGCCAGTGATAGGGTTAAAAACATGTTGCTGCAAGTAAGAAAGATCCTAAGAAAATACTTTGGAGCAATAAACTTAATTATTAAATAAATTCTTACTGAATGTGCGTTTGGAAATTCTTTTCCAAATATTGCAAAAGAATTCAACATTCATTTTTCGACGAAAGCTTCAAGATTTTAATCATGTTTGGTATCTTATTGACTTATATTACGGGTTCTAGACTCACATGGTTTTATGTGCGAGATGATTATATTAGAACCAACCTCATCAATTCAAATGATATACATGTATGTATATCTGATATAAACTCAAAAGTAATAAAAGTAGTTACATAAAATTAATACAATAGGCATATGGAAAAAAAGTCAACCAGAGGAACGGAAATCAATATATTGGGATAAGGGACTTCGACCACGGTCTAGACCGATTTCTTTCAAATTCAGCGCTAAATCTTATTATGTTTAAGAAAGCATATCTATTTCATATCATTGAATAAATATATTAATATTATATATCATATATGATATATGCATATGTATTGAGGAATATAGACGGTTTAAAGTCAGCTGGAAAATAAGAAAACATTCTCTCGAAATCGTTAGTATAAAATTTGTCAGCAATGAAGACTTTAATTCGCGAATTGATTTTTCGCAAAAAACTTGAAAACCCAGGCATGTCTCATACCGACATAACTAGATATAGTGACTGTTTATCTTTTAAAAGAAAGGCCGGTAGTGGTATAAAACAAGGATTTGAATTTCCGATTACAGAAAAAAAGTGTCCGGTATTGCGATTCTAAAAACTATGCCTTAAAAAAGGAGCAACACTGCAGACAAACGTCAAACAAATATTAACAGCTGTTAGAAAATGACAAATGAATACCGGAAAAATATATATAAATTGTATTATTGAATTGATAAACAACATAATATGGAATTATTAGCATTGTTATAGAAACGTAATAGGGATTAAAGGATTGAGCGAAGGATTCTTAGAGACCAAAGGAACATAATGGGTAAAATGTGCTTAGAATGTGTTACTGTAGATTAATTTGTAAATTATAGCTTTTCCCAAAATATCTGGTTCTGCAAAGATGTCTTCATATCCGTGTTAAACGAAATCTCGTCCAACTTAGGGAGAATAGCACCGTCTGTTGTTGGAATTTCGACTATGTGTAAGCTCACAGGAAATTGGCAGCGATCTTCATATTGTTTGTCTCAACAGCCTATGTCGACTTGCCTAAATAAAGTATGCAGAGGCATTGATAAAACTCTGTGGCCAAAACCCATAACCTTTTAAATGACTATGCAAGACGAAAGGAATGCGAAGAGGTACTTTTCAACAATTTGGCTTTCAACACTAATTTTTTCATCGTGTTTAAATTTCCTTGATGTATAATTTGATTTTCTACCTACCTTTTAAAGATTTCGTCACGTCCGGCCAGATTGTTTACAGACAACGCCCTACTGTTGCGGACTGGCGACGTGGTGTCCTTGTGGTGAGATTTTCCTCACATACCGAATCACCTTGATCTACTGCAGCCGTCTCAGCCACAGACATGCTGTTATCCGGAGCACTATCGATGCAGTCAAACCTCTCAGAATTACTGCTTTCATTCGCCGCCTCATCAATGGACAACAGTTGCACTACTCTTTCCTCCAATGGGGAAAAATATTGGAAGGTCGATGGTCCGCCGCCCGTGCTAGAGATGCTCCCCCAAAACCATGATTTTTTCAATTCCTGGTTGAGGAAGGTTACTTCTTTATTATTTTTCCTTTAAAATAAGTAAATGAACTTGTGTTACCTACATTATTGTTTTCTTTCCGACCGTTATGCTAACGAATAAAATTCGCTTATTTTGAAAGATTTTGGCAGTTCAGAGGACCAAAAATTCGAAAACGAAATAGTTGGAAATATAGAAATTCGAAAATAGCTGATTAGAGTACCGAATGTGCGAATTCTAATATAATATTGTCAGAATCGCAATAGAGCGTATACCCCTTTATTATCGGTACGAGACGTCGCAGAAAAAGTGTCAAAAGTCCCCTACACATGTACAAGAAGTACCAAATCGCAATGATAATCAACATATTTTAATAGCTCAATAAATCCCCAAACAAATTCTTGTTTTGCCAGTGCGACTTTAAAAGCGAACCGTTTATTGGCTATGGAGGTATAATCAAGAAATTTATGTAGAAACTAAGCTTTATAAGGCCCTAGTACTCTTGTGCCCTGTTCTCGCGACATGTCATTACGGAAAACAAAGACTTTAATAAGGACTCTATGCAACCGCTTATGAAGGATGTTAAGTTAAAATTGCGATTGTTGGCATATAACAAAAACAAGTGACAATTTTTTCTAAATTTCTATAAACATATTGTATATATGAACTATATCTTGTATAATTATTTTTAAAATTTAATAATAAATATACGCTTATAATGCTATTGATACCACCAATTATTTTCATGCACATACTTTAATATATGGGAGCTGGGGTTATTTGAGAATCGATTTCATTAAACTATCATACGTACCAGTGTTATACGTTCACTTAATTTGATTGATCCGTTTTTATCAATTTTTTGTACCACGACATACTATTGCCAGAAAAAGATCTTCGTTGACTTTCGATAAGATACTTCATATATTGACCAATATATAATATAAGCAGAAAAAATAGGAGGATGTTTGAAAACCCTGATGTTAGTTATACGGGGGCTAGGGCAACCTTTCACCCCCCGTAAAAAGTCAACTATTATTCGGTTTTTTTCTGAATTTCAATAAGATATTTCTGATTGACCGATATTTTTAGTATAAAGCTAGCTATAGGCACGTGGGTCCATATAATCGGTATCATTGGCATTGGTAAGTTATACGACAATTTCGACAATTTTTAGACATGAGATGGAATACCTTAAAAGCCCAATTATAACAATTTTCAAACTAGAGATGCTTTTCTCTATTGCAATTTACTGTACTAAATTACAGTTTTATATCTTACTTTTCGGCTGTTATAGGTTTTCCATTAACGGCTTTTTATGAGCGTGGTAGTGCGCTGATTACGCCTAGCTACAATACCATGTATTACTCAAGTTGCAGATTGCATGGGAGGACGGACGGACAGACCTTAATTCAACTCGTCTCTTCATCTTGATCATTCACAATATATAATAACTTCATTTCTATTTATAAGATTATTACTACAAACCACCGTTAGTGGAAACAAAATTACAATAAACTGTAGCAATATATTGCGGAAGCATATATTGATAAATCAAACAAAAACAACAAAACAGCTATTTACGGGACAAAAAACTTCAGGAGCTCTCGGAAACGTTGGAAATTCTAGGTAAAGTTATATTTTTAATAAATCTATTCATATGAATGCATGTATTGAATGTTTTAGCTGAGAAATTGAAGACACGCCACATAAAAGGAACCAGATAGCCTAATGTTCTTTAAAGATGTTTAGCTAATTTTATATGTTTAGAGTTGTCAGCACTTCGACTCCAAATGTCTGAATCATTTCACCCGTTTTTACTAAAGAGAACAATGTAATTTTTGCTGTTACTCACATTTTTTATCTCTTTATTTTGAATAATAATCATTAAAAATAAAACAAAATTAATCCATGTAAAATTAAGTAAAATTGAAATTAAAAGAAAAGTTTTTAAAATAAAGTAAATAACATAAAATAAAAATGTAAATCTAGTTTATTATTTATTAGAGAAAATTTAATTTATAAGAATTTGCCGGACTCAACTGCCCTTCTATTAATGTGACACTTTCATTTACGTGGTCAACAAAGTGTGTGATAGAATAGGGAGCAGAAAATTAAAAAAATATTATTACAAAATTATTATTGTTGCTTTTACTATTTTATTGGCATTTTCGGGAAACACATCCAAAGAATTGTTGAGAACTCGCCATCTAGCTACCAAAATACCAAAGGCATTTTCAATTGTAAGCCGCGCTCTGGATAAACATTAATTGAAATGGTCTCTTTTTTGCTTTCAAACACTTTCCCGGATATGGCCACATGAAATGGTTTGTCGAAGGAAAAGCAGCATCTCCTAAATAATAAAATGGGAATTTTATCGCACTGCATGGGAAATTTATATTTCCTTCAGGTTTATTATTCCGTTTAGAATTTTATTGCCAAAACCAATGACTGAATGTGTATTTGCCGTCACACATGGTTAATAACATAATACTAAAATATAGCTTATAATTGTAATACATTGATCCGAATTTTCTCAAACACTTAATTTGTATGTAATTTGCCGTCAACAGCTCCTACAAGATGAGACATTCGTGACTTCAGGTAGAATGAATCGGCTTTTTCCCTTCACTCATATTCATTTCGTAACGTCAAGTATATACCGGAATTTTTATCCCAAATGGCTGCGCATGTAATGCCAGCCGACATTCTGCTGGTATATATTGGGTGACGTATATGGAATTGTATATATTTATTAAATTACAATAAGAAGTATGTTAAATTAATCCACTTCGAATCGCGTAGCCTTTGGAATTGAGCGGAGTATTTTTTTTATAGGAGTTTACAAATTGTTGAAAAATCCATGCAAGTAGTAGAAAAATGGGGATCCTACCCCACTTGGTGAAAGAAAACCATTCACTCCCATTGATGTTATGGGGATCCTACCCCACTTGGTGAAAGGAAAACTGGTGAAAGGAAAATATATTGTTTTTTGCACCAAGGTGGGGTAGGACCGCCATTCACCAGGAAAGGAAAATATTGGTTTTCTTGCACCAAGGTGGGGTAGGTCCGCCATTTATGGAATGGGGATCCTACCCCACTTGGTGAAAGGAAAACTGGTGAAAGGAAAATATATACATACACACATATATATATTCGTGACCGCAGGTGTATATTTTGTGGTTTTGTGATTTTGCGCTTTTGCGTTTTTGTAGTATTAAGAAATCGCTCGCGTTTTACCTAAACGTGTGTGTGTATGTGTGGTGGGACTTTTGTTTCGTATAGTTGTAGTATTAAGAAAGCGCTCGCGTTTTAACTGAAACAAAGTTTGGTGACAAGGTGATGCTAGAACTAGACGAAAATTTTCTTTTTCTTCCAGAATCCTACAACTCATTAAAAGATTCAACTATTGAAGCCATAAACGATAATACATTTTATATCAAATTGATTAAACCTGGTGGAAAATTTACTTCACCATTATTTCAATTTCATACAGAATAAAAAATAAATAAAAATATAATGTATCCGTGCAGTTTTTGTGAAAATATATATGTTCGGAAGAGTAGTTTAAGCAAACATATTACAATGGAACATCAAATTTCAAATAAATAATTTTTTGTGAGCAATGTAAGATTCAAGTGAAAGTAAATGTATGGACAGCACACGTGAGAACAAACATATATAAAAAAAATGTATGTATAGTGTAAATAGTAATGTTAAATGTATTAATGCCATGTTTAATAATAGTATTGAAACATACGTTTTGGATAACGATCAGCCCAATGATTAAATTGTTGAACATTTTTTTGAAAAACATGTAAATGAGTTATCTGAACTTAACCAGAAATCAATAGAAAAGCATAAAAGCATCAAATTTAACTTTGAACTATTTTGTAAATATATTCATATTAAAGAAACTATTGATGCTCCAAAACATTTTTTTAAAATTATTTTAGATGATGTTTTAGATATTTACAATCTATATTTGTGTAAACCAGTCAGAATACTTCCATTAACTGTCAACCAAATTATACGTCAAAAAGAGGATATAGTTTGTCATTTTGTGGAATGGAACTTTTATTAAATGATAGGGTAGCAGACCATTTTCATTTAAGTGGTGCATATAGAGGTCCGGCACATAGAAAATGTAATTTAGAATATCAGATAGCAAATTTTATTCCAATATTTTTTCATAATTTATCGAAAATTGATTGCCATCTATTTATAAAAAAGTTGTCGTCTGTTAAGGGGGATATAAATATAATTCCCTTAAACAAAGAATTATATATTTCGATATCAAAGAAGATATACATATGTTAATGTAAAACATATTATTGAACTTCGGTTTTTAGATTCATTTCGATTCATGCCTTCTAGTTTAGACAGTTTAGCTAAGAGTTTAAACAATAATGATATAGAAATAACAAAGGCTTTTTTCCCTAACGATCACCACTTTATATAATGCAACGTAAAGGTATTTTTCCATATGACTACTTAGATTCGGAAGAACGTCTCAACGAAACACAATTACCAGTTCGTTCACATTTCTTTAATAAATTAACAAATGAGTCATGTAGTATCGACGATTATCAGCATACACAAAATGTTTGCACAATATTTAATTGTTCCAAGTTATTAGATTATTTGTTCCTGTGCTTCTCCTCAGTGACATTTTTGAAAATTTTAGAAAGTTATGCAAAGGAATTTATTAACTAGACCCATGTCAATATTATACATCCCCGGGTTTATCTTGGGAAGCAATGCTTAAAATAACTAAAATAGAATTAGAATTATTGACTGATGAAAACATGTATAATTTTATTTTGTCTGGGATTAGGGGAGGTATTGTTCAATGTTGTAAACGACAATCAATTGAAAACAATAAATATTTAAGTGATTACGATGTGCCTAAGCTTTCAAATTATATAATTTATTTAGATATTAATAATTTATATGGCTATGCTATGTTACAATATATCCCTCATAACAATTTTGAATGGGTTGAAAACGTAGAGGAGTTTAACGTTTTTAGTATACCAGAAGATTCTTCAGTTGGTTACATATTAGAAGTAGATTTAGATTATCTCATAACCATTCACAATATTCGTAATGACTTACCATTTTGTTTTGAAAATAAAAAAGTTGGTTCAATGAAACACTCAAAGTTGTTCATTATAAAAAATTGCAACAATGTATAAAATATGAACTTATATTAAAGAAAATTCATAGAATTCTACTATTTAATCAATCGGATTGGTAAAAAAATTATATTGATTTAAATAATTATCATAGAACATTAGCTGCAAATAAGTTTGATTAAAATTTCTTTAAATTATTAAATAATGCGGTGTATGGGAAAACTATGGAGAATGTCAATAAAAGAGTAAATGTTAAATTAGTACAAGATTAGGAACATACTAATACTGGGGAAAGAGGTAGAAACAAAATAGGTGCTATAGCCTTAATAGCAATAACCAAATTTCCACAGTCTATCCAAATTTTCTGATAATTTAATAGCGATTCAAATGAAACAAGCGATAATTCTGAATGAAAAAACCGATATATATTGGTTTTATTGTTTTAGAACTTTTTAAATTGAAAATGTATAGTTTTCATTATGATTATATTAAAGAGAAATATAAAAATAATATTGCATTGAATTATATGGATACTGATTCATTCATATATGATATCCAAACTGACGACTTTTAGAATGATATTCGGGTTGACAGTTCAAAATTTTTCGATACTTCTAGGTATGATGAAGGATGAATGTAATGGAAAGTTAATAAAAGAATTTATTGGTTTAAGAGCGAAAATTCGTTTAGAATTGATAATGACATAAATGAAACTAAGAAAAATAAGGGAATAAAAAAGTGTGCAACTTCTGCACTGAATTTGAGTGATTTTAGAAAATATCTGTTGGAATATAAGCTGTATAATGAATCAATGTATACATTTAGATCTAAATTACATACGATTTCAAAATATTTATAAAGTAGCTCTAAGCAATATAGATGATAAGCGAATTGTACGGGGAAATCATATTGATACTTATGCTTATGATCATTTTGAAACATTATAGTAGTTCTTTATTATTGTAATTTAAAAAATAAATAAATAATCAATTTATATTTTTCATTATTATTTTTTATTAAATAAAAATTTTAAACATAATTGACCACATATTACTGTGTTATAATTTTGTTTCTGTTCATAATTGTAATATATTGGTGGCTTCCAAAACTATCAAAATATTCTTTATAATTTTTGTTTTTATAATATGCTACCCAATGAGTACCAGGAACATCAGCATCATATAAATTAGGAATTCCACATTCTTGAGATTTCGGTTTAATCGGTAAAGAATTTCGCATAAAAATTCCACTAAAATGTTTAAGATGTTTACAATATTTCTTTAAATCTACATCGGTTAACAGTCCTTTGGGTAGTTGTTTTATTAGTTTTTTGAATTGGGTCGTAAATATAAACCATATCCCTTTTTATATGGGTTGAGGAATTGCGATTGATTCCATATATCTCTTATGGCGGCTAGTCTTATTCAATTGTTCATTTCCATTCTTGATATCATTCAAAACTTTTGATATAGCTGATCCACCAGATGCTATACCACCAAGTGCACTTAACGCCGTTAAAATAATCCCAATTTTTGGGACTGGAGTTATTCTCGATATGTTAATTTTTTTATTTTTAAAGCTAAACTTTATAGCATCCTGAGAACTTTTATAAGCCTCATTAAATTACTGCGGCTTCTTTTTGTTAAGCATGTTGGTACCTTTTTTAACTGCCATCAAAAAAAATATGTTAGATGTCACTTTTCCTTTTTTCATCTTTTTACGTTTTTTACATTTAGATGTCTTTCTTTTCTTACTTTTAATACCCATTCCCAATTTGAGTTTTGCTTTCATTGCATTTGTAACGAACCAAGCGTTTGCTCGTTCTTTGAAATCACTGTCCTTACTTTTTCAGCTTGATGTCTGATATTTATATCTTTTGCTTAGGAATATGCATCATGTTCTCTGCAGGCTCGATCTAAAGGATTTATACCCTTATCTCCTCTTTCCAACCGTTGTCGGAATTTTGTTCCAGGACCACATAATTGATATCAGGGTAAATAAGTTCAATAGGCAAAGAATTAATCAAAGTATTTACAAAACCCTGCCCAATCGTTTTATGTATTAGTCCCATTAGGTGATTTTTTTTTCTCAATAATAATATGGATGAGTGTGGGTGAGTTATATCTAAATGATGTCTTTATTATAAAAGTGATGGTTTATATTGCTGTAAATCTAGTAAACAAAATGAAAGTAGTTAAAACATAACTAATGTTATGCTCAGTTTAATTGAAAGCCCAAACGGGCTTAAATATATACATTTATTCAAAATCATTATATCAGCCGAAATATATCTATTTAAAAAGGCTTATTGATCCGATAAAAGTAATAAATCTTTATACATTTAGTGAAAACGTTGATGTTATCAAGCCCACTGAAGCCAAAGCATACTCAATTTTTATATTTGATGATGTAATATGTGGAAAACAAAGTACAATACGAGATTATTTTTGTATGGGTCGTCATAAAAACATTGATTCCTTTTATTTATGTCAAACTTATACAAAACTTCCTAAACACTTAATTCGTGATAATGCAAACATGATTATTGTGTTCAAGCAAGATAAAATGAATCTTAAGCATATCTATAATGACCATGTTATTGGAGATATGTATGTTATACAAAACATTTGTAAAAATGTGTACCGAGTCTTGGAGAAATAAATACGGCTTTGCTGTTATAAGTAAAGATGATCCTATAAGCAATGGTCCATATCGAAAGGGTTTTGATCACTCACTCCTTAAAGACCATGTTAAATAATCAAATGACTGTATTAGCAAATATTGCTAAAACGTGGAAAGCATTAGAAGAAAATATTAAAAGAATAAAATTGGGAGAATTGGATAGAATAAGCTTGTTGGAGGATACATTTAAACCCATTTTAAAACCATTAAATGAATAAGTTGATAATTTAAAAAACCCTAATAAATATAATGTTACTAATTATAATCGTAATGATCAAATTTGGAAGGCGGACAGTCTCAAAGAAAGTGAAAACATGAAAGTTGATACATTACCAACCGTTGGCAATTATATAAATGCTTTTGATTTAGAATATTCTGCAGATAGTTCTCGGAAACAAAATGTTAAGAAGCGAAATCCTATTAATATCATTAATAAAGAATGCTTTGATAAAAAACAAAAAATAGATAAGGTTGTTAAAAATAAATTTTATGAATAACCCCGAGAGGCCAGCATCGTATACTCCAAGTAAACCAAACGATAAACAATTACTAAACAAGGTAGTAGAAAGTCAAAATCAAGCTGAAACGAATAATGATAATACTTCTCCAACTGAACATCAAATCAGAGAAATAAATGTAATTCTGAATAATAGTATTAAAAATGATGTATCAATTCTGGAGGATCTAATAGACCAACGAATAAAACGTGCATGTGGGGAAGAATTATATAATATAAACCACTATTTATTAACTATTGAGGATTATTTGATGCGTTTCGTTGTATCTAAATAACATCCTACTGAAAAAGACGTTGAAGTGCTAAAAATAAAGTTCTCTACCATAAAAGGATTAGCAAAATGAATACTAAAAGAGCTATTGTAGAAGAATTACATAAACAAGCTAGAAAAAGTTTTAAACGAAGACGTGTTATTATTAAAGGAATTATGGAAAATAAATAATGACTCGGTATTCAAATAGTAATAATCAATATCAATATCTTTTAACTTAAATCGATACATTTTCCAAAAAAGCTTGGATCAAAGCAGTTAAAAATAAAACTAAAGAAAATGTAACAAATGCAATGGCTAAGATTTTAAACTCAAGTAACCGAATACCGAAAAACCTACAAACAGATGATGGAAAGTAATTTTATAATAGTAATTTTAAGAGATTATTACAAACAAAATATATTTATCATTATTCAACATTTTCATCATTAAAAGCATCTATAATAGAGCGATTCAATAGAACATTAAAAGGAATGATGTGGAAAGAGTTTAGTTTTCGGTGAACTTATAAATAGATTGACATCAATAAAAATGTAGTCAATTATTATAATTTAATAATTCACAGAACCTTCAGAATGACTCCAAATGAGGTAAATTCCTCGAATGGACAACATTTATTGGACACTGGGTGAATGGTAATGACTTAAATTTAAAAAAAATAAATAACTATGTATGTATTATAAATAAAAAAGTGTTTTAAAAGTTATTTCAGTTAAGTATAAAATGATAACCAATCAACATGTCCATTGCATTAACAATAAATGGTAATTAATTTATACTGTTTGTGTTATCCTGTGGATAAAACAAAAATAAACACAATATCCGTTAAATGTAATATCATCAACGGCTCATATATAAACGAAATATCTACGCATACGTAGAGTTAGTCCAGGATATAAAATCTCATAAATCTAATGTTATATATTTACCAGTTAATACTCATCAAATAAGTACTCTAGTTGTTAAAGTTGTTGATCAAACGGGTGACCTGATTAATTTTCGTGGAGAAGACATATCAATAAGACTACATTTAAAACATATCTATAGAAAAAAATGATAATTTTTAATAAAAAGCAGCTGCATACAGATTTATGAATAGTTTTCAATCATCCTCAAAAGTATTGGCTACAAAAATAAAGGATCTACGCACTAAAGAGGAAAATTCTCTTATTCAACATACAATTGAGTTAACCCCATCGAATAAGGAGTTTCTAATAAGTCTAGGATTTAATTTGAAAAAATGATGATATAATAAACGTTTTATACAAGCCCAAAGGAAAAAAGAATTATAATAGCTACACCCATGCTTACAATCGTTTCAAAACAATGATGAAATTCGGATCCCCATACCAAATCAAGACCTATATGTGCTACCAAATGAAAGTATTTTATACACTGAAGGGTTCATATCAAATAGTGATTCACTAGCTTCAAAAACTGTACAGCTGCTAAAAAATTATATGTCCTATTTATTCGAGGAGATACGATATGAAATAAATGGAATAGAAATTGATCGCACTAGAAAGTAGGGTATTGCAACAGAAATGAAAAATTATATATCACTTAACACATTTGAAAGTACAAATCTAAAAAATGCAAGGTGGTGCTCTTTTGAAAATATTCCCCTAAAAACTGGTAATTTCAATTTTTGTATACCATTGAAAAATCTGCTTGGATTTTGGAATGCTGAAGATTTTGATAAAATTATTGTTAGTTGTAAACATGAATTAGTTTAAATACGAGCTAAAGAAGATGATGCTGTTATGAATACAACTACAGAAAAGAAAAGACCACCAAACCACTAAACATTTCGTTTAGAAGTTGGGATGTTTACCACATCCATTCCATTTACAAATAGGGCTAAAAATATTATTTAAAAAAAAATACATAAAAAATTACAATTTTATTCTTAACCACAACATTATAATACCTATCGCACAAAAAAAAATCAAGAAGGGCTTATTATTTTTACTATAAAATCTCAGCTCAGCTCTACTTTAAGTTCCTCAAACAACAGCGTTGAAAATGATTAGCACTCAAAACGGAAATAGGTATAATAACAATGAAGGCGATTGTTGTTAGAGCTGAGCTCGATATGAACTCATTCTCCCGTTGGCAATCTATCCTTGAGCGTACCTGAGTCAACAGCCAAAATTTTCATCTAGCAGCTTATCAATGGACTTTGAGGACATTGATTTGAGTGATACGGAGACGAGGAATATTGCGATATCCGTATCTCTTAGTGAAATATGGGAGCTATCCTTGCAAATGGTGAGCTATTCTTTTTGGAGGGAGAAATAAAATTATCTTTAGTTTATTGAAATAAAATAAAAATCAATTAAATTTATATATAAAATAAAAATTGTGTTTAAAAAAAAAAAAGAAAGTATTTACAGATGGAATTTATTTACAATGTTTACAGCGAAATTGGTTAAAAATTTTAGTATAAGTGTCCATAATGTTGTAGGCTTTCTCATCCAGCAGATGGTGCTTTAAGAATATACAATTACAAGTGTCTGGATCATCTCTACAATTAGAATTCGACCAAATGCAGTTTTCGTAATGTTCACCGAAACGATTCTTTATTTTTCTTAATTTATCTCTATAGTTTTTAAATTATCTCAAAGTTTTTTATAAAATTAAATATATCTACTGATGTCGATGACATGTCTTGGATAACTGAACTTTCATATACAATATTTGATAATAATGATCAATATTAATTATTGTTGGGTTTATATGGTATGAAGCGCGCTCTTTTAATGCATTTCGTTCATGTAATTTCTCCGTATTGTTTTTCGAATATTCAAAGCAATAGATATTTAGAGTACGCTGAACATGATTGCTATAATAAGAGTATTTAATTCGAATTTCACAATTATCGTAAACTAAATTGAAATGTCGATGGAAAACACCTCAAGAATACCTCCAATTCTGTTTTCCTTCTCAACTAAATCTTTTTAAAAGCGTCAATAGCATCGAGTACGGTGTATACACTTCTTTACGCATTATACGACTCATTTCTTTGATCGGAGTAAGTTGGTCTAAAATACCCCCAAGGACTTTTCGTTGTTGTTGTTGCTGTTTTTATTAATGATGCGTTCTGCTCAGGGTAACTTTTATCATTCATTAGAATTGTAATATTTATTTTTAAAAGTAATTAAGTGTTTGCCATATTGAATTCTAAACTAGCCTGTTTACTATTTTCAAAATTTCTAAAGCTGCTTATATTTTGATTTTGATCCATAAATAGATTATAGTAGTAGCTTGTTCCATAACTTAAAGATAACAGGTGTAGTAGTAGAATTTTTCTTAAATGAGCCAATTTCATCTTTTTTTATATACGTCTAACGTACGTTATACAATGACCATACAAGTATTATATGTTTGTCTATAGTTTTTAACATCAATTATTTCTACATTTGGTCTTTTATATGAATTATCTTGGACTAGAACCTTTTCAATGTCACCATTACTTAGAATTCGTTCAGTTTCAATTTTACGATATTCAAAGCACTTGATACTCAACAGTTTTTCAATATATACTGTCATAAGTACAACGAATCGGTATATCAAAATTATCATATTTCAATTTGAAATGTCGACAAAATGCTTGTTTTTCCCAATGATTCCTCCAATATCAGATTCCTTTTCAATAATCTTTCTACGAAATGCCTCTATAGCTTCATCTATAGTAAAAATTCTCATAGGCTTCCCTTCAGTTGTAAAGTTAACTATAGACAACACTTCAATTTCTTCTTTGGAGCCTTGATGTGAAAACAATGAAATTCTTCATTGTTGCAGACCACAGCTATTTGCTTAACAATAAATCTATCTATCTATGCTTTGAACATCTACTGTCACAAACATTATGAAAATCCTTAATAATGAAATATATTTTTAATGGAAGGCTTTTTATACGTTCAGTAAGAACTAAACAAAATAATGAAATATATTTTTAATGGTAGGTTTTTTATATGTTCGTTAGGCTTTATTTACGTTTTTTCAAAAAATTCTACTAAAATTCTCAAGTAGGTAAAATTCTCAAGAATGTTAAATTTATGGGTGGTTTCATAAAATTCTCACGAATGTAAATATTAAAAATATCAACAAAATGTGGTTTCAGAAAATTGTCATGCACTTTTACAATACGAAAAAAAAAGTCCCACCACACACACGTTTAGTTAAAACGCAAGCGCTTTCTTAATACTACAACTATACGAAAAAAAGTCCCACCACACACACACAAGTTTAGGTAAAACGCGAGCGATTTCTTAATATTACAAAACCGCAACATCACAAAACTACAAAATATACACCTGCGGTCACACATATATATATGTGTGTATGTATATATTTTCCTTTCACCAGTTTTCCTTTCACCAAGTGGGGTAGGATCCCCATTACATAAATGGCGGTCCTACCCCACCTTGGTGCAAGAAAATATATTTTCCTTTCGCCACTTTTTCTTTCCCCAAGTGGGGTAGGACCGCCATTTTTCTACTACTCATGCAGCGCTCTGTCCTGTTCGGTGCTCTTCTCTCTTCATTCAATGCGCACAAGCTCAGAAGATCAATAATTTTTTTTTTGAGCTACTAGAAGTAAAAGCAATCATTGTATTCTTGTTTTTTTTTCCACTTCCATTTCTATCTAATTTTAATTCAAAATTATATACGCTAATCAGCTGATTGTGAAAAATCACTGCACAATTATTCACAGTTTAGGAATTTGTGCAGATCTGCATGCAGAATATCTAAATGTGAATTTTAATAATATTTTAAAGGTTGTCATTATTGTTAAGACATTTTTGTCATTGTGTTGAAATATTTTGAGGATTGAAATTGAGTTAAATCAGGACTGAATTAAATAACGTTGCGTCGATAGCCCAGAAACAAAAATTTCTCAAAAATGTGTTAATTCATAATGTCAAAATCAGCTATTTTGTTTTTTATCGTTCAAAATATATTTGTCAAACATTTCAGCCAACAGACATGTGATTTTGATTGATACCTGTATACGAATATATTATAAACACATCAAAATGCAAACAAGAAAATCATTAGAAAAACAAACAAAAAATTGACATTATGGGTTAAATTTTTATTCGTAGGAGGAAGCCCGAAGTAACACAATCCGTATATAATTGAACCATGATTGGAATGGTTCCGACTTATCATTAGTCGTGCCAACTACTAGAGTAGCTCGGGACGATGCGCATTGAAATATTGCTGCCAAAGATTCCGTTCTATCTTCATCGTTGCATCAGATTTGAACATTGGAAGGTTTGTAGATGAAATCTAGGGATGACATGTGTTACATCACGTTCGTTGTCGAACTTTTATACACTACAAAATACTACAGAAATTTACAATGAGACAATGATTATGATATGTTTTTATGAGGTCAAATAAAGTATTGTCGTGTTTGGGCCTGACAGCACTAATCGTTCTTTGCAAGATGTATTTTACCATCAGTTAAAAAGAGGACAGCAGTACGATACTGAAACATTGGCCGAAAAACATTTCGCACTTGTGTTCCGGGGGTTCTGGACAAAACGATTCTCATTTCATTGCTAATGGTAAAGAGCCGATCGCAAAATGAAGTAGTTCCAGCGTTGGAAACGCAACGCCAGTTTGCAACAACGCCAAAAATAGCGCTATGGGAAGTTTTACCGGACCTTTTTAGTTATTCCTCGATCAACTGATGCTGAAGAACTAAGAATATTCATGTCTGAAATCGTCTAATTTAGGACGGCACGTAAAACGTTGGAAATCCAAATAACGACTAAGATGCGAGCGTTTCTGTAACAAGATCAAACTGTGATTGTATTTTCGAACTCAAACGGATTAACAACATTTTCCTCAGATTTCTGTCACTTTTTAGACTCGAAAAGGAAGATTATTCAGCGTTTTTTTGGACACAAAACAATAATAAATAACCATAATTGGCTGAGTGATTGAGCAATACTGGCGGCAAAAACACAAAGATGTCGACGATCTCAATACGACAATTCAGAATTTCCTCAGCTACAAACCAGGTTAACGTAGTCAACTATCCCAAAGAATTTTCAAATTCATTGGAATTGCCTGAACCATCACAACATAATTTGCAGCCTCAACTTTGCAATCGGATAAGCCTAGTTGTATGGAAGCTAAAGAATAACGTCATCGAAGCCAAGATCATACAGGGAAAATTCAAAAGAGACGATGTCTCGATCCCGCGTATGCCGATGATTTCAACGGATTTTCCAAAAATTTTAAGCGTTTTCCATTGCATCTGGCGTTTGCAACGATCATCATAAAATCGCATGTCCAGGCGTTACACGTCTTCGAAATTTGTATTATTATGACCATATTTCTCAATATAAACATACTACTGCAACGATTGTAAGACCAATTCTGCTCTACGGTGCAGTAGTGTGGTGGACAAACAGAAATCTACCTACCGAACGCCAATGGAGAGGTTCAGTAGCTCGTTGCGCTGTACATAACGGGAGCTTTGAGAATCACTTCAACTGCGGCTCTTAAACTACTGCAAAATCTGCCACCTATAGACCTCTTTGCTGAAAACTTCGAGTAAAAATCGGTTGGGCGACTACTGGCTGCAGGACACTTTACATATACAACCTTCAGGTATAGCACGATGAGTGGTGGCACGAACTACATGATCAAACTTTTCAATTGATAAAGAATTTTCAGAGAAAACATAGGAAAAGATGGTTGTCGTAAAGGCATGTTAGCTGCGCGCAACACACTGAACATTTATACGGATGGCCCGAAAATGGAGGACAAAGTTGGTGCAGGGATACACTGTTCAGAGCCATAAGTCAGCCCTTTAAGCTGGCGCACCACTGCAGTATATTTTGAGCAGAAGTTTTTGCTATTGTCCTCGTTTTGCATATCGGCCAGATCTTGGAAAGCAGGGCAGCAGAGGACATTGTCGCCCGAAGCAAGCGACTTCTCTTCTGATAGGTGCTACAAAAAAAGCTATCGAAGGCAATGAGATAGTGAACGACGGCTGGCACTCGGAAATGGGGTCAAAATTGGAAAATCCATGCATTGTCTATACGACGATCTGTACAGAAGCATGGTAAGGCAAATCCAAACACGGTGGATCGATCTACTTGGGTGCAAAACTGCAAAAGTCATGTGTAAAACGGTAGATCGGAAATACACAAAATTCCTACTGGCACATGATAGAAAGGACTGTAGGAACATGATGGGAATACTTACTATTTCGCTTACTAGTCTCGCTAAGACTCGAGAAAGTCTAAATCGATATAGCTGCTTTTGGGCTTGGAATGTTTCCAAGAAGGTTTAAAAAGCAAGAAAATATAGAAAAATTGCGAGAAAGATAATAAAAAGATAATTTTATGTGAGTTCACAACATAAATTAAAAGCAGAAAACATAAAAATTATATTTTGAAGGTTGTCATTGTATTGAAATATTTTGATGATTGGTCAAAAGTGTTTTAAGCCATAATGCCAAAATTTTACAAACATTCTAGCCAATAAATATGAGTTTTTTTGAGTGATAACTGAACACGAGTAGATTGTAAACACAACAAAATGTAAACAAAAAATTAATGAGAAAAAGAAAAACAAAAATTGGCGTTATGGGTTAAATCGTAAGAGGAAGCATGTCCGAAGTAACACAACCAATATAATATAATCATGGTCGAGAGTAAAGTTTAAAATCTCTGCATTTAGTTACTGATTGATTGCGCTTTAAGAAGTTGTTTACAGTACCAGTTGGGTCACCGATTGAGAACCACTGCATTCTACGGTTATATGTTCTAATATATTTTTTGCTATTTCGTGTTCTCTATTTATTTGTCTAATATTCAATGGAAAGCATTAGAAGTCATTCAACTCAATACAGTTAACAATTGTATTTGCATTGAGTTCCCACATCTGCTCAAATATAAACGAGACTGGCTCAAACAACAAAAACGGTTAATTATTCTTCAATATTTATTTTATCCCCTTCAAAATAGTCACCATTAGAGGCGATACACATATGCCACCTTTTTTTCCAATCTTCATAACACTTCTGGCAGGCCGCTTTAGGTATGGCTTTCAATTCCTTCTTCGAATTCTCTTTTATGACTTCAATCGACTGAAAATGCTTTCCACGAAGCGGCAATTTGAGTTTAGGGAAAAGAAAAAAGTCACACGGTGCCATGTCGGGTGAATACGGTGCTTGCGGAACAATATTTACGTTGTTTTTGGTCAAATAATCGCGTACAAGACGAGACGTATGAGCGGGATTTTGGAACAAGTCGAGCAGACACACGTCTCATGCCCAAAACATCGTGAATAATGCTATGAGCGGATCCATTTGATATGTTGAGCTCACTAGCTATCTCTCTTTCAGTCACACGACGATTTTCCAACACATTTTTCTTTACTTTTTCGACGTTTTCTTCGTTTATTGACGTTGCTTTACGACGATCATGGGGCAAGTTCTCCAGCGGTGTACGGCCGTTATGTTATGTTATGGATAAAGTCTCGTTTATATTTGAGCAGAAGGTATTTCCATGCTTCCTCTTGCTTTGTACACATATGCTTCCGTTTTCGTCCACGCAATTATATTAATATTTGTTTGTACACATTAGCGAATTCCATTTAACATGGACCAAGCTTAATCTGTAAGCAGCTTCTTACAATGCTGCGTTCCCATTTTTGACATTTCTCTTTTTCTAAATAACTACATTATATACGAAGGAGACATAGCGTAAAGTATGTACTTGGGTTATTCTCCTTTTATGAACTGTTAAAGGTATATAACTTACATACTTATGAATATACTTGTATGCACCAATACAAATCTAAACTATGTATTTAGCGGTATTGAAATATTGCTTAGAATATTATTTAAGGAGAAGAATTTTGCAAATAAAGTTAGTCTAATCACTGACCACACATAGCGTTATTACTCGCCCCTTTGTATTTTATCATTGCTGCAACTTCGCTTAAACTTTTCGCATTTTCCATATTTGCGCGATTACAAAAAGCCCTACAATACTGTCATATAAGTGGGTGGGACTATAACAGATTTCATCTATTTTTACACTGTCGGTACGGGTGCTTAAAGGATTTGTTCTGAGCGCATTTGGTTATCTAAGCTTGAATGGTTTAGGAGATATGTACATAAAACTTTTTAGAGGACGGGGCCACACCCATTTTAAAAAAAATTTTTACCCATAGGTGCCCTTACTAGTATGATATCCTGTGCCAAATTACAGTTTTATATCCTAATTCAGTGCTTAGTTATGGTAAAAACGCCATCGGTTTATTTTCAGGTGATTTCTAGTTCTCACTAGACGACGTGTCTGTGTCCCCCACCAGAGGTAAGATAATATTGTTCAGCTCGTCATCATTTGGTTCTTCGAATCGAATTAGAAGCTCAAGCCAAAAATAAAAAGTCCTGTATTAAGAAGCATACAGGCAATATTAAAGATTTGGTCTAAACGAGCCAAGAGGGCTTAAGCCAAATCTTAAGCCCTGGTATTGATACAAATACAGGCAAGAAAAATACTTTAATAAGGAAATATTTATATAATATATAAATAAAAGACCAAACAGCCTGGAAAGCTCGATTAATAAAAATATATCTGAAACAAGTAAGGAAGTGCTAAGTTCGGATGTAACCGAACATTTTATACTCTCGCATAGCAAATGGTATACTCGTTTGAGATTTCTTTGTGGATTGACCGATATTTTCGGTAGAAGGTCAACTATAGGCACTGGTGTCCACATATTCAGTACTTAGGGCTTGAACAGTTTTGGTTCAATTTAGACAATTTTCGGTCACAAGTTGGCATACTTTAAACGTATTATTCACGCAAAATTTTACCCCGATATAATCATTGTTGCTTGATATGCATAATGGAAAGTGAAAGAATCAGATGGAATTGAAAATGGTGTTATATGGAAAATAGGCGTGGTTGTAGTCCGATTTCGCCCATTTTCGCACTATAACATAGAAATATGAAAAAAAACGTTATGCACTGAATTTTGTTAAAATCGGTTAAGCAGATCCCGAGATATGGGTTTTCACCAAAAAATGGGCGGTGCCACGCCCAATGGATAATTTTGAACGCGGTTCCTATAAAGTCATCTCATACCATCCCAGTGATAAAATTTAATGTCTCTGGCGTGTTTAGTGCTTGGTTTATCGCGCTTTTAGTATTTTTAAACAGTACTGTTATATGGGAAGTAGGCGGGCTTGTCATCCGATTTCACCTATTTTACACCGTCAATAGAAGTACTAAAACCATTTGCTCCCAGTAAATTTGGTTATTATAGCTTTAGCGGTTTAGGAGGTATGCATATTAAACTTATTAGGGGGGGGACCACGCCCATCTTAAAAAAAAAAGTTAACTGCAGATGCCACTCCCTAATGTGATCCTGTATACCAAATAAGAGTCTTGTATCTTATTGCGGAGCTTAGTTATGGCATTTTTTTTTGTTTTTGATTAATGGCGTTTTGTAGGCGTGGCAGGGGCCCGATTACGCCCATCTGCAATACCAACCGTCTCACGGTACCAAGAAACATGTCTACCAAGTTTCATAAAGATATTGTACTATATTATACTCTGTAGCAACAGGTTGCGAGAGTATACCATTGACCCCTCCTTGCTTGCGATCGTTCAACTTGCTTCGTTCGCGTAAAAAGCAAAAAGTGTAGACAAAAGTAGTTGCTTGTGCGGGGCAAGGAGAAGAAAGCATCAACGTACGTGTACTTATGAATGGATGTATGATTCTCACATTTGTGTAAATAACCATCAATAAGGCAATATAAATAAAACAAAACATCTGAACATATTTTCCTGAAATATTCTTATTTTTTCAGGGAGTAAAATATGCTATTTAAGTAACTAAATAAAATAAATAAAAATAAAAATTAAGACTTATGATTTACAGGATTTGATCGTGCCTATAAGCGATGAACTGAAGAAAGGCGCGATAAGCGTAGAAGACATTACCGATGATGCTAATAGTGTGAGCACCGAAATTGCAATGAAAGAATGTGCAAACAGGAAAGAGACATATGAGGAGAAAGAGGTAGCTCAAAAGCCGGTTTTGCACAAGCTAACACAATGCCGAAAAAGCGCGAAGATGTTTTTGGTAAGCAAAATCCAAATTTCATCGCAGAACTTCTATTAATTATATAGACGATGGCTAGCAGCCAACATGTACGACACGCGAAAATGCTAAAACGGTGAATTAGGTTGATGAAAACCACTATCGCGTCTGTACCAGCAAGGAAGATCTAAACAGCCTTTTCAATGTTATCAATAAACAAACAAAAGACGATGAACTGATGGAAATATATCCGACAGTGTCCATTGCTACAACCAAAAAGAAACGTCTTCGACTTGGTGCTAGGGGTACACATGATAAACGTGAGTTAATGACCGCATTAACACGGAACCCAAACGTCAAGGAGAAGGAACGTATAAGACGTACGCCAAGCAGTGAAGAGGAGTATGGTAAGCCACAAAGGGTACAGCGCCGTCCGATGAGAAAGAAGGAAAGCCGCCAGAACACTCTTGCGACAAATATGAACAAAAAGTTACGATAAAACTATCATTAATACAACACAAAAAGGTGCATAATCATCTTGAACCGTTATGTGACATGTCAACATTTAAATGGCAGAAATATGTAGCCACCAGCTACGACGTCAAGCTACGAATACAAGCTGCGGGAGTATGTCTAAATATGAAGATATACGTTGGTGCCAATGAGCGCCGCTTAGTCAGGGCGCTTGAGCATAGGTAATATTTATTTGTTAAAATGTTAATCCTAACTATCTTACAGTCCTCTAATTGTATTTAATTATTTTGTCCTCGGCAATATGTTCAAATATCCTTGCATATGTTTATCTTCGACAATTTTGAGACAAAAAAAAAATAACATAAACAAACATATAGATGCAATACACATGCATTCAACACTTAACAATAAAAAAAAATATACCTTTTTAAAAACTTTCAGATGAACAAACATACCTTGTATATTCTATGCAATACACATGCACATGCATTTTTTGTTACTCTTTTTTTATTGAATCTTTCCTTAAGAAGTGTACAATCATATATTCAAATCTTAAGACTAGTTTTAAGAATTACAGTTAGCACCAGCGTGTCAACTTTTATGTATTCAAATCTTACAATATATCTTAATTTTCTATAACCACGGTTAGTAGATGTATCGAGCAAGGTTCAATATGTCACTTCGTTTCAACCTCTGAAGGACTTCGAATAAAAGCAAGTCCCCTGCTAGGGTGTTGGGATGAGTCGTTTGCTTACCGACGTATTTGATGGCGTATTTTTTAATTTTTTAGACGGAAATTAGACGGATTTCAGCTTAATGGTAGCTAATTTGGCCTTGATATGACGGGACAGTAATTTTATTTATTTTTGTTTGTGGGCAATCTTGTCTTCTGAGTGTGAAGGTTACATGAGCACACTTAGATGGATTTTCTTTTATTCTCCACTCTTCTAACCATTTTTCTAAATCATATATGTGATATTGCAGTTGGGTTTATGCTGCCTTCGAATCTTTGTTGACGCTTATAAATGCGGTGTCGTCTGCATATGTTGATGTGTATGTGTTAGGATTTGTGGGCATGTCTGATGTATAAATTAAATATAGGTAAAGGCCTAATATGCTTCCTTGGGGAACAAATGTAGAGATTTTTTTTGGTGAGGATAGTTCGTCTTTCAATCTGACCTTATGAGTTCTATCAGTTAAATAGCTTTTAAGAAGTTTGCGTGTGTTCTCGGGTAGCAGTCGAATTATTTTGCTGATCTGCCCGTCATGTCATACCTTATCGAATGCCTGGGATATGTCAATAAAGAAAGCTGAACAATACTGCTTGTTTTTAAAAGCCGATCTAATGATAGTAACGATTCTGTGTACCTGTTCAATAGTACCGTGATTAGCTCGAAATCCAAACTGATGTTCAGGGATTATTTATCGCTCATTGAGGAACCGAGCTAAACTTTGAAGAATAATTTTTTCTAATACTGTTGATAATATTGGTAGCAACCTCATATAGACCATTATATGATGCAATTAAGGGAATTAGCGTCTTTTCCCGACTTGGGAATCATAACAATTTTAGAATTTTTCTTCCAAGATGGTGGAAAGTAACCAATTCTTAACATTGCGTTAAAAATTAATAGTAAAATTCGTATAGCACAAGATTCATTAAGCCTGTATTGCCATGTGGCCCTGCTGACTTTTTCACGTCAAGGCTCTTAAAAGCGACCTGTACGTGAGAAAGCCGAAATTTCATAGTGCGTTAACAATATTACTTATGTTTGGTGGGCTGATATGAGCATTTATGTCGTGTGGTGTGAAGACTTTTTCCAAACTGTTTGCAAGAGCGTTAACTTTTTTACTGGGGGTTTTGGGCCCAAGAGTGGTGTGGTTTCCCAATCTCAAAAGTGATTCGTGAGTGATAGGACATTTCATGTGCCTTACGGCTTCCCAGAGACTATAATTTGTGTTCTTTGTTGTATTCAAATTCTGAAGGTACTTTGCGCGTCCATTTTCTCTTCAGCTGCAGCATGTTTCGCAGTAACGTAGTACAACTATTAAGCTGCGCCTTCAGGAGGGAAGAGCGACTGTTTTGCCACTGCTTTTTAAGAATTCTTTTTTCTCTTATAAGAGTCTGAATATCTTCACAGGATTGATAAGAATTTTTACTTAAACCAAGCTTCACCGCCGTTGCCACTTTCGCCGCCAAAGTCATTGAATAAATGTGTGTCTACTAATAATACTTTAAATAAAAGGCGATGTGTTTCGTATAAGTACGCAAAAGTTTTTTGTCCGACATCCGTTATTATAATTAATATAAATGGTAACCTTTTCTTTATAAATAATTAATTATAAAAGAAAAGAGCTTGATACAGATATCGATACAAATAGCTGCGCGCGGAGCTGTCGTATCGAATGAGGAAACATGTTCATGTGGCACTCAGGCTCGTGGACGAAAAAAAAAAAATGAGAAAAATTGAAGATCCAATCCCTATTATTGTTGATTGTGTGGGGTGTCACCGTGTGTGGTGGAAACTTGTGTGGTGACATCCTGTGTAGTGAGGTCGTGTATGCTCTGAGTATGAGTTGTGTTCCAAGATGTGTTGTATTAGGTTGTGTTATTATTTACCCTGATGGCGCGGTGTACTTGGAGCGGGGAGTTTATAGTAATTTAAAAATCCTGGGCTCCCTTGTCGAATATTTTGCCTAGTAGAACATATATGCTGAAAATGTCCCAGGTATCACGGTGCCCTGCTGGTGGAGTAGCCGCGGGCGCGGTATGCATGATAATGCAGTAGTGGTATATCCATATTTATCTGTAGGTATAACATAAGAGGCGATTTTGGTTTTATATCAAAATTTGTATTTTTATGTTGGTACTAGTGTTTAGATAAGATAGAAACTTTATTGTGCGTGAGGGGAAAAAATTGATAAACCATTAATATGAATTTTCTGGCTGGACGACTTATTATTATGTGATATTTGTATATATAATATAATACGTTATTTTTATTGGCGGTTATTTATTATTTCTGAATTATCGGCTTATAGGATAACGACTCGACGCCTGACTCAGATATGGTCGGAATGGGTGCTCCTTTCAAACTTTTGAAGAGGGATCTTGCGAGTGTACAGTGATTAGCCGTGAATTGAGAATGGCTTCATTTCGAGTTAGTTATATGGTAAATTCTTCATAGTTAGATTTGTACGCTAAATTCCCATTAGCCACCCATATAAGGAGCGCTTATATAGATGGGATAAGTACGACCTTTGCTGTTTGTAAGTCTAGGTGCGTCACTGTATCACATTGGTAGTGTAGTGATCCATTAACTTTATTTTTGAATTATTAAATACATAATTATGAAAAATAGAGGTGTCGATTTTTCGACTTTTTTCAGACAATTTGGTTACATGTTATGTTAAGTGAGTATGCACTAATTCGGCAAGTAGTAGCGCGACATATAGCTAAAGATTATTGAAGCAGGATTTTTGTATCATTATTGGCAAGAGCCATTCTGCGGGGTCGAAAAGTTACATATTTGTGTTTTTAAAACTGATTTTGTCAGAAAGGACTCTGACCTTGTTTCTTCTGCCAATTCGTGAAGTGTTGAAGTTGTATGTATGACGTACCGGCCATTATTTAATCTATTAGTTGTGGCTTTGTAGAAGTCTTCACAATACTGAATACTTTTGCCAATGCTTGCTATTTATGTGATAGCTTGGAAGCATTTTCGTAAGTTGCGATAGGACTATAGCTTCTGCTACAATTCGCTTATCCTCTTGGGGGGAAATTAGGGTAATGGGGCAGATTTTATTTGCGTTTTGGACTACTCTTCCGCCTATTCCCGTATTTTCAAAATTTGATTGATTTTTTGTCAGTTTTAGCCTATTTTGTGCCTTAGACACGATGAAGAATCGTTGTGCTCCTTGGTCTACTAGGGCTCTAAGTTTGTAGAGTTCTCCTCGATGTTCGATGGAGATGACTGCTGTGGATAGTAATACCCTACTTTAAATTTCGCTTTTAGAGTTTGTGTTTTTAAGGCCTTTGGCAGCATGGTGCTTCTGAGTCATATTCGGGATTTGCTTTTGCAATTAAACCTGTGGTTCTTTTCTTACAAGTATAAGCGCTGCTTTGAGGTAGGCCGGGAAATTTGCTGTAATGACGCATTGAGTGGTATCTTTTGTGACAATATAAGCAATTGAATTTGCTTTTGCAATTTTTATGTGTATGCGTATGTGACAGGCAGTTTGTACAAAGTCTTTTAGATCTGACAAACTTATTTCTTTCGTTAACTTTTAAGTTTTTAAACTTCTCGCAAGATTGTAATTTATGCCCTCTTGTGCATAGTTCGCATGACGAATGTTTTTTTTGTTCATATGTGAATGATTGCGTTTTATAAAAGCTTCCGTTTATATTGTTGTTGCTTCTAGCTTGGGGTCTGTGGAAGCTTCTTTTTAGGTCGTGTTGAACAAGTTTTGTTTTAATTAGTTCTTTTTCTAGCCTTTCAGCGCTTTCGTACTGGGTAGTTAGAACGTCTTTCATTTGTTTTCCCGTGGGGCATTTCTTTCGTGGTGAGAGCGATTGCTCCCATAAAAGTTACGATTTTTCTTGTAATGCGGCGGTGCATATGTTTACCAGTATAGGGTCCCAGCTGTCTTTGGGAATATTTTGTGTCGATAAAACGGACAAACAGTTTGAAACTGTGGATTGTAGTCTTATAAATTCTTCACTGGTTTCTTTTTGGAATTTTATGCAAGTTTATTAGTGTCGTTACTTGTTTATCGATCAATATTCTTTCATTTTCATATCTTGCTTTTAGAGCTTCCCAAGCCAAATTGAAATTGTCGTCATTTAGTGCGAACTATTTTACTACTGCGCCTGCTGGACCTTTAGTTTTGTATTGAGGGAGATACAATTTTTGCGCTTTTGATAATTTTGGATGGTTGATGTGGAATTTTATGCAAGTTTATTAGTGTCGTTACTTGTTTATCGATCAATATTCTTTCATTTTCATATCTTGCTTTTAGAGCTTCCCAAGCCAAATTGAAATTGTCGTCATTTAGTGCGAACTATTTTACTACTGCGCCTGCTGGACCTTTAGTTTTGTATTGAGGGAGATACAATTTTTGCGCTTTTGATAATTTTGGATGGTTGATGTGGCTGTAAACATGTCCCGGAAGGACGGCCATTCTTCATAACCTCCATAAAATGTTTCTGTGTCACATGCGACCACCTCGAAGTGGATGCCAGAATGCGTTTCTTGATTTCGTACTTGTGGCAGCTCTACTCTTGGATGTGGAGTAGGTGCAATTGCTTTTATTAGCTTTAACTGATCGGAGATCAAAGCTTTTGTAGCTTCGAACTGGTCTAAGCAGTTTTTGTATTTGGCGTAAGCTAATAATTTAAAAATTAATTTTAGATATGAATCGTCACATTCTACTATGGCGTCATGAGCCGCTTGGGGTCGTGTCCAAAAATTGTAAAGATTTTTAATTTTGATATCTAGTACCGATTCTGAGTGGTCTTAAATCGGTGAAGATGAAAATCTAGTGCAGTATCTTATTAGCCTGTCACTTTCTGAAATAAATAAAGCCACCTGTTTGGAGCGTGTAGCTAATGCAGGTGTATTTTGATTTTTATTATCATTCATTATTTGTTTTTTATATGATGTTCCAATGAATTATACGTTTTTTTTGTTGTCAGTGTAAACTGTATTTACTTGAGATATGATTTTGTTGTGGTTTTATTTTGAACGTATTGCGTTATTTAATTTAATTATTAAAAATCGCACTTTTAATTAAGCAATATTTTTTACGACCTTATGTTGATGTATTTCGGTACACCCTAATACACGGACTTGTATGTATATATTTATGTGCTCGTGCAAATGAGAGCTCGTTGAATAGATCAATACATTTTGTACATAAGTATGCACGAATTGTTTGTGCGTATGTATGGTTGTGTTTAAATGCAATTGAGAGCTCGTTGAAGAGATCAATGTTTTTTGTACGCATTCCTGCTTGTTTGTTTCAAGGGGTATTGCGGGATGTATGCCAATGTGGACCTTGAAACGATGTACAACCACAATTGTATATATTTTAATATGTATGTACGTATATTGTTCAAATTAATAATTCTTGTTTAACCGCGCTCTTTGAATTTTTATATATTTTATTATATTATATTTATTAATATTAAATTCATTATTTATTATTATTATTTTTTTTAGTTGCTAATAGTGTTAATTTTACCATAACTTTTCTTATTTAATTTTTTTTGTATTTTTATAGAATTGAATAACGCGCAGGTAATTTCCCGTATGCACGTATATTTATGTACAATTATGTTTTAGTATGTAAGTATATATATCAAAAATATATGTAGAGATAAGATGTAAGCATTAAGTAAATATGCATTAATATATGTTTTTTTTTCTCTTTTTTTTATTAGAATTTTGATTTATATTTGTGCCTTTGCTTACTTAGTTTATGTAATCCTGCTTATTGTATTTTTTTTTTTAAACATAAGGGGTATTGCTGAAGAAATGGGCAAGTATATACTTGATTTGTTTTTTATGTTTGTTAATTGGTGTGTTTGAATACACAAAGGTAAGCTAGTAGATAGGTATTACGTAATTATATTATCACCTCAATGTTATATGTATGTATAAGTATGTGGATTTTATCTTTTTTTTTGTGTTTTCACAATGTTAGATTTTGTATTTCCACAGTGCCTTTCTTTACGGCTCGAAGGACCATGAATAAATGTGTGTCTACTATCTGGGGGAACACCACCGAGATATTAACACTTAAAATCGCGTGAATACTTTAAATAAAAGGCGATGTGTTTTGTATAAGTACGCAAAAGTTTATTGTTGACATCCGTTATTATAATTAATATAAATGGAACCTCTTTTTTTAAATAATTAATTATAAAAGAAGAGTTTGAAATACGGAACGATGTCGATCGAAAAGCTGCGCGCGGAGCTGTCGTATCGAATGAGGCAAAAATTTTGATGTGGCGATGTGATGTGGTTTGATAAGGCTCGTAGTCGAAAAACGAATGAGATAAATTGAAGATCCAATCCCTATTATTGTTGATTGTGTGCGGTGTCATCGTGTGTGGTGGTAACTTGTGTGGTGACATCGTGTGTAGTGTGGTCGTGTATGCTGTGAGTGTGAGTTGTGTTCCAAGGTGTGGTGTGTTGTATTAGGGTGTGTCATTATTTACCCTAATGCCGCGGTTAACTTGGAGCGGGGAGTCATTTAAACAGTCATGGTTTCAGTGAGCTGCTCGGTAGCTGACTGAATATTTGCTGCATTTCTCAGAGTAATGTTCGGTGAGAGGTGTGAACTTATATACAATTTGTATTTTCACCAGTCCGTGTTTTTGATTGGGTAGAAATGCAACTGTTCACGTTGTATGATAACATTGTTGTGCATGGTGATAATTTTAAGTGAGTGATCAGAGGATAAGTCGTATGATGAAGTAACTGTGTACTCGTTACGTTTAATGCTTTTAACAAAAGCAATCAAACAAATAAAGTGCGTTGGCCAGTAAGTCGGTTTCCCGCAAGAGGCAACGTCGAGATTATTTGTTATTACTGTATCATACAGCTGCCTAAGTCTAGGGCTTATGAGTCTAGTATCATAAGTGTAGTAGCCTTTGATTCTAAATCAGTTTTTATCGGTAAAGTTTATTTCCGAGACCAGAAGTATATCGATACTTTCTTTGCGTGGTTTTCCAGAGTTAAAAGAACAATATAATAACCATAATTGGCTGAATGAACGAAAAATAATGGCGGCAAAAAACAAAAATGTCGTTGATCTCAATCCTTCCAAAGAGTTTAATACTTACAAATGAGTTAACACAACTACAAACCAGGTAACGGAGACAACTATCCTACAGGATTTTTAAATTCGTTGAAATTGCCTGACTACAACCAAATAATTTGCAATTAAAAGTGAGACCAGTTCTCATCATGCTGATCAACTCCGACGTTTGATGGAACGAGACTGACTCTGAGGAAGCAATGAATAACATAATCGAAGCCAAGATCATCAAGGGAATATACAAAGAAGGAGAAGTCTTGAACGCGCGTATACCGATGATTCCAATGGATTTGCTATTCGATTTTAGGCATCATAAATTCTCGTGCGTCTGGCTTTTGCAATGACCATCAATAAATCGCAAAGCCTTTACGTTTTTACTTACGCACCGTAAAAAAATAAAAAAAATGTAGTTTAAAAGAAAGCTTTAAATTAATTAACAGTACAACCAGCTACATTGTACAACAATGCATATCTTTTGGTCAATATGATAATGATAACTCCGTTGTAGACAAAAATATTGGGTTAGTTCTAAATTTTTAGTAATTGAAATTGTACGAAGCTCATAATATTAAAAATTACATATCATCAAATATCAATTTTGTAATTTATTTATTTGTTACAAACTTGAATATAAGTTTAAGTTAACATTTTATGTTCGTAGTCTTTAAATATTTGTGAAAATGAAATTGTTGTAAAGCTTTAAAATACAGCACTGAATCTGCAGGATTATGTTGTGCTGGTGGTAAAGTAAAATTACCACAAGTAGTGCCACCACCTTATCTGCACTCATTAGTTTTGGGATGGACACTTTTTGACCAAGATACAAAATATAACAGCTGCTTTCAAATAACGTCGTTTAGCGCAACGCATATTGTACAATTTCATGCCCACTTTCAAGGAAATATACCATAATTGTTCTCTCTCACATTGGAATAAGTTCTTTATCACTGCCTTCCTGGGCATTTTAAAAATAAGATTTGGATATTTCGGAATTTCGATGCGTGTTGTTGTGCTTGCATCGAAACTTCGAGTGATGCAATGTACTTATGCAAACGCATTTAAGGGTACAGGTCCCCTAACTGTTGTAACGGACAACTGCAAAGGTTGCGGATCCGGTAACGAGTCTAACGGACACCGAGGGCAGCTGAACGCAAATAGACGAGTCGACTGCAGCGTGGGAAAGCGAAGAATACAATAGTTACAGAGACAACACAAACAAAGCAAACGAAGGCTGAACAACAACAAGTAGTGTACAAGGTACAATACACGGTAAACAGTATCAGCAGCAGAGCGCAAGTAGCCAATTTGTCTGCAGAGTGGGAAAGCGAAGCCCGCAACGCAGATAAATAGAAATTCGTTATACAAATTTAAAATTATAAAAGAAATTGCTAAGCCTTGTACAGTTGTGTTGTCTTATATAAAACTAATTTTTATAAATAATAAGTAATATAAAGAAGTTGTTAATGGCGAACTACTGTAAATTAAAAATTAATTTAGAGAAAATTTAAAATATAAAAACGTAACTTTAAAGTTTTTTTTTTGGAAAATTAAAATTTTGGGAAAGTTGTAAAGGTTATAACGGAGAATGTTAAAATTGTAACGAAAGAAAATAATCTTACTTTTGATATTTTAAGAAATATACTACTTGTATACAGATGCTAAAGAATTAGCAATTCAGCTAAGCGTGCGTGAGATTAGGGTACTCTCCGCGTCATCCTAGCTTCGAGCAATGGCGCAAGAACATTGCGACAAACACATCAGCGGTACGTTGGAACGATCTACAGAAATTCATTTACGCGAAACCACTTTTGAAAAGAGGAACCAAAACTGTTTTACGAAGACAAAGCTGTTTAAAGCTGGAATTCATTAAACGTAGCAGTCCGGCAGGAATTTGGGGTTGCGACCTCCTTTTAATGGAGTTAGAAAAACCGATAGATTTAGACGACGCTTGCTTAGTCGAACACATTCCGGACTCCAAGTCAAAGAAAGTAAAAAATACCAAGCCAAAAATATTCGGGACTTGAAAGAGCAAATCAAGGTATGTGAGAAAATTCAATTCAGACAACCACAACTCACGATTGTCAACCATGAGTCATCAAACAAGGTTTTCCAGAAAGCAGATCCATCCACCAAAAAGTGTACATATCACATTTCGTCAGAAGTTCTCCACGCAAACAGAATTCTTGTTACAGTTGAGATAAAGAAGGTCATCGTGCAGCTGAAAGTAATTCAAGGGGTAAAACACCCGAATCAGAATTTTTTTTTTAATATGAAACATTTTTAAAACGATAACAATGTATAATAGCACTACAACTAGTTTTATTTAATAGCTTACAAAGATACGAAAGAAATTCGTAATTATTTAAATTTCTTGGTATTCTAACTACCAGCTGTGGTTTTTTTCTCGACATAAGCGACATCTGTCTAAGAGGAGATTTCTCGCTTCCTCATTCTCATGTTCATTAAGCCTTTTGTAGTGGGCCTCTGCCTGCAATCTTATTTCTTCGGCGACTGTATTTACTTTTAGGTCGCGCTAAATATCAGCATTTCTGATTTACCAGGAGGCCTTAACAATACTCCTTAGCGCCTTATTTTAAAAACATTGAATAATATTTATGCTTCTATCATTGGCGTAACCCCACAGTTGCGCACCATATGACCATACCGGCTTGATGATTTGTTTGTATAAAAGTAATTTGTTATGTATGGACAGGTTTGATCTGCGTCCAATTAGACATTTCATTTTTGACCATTTCAAGTTAAGTTCAATCCTTTTCATCCTAATGGGCTCTTTCCATGGTTATTTAGTATCGATCGTAAAGCAAAAATATTTGGCTGTATTGGCATATGGTATGCAAACATCAAAAAGACTTATAGGGTGATATGTGATTCTTTTGTTCGTGAAATTCACATTAACCGACTTGCCACCGTTTAGTTTTATTCTCCATGCTTTAGTTCATTTGACTGAGGAGTTGTTAGCATGTTGCAGATGTATCGCAACATTTTCATACTATGTTTTCGAAGCATGTTGTTGTTTCTGAAACCGAACTGATTCGGTGGGGTTAACTGCATTTTAGCGATGATAGATTTTAATCTTTGGAGGATTAATTTTTCAAAAAGTTTTGAGATTTGTGGAAGTAGTGAAATTGGTCATTATGTCGGCACTGTGTGTGGATGCTAGGATGATCCAGGTTTAAGAACCATGACAATTTCTGCAACTTTCCAAAGACTTAGAAAATGCGTCAGGCGAGTTGATCAATTGAAGAGATAAGTGAGCTTTAATTCACTTTTGTGTGGTAACTGCTTTAATACTTCAGCTGTTATTAAATCAAATCCGGGTGCTTTCTTAGCTTTAAGCCTTTTAATTTAATTTCGAGCTCTCAAATGGAGATTGCTGGGATGTTGCATGATATGGTTCAACATTTCGGAGGAACGTATTTTCACTACTGTAATTCGGACGAAAAGTTTTATTTAGGTGGGTTGCGAATGCATTTACTTTATCACAATCATTTCTAGCCCAGGTATTACTGTTAATTTTTAATAGCGCAACGTGGCATGTTGAACGCTTAAGATACTTCATACTTTTCCAGAGCGGGTAGTAATTTTTTTGTCAGCCGAGAGTTGAGAAAAGGACTTGTGTATTAACTCATTTTTAATATGAGTAATTTCTCGTTTTAATTCAGCTGTTGCTCTGTTAAGGTTGGTTTTGTCAAGTGGAGAGCGCGTTTGTTGCCATTTCCGTCGTAACTTTCTTTTCCTGGTTAGGAGAATTTTTATTTCTTTAGGGTAA
Source organism: Bactrocera oleae (assembly GCF_042242935.1). Lineage (NCBI taxonomy): Eukaryota > Metazoa > Arthropoda > Insecta > Diptera > Tephritidae > Bactrocera > Bactrocera oleae. The sequence continues at coordinate 44,977,181 of NC_091537.1, forward strand.
TTTGATAATTTGATCCCAAGCAGCTTGTTGAATTTCTATTGTAAACATTGAAGTACTTGTATGAACGAAGTCCAGTCCGTATTTTTGTTGTATAGTTTCAAATTTAGTTCTTTTATAATAACTGTTCCACTTAGAGTTAAATACATTGTGGAATGATGAGAGCTCTATTTCGATGAAATTTCGGGATACTTTCCTAGTAGTAAAAAAACTCCACCACATTTTTGTGGTATCCATGGGCCATTAAGTTGGTGTTCTGCTTGTTCTGGTTAGACACACACGTTCTGTTTCTTGAGCCGTAAATGTCGTTAGGCGCGACCCACAATGGACATGCAGTCATCACCGATAATATATTTGTGGGTGTGCTTGTTGAAAAGTTCGGATTACAACCACGCCTACTTCGCATATAACACCATTTTTAACTCCATCTGATTCTTTCACTCCCCACTGTTCAAATCAAGTAACAATGATTGTATCGGAGTAAAACTTTGCGTGAGTAATGCGTTTAAAGTATGCCACCTTGTGACCAAAAACTATCTAAATTGAACCAAAGCTGTTCAAGCCCCTAGGTACTGAATATGTGGACCCCAATGCCTAAAGTTGACTTTTTACCGAAAATATCGGTCAACATAGAACAAGCCGGCAAGATTCACAAAGAAATCTAAACCGAGTATACCATTTGAGTTCGCGAGAGCATAAAATATTCGGTTACATCCGAACTTAAGCCGTTCTTACTTGTTTATATAGAAAATTGATTCAAAATATGTTCTCTATGCTCGAGTACAGCTAAACAATATTAAAATTAATATCGTTCTCTATCCTCAATATATATATTATATGATTTCCGTTTTTCCACCTGATTTTAAACCGTAGCAAGCTTATAAAATAAAATTTTGCCACTTTTTTTGAGTTAATATCACATTCACACTTATGTATATCTCCCTTCAAAATGGTTTTTGTTTTAATTAATATAATTTTCGCTGACGCGAACTAAAATATAGCAATAAAACTAAGACTAAGTTTATGGCCTTTAATATAAGTCCAGAAGATATCAAATTTGATTGTTCTCTAATCACGATTTCATTTAATAATGGATGTTTAATTCTTTTTCAACATTTGTTAATATATGGTTTTGCCACACCTGAAGGAATTTCCTGCAAATTGCAAGGGTACAAAATTCTCGGTTCCGCCTTAGTACCCATTTTCGGGAATATATTGATCGTAGCTCTTTATGTAAAAAACTCTAACTTTCGTTTGGCTTTATATAAACGTAAAATATTAGAAAGACAATAGTTTAATGCCGTAAAAGGTGTGAAATCGGTCCACGAATTTCCCCAGTTCACATGTACTACTTATGGTAAAAGTTTTTTAGTTAATTTGATAATTTAATGAACTGAAATGGGCAGTTTTTCTTAAAAATAATGTAGCTTATCGCTGCATATGAATACAATTGGTCTACACCTTTGTTTAAACCTTATAACCCTAATATACTGATTTCCGCTCCTTTGGTACAAAGCAACCTCATACTCGTATACCCCACATATTAAATCTACTCTTTTGGTTCAGTTTATATCACATACTAGTATATCATGTTTGAGTTAAATAGCTTCTTTTTGTTAAAGTTAACATTTCGGTGAAAAAAAACAGTATTGACACTAAATAAATCTACGATCAATAACATAAGTTAATATGATACCAAATAATCATCGAATAATAAATGTTGAATTCTTTCGCAATATGAACTTATAACAAAATATACCAGACAACAATGTAAAAAAGTTTCTTAGAGTGCTGGACTTTGTATAGAGCAAAAATATCTTTCTAGAAAAAATCGCGTGAGATAAATATTAGTAGTGTAGTATCAAAAGGGCTAAAGACCCTTTTTCTGTGGTTATATTTCAGTTTTGCGACATGTTTTAATATGAAGAAAATGAGGTGAGCTTTAAACTCAAGAAAATTACATTTAATTACTTTTGGGGATTCACCCAGCGCCCTTGGCAGCTTATGAAAGGTTTAGATAATAAGACAGAAAGAAGAAAATCTACATACTAATACTAAATCTATGTACCATAGATCCCCCTGTTTTAAAAAGCGTAAGACAAAAGCAATTTACGTAGGGTAGTATTTCAATACAATGAAATAAACTACTAATTTCTAAAATATATTAGTAGTATTATGTATTATTATGTAAGTGAATATCTATGTAATATATAGGTATATAAAAGTACGTAAGCTGTGTGTACAAAAATATATAAATAATTGTACACTGTGTTTGTGGTTTCAGTTACACAAGATTTCTTGACCTGCAAAGTGTTTTACTCAAACTTATTTTAGTGTATTAGTAATATAGTGTTTAAATTTTATATATTAAGCTATTTATTGTTAATTAATTATGCCTAGATTAAGTAGAAAATCTGTATTACTAAGTTGCCTTCAGAATAGAAGACGTATGAGAGTACTTCGTGTAAACTCTTCATATAGAGATAGCGAGCAGTCACAAAATACTCTAAGTCACACTAATCATAGGCTAGATTCTGAAGAACGTCTGTCCGAACAAACTATCAATACAAATCAACATAGAACCAGGCGGAAAAATCTCGAGGTACGGTATTTTGAACAAAACTTAAACACTGTTCAACATAGGGCAAGACGTCTAAATCCCCAAATCCGCTCTGAAGAGCAAAGCAGAAATACCCGGAACATAGATTTCGGCGCGAAAATCCCGAGCAAGTTGTAAACACTGTTCAAAAATAGTACAAGGCGGCAAGATCCACAAATTCGCTTTGAAGAGCAAATAAGAAATACTCGAGGTCAGGTCAGTTAGATCTCGTCGAGAAAATCCCGAGGTACTTTATGATGAACAAAGTAGGAACACTAGGGATCGAAGAGAACTTTGCGCAAGAAATCCTGAGTATAGGAATTTAGAGCGCATTCGTGATCAAATTCAAAGGGAACATGCATGAAAAAATCCTGAAATTAGGAGAGAGGAGCGTGATAGAGAAACACAACGTCGACAGCTTAGTTAAGGGTATGAGGGAAAAAATTTAGAATCAGAGACGTCTTAAACAAAGTCAAGTTCGCCTTCGTACAGATAACCAGCTCAATAGGCAAAATGAAAACAACGAGAGAAAATAATGTTATAGAAACTGATAATAGTGGCAATTTAACAGATTTCAAAAACGATTATTTCCAAAATATAAAACAGATCCCTACTAAAATATGTATTTGCTGCGACGGGTTATGGTTTTCACAGCAAGGTGCTGTTGTTAATATACCAATTTCTGTTAACAATATTGTGACTTCGCTACCAAGGTCCTTTGATGAGGCTCATGTTATACAAATTCACTTAAGAAGGCGTTTGAAATACAATCATGATTACATGATCGATACCATACGCCCCGCAAAGATTATGGAAGCTTTGCATTTCTTAGTGAATACCCCTCTGTATCGTGAGCACAATATACATATTAATGAGAACTGGATTTCAGAATGTAGTAACCAAGAAGAAGTTCCGTTTGTTGCATCTGCAGCGGATTCCCGATTGGTTCAATCTTTTCATGCGGAACAAACTTCTCATGATAATCCCTCAGGTAATAATATTCCTACGACCCGTTTACCTTCAGAGCTAAATCCAGGTGGTAAAGAAACTATTTTGTACAATATTTCTGTAGAAAACTTAGACTATAACTGTTTAGTCATAGCGCCAGATGAAGGGCAAAGACCAATTGACATAATTCAAGATAATAATTCAGAAGAGTTGTCATTTGGAACAATATACGTTGGGCAGAAACGTACATGCTCTTAAACATATCGCAAGATAATACGTCTTGTAATGCGCCGTTTTGACAGAAGAGCGTGTGCCATAAATTTTTCTATGATTACAAAATATTAGAACTGCTACAAATTAAGAATAGTTCATCCATTTTCCTAAGAAAGTTTTCAGGCCGCAACCGAGTCACGGCCCAAACCTATTAAACGAAAACTTTGTTCAAAACTTGATTTAACACGATGATGGTTACAAGGTTTTGAAAGGCGTTAGATCTTCTCCTGCGCACTGGGAAGCTGAGAAGAAAAAGGCAATCGCTACGATTCGCCAATTTGGGCTTCAAACCTTCTTTATCACTTTATCGGGTGCAGAATCTCAGTGGGGCTCTTGGTCATCCTCTCTAAAACTGTTGATTCTAAAGATATTTCGGAAGAGGAAGCCAACAGTTTAACAACCCAAGATAGATATCGCTTAATTCGGTCAGACGCGGTTACTTGTGCTAGATATTTTGACTACCGCTATCGACAAATTCTTAAGCTTTTTAAAGATAACGCCGGAATTTTTGGAGTGCATTTTGTTACAAATTTCTACTGGAGAGTGGAGTTTCAACAGAGAGGTTCCCCGCATGTACATGGCATCTATTGGCTTAATAATGCTCCCAGGATCAACCTTCAAGATCCTCAGACATTCCCTGATGTCATTAGTTTTATTGACAATTATATTTCTACAGATGGTTCAGTTAGAAACTTAGAAAATTATTTGGGTTATCAAAAGCATAACCACAGTCGGTCTTGAACAAGGCAAATAAGAGGGCAACAGTTTTGTCATTTTGGTATAACATATCCACCAATGCTTTCAACGCAAATACTGTTACCTCTTACAGAAACAAGTCAAAATTCAGAAACACAAGGAAAACTTTTCTTAAAATTTAAAACGTTTTAAATTCAAATATGACTACAGAAGACATTTCTTATTCAAGAGATTTTGAACATTCCTGTCTGATAGTAGAATAAATATGTCTTTAGCTGACTATTTGTTAGCCTTAGATCAAGTTTATCAAAACCCAAATTTTTTCTAAAAAGAAAATTACGGGACCGTTTTATAAACGCTTACAATCCTCTGATTTTGGAACTCCATAGAGCAAACATGGATATCAATATATTCTGGATACATATGCTTGCTGTTCATATAGAATTAATTATATTAACAAGTCTAACAGGGGAATTTCTAGGCTCTTAAATGAAGCTTTATCCGAGGTAAATGCTGGAAATTATACATGTCCATGGTGGAATGAACAGCAAGATCTCATTGAAAACGATAATGAGCAGACTTGCATAACACATCGTATTCTAATTGAGGAAAATCAAAGAAAAGATGATCTTTTTAAGCAATGAGAACTTGAAAATGTTTTAGAAAGTTTTTATAGTAAAATAGACTTAGAGAAAGGTGCTCAAAATGAACTACCTATCGTGGAAAATGAGTTCAGAGTGTTGGCACTTCCAGAAATAAACCCAAATATAAATTTGCAGGAGTTGCATGGTGAAAATTCAATAGATAATGACACTGAATCTGATTGAAATATTGGACTTATTAAACTACCCCCTTTAATTCCAGTTGAGGAATTATTTTCCTTAGTTCAAAGTCTAAATACTAAGCAAAGAACCCATTTGACACATTTGATGCACCAGCTAAAAACAAATCGCCCATTTTATGAGTTCATTGGTGTCGGTGCAGGTGTAGGAAAGAGTCGTTTGATATCTGCAATATATCAAGCTCTAAACCATCGTTACAATTCTACACCTGGATCCAATCCAAGTTCCTTAAAAGTTATTTTTTGCGCATTTACGGGTAAAGCAGCATTGAGGTCACTTAGCAATGACACAGTTAATTCATTGTATTTCAGACTTATCGATTTCAAATTAATCATAATTGATGAAATATCGATGGTAGGTGCTCGTATGTTTAGCTCTGTTGATGCGAGATTAAAACAAATTTTCAAAACAGACAGCCCCTTCGGTGGTATACCGATCATAGTGTTTGGTGATTTGAAGCAACTCTCACCTGCTGGAGATAAATGGATATTCTCTCCTAATCCCAATGATGCATACAGCACTTTAGTTGGTTCCCCTTTGTGGGAGTTATTTAAATACTTTGAATTAACTGAAATAAGGAGACAAAGCACTTACTCCAATTAACGAGCTGATGATAGATAGCACGGAAGCAAGCAACAGAAATAAACGGGGCATTATAATATATGCAAAGCATAGTATTGCTAGCTCTACAGAACCAAAGGCTGTAAAGAAAATTTATTCAGGCCGCAAAGTTTTAGAAGCGGTTATGTTTAAATGTTTCAATGTTAATATTCTGGTTCTATACAAAAATTCAGCTTACTCTGTCAGACATTTAATTTTAGAACTTATATTATTATTATGCAATCAAAATGTGCTAATTGTTGGAGATTTTAACATTTGTTTAATGTCTACAGGGACTACAATAGGAAATCTGCTCCAAGAAAAAAGCTTTAGTTCACTGCTTTGTGCAGAATTTTCAACCAGAGAACTTAGAAGAATGGGAAGGTGCAGGTTCGACAGCGAGCATTTGTAAAATTTATCGGTGAGTTCACCTCACACGCAGGAGAAACAAATAACATTTCTCGCTTTTATAACAGCGGTGAATCTGTACGCATACGCTCTCTTAACATAACCAAACGTCGAATATTGAAGAGAATATATACATAGGTATGTATGCCAAGCTGGGAACATGAATATGCCATTTGAAATATATTCCCTTTTATTGAACTATTATTTATTATTTTTTAAATTATTTTATGTTAATTAATTTTTACTTTATTATGAGAAATATATTAAAATACTTTTATTATTACTAATAAAGTTTTATTATCACTAATAAATTATTTAACATACTTACATACTTACGCATAGAGCCGTGCACGCACATGTATTTATTGATAAGTGATAGTATCAAATATTCTATTTCTCAATGTGTGAAATTAGAAAATTACTAAAAAAGTAAAATATATTTTTTTTTGCATAATCTTTCGCATTTTATCATGCCCCATTTGTGCAAAAAAATTATATGTTATCATTTTTTATTATAAAAATCATTTATAGTATGACACAAAATAATCATGCATATGTGAAGTGGCATTTATATTTTTTGTTTTCTCATTCATTTCATTTCAATTTCCTTTTTATTTTGGGAGATCGATATTTTGCCAGAGAACGTTGTTATAAATTCTCATTTCTATTAAATAACAGCAAATACTACAGGAAATGGTAAACTCCCTGATCTCAATTTTTCAGCTCTGTTAGCTGTCCAATCGAGCATCATACAAAATTCAATTTGCACCTATACATACAAGTAAGGAAGGGCTAAGTTCGGATGTAAACGAACATTTTATACTCTCGCAAAGTTAAATGGTATATTCGTTTGAGACTTCTTTATATATTTTAATAATTAGAAGTAGGAACTGTTGCCTTAGTTATTTACTTTTCACTCACAGTGAAAATAATTAGAGCAATTTGTAAATTAAATTTACTCAAATTATGAGAAATCGTTCTTGTGCTTTTTCAATACGCTTATAATTGATTTTATATAGAATGCATTACAACTGTATTGGGAAGTAGGAAAAGAAATCGTTTTTGGACAATGAATAACATTTTTTATTTATTATATCGATATTATTATACATGTATAGCTTAAAAATAATAAATATTAACAACTTTAAAAATGATATAATATTATTATATTAATTTGTATATAATATTTACAATATTAAATATAAATTTTTGTAGAGATTCTTATACATATATCCAAATTATATTTCTTTTTTCCTTATGCTTTTTAATTTCTATCATATATTTATACAATAATGTCATATATTATATAATAACATATTATATATAATATTTAATTTAAATTTTCCTAATTAGATTATTATACTGTCAAAATTCCTATACCATTCCAATTTGATTATATTTGGAAAAAAAAAATTAAGAACTATTTAGTGCAATCTGAAAACTTTAGTACGAAATAGAGACACAAATACTGTCGTGATAGCTGTGTACTGTCTCAAAAGTAATTGCATTTACACGGGAAGGATCCATGTTTGAAAATGCCCAATCAATTTGTGTACCGGCAGGTGTAGTTGAATATTCTGCACCAAGCAGGGAACTAAAGTTTTTTTCTTGGAGCAGATTTCATATTGCAGTCCCTGTAGACATTAAACAAATGTTAAAATCTCTAACAATTAGCACATTTTGATTGCCTAACTCAAAAGTAAGGACTTCCTGAAGTTCTACAATTAATTGTCTGACAGAGAAAGCTGGATTTCTATATAGAACCAGGATATTAATATTGAAACATTTAAATAAAACCGCTTCTAAAACTTTGCGGCCTGAATAAATTTTCTTTACAGCCTTTGATTCTATAGAGCAAGCAATACTATGCTTTGCATATATTATAATGCCCCGTTTATTTCTGTTGGTTGTTTCTGTGCTATCTATCCTCAGCTCGTTAATTGGAGTAAATCTTGGTATATCAAAACTTTCGCAAGGATAACTCCAAGTTTCTACAAAACATAAAATATCTGAAGATAGCATCAAACAGTCGTTTTTTATATCATTAATGTGAGCGTGAAGACTCTGAACATTATGGAATAAAATTTGATGTCCTGATGTTCGGGAAATCATAAAATTGAAACTTGTTGTCAAAGCTTTATTTGTGTTCAATTCCCTCAGTTCCCTAAATACGGGATCCGATTCAGAAAATTTGTTAGCAGGAATAAAATTTCCTATGATGAATAGACCTTCTGCAGAAGTAGCTCGACTACAAGCGACATATATTGAAGCTCTAGGCATTCTGGGTCGAGTATGAACTACAACTTTATCATATGTGGCACCCTGACTTTTATGAATAGTTAGTCCCTCAGCCGGAACAACTGGAAACTGCTTTCTTTCAATTGAAATTTGTTCATTTCTTTTATATTGAAAAAATTTTAGAAATTTTTCAATTGGTGTCCAAGAACTTTCTAGAGGATGAGGCTTTTTTGATCGTGCTATCAAACCAACAGAAGGTTCTAAAAATTTAATCCTCAGAATAGTTGGAAAAAACTTTTAGAAAAGTTTAACTCTTTCCAAAATATTATCATTTTCATTTATACCAATTCCTTTAACTGAGTCTTTTGCAGTTGAAAGGAAAGCTTCTGTTGGGATTCGACTGAGCTTAAGGGCATTGAAATTATTTGTCTCTTCATTGGACTAAATAAATTTTTGGCATCATCGGGAACTTCTTCGAAATTAACTACTCGAGTTTCAATGAGAGATATGTCCTCATTTGCCATAGTACCAGATGCCATATTATTTAATGCAATTTCAAAGGCCTGATCCTCCCGTTGTCTCATTATCTCTGTTAATTCAAAGTATTTAAATAACTCCCACAAAGGGGAACCAACTAAAGTGCTGTATGCATCATTGGGATTAGGAGAGAATATCCACCTATCTCCAACAGGTGAGAGTTGCTGCAAATCACCAAACACTATGATCGGTATACCATCGAAGGGGCTGTCTGATTTGAAAATTTGTTTTAATCTCGCATCAACAGAGCTAAACATACGAGCACCTACCATCGATATTTCATCAATTATGATTAATTTTAAATCGATAAGTCTGCAATACAATGAATTAACTGTGTCATTGCTAAGTGGCCTCAACTCTCTATTCAACTGATTAACAGGTAAAGAGAATATTGAATGAAGGGTCATTCCACCTATTCCGAATGCTGCTTTACCCGTAGGTGCGCAAAGAAGAAATTTTAAGGAACTTGGATTGGATCAAGGTGTAGAATTGTAACGATGGTTAAGAGCTTGATATATTGCAGATATCAAACGACTTTTTCCTACACCTGCACCGCCGCCAATGAACTCATAAAATGGGAGATTTGTTTTTAGGTGGTGCATCAAATGTGTCAAATAGGTTCTTCGCTTAGTATTTAGACTTTGAACTAAAGAAAATAATTCCTCAACTGGAATTAAAGGGGGTAGTTTAATAAGTATAATATTGCAATTCAGTGCCATTATCTGTCGAATCTTCGCCATTCAAGTCCAGCAAATTTATATTTGGGTTTATTTCTGGAAGTGCCAACACTCTGAACTCATTTTCCACGATAGGTAGTTCATTTTGAGCACCTTCGTCTAAGTCTATTTCATTATCAAGACTTTCTAGAACATTTTCCAGTTCTCTTTGCTCAAAAACATCATATTTTCTTTGATTTTCCTCAATTATAATACGATGTGTTATGCAAGTCTGCTCATTATCGTTTTCAATGAGATCTTGCTGTTCATTCCGCCAAGGATAGTAAAGTATTAACATTTCGCGGAAATACTCAACTCTGGCCAAATCTGGGTTAAACCTTCTATACCGAATAATACAAGGTTTGGTACGTTTTTTCACAAAACCGCTACCGTCTTTTAGAGGCATGACAGCCCCGCTTTCTGGTAAATTATCGTCTTCCCTTTCTTCTTCTTCATGATCACTATCTTGTGCTCTTCTACTAGATTTAAAATATTTATACCTAGATGCAAAATCAGCTAAACAAAGAGTTTCTAACTGATCGGATCTTTGAACATAACGGTCTAAAATACCGGCTACGAATATTTCAGTCGAACCTGAAGGAAGGTTCTAGGTTTTACCATTCTAACACGTTCCTCAGGTCTAGGGGCTTTTATAAATATTTCTGCATCACTTGCTTCCGAGAGATGGAGCCCAATGCAGCAATATACTGCTTCTTCTGCAGATATTTCTGTGCCTGATATAAATTTGTGACCTATATGTTTGAGTTTTTGCTTAATAGTATAATTTCCAGCATTTACCTCTGATATAGCTTCATTTAAGAGCCTAGGAATTCCCTGTTAGACTTGTTAATATAATTAATTATATATGAACAGCAAGCTTATGCATCCAGTATATATTGGATATCCATATTTGCTCTATGAAGTTCCAAAGTCAGTGGATTATAAGCGTTTATATAACGATCCTGTAATTTTCTTTATAGAAAAATTTTGGGTTTTGTTAAACTTGACCTAAGGGCTAACAAATAGTCATCAAAAGACAATAAATATGTCTATCTACTATCAGACAGGAAGTGTTCAAAATCGTTTAAATTACAAATGTCTTCTGTAGTCATTTGAATTTAAAACGTTTTGAATTTTAAGAAAGCTTTCCTTGTGTCTTTCTGAATTTTGGCTTGTTTCTGTAAGAGGTAACAGTGTTTGCATGTTGCGCAAGTATAAAAATGTTGCGAAAGAATTCAACATCCATTACTCGATTATTATTTGGTATCTTATTAACTTATGTTCTTGATCATTTATTTATTTTGTGTCAATATTATTTTTTTCTCCGAAATGTTAACTTTTATAAAAAGAAGCTATTTAACTCAAACATGGTATATGTGATATAAACTGAACCGAAGGGGTTAGATCGAATATGTGGGGTATATGAGGTTGCTGTTGTACCAATTTCATTCATATGCAGCGATATACATTATTTTTAAGAAAAACTGTCCATTTAATTTCATTAAATTATCAAATTGACGAAAAAATTATACCAGAAGTAGTACATGTGAGCTGGGAAAATCAAAGACCAGAAAATTCCTCCAAACCGTATATTAAAAAATGTTGAATTAAATATCCATTATTAAATGATATCGTGATTAAATTACAATAAAATTTGGTATCTTCTTGACTTATATTAAAGACCATAAACTTAGTCTCAGTTTAATTGCTTGAAGTGAGATATACATAAGTATGAATGTGATATTAACTCCACCAAAGTGGCTAAATTTTATGTTATAAGCTTAGGTGGCAAACGTCAACCAGAGAATCGGAATTCATTATACGAAGGTGTGAGGTTTAGACTTAGTATATACTAATTTCATTCTAATTCAGCGTCAAACCACATAATTTTTAAGAAACCTTTTCCACTTAATTTCGTTAAAATATCACGTTGATCAACCGGAACGGTGTAAAGTCAGGTGAAAAGACGGAAATCATATATATATTGGGGATAGAGAAATATATTAATTTTGACATTGCTCAGCTATACTCGAGAACATATTTTGAAGCAATTTTATATACAAAAAAAAAATATTAATACTCACTGACCGACATATTCGGCATAAAACTGGTTAGAATAACGAAAAGCATTATAAGTAGAATATGGAATTTGAGGGTAGTATTAACCCGATTTTATTAATTTTTTCCAATACCACATACTACTTACATGCCACAGACTAACACACATACCATCACCAATCAAATGGAGTAAAGTCAGACGTATGTTCGAAAATCCGGATATTAGTTACATGGGGGCTAAGGAAAATTTTCACCCGATTTGATCTTGTTATGAGTAAAACACGCACTCTCATTTTCATTGAGATAGCTCACATATGTGACATAAAGTCACGCAGAAGTTCAAAAATATTTATAATAGATATATGAGGGCTACAAGAACTATTGATCCGATTCAACCCATTTTTGAAACGAAGACATACTATTATCGATATTTCCATTTATTTATTCTATTATATGAATTTCAATTATATATTTTACACAATGGCCGATATTTACGGTTAAAAGTCAACTATATGAACTGGGGTCCACATATTCAGTACCTAGGGGCTTGAACAGTTTTGGTTCGATTTGGAGAATTTTTGGTCACAAGGTGGCATACTTTAAACGTATTATTTACGCAAAGTTTTACGCCGATATAATAATTGTTGCTTGATTTGCATAGTCGAAGGTGAAAGAATCAGATGGAATTGAAAATGGTGTTATATGGAAAATAGGCGTGGTTGTAGTCCGATTTCGCCTATTTTCGCACTATAACATAGAAATATGAAAAAAACGTTATGCACTGAATTTTGTTAAAATCGGTTAAGCAGATCCCGAGATATGGGTTTTCACCTAAAAGTGGGCGGTATCACGCCCACTGTCTAATTGTGAACGCGGTTCCTATAAAGTCATCTCTAACCATCCCTGAGATAAAATTTAATGTCTCTGGCGTGTTTAGTGCTTGATCAATCGCGCTTTTAGTAATTGTTAACAGTACCGTTACATTTGGAATGGGCGGGGTTGTCACCCGATTTCACCCATCCGTATCACACCGTAGGTAGAGGTGCTAAAAACATTTGCTTCCAGTGAATTTTGTTATTATAGCTTTAGTAGTTTAGGAGATATGCACATTAAACCTATTAGGGCCGGACCACGCCCACTTAAACAAAAAAACTTTAACTGCAGATGCCCCTCCCTAATGTGATCTCGTGTACTAAACTTGTCTTGTATCTTATTGCGGATCTTAGATATGACAATTTATTTGTTTTTGATTAATGGCGTTTTGTGGACGTGGCAGTGGTCCGATTACGCCCATCTGCAATACTAACCGTCTCACGGTATCAAGAAACATGTCTACCAAGTTTCATAAAGATATCTCAATTTTTACTCAAGTGAGAGCTTGCACGGACGGACGGACAGACAGCCACCCGGATTTCAACCCGTCTCTTCATCCTCATCATTTATATATACATAACCCTATATCTAACTCGATTAGTTTTAGATGATACAAACAACCGATAGGTGAGCAAAACTATTATACTCTGTAGCAACAAGTTGCGAGAGTATAATAAGATTGCAAATATATATTATATATGTCAGCCAATAGGAAAAATACAAACATTGTTATACAAGAACAACAGTTGTCTCAAATAGCAGGAGCAGCGTCAGAAATCAATTTGGCAGCCAAATTGACAAATCCAAAATTTGTAGTAAATCACACAACAACAACGTTTTTATTCATGAATGCTGGCGCACATGCAATAATCTAAGTCGTTTCTTTTTTATGATTCCTCTAGAAGGGAAAAGTTACAACCCTGCAAGCCCACACAACACAGAAAAAACTGACAAAAGTGGCAACAAAGCTTTTGTCGATTTAAAATATTTTACAATTCTAAAATATTTTTCCGTGACTTGCAAAAATCTGCGTCAATATGTATGCAAGCTCATATCTAAACGTACAGATTTACGATGATTTGTGGGCAAAGCTATTAAAGCGGCAAGGGAAGCGGTGAGAATCGGCGACCGTTCTTTTTTTTCGGCACATCTCGGATTTTCTGCCAACAACACAATGTAGTGACGCTTTGTCGTCGCGTCAGTCCTTCGACAGATTGACTCTTTGACATAAAAGCAAAAAACGTGAGCTTCGATCATTAGTTGACTGTGTCAACGGATATTTCACATGAAGCAATGAGTGCACATATCTACATACATATGTTGTTTGTAGACAATTTTACAAATATTTTTCTTTCATATTTCTTTACATGTACACATGATATGAAAATTCCGACGGCAATTCTGTACTTTTATGACTCCATAATGGTGTCAAGTACATGAATTATTTTAAGATATATATCAAAATACTTTATTAAATTAAAATAATTTTAAGTTAAATGGTATATTCGTTTGAGACTTCTTTATATATTTTAATAATTAGAAGTAGGAACTGATGCCTTAGTCTACTTTTCGCTCACAGTGAAAATAATTAGAGCAATTTGTAAACTAAATTTACTCATATTATGAGAAATCGTTTTTGTGCTTTTTGTATACGCTTATAATTAATTTTATATAGAATGCATTACAACTGTATTGAGAAGTAGGAAAAGAAATCGTTTTTGAACAATGAATAACATTTTTTATTTATTATATCGATATTATTATACATGTATAGCTTAAAAATAATAAATATTAACAACTTTAAAAATGATATAATATTATTATATTAATTTGTATATAATATTTACAATATTAAACATAAATTTTTGTAGAGATTCTTATACATATATCCAAATTATATTTTTTTTTCCTTATACTATTTAATTTCTATCATATATTTATACAATAATGTCATATATAATAACAAATTATATATAAAATTTAAATTTTCTTAATTAGATTATTTACATATTTTTCTTAAAATTGTCTTAAAAACTACTGTCAAAATTCCTATACCATTCCAATTCGATTATATTTGGAAAAAAAATGAAGAACTATTGCACTGAGTCTGAAAACTTTAGTTCGAAATAGAGACACAAATACTGTCATGATAGCTGTGTACTGTCTCAAAAGTAATTGCATTTACACGGGAAGGATCCATGTTTGAAAATGCCCAATCAATTTGTGTACCGGCAGGTGTAGTTGAATATTCTGCACTAAGCAGGGAACTAAAGTTATTTTCTTGGAGCAGATTTCTTATTGCAGTCCCTGTAGACATTTAACAAATGTTAAAATCTCCAACAATTATCTTGTTTGATTGCCTAACTCAAAAGTAAGGACTTCCTGAAGTTCTACAATTAATTGTCTGACAGAGAAAGCTGGATTTCTATATAGAACCAGAATATTAATATTGAAACATTAAAACAAAACCGCTTCTAAAACTTTGCGGCCTGAATAAATTTTCTTTACAGCCTTTGATTCTATAGAGCAAGCAATACTATGCTTTGCATATATTATAATGCCCCGTTTATTTCTGTCGGTTGTTTCCTTGCTATCTATCCTCAGCTCGTTAATTGGAGTAAATCTTGGTATATCAAAACTTTCGCAAGGACCACTCCAAGTTTCTACAAAACATAAATATCTGAAGATAGCATCAAACAGTCGCTTTTTATATCATTAATGTGAGCATGAAGACGCTAAGCATTATGGAATAAAATTTGATGTCCTGATGTTCGGGAAATCATAAAATTGAAACTTGTTGTCAGAGCTTTATTTGTGTTCAATTCCCTCAGTTCCTTTATACAGGATCCGTTCAGAAAGTTTGTTAGGAGGAATAAAATTTCCTATGATGAATAGACCTTCTGTAGTAGTAGCTCGACTGCAAGCGACATATATTGAAGCTCTAAGCATTCTGAGTCGAGTATGAACAACAACTTTATTATATGTGTCATCCTGACTTTTATGAATAGTTATTCCCTCAGCCGGAACAACTGGAAACTGATTTCTTTCAATTGAAATTTGTTCATTTCTTTTATATTGAAAAGATTTTAGAACTTTTTCAATTGGTGTCCAAGAACTTTCTAGATGCTGAGGCTTTTTTGATCGTGCTATTAAACCAACAGAAGGTTCCAAAAATTTAATCCACAGAATTGTTGGAAAAGAAAAATGGAAATAAATTTGCTTAAGTTGTCCACCTGCCCATTAACCAAGCCATCACTCGTGTTGCATTCATTGTAATCATATATTTGGCGGTTGTTTTTAGTGTCAATTCATAGGGCAGTCCCTGCGTTTCAGAAGTTTTGAAAAGTTTAACTCTTTCCAAAATATTATAATTTTCATTTATACCAATTCCTTTAACTGAGTCTTTTGCAGTTGAAAGGAAAGCTTCTGTTGGGATTCGACTGAACTTAAGGGCATTGAAATTATTTGTCTCTTCATTGGAGCAAAATAAATGTATGGCATCATCGAAAACTTCTTCGAAATTAACTACTCGAGTTTCAATGAGTGATATGTCCCCATTTGTCATAGTACCAGATGCCATATGATTTAATGCAATTGCAAAGGGCTGATCTTCCCGTTGTCTCATTATCTCTGTTAATTCAAAGTATTTAAATAACTCCTACAAAGGGGAACCAACTAAAGTGCTGTATGCATCATTGGGATTAGGAGAGAATATCCACCTATCTCCAACAGGTGAGAGTTGCTTCAAATCACCAAACACTATGATCGGTATACCACCGAAGGGGCTGTCTGATTTGAAAATTTGTTTTAATCTCGCATCAACAGAGCTAAACATACGAGCACCTACCGCCGATATTTCATCAATTATGATTAATTTTAAATCGATAAGTCTGGAATACAATAAATTAACTGTGTCATTGCTAAGTGGCCTCAACTCTCTATTCAACTGATTAACAGGTAAAGAGAATATTGAATGAAGGGTCATTCCACCTATTCCGAATGCTGCTTTACCCGTAGGTGCGCAAAGAAGAAATTTTAAGGAACTTGGATTGGATCAAGGTGTAGAATTGTAACGATGGTTAAGAGCTTGATATATTGCAGATATCAAACGACTCTTTCCTACAACTGCACCGCCGCCAATGAACTCATAAAATGGGAGACTTGTTTTTAGGTGGTGCATCAAATGTGTCAAATAGGTTCTTTGCTTAGTATTTAGACTTTGAACTAAAGAAAATAATTCCTCAACTGGAATTAAGGGGGGTAGTTTAATAAGTCTAATATGGCAATCAGATTCAGTGCCATTATCTGTTGAATCTTCGCCATGCAAGTCCAGCAAATTAATATTTGGGTTTATTTCTGGAAGTGCCAACACTCTGAACTCATTTTCCACGATAGGTAGTTCATTTTGAGCACCTTCGTCTAAGTATATTTCATTATCAAGACTTTCTAGAACATTTCCAAGTTCTCTTTGCTCAAAAACATCATATTTTCTTTGATTTTCCTCAATTATAATACGATGTGTTATGCAAGTCTGCTCATTATCGTTTTCAATGAGATCTTGCTGTTCATTCCGCCAAGGATAGTAAAGTATTAACATTTCGCGGAAATACTCAACTCTGGCCAAATCTGGGTTAAACCTTCTATACCGAATAATACAAGGTTTGGTACGTTTTTTCACAAAACCGCTACCGTCTTTAAGAGGCATGACAACCCCGCTTTCTGGTAAATTATCGTCTTCCCTCTCTTCTTCTTCATGATCACTATCTTGTTCTCTTCTACTAGATTTAAAATATTTATACCTAGATGCAAAATCAGCTAAACAAAGAGTTTCTAACTGATCGGATATTTGAACATAACGGTCTAAAATACCGGCTACGAATATTTCAGTCGAACCTGAAGGAAGGTTCTGAAGTTCCGCTCTAGGTTTTACCATTCGAACACGCTCCTCAGGTCGAGAGATATTTTTAAATATTTCTGCATTACTTGCTTCCGAGAGATGGAGCCCAATGCAGCAATATACTGCTTCTTCTGCAGATATTTCTGTGCCTGATATAAATTTGTGACCTATATGTTTAAGTTTTTGCTTAATAGTATAATTTCCAGCATTTACCTCTGATATAGCGTCATTTAAGAGCCTAGAAATTCCCTTGTTAGACTTGTTAATATAATTAATTATATATGAACAGCAAGCATATGCATCCAGTATATATTGGATATCCATATTTGCTCTATGGAGTTCCAAAATCAGAGGATTATAAGCGTTTATAAAACGATCCTGTAATTTTCTTTTTAGAAAAATTTTGGGTTTTGTTAAACTTGACCTAAGGGCTAACAAATAGTCATCAAAAGACATATTTATTCTACTATCAGACAGGAAGTGTTCAAAATCGTTTAAATTAGAAATGTCTTCTGTAGTCATATTTGAATTTAAAACGTTTTGAATTTTAAGAAAGCTTTCCTTGTGTCTTTCTGAATTTTGACTTGTTTCTGTAAGAGGTAACAGTATTTGCGTTGAAGGCATTGGTGGATATGGTATACCAAAACGACAAAACTGTTGTCCTCTTATTTCCCTAGTACAAGACCGACTGTGGTTGTATGTATGTATGTGCATATACATATATTCTCATAAATTTAATCTCTATTAGGAAAGTATATTATGTAAAAACTAAATAAAATTATTAAATGCCCAAACTGACTATAAATATTATTTCGAAATTACATAATTTAATTAGAGTCTTATCAGTTTTGCAAGCATTCATAAAAATTCGCAAAATGATATTCATATGAATAAATATGATTGCATATAAACGTATAAGAATATAAGCCAAAAGGCTAACATGCAGCTGTAATATCAAAGCAAGTCTCTGAGAATAATATTCATTGAATTCTCAGCTCTGTTCACTCTCCACTGTTAAAATTTCTCGTTCCGAGCCAGTTTTGGTGAAATTCACTAATAAAATCTTGTTAGGTTTTGACAATTCACACGCTGGTCCGCAATTGAACCTTCTCTATGATACAGTACATACAGTGATGTACAATTTTATAAAAATCCTTCAATTGTTAGTTTTAAGTAAAAATATAAATAATAAAATTTACATATTTTATTTTAAAACAATAAAGTTGTCTTTACTTTAGAAGGAATACTCATTTTGGATTGAATTCAATTCAATGTCATGCATATGCCAATATGCCAAAAAAAACTTACATAAATTTGACCAACAGAACCATAAACACTTTTACAAATATACATCGCATATTTGCAAGTGCAAAATCAACCCCTATTCATATACAACGTGGCATGCGTAAATGGAAACAAAGTCAACAAGTCGTGTGCATATGTCTATACGGGCAGATGTGTGTACAACAAACTCGAATATTTACATACGCACATTCTTTGACAAATACAGTCAATCCCGGTTAAGTGCCAAATCCAAGGATGCAGATTTTTTGTGATTTGTAGTACATAAGCGATTGAGGTACTTAAGCGAGTGGTACCAAAAAAATAATTACCGTTTTCCTTAAAAAATTAAGAAAAAACAAGTAAGAAAGGGCTAAGTTCGGATGTAACCGAACATTTTATACTCTCGCAAAGTCAAATGGTATACTCGTTTGAGATTTCTTTGTGGATTGGCTGATATTTTCGGTAGAAGGTCAACTATAGGCACTGGAGTCCACATATTTAGTACTTAGGGACTTGAACAGTTTTGGTTCGATTTCGACAATTTTTTGTCACAAGGTGGCATACTTTAAACGTATTATTCACGCAAAGTTTTACCCCGATATAATCATTGTTGCTTGATACGCATAGTGGAAAGTGAAAGAATCACATGGAATTGAAAATGGTGTTATATGGGAAATAGGCGTGGTTGTAGTCCGATTTCGCCCCATTTATATCATAGAAATATGAAAAGAATGTTATGTACCAAATTTGGTTGAAATCGGTTAAAAAGATCCCAAGATATGAGTTTTCACCTAAAAGTGGGCTGTGCCACTCCCACTGTCTAATTTTGAACGCGGTTCCTATAACGTCATCTCATACCATCCTAGAGATAAAATTTAATGTCTCGGGCGTGTTTACTGCTTGATTTATCGCGCTTTTAGTAGTTTTTAACAGTACCGTTATATGGGGAGTGGGCGGATTTGCCACCCGATTTCAACTATTTTCACACCGTCAAAACATTTGCTTCCAGTGAATTTTGTTATAGTAGCATTAGCGGTTTAGGAGATAGGCACATTAAACCTAGTAGAGGCGGGACCACGCCCACTTTAAAAAAAAAAATTTTAACTGCAGATGCCTCTCCCTATTGTGATCGTGTATACCAAATATTACTCTTGTATCTTTTTGCGGAGCTTAGTTATTTGTTTTTGATTAATGGCGTTTTGTGGGCGTGGCAGTGGTCTGATTACGCCCATCTGCAATACCAACTGTTTCACGGTACAAAGAAACATGTCTACCAAGTTTCATAGAGATATCTCAATTTTTACTCAAGTTAGAGCTTGCACGGACGGACGGACGGACAGACAGTCACCCGGATTTCAACTCGTCTCTTCATCCTGATCATTTATATATACATAACCCTATACCTAACTCGATTAGTTTTAGGTGATACAAACAACCGTTAGGTGAACAAAACTATTATACTCTGTAGCAACAGGTTGCGAGAGTATAAAAACGTGAGATCAGCAAGACACAGGCAGATAAGAGGGATTGGAGGAGTGATACTTAACCGGGGTTTGCTGTATACATAAATCAGAGGAATATTGAATATTTTCTTTAAAAATTGCTTGAATTGTTAATCGACAAATATACTATGTTGTCACTTTTATTCTAAAATATTTTAATACTCATATTTGCGGGGTTGTCACTAATCCCTTCTAGAGGGAATATCAGAAATTAGTTCAATTTATGATTTTTAGCTTTTGCCATCGTCGTGAAAAGACACTTGTTAGCAAAAGCATGCTCGAGGGGATGTGAGGGTTCTATTTTTAAGAATGAAGCGAGGTTGCTTGTATAAGTACGCCTGCGTTCATGAATGAAAATGTTGTTGTTGTGTAATTTACTATAAATTTGGGCTTCGCCTATTTGGCTGACATATTGACTTGTGACGATTGTTGTTTTTGTAGAACAATGTTTGTAGTTTTTGCGGGTGACATATTTACATGTGTACGCATATACATGTGTATGTGTGTTGGTTTATGTATGCATTATTTGTATCGCAACATCATATATACAAGTACATATGTATATGATCATATAAATCAATGCGCGCACATATAGTGGTGTGTCTGTGGTGTGTCTTTCAAAGTAAACAGGACTTTAGAAAAAAAGACAGAACAAATGGTTTTATCGGCAAAATCAATTCAAAATAGTCTCCTTCTGTTTTAATACATCTTTTTGCCCGGTCCAAAGCATGTTGAACGAGTGTTTTAGCTCCTTCCAAGCCGTTTGAATGGTCTCCACGTCTGCATAACGCTTTCCGGTGGTGCAATAACAGGCGAATACGGGGAGTGATTGATAGTTAAAATGTGATTTTTGGTCAAATAATCGGCCACAGCCGGCGATCGATGAGACGGCGCATTATCGTACAACAAACGCCATCTTCCATCCTCGCGATATTCGGGGCGAACACGTCGAATACGGCGCACCAAACGCTTCAAAACTTCAAGTTAGAATACCGCATTAACGTTTTGGCTGGGTGGAACAAATTCTTTGTGTCAATACTCCTGGAATCATAAAAACAAATCAGTATTTTCTTCACTTTTGACTTTTTTCACGGATTTTGGTTGACCCACATGTTCTTCGTCATTTCTGTCCTCACGCAAACCACTCGTGCCCTCTGCTACGGGATAGGCAATCATCGCCATAAACTTGTTTCATCAACTGAAACGTTTCGGTAAAAGTTTTACCAATTTTAAAACAAAATTTAATGTTGGCTCTTGACAAAAACATACTGACACTTAAAACGCAATAACTTCACTTCCAATAGATGAAATATCATGAAACTTTTACTGGAAGTCGATAAAGGATAACAGATTCTAACGCACTAGTCGACATATAGATGGCGCCAATAGAGTTTACTTTGTTACTTTTTTACTGTTTACTTTGGAACGGACCTTGTACATATGATTATATAAGATTAATATGATAAAAGATGTACATATGTACATATACATATATTGTAATAAATTTAATCTCTATTATTAGAATACAAAATATTTAATGGGAAAGTATATTATGTAAAAACTAAATAAATCAATAAATTTTCAAATTGACTATAGATACTATTTTGAAAATGCCATAATTTAATTAGTCTTATCAGTTTTACATGCATTCATAAAAGCTCGCAAAATGATATACAATCAATAAATATGTTTGCATATATGTAAGCGTATTAAAATATAAGCCAAAAGAGTAATATGCACTTTACACTCGCCACTGTTAATATTTCTCCTTCCGAGCTAGCTGAGGTGAAATCCACTAATAAAATCTTGTTAGGTTTTGACAATTAACACGCTAGTTCGCAATTCAACCTTCTCTATGATATCAGTTAACACAGCCGTTCACACGGTCAGCCAATTCTCACCATCGGTCAGTAACTTGAACCGAAACCGACCAATTGCTGACGCTGCATCAGCGATATTAAGTTGATGACTCCACACTCGCGTCTGATCGACTGCTGACGCCGTAACTCTAGGCAACGTGACCTGGTACGGACTTAGGTTTAATTTAGAGTTAAGAAATTAATTGTATTTAGTCCTAAAATAATTTAAAATAATAAAGACCACGGAGGCGAATCCGCTTATTTTTAAAAAACAATTTAATAAATAAAAAACTTAACTGGCGCCTGACCAGGAATCAGCTGAAGTTTGTGTCTAAGTGCGGTGTTAGAATCGTGTTGTGATAATATCCGAATCGCCCGTGGAAGAACGGCCGAAGGAAATTCAACATAAAAATCACCCGTGGAAACGAGCTGGTTCGTCAACCACGCGTTAGGATCCAGTGGAAGAAAACGCACCCTCTATACGTGCGCAACGAGGGAGCTTTAGAAGTAAAGAACAAACGGAGGACATCCCATGCGCCAGGAGGCTAGTAATAAGTAAGCACCTAATATTAAGAAAAGAGCATTTAAATAAAACAAAGTGAGAGGAAAACTGAAAAGATTTAAATTTATTTAAAGGAAAAATTTTAAGAATTTAAACAGTATTCTGTTGAAATTTTTTAAGCATTTTAATAAAACAAAAGTAAGAAGGAAACTGAAAAGGAAAAAATATTTAAAGAAAACTTTAAGAATTTAAAAAGTATTTTGTTTTGCGACTTACTATTAATTAAATTTAAATCTAAAACTTGTATATTTACTAACCCAAGGGACCCTCCAGAGAACTATAAATTATAAATCAAAATAAAAAAGGCTTGTACAGCCAATAACTTACAAGAATAAAAAAGAGCCGCGATTCATAGCCTAACGGGGGACCCTCCGGTTCTAAATAACTACACTCCAACTCTGCGATTCACCACCAAAGGGGATTTCCAGATCATAAGAACACCTAACCAAAATAAAATAAAATCATTGCAAATATCTGTCAAAATATGCCAACCAATCCCATAAGACCTGGTGTGCTAACCGCACCCACTGCAGGCAATACTCAACCATCCCATCCTATTCCTAATCCTAACGAAATGAATTTAGAATTGACAAACATTATAAGTGGCGTAGTCACAAATATTTTAAGACAAGAGAGACGGAACCTAGTTCAGGCCACCCTTAATCCGAATACAAACTTTTCAAACACAACGGACCTCACCATAGACCCCACATTAACAAACAACATTAGTGAACTAGACAAAATCACCGATGTGGTAAGATGCCTTCGCGAATTTTCTGGGAATCCTGGTATATTCAATTCATGGAAAAAGAGTGTAGACCGAATACTAGAAATATACGAACCTCAAAAAGGATCGCCAAAATACTATGGTATCCTTAACGTTATAATAATAATAACCCAACGATTACCTCCCTCCCGCCCAACCGACGCGAGGGGCGCAATCCGCAAACATGCGGAATTAGCCGAGTCAGAAAAGGCAAGAGAGTTGTTTAAGTGTTGAGATCTAAAACTGCTCAGCTACAGAAACAAAATCGTGGGCAACGCTGACATTGCTCTTGAATCATATAACACACCTTTAGAGTGGAAGGCTATTTCAAAATGTCTTACTCTCCATTACGCGGATAAAAGGGACGTAGGTACCTTAGAGTACCAAATGACTTCATTAGTTCAGGGTAGCTATACCATTCAGGAATTCTACCAAAGGGTATATTCGAACCTATCTCTTATTCTTAATAAACTTGGTAGCATGGAAGTCAGTGCTGAATCCATGCATTTACTTACACGAACATATCGTGACAAAGCCCTTGATTTGCTTAGACTCCTTGGCATGAGGGAACTCGTAGACCTCCCTTAAGCCCTTCACTTATGCCTTAAGTTGGAGAATCAGAAATTCCGTTCGCATTACGCTATCAATAATAATTCCCATATTAAGAAAGCCCAAGACTTTAAGGCACCTCCTCCACCTATGAAAGTAACCAACGAGTTCTATCCACAAGTGGCTTATATTGCTAAACCATATTTACCTAAACAGAAATGCATGCCGCAGCAACGGCCACAGCATACTTTTAATTATCGCAATTCTCCAAATTTTCGGCCAACATATCAACCTCCTGCTAGGCCACAACACCCACGACCTTTCGGACTCCCACGTCCAGAGCCAATGGACGTAGACCGCTCTCTACATTCAAAAGTGGTTAACTACATGAATAGAAATGCACCCAATAACCAAGCATGGAAACGACCGTCAAATTCATCTCAACAGAAGCCTTTCAAACCACAGAGGAACTTTCATATAGAAACCGGTACGGAAGATTCATACTTCCAACAAGCCACATACGACCAACAATATCCATATGATCAACCAACATGACGAACAGAATTTGGATTCAACCGAACAAAAATATGAAACAATACTAGACAATGAAGATTGAACAACTAGTCCAAGAACAATCCGAACATAACCAACCCGACTACATAGAAGTTAATTTTATAGGATGAAAAGTTCTTCGTTGCCATATATAGAATTTAGAACGAAGAACGGAAAATTTTTAAAAATACTTATAGATCAATATACATATAGATAGATCAAGCAAAAATTACATACAATCAGAGCTTGTAGCAAAACCCATTCCATATGAAGAACCTTTTTTTGCAAATTCCATAGTAGGAAAAATCCAAATTACCCATCATACCATACTTAATCTAGCTCACATAGATGATTCAAATTTGAAATTTTTCATTTTACCAGGACTGAAATCTTTTGATGGTATCTTTCTCCTAAGAAATGACTCTCTTGTACATGATAAAAATTCCATTAACACTATATGCAAACATTTAAAAGAATAATTATAAGACCGGTTAAAAAAGAAAATATTGTTATAATTAAAACCGACTACAAAAAAATTCTAAAAGGAAGAAATAAAATATACGGAAATAAAAATGATTGTGAAAATATTAATGAACTAGCAATTGGTAAGGAAGAAAATTTAATAGATTTGAGTAACGATGAATGTATAAAGTAGAATAATAAATAGTTTAAATTCCACATGTACATTAACAAACGGGAATCACGTGCCAACAGTAGAAGAAACAAAAATAGGAATAATACTACTAAATCAATTTAATGGAAAGATAGAAGCAGATGGGACAACTCAAGGAGTAAATGGAACGCATGTTGTAATATTCTACAACACAACAATCAAAGCAAAATTATTTGAAGGAATTTCCACAATTTTGCAAACAGCCTCACGGGAAAAAGAACGAATCGAATTCCTTTCATTGGGAGCTCCAAAAGAGTTACACCTAACTAACATCAAACGTATGAATTTCCTCAAGAAAGCTACGTTATCTATTGGCAGTCTGACATCGGTAGCTTTAATTACCACCATTATACTACTAACCTTGGTACGAAGAAGAAATAATAAAATGAATTATATCAAAAAAAAGACCAGGAGTTTTTACGCCAGTCGCAAATAACAATTTTCCAAATCATATAAAATTTACCGATTTATCTTTCTATTATGATCGAGGACGATCATATTTAAGAGGGGAGGAGTTAACACAGAAGTTCACACGGTCAGCCAATTCTCACCATCGGTCAGTAACTTGAACCGAAACCGACCAATTGCTGACGCTGCATCAGCGATATTAAGTTGACGACTCCACACGGGCGTCCGATCGACTGCAGACGCCGTAAAATTAGGCAACGTGACCCGCTACGGACTTAGGTTTAATTTTAAGTTAAGAAATTAATTGTATTTAGTCTTAAAATAACATCAAAACAATAAAGACCGTGGACGCGAATCCGCTTATTTAAAAAAAAAAAAAAAAACAATTTAATAAATAAAAAACTTAACATATACGTTCTCTGCAAGTACTGACAAGTTCTGATACAAATCTTCACGGGTTATCGTAATCCTACTTACACCAAACTTAGTTTCTAATTGTTTCAACATGATTAAAACAAGTTAAGAGGGTATGTGTCACAAAAAAAGCTTTAATTTTTTTGGGACCCCTACTGTCCCTGTAAGCAATGACTGGAGTAAAACTTTGTTATCTAGCGAGGATGGTATTACATATGGGCGGTATCGGACTATTGCCACGCCACAAAATGCCGTTAATCGAAATCTTTAAAGTGCCATAACTAAGCCACAAATTAAGATTAAAAACTTTAAGCGGTCCTGGCGGCACCCTTTAATAGGTTCAATGATTATATCTTACAAGCCGCTAAAGCCATTTCAACGAAAATTGAGGAGTAAAAGTGTTTTTATAACGGCGATTCACATCCTATCAGTTGAAAGGTTGGTTACATCCCTCAATTGTGGCAAATGTATATATATGTATATGTACTGACATTCGAAGTGCACATTGACAAATGTTTAGCAATTTCCCGAAAAATAAGCGTACAAAACATAAAAAGCGAATACTTATTTATGTATATGCCCAAGTAGCACATGTTTCGGTTTGGAAGGTAATCCTGGATCTCACGATAGAGGATGTCCTATGAGCTATTATGTCGGATCACTCCTGGATAATCTTCAGCTTTCCCGAGTGCTGCAGAAGCTAAAAGAACCGTGTTAACCCTAGTAAAACGGAACTGATGCTTTTCACGAATAAAACCAAACTGAAATAAAACATTAACATTGAAAAAAGAACAAATAAAGCGTATATGGGTAACTACACCTGCAAAAGAATACTTAGCAGGTACTGGGTCCTTAAACCAAATATAGTTATTAAATCAGACTATATTCTCCCAGGGTTAGATTTCAATGGCCACTTCCAGGAGGGGATACCTTCTAGACGGGAATGGAGAAGAGCTTTGGGAGGATATGATCACGGCCTCTGTCTATATTGACGAGTCCAAAATGCACTGCGGTGTAAGGGTGGGTGTATACTCCGATGATCTCATGATCTCTCTATTGAATAACTATGGGAGGATACAGAAAGCAACCATATACACGGATAGTCTGCAGCACTGCTGGTCTTGGCGCTTCTTATTAATTCCAGCGTAGTTGACATTTGCCAAATGGCTTTAAGCTCACTAGCAGGTCAACTGCACACGTTCTTAATTTGGATTCCCGACAACAGGAACGTTTTCAGTAACGAAAAAGCAGACGAGTTGGGCAAACTAGGACTCTTTAGATGAATCCGAAGCGGAGTTGATACCATGTCTATTGGGAACGATCAAAAGCGAGCTTTATACTCACTTTGAACAAATAGCTCAGTGCCGATAGAAATCAATAACCAACTGCAAGATAACGAAACATATATGGTCTAGGTATGATAAGACTAGAACCAAGGATTTATTACATAGATCCAGGAGCAGTATTTTCAGACTTACAGCTATTATAACGGGGCACTGGCCGCTTGGTGAACACGCGATTAATATGGGTCTGCTCTCTAACAATATATGCCGCAGCTGCAAGCCAAAAGGGAATAAGGAAACTTGTTTCCACTTTCTTTTTGAATGCCCAGCTCTAACTCAAACTAGACACAGAATATTTGGAAAAATCAAGCACCAAATCTTGAATGGCTGTCCACAAAAAGCAAAGCGGACATAAGTAGTTTCATTGGGAGCACCAAATGGTTTGAGCGCAAAGGCGAAACGAGATATCAAGATTATAGAGGTCCGACAATAGTGCATCGAAAATCCACGTCCAGCGCTAATTAAGCCCGAAGGGGCAGCACTCCTACTAACCTACCTACCTTTAACGGATGCCACGGCATGTTTTCTGAAAGAGGTTAGAAACTTAAAGATTTTAATCCGAATCTCATACAAATAACTTGGCACACGATATAAGTTTAATCGTTTATATCATGTGGAAAAAACGTTTATGGAATTCCGCTCAGAATACAACACTAATTAATGGTTTACCCCCAGAACTGATCAAAACAAGATGAAGTCCCTGTGTTGAAGGGCGGCATCATTTTGTGCAGATAACATGTAATGAATAACAGAAGTAGGATATCAAAAGACAATATTTCAAATACAATATATTGTAGCATCGTTTGCATCGTATACATTTTAACAAGTTTTTTTTGTCTGTGGTGTAGAACTAATTCACTTTAGGTTCTCCTGGAAAATAATGGAACACCCCGATAACCCATTATTTTTGACAATAACGATATGTCTTTACTTTATTTTTATTAACAAAACAAAAAAATATAAATTTGCCTTTAAGGTGCTTCAAACATTGAAACCAGTAGATGCAGAATCTATAAAGCTATTAAAAAAGCTAATAAAAAATCCTCAACTATATCGGAGTTTGATATATACAAAATCGAATTTCTAGACATTTTCCGCAATCATAACTTTCTTGGAAACAGGTTTGCGAATTTTTTAATTAAAAAAATTTTATTTTTTAATCCCGATGTTGGGATTAAAAATAAGTTTTTAATTTTTTAATCCCGATGGAATTTTATTCAATTGTTAATTCATTTATTTTTTTAATGCATGCTTGGAAGCGAAGGGTTTGCTTAAACCAGTCACAAACGAAAATATCAATAAATATAAATTTGCTGCAATTACTTCCTGTGACGGGTGAAATAAGCTTTTCACTTACAAAATGGTTCCTAGAGAAAAACGGCAAAGTCTCTTAATTGATAATTTAGAGTAAATTATGGTTATAAATATTGTATATTATTATACCAATTATCTTGAATAGTTACCAGCTAACCATTAATAACCACTTTCTTCAGAAGTTTCA
The DNA here is from genome assembly GCF_042242935.1 of Bactrocera oleae. Lineage (NCBI taxonomy): Eukaryota > Metazoa > Arthropoda > Insecta > Diptera > Tephritidae > Bactrocera > Bactrocera oleae. The sequence continues at coordinate 45,006,276 of NC_091537.1, forward strand.
ACACAATTACATATTTTTTCTTCAAGCACAAACCCAACGCACTTTTTTATTTCTTTTTTAATCAATTTCCAATTTCCCAAACAAATAGAACTTGCCATCTCACTTCATAATCTTATTGAATGAGTGCAAAATAAGAAAACATATTTGTCATTAGTGTTAATAGAGAAAAGCCAAAATGGCAACTAAAAAATTCGAATGACAGATGCAAGGCATTTGCAAAATACACTAGGAATGTAAGTAGAGAAAATTATGTGTAATTTCATAAATGTATATCTTAATTGATTCATATTTTTTAGTATAAATAAAGTAACTGTTCTATCCAACTGAGGGTCAGATAATTCTCCAGTGCTCTACATTAAAGGTTTAACAAAATTACGCTACATTGAAAATTTACGAAGAACTCAGGTCTTCGATCCATTCCTGCGTAACTGCGTATACTTTCAAACCCGCTAATCGAAATTGATTGAGGTTTGTGGCTTAGCCATGATGGTGTGCCTCCAATTATACGAAAATGAGCAGGTAAGTTTGAATGTACTACATGCTTAGCAATAAAAACACCATTTTTCTGTACCCACTTTCAGATTCGGTTAATCACTTGTTGATGTTTCAAAAAAATTATCGGAATTTTGGAGCATGTCATGACAGCGAGCCATTTAAAGCCGACAATAATCAAATGAAGGCCGCTTGTGCGCACACATTTGGTAGTTCCTTACATTTTAAAAATCGATAATCTTATGTATTATGTATCAAATAATGCTGAAAATAATATTAGGTCAACTAAAAAGTTTGTCTTTGACAGTTTTTCGATTGATTTACTCAGTTCGTTGTGAGCGCTCGTCAAAGATGGACACCAACAAAGAGAAAATTCGCTATATGCAACCGCTCAATTCGGCCCTCTACTGCCAACAACTGGACTTGAAGGCAGCACTCATCCAGAAGAGGCCATCTTTGATCAACAGAGGCCGAATTGTGTTCCATCAGTACAACGCCATGCCACACACGTTTTTGGTAACTCGCCAGAAGCTCCTGGAGCTCGGATGGGAGGTTTTAATGCACCCACCTTATAGTCCGGACCTGGCACCAAGTGATTACCATCTTTTCCTGTCCATGGCGAACGCGCTTAATGGTGAGAAGTTGGCCTCAAGAGAGGCCTGTGAAAAGTGGCTCTCCGAGTTTTTTGGCAATAGTATTATATTAATATTATATTAATTTAGTATGTAATTTTAATATTTGTAACTGAGTTTGTACGAAAAAGGTAATATAATCTCAAATTTAAAAATTTTGTTTAAAATTTAATAAATATTTTAAATAAGGATTCCGAATATGCAACCCTGCGTTAGCTTACGATTAGGGAAATTAGAGGAGTTCAGCTCTATGTTGTTTTTATGACACTAATGAATGAGTGCATCAGGAATGCTTGCTCACACGTATACGTACGTTTACCACGTTTGTCTGGCAGGGTTGTTAAGCCTTCTATGTATATTTGACGTATTATTTACTTTACTTTAATATCTGACAATTACTAATAAAATTTTAATATATTATATACCACCCCTCAGTCGCGTTTTTTTTTTATTTGTTTCAAATAAGAAATGTTTTGCATATTTTGCATATTATTTGTATAACACACACATTATGCATATACATTATGGAATTACCGTTGAAGAATCCCATAAAAGAAATGGTCCGGTACAATGCATAAATTGTCAAAAATATGGGCACTCCAAATCATATTGCACTCTACGCTGTGTTTGTGTAGTATGTGGCGATTTACTCTACGCCCGAATGAACACATAAAAAGAGCATTTAACGAAAAAATTTTGCGTTTGTGAAAGAAATGACACTGTTAACTAGAGAAGTTCTCCTGTATATAAAGGCTTGATCGAAGTTGTCGCCACCAAATGACAAACACTCCACGTAATTTTTTAATTCACTGACCAGGGGTCAAATCCTGGCAATGTTAATTAATTATGTGGTGAAAAAAAGCTATTATACCCTGTAGCACTATAATGCGAGAGTATAGATGTAATGTTATTCTCGGAAACACATTTTACAAATAAGAAGAATATATTTATACTCTCGCAACTTGTTGCTACAGAGTATAATAGTTTTGTTCACCTAACGGTTGTTTGCATCACCTAAAACGAATCGAGTTAGATATAGGGTTATATATATAAATGATTAGGATAAGAGACGGGTTGAAATCCGGGTGACTGTCTGTCCGTCCGTCCGTCCGTGCAAGCTCTAACTTGAGTAAAAATTGAGATATCTTTATGAAACTTGGTAGACATGTTTCTTGATACCGTGAGACGGTTGGTATTGTAGATGGGCGTAATCGGACCACTGCCACGCCCACAAAACGCCATTAATAAAAACAAATAAATTGCCATAACTAAGCTCCGCAATAAGATACTAGACTGTTATTTGGTACACAGGATCACATTAGGGGCGGGCATCTGCAGTTAAAATGTTTTTTTAAAGTGGGCGTGGTCCCGCAACTAATAGGTTTAATGTGCATATCTCTTAAACTGCTAATGCTATAATAACAAAATTCACTGAAAGCAAATGTTTTTAGAACTTTTACCTACACTGTGAAAATAGTTGAAATCTGGTTGCAACTCTCCCCACTCCCCATATAACGGTACTGTTAAAAACTACTAAAAGCGCGATAAATCAAGCACTAACCCACTTTTAGGCGAAAATCCGCCCACTTTTAGGCGAAACCCCATATCTTGGGATCTGCTTAACCGATTTCAACCAAATTCGGTACATGACATTCTTTTCATATCTCTATGTTATAGTGCTAAAATTAGCGAAATCGGATAACAACCACGCCTACTTCCCAAATGACACCATTTTCAATTCCATCTGATTCTTTCACTTTCCACTATGGAAATCAGGCAACAATGACTGTATCGCCATAAAACTTTGCGTGAATAATGCGATTAAAGTATGCCACCTTGTGACCAAAAATTGTCTGAATCGAACCAAAACTGTTCAAGCCCCTAAGTACTAAATATGTGGACCCCAGTGCCTATAGTTGACCTTCTACCGAAAATATCAGTCAATCCACAAAAGATCTCAAACGAGTATACCATTTGACTTTTCGATAGTATAAAATGTTCGGTATCATCTGAACTTAGCCCTTCCTTACTTGTTATACTTGACTTAAATCACTATGTTACAAATCACCCAGATGGAAAGGCGCATGGTGAAACAGCAGTGTTGGGTAGAAAAATATTAAACATCCATGCTTTAGAACCTCATGCTACAGCCGAGTTACAAGCTACAACAATATCCTTAAAAGATCGCGATAGGGATTTACAAGTGACGGCTATATACTGTCCACCTCGTTTCAAAATTACAGATAACAAATTCAAGGACATTATGCAAAGCATATGTATGTATAGGGGCACACGTCTAATAAACCCAAAAGGCAACTGTATTACAGTATTATGCTTAGGCAAAATAACCTTGAAACAAAATACAGATTGTATTGATTTTGGTGTAATCAAAAATGTAGATAGATCGCTCATAACTGCTGATACATGTACTGACTTATCTTCCGACTACTACTAATAAAGCTATAATATATGAACATGTCTTGATGGTATCACCAAAAGTACGTCTAACATCCCATAAAACGAACTGGTTGAAATACAAAAAATATGTCAGTAGCCATACCTAATAAAAAAAGAAGCAGCCTGTCATAAGAAAAATCTCAAATAGAGAAGCTAGTAGATTGAAAAAGGCGAGCTAGACGGGAATGGCAAGTAAATCGATCACCTTTTACACAGCTGTAATTGAAGGACGCTATACGTCAACTAAGAAAAGTGCTTAAGAGCCCGGAAGTAATAGCTCTGAAAATTGTATAAAGAGACCAAATTCAACCAACAATCAAAACTCCCTTTGGAAAGCCCAAAAGCATAAAAAGCTATTGGTAGATTTCCATATGCCCATTAGAGACGTTAGTAATAATTGGGTTCGAAATAATGAGGAAAGGCAACTTGCTTTGTAAATCACCTAAAGAAGGTATTTCAGTCTAATTGCCTAAAAAACGACTTTCTGCTGCCAACTTTTCCCGACACTGAACTTTTGATTGACATGATAAAATTACTCCAGAGCTGCTCAAGAAGCTACCAAATATTGCTGTTGTAATGCTCTCCTTACTTTTTAAGGCAATTTTTAGTTTCGGACATTATCCAAATTCATGAAAACGGTCGCAGATCATCACTGGCAACTTTCTACCCTGCCTTTCCAAAATATTTAAAAAAGTGTTACTATCAAAGATATCTCCTTTCCTCTATGAAAATAATACAATTCCACCGCACCAATTTGGGTTTCGTGCTGTAGAGCAAGTAAATAGAATTACTAACGAAATTAGAAAGACGTTCGAGTGCAGAATGTATTGCTCAGCCATATTTCCTGAAGATCTTTTATATAAAATTAAAACATTACTGCCCTTCGAATTGTATAAAATATTGGGGTCTTATTTAAAAAGTTGGAAATTTACTGCTAATGTGTCAGCTGATTGAAATGAATTATATATTAATATTAAAAGTAAATGATGTTACTTATCTTGGCATTCACTTGGGCAGAAGGCTCACATAGAGAAAACATATATCCAGCAAAATATCCAGCTTTGATGTCATCAGAATTTACTCATCTTAATTCTTAAAATATGCAATTATGCAAAAACCCGTTGTAATAGTATAAAATATGGTACTAATCAAATCCGAAACAAAAAACTCTTATTTACTAAAAGAGCGTTCGGCTTATCGCTCCATTCAAATCAGCTTACACTAAAAAAATTTAATCCATTTGACATACCTATACAATATTTTAACATGCTAGAAGACCCGGCCATGCGTTTTTGTGGCTACGATAAAGATTAAATTATATTAAGACGAGCCGGTAAATTGTAAAATGATTAATATAAATTTTCGTAGATCTGTGTTAAGCACAAAGCAACATAAAATGTAAAATTTTATATGTTATTAATCTAATAATCAAGTTTGTAATAAATGAGTAAATCACAAAGTTGTTAGTTCATGATATGCCACTTTTAATATAATGAATGAGGTAAGTAGGGTAGACCATTCTATATTTTTTTTCAACTGAAAAATAATAGCTTTGAATTATAAACATTTTCACTTCGAAGACCATATTCTGGCGATAAGCGTTGCTCCGATCTATTTGCCTCGCAGCAATATTCGGGAAAATATGTGAACTGGCATGGAGGATCCCAATCGCCTTCTCCGCTAACAAATTAAGAGTATCTGTTTCATAGCCGGCTACATTTTCAGCTCCTATTTCTGCCGCTGCATCATAAGCAGCTTGATCGTATTAATTTTTGTATTGGGATACATTTTTTCTTGTGTCAAATAATTCACGCTATGGCGTCTGTAATCAGACATTCTTTGAGATGCTGCCTCCCGCCAGGACACATATAGTTCCTGTGAGCCATCGAACTCTGGGACCGACTTAACTGCATCCAGCCCTTCATGACATTCGACACCATCTATAATTTTTATTGGCTCGTAGGCCTTGATTTCGGGGGCTGTCACAGTTGTGGATTGGTTTGTAAGCTGCTCTATCCTGGCTTCGAATTCTTTTCTTTGAACCTGCAGTGCGGCACTAACGGCCGCATATATAATACCTTGCAACTGCTGTTCATTCATATCTTGCCCGTGCTTGATTCGTTAGTTTAAGTCGACAGTTACACAGTCATACAGTTACAGTCAATACAAATACTACTAAAGAGTCGATATATGGCGGATATGAAAAGGGGTTTCACTTACATAATTATATTGAGATTTTCTTTTTTCTACGTTGATAGTGATCTTCTTTCTTCCTCCTTGGTTGCGATCTTCCTTCTTGCACGTTGCTTGTAATCTTTCTTCCACGTTGGAATGGCAATTTGCGGATTAATAATTCAGTACTTTTCTCGTAACGACGAATTTCATGTACTGGGATAATAACGATGGGGTTTTGTTATTATTATTTTTTTTTTTTGTGACACCACTTTTCACGAGCCTTCACGTTGGGCGCCAGTTATAATTTTATTATCAGTTTTACTGTTCCTTTATTCGGTAGCGACGGTGTTGCCGACTACCCACGAACTATTTAAATAATAGTTATTTTTTTATTATCACTACTTTCACTTTAAGTAGTTTGAATATTTATGTGCGTTGTGAGTGGTAGTGACGGTGTTGTCGACTACCCACGAACTATTTAAATGATACTACGTTTATACGATAGCGACGGTGTTGTCGACTACCACGGAATTAAGTTATATTAAATAAACACAAGTTGAGTTGCGTTCTAAAACTGTTTTATTAAAATTACATTTCTCTTATTTATAACCTACTATTACTATCGCCGCTACTGCCATTGACGCTGCTTATCTAAGTTTCTGCTGACGCCTAAGCTTGTGTAAGGCATTGCGTTACATCCGCCGGTCACACGGTCGGTGGCTACTGCAAGGTGCTGAATTGCGGCTGTCGTTCATTCAGAAATCCAGACTGCATAGCTTGCAATTTTGGCAGTTCAAGAGACTGACTTAGTTAACTATTGTTAACTTATATACTTGTATATGTATTTAACTTTGTATATGTGGGACACAGGCCTAATAGGGAACCGTGTACGTAAAAATAATATCTTAATTCCAAAATACCCAAATATTATTTTTTAAATGCCCGGAAAGGCAGGAATAATGAGATAGTTGACTTGTTCCAGTGCAGTGGGCATGAAACTGTTCTGCACAATATGCGTTGCACCAAACGACGTCCTCTGAATGAAATTGTTATATTTTTGTATGTTGGCCAAAAAGTGTTACGAGTCATTTTCCATCCCAAAAATTAATGAGTGCAAAGGATCAGGTGGTGGGACCAACTGTGGTATTTTACTTTACTACCATACAAGAAGGGATGTAGAGCAGGTTCGCCTCCGCGTGGTGCATCCTGGGTAACGCCAAATGACCTGCGGCCTTTACGGCCTTGAAACTCCTGATCTTGACCTTTGCTCGACCTGGACTTTGCTTGGACAATTAGATGGATTCGGTGGAACCCTGGGCTGGTGGTCTTGGTATTCTGTCACCTGAGTATGCAGGGGTGATACCCTGCAGAAATGGCTGATGGGCTAATGCCAAGGTCGCCTCCGTCCCGTTAAAACCATGGCAGGCCTCGGAGTACGTTCCCCTCCCGTAATCATTAAGTTGGTGTGGTAGGTGTTTGTTGAGATGACTCCTTCTTTGCGCTGGTCGGCTCTGAACGCATTGCCCCATTAGGGCGTGCGTCAACCCTCGCCTTGGCCTCGTAACTGAGACAACCTTGGGACCATAAAAGGCGACTACCTTTCCGGGAGACGGATAGCGGCTCTGAGTGGGGACCCAACAAAACAAAATGCAGACAAACAACACTAAGGACGAGGGAGGAAGCGGGTCGAAACCGACCTCCGCTGTAGTGGACGGTTCCCTGGGAGGGACACCTTCACCGAAGGGGACGAAATCGTCCCTGGTTAAGGGTGAGAATGGAAATCCAGGGGGTGCCTGGCGTACCGTCACGGGGGGCGGTAAGGTAGGGGGAGTCGGCAGGAGTCTGCCGACGGCAACCCTGGGTAGGGCGGTAGTGCGAGGCGGAATCGCCAGCACTAGCAGAGGAACCTCTGCCAAGTTCATGGGGGTCACGGGGTCCTCGGCGAGCGCTAAGGGCCCGGTGGGGAAGCGAGTGACTGCAGCTAAAAAGCTGAAGTCTGATCGTCGACTGGCTGCCAAAATTTTGGAGCGCTACGGTGGCGAGCAAGCTGATCAGAAATCTGACCAGCATGCTAGCACACTGGAGTGGGCCAAAAAGGTGCTGAGCGACGTGGGCGACGGTAAAGTGGGGCCGAGCGGACCCCAAACCTCAATAAAGCGGCAGAGATCGCAGGAGGGGGAATCCTCCCTCGGCAAAAAGCCTCGGGTCGGACCCGCACCCATGTTTAGCGATGGAGCCATCTCCCATGATGAGTGGAAGCGGGTAGCGGCTGCTATCTCCGCTGTATTTATGAAGGTGGTCAGGGGAAGCCCTGGACCACCCCCTAGATGTGAAAGTGCTGGGTGGAACCTCGGCATTCACAAGTTGATTAGGTGTGCCGACGAACGGTCGGCTCTCCTTTACAAGGAGGCGGTAGCCAGGGTAGGGGAGGTTTGGAAAGGAGCAAGGCTCGAGGCGGTGGCCAAATCGGATCTCCCGATATGGCCTCCGGCTCGGGTCTGGCTTCCGGCCGAACCTTCCACCCCGGCCGAAATTGAAGAGATGTTGCGGTACTGCAACCCATCTCTCCCCACCCAAGACTGGAGGGTGATCAGGCTGGAGAGGACCGAGGCACCATATCGGCAAGCGCTGATACTCCTGAACAAGGAGTCCCTCGCTCCTCTCAGTGTCACAAAGGGGGCCATAAGCTATGGCTTCGAGAGGGTCGTTCTCAAGACGCAGCTGTAGCTCCGGGCGTTGGGGACATGGCACGTTGGTAGCCGACCGCACAGTTGGCGTTGGAGTCATTGGCGTATCCACATCTATGTTAATCTGTATAAAAAAGTTGTTTGATTATGCAAATTTTTCCCATAAACGATATGGATGATCGTGCCACGCTATGTGGTTTGAATGGGTTGTCGTATTGATCGACCATTTTTTATTAGTTATTTGTTATATTTAACGGTTATTAACGACTTGTTCGGGTTTTTACTTCTTGATTTGATTATTTTATTGTATTGCGGTAGTATCAGCTGATTGTTTGCGATTTGCTGTCTCGCTACTATCGGCGGTTGGTAAAAATCATAGCTTCACGAGCGGTCTGGTTAGCGTTCCGCTTTGCGTACGAAGATCAACTACTCGTATGTGACTGTCGGAACCTTAATGTAGCTTTTCTATGCGCCCAAGCCGCCATTCGGTAGAAGGTAGACAATCATCATGGATGATGACACAATCTCCAAGTTTTGGCGCTTGTTCACGAGTCTTATCCTTTTTATATTCTTCTCTCCAGCGGCTGAAATCGTGATGGAGAATTTTAATTCTATCCCAGCGATTTAATAAGGATATCGACTCCACGCCTGGCTCTGGTATGGCCTGAATGGGCGTTTCTTTGAGAAAGCGCCCTGGAGTTAAGGCTGTAAAATCTGAGAGATCTTGCGAAAGGATTATGAGAGGCCTTTCTTCGTAATTGAATTTGTAATTACTAGCTGCCTTTTCAAAGTGGAATTTGAAGCTTCTTACAGCTGATTCCCATAAACAACCCATATGAAGAGTACTTGGGTAGAGACTTGTTTGATAAAATCCACAAACAGTTTTTCAGTGGCTCGTTGAGAGCCGATAAATGTCTTACCATTGTCGCTCATTATCTTCGATGGAAAGCCGCGTAGTCCGACGAAGCGAGCAAATGCCGCAAGGAAAGCCGGCATTGTCAATAGTACAAAGCTCAAGGTGCACTGCTTTTGTCGTAAAACAGACAAAGTCAGCCACATAGCCTTGCATCAGAGTGGTAGACCTTAACACGGACGCCTTTTTTTGAAAAGGCCCAACAAAATCGTCACCTGTGAGGAAGAAAAGCAGAGCAAAGTTGCAGCATTCCGGGGGAAGTGCTGCCATAATCTGTGTTCTTTTGCTTATGCGTGGTGCAGATTTTGTACAAGAAATTTATTTGGGGCTTAAGTCGGGGAATGTAAAATTCCATATGTTGCATGAGGCGATGTTCGGCATGAAGCATTAATATGTGGATATAACTGATGAGTAATGTGGCACGTCGAGACTTCTCTGGTAAAATTATGGGATGGCGTTCGTTATACTTTAGGCTTAATTTGGCAAGCCGACCATTCACACGAAGAAGACCTTTCGTGGCGAGGAATGGGTTTGGAACTAATAGGGAACTTCTCTTATCAATAGGTTTTGATTCTCTCAATAGTGATATATCGCGGTTGAAGTAGTCCGGTTGAGTATATGCGATAAGAGCGACCTTTGAGGTTACTCTCTTAAGTTTAATTTTGAGTCGCTCTATGAACTTGAGCATATAAGCGATTCCCATAAGGGCTGGGGGGTACGGGGAAAATCGCTCGAGGATGTCATTATCCTGCAATGTTGTGTGAAAGGATTCGATTTTTCGACGCTCTGGGACAATTATGTTACGCAAAGGCGATTGTGGCCAAGAATCGGTAGATTCTATCAACCATCGGGGGCCATTCCACTAGAGGGTGGTGGTGGCAAGGTGTAGGGGTTTGCACCCTCTTTTACCTAGATCAGCTGAATTGTCAGCACTGGCTACGTGTCGCCAAGTGGCTGATCCTACTAGGTCAAGTATTTAAGACGTTGCCATGTTTAAATGCATTCACACCATGGATACTAGTTTGGCTAGTAGTAGTGCTCCATATAGTTAAAATCGTGGTAGACTTATTGTTTTTAAAAGAGCTACTTTTGCTTTTGCTACTAGTAAGCTTTGTGTGCGTACGTACATAGTGGCGCAATATGCCTTTTCGAAGGCGTCGCAGAAACCTTGTAGTTCAACTTTATGCTTTGACATAGTTTACCCATCGAGGGATTTGTATTTGTGAGATATCATTTACAATAGATGGCTCACAAACTGGGACCACTTTTTTAAACGAAGTGGTTTTACTTGTTCATTCCAGTCGGTTCCATTTAACCATAACTCTTGTATTAGGATTTTGGCTTGTATTATAATTGGCGAAAGCCATCCTGCGGGGCTGAAAAGTTTTGCCACAGAGGATAAAATTTGGTGTTTTGTTATGGCGGATAATTCTGATCTTGACTCTGTAGTATATGAAAACTGGTCAGATATCGCAGTCCATTGTATCCCCACAGTTTTTGTTGTACTTTCCTTTTCGAATTTAAGGAAATTAGTGTCCAACAAATTTTCTTGTGGTATGTTTTTTAAGATACTACGGTGGTTCGTCGTAATTTAACGGAAACCCTGCTCATTTAAGGGCTTGTGTCACTTGCGCTAGTGGCTCGTATGCTTGTGAAAGACTGTGACTTCCAGACAGGATACCGTCTACATACGTTTGTGTTTTTAATACCTGGGTGGCCAGAGGAAATTCTGACTTGGTATTTTCTGCCAATTTGTGGAGTGTTCGATGTGTAAATATGGAGCAAAAAGTTGACGCCAAAGGTAACTGTTTTTAATTTATAGTCGCGGGAGAGGACTATTGGGAGATTTTCGGAAAATAATTCGCTGAAAATATTGGTCGCCGTTTATGAATTTTTCGTCTGCGCTTACTTCCTCCATGTTTATTTAAGTACGTTTTTTTCCATACTTTGAAACTGCTGTATTGCAGAGGTGCGAGAGTGACCTAAGGCGGGTGTGTTAGGAAATTGTTGTTTTAGTGGCAGTCGTACGACGTACCAACCATTATCTGATCTAGAAGTTGTGGCTTTGTAAAAGTCTTCACAATACTGATCTTCTGCGATTGTAATTGAAATAGGGGTGTTCTTCTAATACCCACAATTTTCGCAATTGTGTATTGAGGTATTCGTTTGAGATTTCCTCAACTTGAGTTGTCATGGTGGTAACTGGTTCCGTAACTAGTCCACTTAGGATCCAACTAAAAATAGTATTTTGTGCCAGAAGTATTTTCTCAATGTCTTCGAGTATTATCTGTGGTATGAGATCGCTGCCTAATAGAAGATCTATTTGAGCGGGAGTGTTGTAGTTGGGATCTGATAGCTTAAGGTGTGAAACCTTTTGCCAATTCTTTCTGTTTATTAGAAGTGGAAGTTAGGATAATGAGACAGATTTTATTAGAGTTTTGAACTACTCTTCTGCCCATTCCCGTGATTAAAAAATTGGCTAGTTTTGTTGACAGTTGTAGCCTGTTTGTGCCCTAGACGCTATGATCTTTGTGATCCTTGGTCTATTAAAGCCCTAAGTTTAAACAGTTCTCCCCGATGTTCGATGGAGACGACTGCTGTGGGTAGTGGTACCCTACTTTGGTTTTCGCTGTGAAGTGTTTGCATTTTTAATGCCTTTGAGCAGCATGGTGCTTCTTGTCGATTTTCAGGATTTCGTATTTCGGGTTTTGTTGTTGCAATTAATCCTGTATTCCTTTTAACATTAATTTGAGGAGAGCTGGAAAAATTTGTGATATGTAACACTGAATGATGTCTTTTGTGGCAATATATGCAATCGAATTTGCTTTTACACTCTTTTCGAGTATACGAACGTGACAAGGAGTTTGTGCAAAGTTTTTTTGTTCTCCCAAAATTGTTCCTATCGACAATATTTAATTTTTTGAATTTCTCGCAAGATTTGAGCTTATGCTCTCCTGTACATAGTTCGCATGACGTTTTTGAGAGCGATTGCTCCCACAAAAGCAACGATTTTTCTGGTAATGCTGCGATGCATATATTTATCAGAATAGGGTCCCAGCTGTCTGTGGGAACATTTTGTGTCGATAAAACCGACAAACAATTAGAAACAGTGGATTGTAGTCTAATAAATTATTCACTTGTTTCTTTCTGAATTTTAGGTAAGACAGCAATTGTTCAAAACCACCATGAAAAATGTCTGTGTCACATGCGGGCACCTTGAGATAAATGCGTGAATTTGATTCTTGACATTGAATTTGTGGCAGATCTACTCTCGTTTGTGGAGTAGGTGTAATTGCTTTAATTAATTTTAATTAATCCGAAATCTTTGATTTTGTTTCTTCAAACTGATCTAAGCAGTTTTCGTACTTGGCGTAAGCCGAGGATTTAAGATGTTTTCATAGTAGCATCTTGCTTTGAGTGTGTAGTTTCAGCAAGTGTACATGGACTCTTTTCTTCAGAAATCCTTTTCTGTACTTTTAGAGACTGTGTTGTTTTGGATTCTTTTGAATTTGAGCTCATTGAGAAAAGATTGAAATAAATTTAAAATTCCTCAGTGTCGACCGATGAAATTCAAGCTATATGCTTGTATATAACGAAACTCTTTTAAGTTAATAGATTTCTTTTCCGACAAAATTAATTTTAACTTCCGTATATGTGTATTACCGCAAACTCTTTTAGTTAATAAGAGTTTTTAATTCGAATTAGGTTTCTTAAATACGCGGATTGAGTTTTTTATTATTATCGGTCGTATTTATTTTTTAATTTATTAACAATCGAAGTTGTATTTATTTATCATTTTTATGTCTTTATGTAGGGGTATGTAGGTACACCCTAATGCGTGGACTTGTAGATATGTTTTTATGTACTTGTGCAATTGAGAGCTTGTTTAAGAGATCAATGCACTTTGTACCTAGGTATACAAAAATTATTGTGCTAAAATGTATGTTCGCAATCCTGCTTGTTTTTGTTTGCCAAAGAACAAGGGGTACTGCGGGATATATGCCAAAATGGACTTTGAAGAGATTTTTATTTGAGTAATTTTTTATTGTTGTTTTTAGCTTTATTTTGGCATTTTTTTTTTATTATGGAATATCTTATTTTTGTGTTTTTATTATTTAACCGCACCGTTAATTTAGTTTCAAAATAACCGATTTTTAAATGATGAAATGAAATAAAACTGTGAAATTGTACCCACTGTATATGGGGTATGTGAGCATAGGCCGATCGTATGCCGTATGTACAAGTGTGTATATGTATGACTGTGCGCGCGTGATATTTTTCGGCGTGAGAGAAGAATGTGGAGAAAAAAATAAAAATTGTAATACGCAGGTATTTTACCGACTGCGGTTATGTTAATATACTCGGGTATAATTATATATTGTATTTAAATATATAAATGAATGTTTAGTTATAAGATTTATCGGTAAAGGCAATTTGCATATTGTTTGCCGATTAAATGTATATGTATGTACCTTCTGCTCAACGCAAAACGAGACTTTATCCATAACTCGACAAGGACATGACATATGGCCATACGTTTTTTTGCTTAGGTTGGCAGGACTGTTATAGGTTTACATGTCAAATTTGAGCGCGATCTGTCACATAGTTTTTTTTAAAGCACTATAAACAAGTCAACCTCGAGTGTGTTTTTCGAATTTTACTATGGAAATTAACGTTGGGCAAAAAGTGTTTGTTTGAAATTTTGTTATTCCAATGGAATAAGTGCGACGGACGCAATGAAAATGTTGCAGAAGGCATATGGGGAGTCTTGCCTATCACGTGCACGTATTTTTGATTGGTATAAGTCGTTCAAGGACGGCCGTACATTGCTGGAGAACTTGCCCCATGATCGTCGTCCAGCAACGTCAATAAACGAAGAAAAAGTCGAAAAAGTAAAGAAAATTGTGTTGGAAAATCGTCGTGTGACTGAAAAAGAGATAGCTAGTGAGATCAACATATCAAATGGATCCGCTCATAGCATTATTCACGATGTTTTGGGCATGAGACGTGTGTCTGCTCGACTTGTTCCAAAATCCAGCTCATACGCGATTATTTGACCAAAAACAAAGTAAATATTGTTCCGCAAGCACCGTATTCACCCTACATGGCACCGTGTGACTGTTTTCTTTTCCCTAAACTCAAATTGCCGCTTCGTGGAAAGCATTTTCAGTCGATTGAAGTCATAAAAGAGAATTCGAAGAAGGAACTGAAAGCCATATCTAAAGCGGCCTACCAGAAGTGTTAGGTAGATTGGAAAAAAAGGTGGCATATGTGTATCGCCTCTAATAGTGACTATTTTGAAGGGGATAAAATAAATATTGAAGAATAATTAACCGTTTTTGTTGTTTGAGCCAGTCTCGTTTATATTTGAGCAGTGGATGTGAATTGGTGTAGTGTGACAGTGTCTTTCGGTGCGGGGGGATTGAGTGGTCATTTAGCCATCCCGGCCCCCCTAGGCAAATTTTTAGCCTAGTAGTCGCTGCAGCTGTTGTAACGTTTCCACAACGCTGCTCAGACCATTGGAACGACGTGGTGGCGGTCTAGGCTGTCGACGCCGTGGTGTTACATTCCGCGGGTGTACCGCACGAGTTGAGGGTCGAGGTCCTGTTGCGCGGCTTCGCAGAGTAGGTGGCCGACCAACGTCGCGCCTCGAGATGCGATGAAGTAGTGTGTGATGTGGTCTGCTGCAAATGTGGCACAGACCCGTGGACACACACTCTTGAGTCCCATGCGTGTGCGATAGGCAGTTTAGATAGTGCCCGTGTGCCTGGGCAACTTGCTGTCGTTGCCATGGTCGCATACTTCTGAAAATCCCACAATGTTGCAGGCGATGTGGGCGCCGACAAACAATATATATATTATACATGGCGTGGTTTTCGGAAGAAGCGTACAGTAGCGCCGAGAAGTTGTTGCAGCGTTGAAATTGTCGAAATCGCTTAGCCAAAAGTTGAGTTGGTGCTAAACCAACTGTCGTGTTGTTGGAGTTGCTAAGCAAAAGTCGCTGGTTGTTTTTGGTAAGCGGCTAAGCGGCGTCAGTTTCTAAAGAATAACGGACCTACCTCAGTATTTTTCCAAGGCGTCGGTGGACAAAATATTACCGTTGGAGCGCGAACGCAGATGAGTACAATTAGAAAGAAGTAGAATATATAATATGTATGTCAAATTACGTTTTTTCCATATAAAAAACTAAAACAATACTTAAAAATAACGGTCACCAAACTGTTTAATTTACGGAAACTGTTTAAAAAGCGGAAAATAGTTTGGTATATATTATTTATATATACAATATATCCACATATTTGTATATATAGATATATATACGTATATCGAAAAAACATATTACATAAAGTGATTGCCTTATATGCTTACATTTGTGTATTCAAAACACACTTTACGTTTCCAACAATATACCAAAAAATTTCAAGTATTTGCTTGCACACTTTTCCGGCAATACCCCTTATGCTTAACAAAGCAATAAGCAGGATTGCGTCAAAACAAGTAAACTAAGGCAAATTAAGAATTTAACAGAAAAGAAAAAAAGAAGAGAGATATTTATTTACAAAAAACATATACATATGTACATAAATTCAATTTTTATCTATTTTAATACTTGTACAATATTATAAATTGATACATATAGACATCAGTGCATACGGTAAAATATCGGCATAATAACAACTTCAATTTCTCGCTCTCTCCGCACTGCGAACATTGTCGAAATCGCTTAGATCGCATACATATATACGGATATTTCGAAATGCATAAAACAGAAAATCTGTCTATCGCTTAATACCCTACATAGGGTACAATTAAAAAAAAAACCAAAAAAATGTAATAAAAAATTTAAAAAAATCTATAAATGGTGCGGTAAATTACATACGGATTATTAATAACAAAAGTTAAAACTAATATATAATATTATAATCATTTTGTAAATCATATACATATATACACATTGGTTCATATATTGTATAATATACGTTTAGTCCAGTCATTATAGTAAGTTCACCTCGGAATTCAGATACCCAGCTGTAAGTCTGTAAATACTTGTATATTGACACCCTAAAAGTTGTCTCAAAACCTACATATGGTAGGGTGTACGCAACTATTAAATTTCAAGGTAAAAGGTCACAAAAATCGGGTTTTTGCGCTTTTTTTTGTAAATATCTCATTTCCTATGGGTTTTTTGCTGTTGGTATTTATTATCAATATTGTAGAATACAAAATTCTCTACAAATTTTGTTTAAAATTTTTTTTTATACGGTGAACCGTTTTCGAGATAGAGGGCTTAGAGCGCGCGGTCACAGCATCACTTCAGGTCAACTGGTGCCTCCGATTAAAAACGCGCCATATGAAGTTGATGAACTATCGATAAATCAATGATTATAAATATTTGTCAATTTTTTATTAACTTTGTGTCAGAAGTGGGGCGCGCACTTACATACGCATACTATAAGTCGAGGTACAAGTAGTCTGGTGCGTCGAAGGAACTGTGGCGTCAGTGCAACCGTACATTTCATTGAAAAACTGCTGCGTATGTTATATACACATGTGTATATATGTACTTAGAGGTATTCGATCACCGCGTCGCAAGCACACAGCCAACAAAAGTTCACCCTGCCAAATACCGACCATTGGCATTTAAATACCAATGTACAGTTGCGTTTAAAAGTTTTGGGCTGCTCAACCAAACGTTTGTATCGGTAGCAGAACGGCGTTTGTATATATATATGTATATATTATATTATATATATATACATATATACCTTCTGCTCAACGCAAAACGAGACTTTATCCATAACTCGACAAGGACATGACATATGGCCATACTTTTTTTTTTGCTTACGTTGGCAGGACTGTTATATGTTTACATGTCAAATTTGAGCGCGATCTGTCACATAGTTTTTTTGTTTTTAGGCACTATAAACAAGTCAACCTCGAGTGTGTTTTTCGAATTTTACTCTGGAAATTAACGTTGAGCAAAAAGTGTTTTTTTAGGGTTTTTTGGTTTTCCCTTTTTTCCTTAACGCCAGCTTTTCCGATGCCTGTTGTGCAGCTCTCTCCCTGTGTTTTTGCTGCTGTATATATATTTTGTTATATATATATACTAATATTTTCCTTATGTACACATATAACATATATATATATGTATATATTTCTTTATGTTACACTGCACTGTTTTCTTTTTTTCCAATAACTGTCACTGCACCTTTTTGGTTTTGTTCACTTTTTGTCACCGCACCTGTTTATTTTTTTTCCAATAAATGCACCGGTTTTTTTCAACTGTTTGTTCATTTTTTGGCACATAATTTTTTTTTTCTTTTATGTTTAATAACCCATAGTGCTAGGGCTCGAAGGACCATAAATAACCAATTACGATATTAATTTTGATTCCACTCATCGCTAGTGATAAAAACGAGGTGAATTTAGGGTAGGGTAGTTCTCGAACCGAAAGATGTTCCGTCGTAAGCGAATCGATGCTAAAAAGAAGCGTACAGGATCCTTTTTTAGCCCCTTATATATCTATTGATGTCTTCATGGTAGTGTGATCGTGGTGATGTTGTATTTGTGTGCATGTTGGTGCATGGTGTAGTGATGTGGAATGTATGGTAAGGAGGTGTGGTGATGTGGATGTGAATTGATGTGGTGAATGTGCTGTGACAGTGTCTTACGGTGAGGGGGACTGAGTGGTCATTTAGCCAATACGAAACTATTAACACGATCTTAGCAGAAGCTTCCTAGTAACAAAAATCATTTAAACAGAAGCTTTTGCAAAATGCAATCGTTCACATCCGAACAGAAGCATAAAATCTTTTGAGACGTTTAAACAATTTAAAATTAACGAAAGAAAGAATTTCATCAGAACAAAAAGACTTTTTACAATAGCTTGTTCCGTGCACATACTTATAAAGATAGTAAAAGCAAATTCAATTGCATCTATTGTCAAAAAAGACATCATTCAATGTTCCATTACAGAAAATTTCTCAGCTCACCCTAAAGCTGCGCTTATAATAAAAGCAAACATAAGATCCTCTTAATCTACACTAACAAAAGGTCGCTCTTATCGCATCTATCTAAGCGCTCCTCATATGGGTGATTTATGGAAATTCATCCCTAAAATTCCGCTTCAAAAACGTTGCTGGAAATTACCGCATTACTAACTCGAAATGAAGGCGTTCTAAATTCATGGAAAATCACTGTACTCTCGCAAGATCCCTCCGATTTCATAGCCCTAACCACAGGGCCTGTTCTGAAAGTGGCACTCATTCTAGCCATATCGGATCCTATCCTTAAAAAGATGATTGTAAAAAAAATTTTAAATAAACAATAAAAATAATGAACAGATAAAAGAAAAACAAACGCAAATACAATGAGTGGAAAAAGTAAACACAATTTCAAAAAATCCGTTAAATAAAGTTGATTAATTTGTGCACCTGCATGCATACCAAATATGTTTTAAAACAAAAGCCCTTTTCTACACATACAGTTATATATGGACATATTTCAACTCCATCATCAAATAATCCTCCGGCTTCCATGTGTGCCGTGCCTCGGCTTTTTTTTTTTTTTTTGTTTTTTTTATAGTAGGGGGAAGCATCGAAAGCCGAAGTGCGGAACTTTAATCCGCTAAACCTAACCTACTCCTAACCCAAATCTCTCCCACGGAACCACTGGACAAAGTATTACTTCATGGGAGAGAAGAAGACATTTAAGTCTCCTCTACGGTACGGACTAACTGACTCCTAATCTGTTGTAAGTGTCTCAATCTTGTCATTATCACAGCTGACGCTTCGCTGACTGCTTTCCATTCAACTCGCACATAAGTGCTGTCAAATTTTCCACATAGAAACTACCGCCAAGTGTGGTTTTCAGATTTTCTCTTATACTGGAGAACCGAGGGCAATGGTAAAAAACATGTTCAGAGTCTTCAATACATTCTGTACACGTCGGACAGTACGGACTGTAGTCATGATGAAATTTGTAAAGGTAGCTTCTAAAGCACCCATGTCCACTTAGCATTTGGGTCAGGTGGAAATCCAGGTCCCCATGCTGTCTATCTATCCACGGTCTGATGTCTGGTATCAGTCTGTGAGTCCACCGTCCTTTGGATGAGGTTTGCCACCGTTGCTGCCACAGCGTAATGCTCTTGGTTCTTTCCTCTCTTTTTGTTGCTGTAGAGATATCCGATTGCTGGTATAAGCGCGCGAATTCATTTCCTTGGATGTCGATGGGCACCATACTGGCTAATACTTCCGCAGCGTCGGTTGATACGGTTCGGAAAGCACTTATCACGCGTATTGCAGAAAGCCTATGCACTGTGATTATTGGTTTAGCATATGATTTTGTGTCTAGCGCCTGGATCCATATTGGAGCCGCATGCAGTATAACGGATCTCATTGCCTTAGCTATTAGAAATCGTCGGCTGGAACGCACACAGCCTCTATTTGCCATCATTCTAGATAAATAATTATAAATTTAATTTGCTTTACTCGTCGTGTTTTCCAAGTGCTCTTTAAATTTTAGCCTTGAGTCCAATATAACGCCAAAATACTTTAGCTGTGGCTGTGAAGTTATCTGACATTCTCCTATGGTTAGCGATAGTTTTTCTTCAATTTTCCTGGAGCTAATGAGCAAGACCTCTGTTTTCTGCTCAGCCAACTCTAGACTCATGGTTGCGAACCACCGTCGTATACCATTTATGCAATCATTGCATATGACCCGGAGGTCATCTAGATGTTTCGCTACTGCTACCACTATGAGGTCATCCGCATAGGCAATTAGTTTCACGGATTGTTGTTGATGTAGTCTTAGCACCCCGTCGTACATCAGGTTCCAAAGAAGGGGGCCTAAGACCGAACCTTGTGGTACTCCACTCGAGATAGAGTAGCTCTTGGTACCCTCATCTGTGTCGAAAAGCAGCCTTCTGTTCTCAAAATAATATTTATAAGGTATTGGGGAGCGCGTATTTCGTGCAGGGCCTTGATGATATTTGCCCATTTCGCAGAATTGAATGCATTCTTCACATCCAGGGTAATTAGCGCGCAATATTCTTTGGTGCCACCTTTCCATCTTTTGCCACTTATTGCACATTTCGCAATAGCAACGACTTCACTTAGTGCGTCAATAGTGGACCTCTTTTTTATAAAGCCGTATTGTCTCTCTGATAATCCGCCGGCTGTTTGGATTGCTAACTCCAAGCGGTTTCTTACTATGCTTTCGTACACTTTACCAATCGTGTCGAGCATGCACAGAGGTCGATATGATGAAGGTTCTTCAGGTGGCTTTTTCGGTTTTGGAAGTAGAACCAGACGCTGCACCTTCCACGGGTCGGGAAACACGCCTTCCAGTATACACGCATTGTACATTTTAACGAACAAACTGGGTCTCAGAGTCATGGCTTCTTTTAGGGCTCTATTTGGTATACCATCTATTCCAGGCGCTTTGGAGTTTTTAATTCTTTTCGCAATGGCCAGTAGTTCTTCTTGTGTAACTAATAGAGGGGGCTCTGTAACATCGTTACGCATAGCATAGGACATGGTCTCATGTGATGGAAATAATACGTCGACGACTTTCCTCATAAATGATGCGTTCTTAGGTTGCTGCGGCATATTTTTAAATTTTGACATACATATTTTGTACGCGGTTCCCCAGGGGTCTATGTTTGCTTCTTCACAAAGCTTTTCGAAACAACCTCTTTTGCTACGAGTGATTGCTGACCTCAGGAGCTTTTTTTGGCGTTTAAATGCTTCTCTGAGTCGATTTCCATTCTCCCCTCCTTGATTACGCTGGAAGCGACGTCTAGCTGAGTGACAGAGCTTTCTCAGCGTGGCGATTTCTTCGTTCCACCAGTACACTGGTTTTCGCTTGTTATTGTATCTCGTCCTGCGCATAGTTGCGTCGCATGCTGCAACTAGTTCCTTCTGCACAGCGGATACCAAGTGGGCGGCGTCGCCGCCTGGTGCCTTTGCCGTACCCCAGATGATATCGAAAACGTCGGTATCGAACTCCTTTTGTCTCCAACTTCGTTTTCGAGAGGTATTTCTACTGAGGGGTTCCGTTTCTTGGGAGAACAAAACTTCAGCAATTATGGCCATGTGGTCACTATTTGTGTATATGTCTGACACCCCCCACTTAATGTGCCTGCTAAGCGCGTCGTTAGCGAACATTAGGTCTATTACGGAACCATTATTGCCCTTTTGAAAGGTATTTTGCGTGCCACTGTTTATTACTGTAAGGTTCGTTTGACTCAAGAATTCTAGGACCAATCGTCCACGATGATTTGTGCTTCTGCTACCCCAAGCAGTAGACCAGGCATTAAAATCTCCCGCTATTATTACCGGAGATTTGCTTCTTATCATTAGAGACAGCTGCAGGAGAAAGTGTTCGAACTCATTTATTGACGCACTAGGGCGAGCATAGCAACTTACAAGATATATTCCATGTATATTCGCCCATGTGAAGCCGTTTTGGGCATCTCTGGAGCACGATGTGAAGGCTTGTCCTTTGCAAGACCATATTGCTGCCTTGCCACTTATATCTTTAATCCAAGTGCTTTCCGAACGCTGAGTATATTGTTCGCTTGTGTGCCTCGGCTACTATGTACTAATTGCAGTAAATATGTGTATGAGCAAGCCTCCACCTACATATGTTCTACACATCACTTTACTCGGTAAATACTGGTGCACCCTAATATAACACAACACAATATACCACACATCTATATCACCACACAGGAAAATACAACACACCACAAAACCGCATCTGTGCACCACTCACACAACCAAAAGAATAGACCACCCGATCCGAAAAATATTCGATGAGGCCTTCGACTACGACAACTGCATGCTACTTTATTATTTGAAAATATTGAAAAATCTGAGCGTAACAGTTTTAAACTAAAATTAAATAGTGAAAAATTTTTTATTTTGCTTTTGATTTCCTAATATGACCAACATATTAGCAACATTTAACCAATCGCAAGGGTGATTTACAATTATTGCCAAAATTTTACCAGAGATCGTGATGCTATGTCATAAAAGTAAACACTGCGGTAATTTTTTTCTACCTACATGAAGAATGGGATGAAAATAGCAGTAAAGAAGTAATTGAGTTCAAAAGAAATACTTTCTACGTCATACTTGACAGCGCTATCTGTGTAACGAAGAGAAGATTCGTCGCAGTGAGTGACATAAACGAATCGTTCTAATAGAAATGGCAGTTCCATGATATCACAGAAGATGAACTCAACGCAGCTGCAAGAAATTTTGCAAAAAAAATATTCCGTTGATGCATCTGAAAAGTTGCCTTCAGAAACGTTTATGATGCAAACTTTGAAACTAGTCTTACTCCATACAAGTTATTGAATGCCATCAATGCTCGAAAATTAGGAATTTTCCTAAATATTTACATCGCTTTGAAAATAGTTTGCACTTTTGCCGTTGCAGTTTCAAGTGATGAGCGTTCGTTTAGTGCTTTAGCAAGGATCAAAAATTTTCATCGATCATGCTCGTCACAGGGCAGGATTTCAGGACTAGCTACATTGTTCTAGAGGCAGAATTTGCCAATAAGTTGGATTTTTAGACTATTATCGACGAATTCGCTGCCGCCAAAGCTCACTTCTAAGTTCCACAAAATTGAAGATTGGAGGATTTTAAACTGCATGTTGAAAAACTTAGTCATGATAGTCAACAGATTTAGAACTTAGCCTTTCCTTACATGTTTAATATAAAGTTTTGCCAACAAAAAGCACGCGAAAAGCCAGTTGTTAATTTAGATCAAATTTCGGTTATTGCAGTAGTTATGTCAATGCATTTTCGATCCTTATCAATTGTCTTCTAAAGTTTAACGAAAGCACTAACCCCTTTAATATTGCTTAACTCGAGACTCCGCGGAGACTCCGAACAACTTGATTGTCTTCACTTAAAAGTTTTTAAGGGAACCATCATTTATGTCATAGAGTCTTACCGTATTGTAATATTCAATCATGTTTAACATTGTGGTGGCACACCCTCACCGTGCTGCCTTCATACTGTTTAGCGACTGAATTGTATCTTTCTGAACCCTGAAACTCAAATCCAGCCCTATCTATCCACTACACATTAATCACATTACACCAAAACTTTAAAGGCTTAAAGAGTTGCGTTCGCTTTGCTTCCATCACTTTACACACGACGTAGGTGTTTATGTTAATTTCTTTTCATATTCAGTTCATTTAGTGTAGCAATAAAGTCGATCGAAGTTGCTGCAATCTTTATTGGATTTATTGTGGGATTAACTGTGCTATTAATCTCCTGCATTATCTTTCTCGTCTCTCTCTTTGAATAGTTTCAACAGAGAAGTAAATGATGTTCTAGTTATAGATGGAAACAATATGGACGATAACGAACAAATATTAAGATATACAACAATTTAATAATAAAGCGAATGTTTTATCACAGAAACTGTTCCCTAAGATTATTTTATTTTTAACTTATTCTTAAATTACAATTTGTGTTGTACTAAACTAAGAATTTTTCGTTCCTATTTTGTTTTTTTATTTAAACTTTAGTTGTTACTGGCGCAACAAATGTCAAAAAATGTATGAAATATATTCGTTTATACCAAATAAATGTGCAATATATGTATGTAGATATTTTGGGTAGAGATATATTTTCTTTTAAATTTTTGTATCCCGAAAGAAAAACGATAGAGTTGATTTATATAAAACTGAAGTTGCTATTAAACGGTTTTGAACACTGTACATATTTTGTCCCCCTAAACCTTGTTGATCTCCTGTACATTTCGCTTCGCACGCCTAGTATTCTTGTATATCGGATGGACGGTCCGAGAATTTAATGAAGATTTTCTCCATGTCTTGAGCGTAATCTGAGGTTACACTAATTACGACTAACTAATATGTTGTTTTATGACGGGGAGTGGCAATTGGTATCTGCTAAATTAAATTAAGAAAATTTTATGGTATACTCTCAAAACATTTGCTTCACTTGTAATATGTAGTTTGGTTCATTTAGCGGTTGTTTGTATCACTTAAAATAATCGAGGTTGATATTGAGTTATATATTTGTAAATAATTATGATAACAAGACGAGTTGAATTCCGAGTGACTGTCTGTCATATATAATATGTATAAACAAAGTACCAATGAAAATATCGAGATAAAACTATATACAGAGAGTGCCTTGGGGACATGCCATCCTATATCAAAAATGGTCGAAATCGGACAGCTTAGATTTCGAATATGTGGACTAAAAACTTTTCTGTCTGAAAAAATGTTATTGCAATTCAAAGAGTGTCATTTCCCGATTATATTGCTCATTTGCCCAGAAGTGGATAACACTGGTTATTGGTTAACATTGGATTCCTCTTGCCCCTGTATACCTAACATAATAATTTTCGAACTTTTGGTTGACTTTATACTGTATATATCGGTTAATATGTGAGGTATCTTTGTAAAACTCAGCAATCTCAAATCTCTTTGTAATAACTATGTATTCTTGTGCTTAAAATGTATAAAATCTGGTAATCTTTCTCGATCTCTACATATACCCAATATGAGGATTTTCAAACGTCTGGTTGACTTTATGTCTTGTTCGGTTGACTTATATCTTATTGGTCAATATGTGTAATAGTATGTCATGACGCCAAAAATTAATAAAATCAAATTAACGTATAACCCAGGATTTATAATAGTTTAAAGTCGAAATGTGTGAAATCGATCAACTATTATAAATAGGAAAGATTTGTGTGTATGTTTGTAATAAATAAGCTCACAAACTCTATTGCCGATTTCAAAATTCCTTTCACCATTGGAAAGCTACATTCTACCTGAGTAATATACAATATTTATTGCTAGAAAAAGCTCAGGATCCTTACTAAAACTTAAGTAACGTAACCCAAGGTGTAAAAAAGAGACTTAAAATGTCTTTCGTCCCATGAGTTGCGGAAGCTATTGATGAGAGAATGAAAATATGTTCTACAATATTAAAGAACATATCAATCATATCGAGTAATCCAAATCTTCATTATCACTATCCAATTTGATTATATCAGGACTTTTATCCATTGTAAATAAAAAAAATACACAAATAAGCTTTTAATGAAAGTAAACTGCAATGAAAATGAGTTCGAGTTATGGAAACGAAGTGAAATCAGAGCAGCACAAGAAAGAGAAAAAATATAACAGTAGGAAATTGAGAATGTTACATTTTTACATATGTTTAAAAATATACTTGTAATAGTCACCCTTAAAGTTGGTTTAGTAAACTTTTTATCATATATTAGTAATTAGTAGTAATAACAATATTATGCTAGTATTGAAGGCTTCAATGTGTATATGTCAGTGTTGAGGAAAAATTCAATCATAATTTGGGACGAGTATATAATGACTCACAAATACTCTCGAAGCATTGCACAGAAAACTGCGAGACGATTAATTCAAGATTGAAGTTTAAACAATAGTTCTTATGGTGAAGTGTTGAGACGATTTGATAGACCATATATATGCGTATGCAATTACAAATTAATTAACCAGAACAAATATTTTCCGAACAATTGCTAAAAATTGGGAATGGTATAAAATAACTGCAACCAAATAATCAATGCTTTAAATTGCCAGACAATTTCTGCACTCCTGTTCATGACAAAAATTTATTAATTGAGAGTATTTTCCTGAAAATAAAATTTAATTACTTGGATCATAACAGGATCAGTATTCAAGCAGCACCAAATGTAGATGTTGATGAAATTTATTTCTAGATACAACAGTTTTTGCCAGGTGATCTGATGTATTTTAAATCAGTCGCTAATTTTGTTGACAATGAAAATGAAATAAAAAATGTCAAATTGTGTTTCTTAATTCTCTAGATATACCCGTAATGGCATTATACGGTCAAAAGTTAGTTGAATCCATTTATAATATGTAACGGTACACGTTTGATTATCAAAGAGATTACAGAAGTTTTTAATGAAGTAACCACTATGACTTGGAAAATGAATGGAATAATGGTCCTGTTCTCACTTATTCCAATGGTACTGTACAGCATATAACGTTTTCGTCTTTATTCATCAATACCATTTACTATATTGAATAGTTTATAATAATATTGTATAATTTAATATATACATAAGCTACATCAGTGGGTGGTCGGGTCTTCTACAAGAACGAAAAGTGCCCTTTAGGTATATCATCTCTAGTCTTAAAATTGTCAAAGTCGGACTATAACTTTACAAAGCTCAAGACACTGAATACACTCAAATGTGTATGGTTGACATTCGCATCCGCATTAGAAAACAAAAAGTAATGTACACGAAAAGTAATACATTTGTCAACCAGATCAACATCAAGATTTATTCCAGATGACCTTCACATGAAAGCCCCTTGTAGGTTAACTGGTCATCTTTCGACAACACATTTTAAGCAAATTGGGCTCAACAGATTCAAGTGGCTTCTTCAGTGACAAGCAGTCAGCGGACATGACAGTATTCTGTTTACTCGATAGTTTAAAAAATACTATCGAAATTAGCGATAGTTTAACCCCTTAAAATCTACTTACTTTTCACTGATTTAAATTAAGAGACTTTGGCTTTGTTCACTTCATTTTCATAAAACAATCTTTTGATTTATTTACAAAAAAAACATGAACAATAACGTAAAGTACAAAAAAGAGGTAATAAAGTTACATATACAATTTTTCATTTTATTTAATATATTATTTTTCATTAAATTTCTGATATATTTACTAATTTAATATGGGGCCAAGAAATTTATACTTAAAATACGTTTCGGTAAAATACTTTATTCCTCAATGATCCACTTGGATTTGTATGAGAAAAAGCAATTTTTCTTTCAATTTTAATTTCATTCTTCAAACCCAGGAGTACTAAATAGAATGAAGGTTTCTTTATTCTGATTGGCGGCTGCATGTATGAATAACTGGGGTTATGTGCAGCCTGCTTCTCAAAACATTAGAAGTTTTTATCTAACGCTGCAGTTACACGATCAAGAACTTGTTGTCAAGTTGATCATACAGACAACTTGTCAAAATTGATTTAAATTGACAGCCGTAACGAATGTTAGGCTACAAGCAACTTGATAATCAATTAGTTTCAAGATGCCGTTGTCATAGACTTGAATGAGAAAATTGATATTATAACGGATTTCTATCGATAAATCGTCTATCTTGTAACTCACTCTTGAGTTTGATCACTGGATTGTTAAATTAAAGTCCCAATTTAATGCTATACACTTGTATTTATTTCTAATTCCAACAACTTAACACGTATTGCTCGTTATTCGAGTTTACAACTTATTGCTCTTTACACGGCAACACTCTAATTAGAACTGTGGGTGTTGCACAATCCGACAGCCATTATATAGTAAATCTTTAACAAAAGCTCCCTACTAGAATATTCTGCCAACTGGGAATTCGCTGTCCAGTTGCTTCTGGCAATTTATCGGCGGTTCGAATTTGTTCTATCATCCGTGTTCGTCACAATATCAAGACGGAATATGGTAAATTCGACGTAGCTAATTTTCTATTGTAATTTCCAGCCACGTATGAACCTCTTTTGGTGGGAGACTAAGCGGTTTTAAAGGAAGTACTCTTTCTTTTGCTACTAGTAAGTGGCGTGTGGTCGCGGCATCGTTTTGGGTGCGCACATAGATAGTTGCGTAATATGCGACCGCTTTAGACCATTTTTCTAAAATGATATAAGTTGTTCGTTCCAGTCTGTTCCGTCTCGCCAAAATTCTTGAACCAGGATTTATGCTTCTATCATAATTTGCGAAAGAAATTTGTTGGAATTTCCAAGAAATTATAATCTTTTGAACTATTTTTATCATATTTGGGTGATGTGTCGTAATCTTTCAGTTCACCTTTTTTAAGTAGGTTTTTTCCGTACTTAAGATCTGCTGTATTACAGAGGTACGAGAATTACCCAAGGCGAGTGTGTTTGGAAATTGTGGCTTTAGTGGTAGTCGTGTTAGTCGTACGACATGCCGGCTTTTATCTGATCGAGTAGTTGTGCCTTATAGAAGTTTTCATAATACGAATTTTCTGAGGGAGCATTTGATATGTGATGGATGGATCAAACTTCCAAAATTTCTTTAATTGTGAATTAAAGTAACCGTATCCAACCAAAAATCGCATTTAGAGTTTGTATGAAAGTTTTTGAAAATCTTTATTATTTGCGGTATAAGATTTCTTTCCAACTGCGGAGGAATCTGCTAGCTTTAGGTGTGAAACCTTTTGCCAATGCTAACTTATTTTTAAGTTGCGGTAGGACTATAGCTACCTCGGCTGGGGGGAAAATTAGGGTAATGGAAAAGATTTTCTTTGAGTTTTGGTCTACTCTTCCGTCCATTCTCGTAATTTCAATATTTGATTTGGTAAATATGTGTACTTAGTCTTAGTAAATTATTGTACTCTATGGTTTTTTAAATAACTCACTTAAACTATGGTCTATATAGTCCGTACTATAGTTGCAAGAAACCATTAAAATTATGTCGGGTTGTGGAATGTAATATAATGGATTTTTTGACACAATCACATGATTTCTGGCATTTAACAAAAAAATCAAATTTCCAAATTAAAGTGAAAATTAAAAAACCAAAGGTTTATAAAAATTTCGTTTCAAACCACATTCGTTTTAAAACAATCTTCCTCATTTTTAATGCTAATAGAACTCGTGTTACATATATATGTATGTGGTATTAGCGAAAATTGATAAAATTGGGTTAATACAACCCCCAACTCCCATATAAATACTACTTATTAATATTTTCGTTCTTTTAACAAGCTTTATGCCAATCACTGAATATAATTTATATTGTATATAGAAACTTGAAACTAAGCTCTCGAGTATACATGAGCAAGTCAAAATTAATGCAATCATCCCGTCCCTTTATCTATCTCTAATATACCCCCTAAAATTATTTCCGTCATACCAGTATTAACTCAATATATAATAAATTTGGCCTCTTTGGTCGATTTAAATCACATACGCACATACATATATATCATTTTAAGTTGTTTTCAATATAATTTTTATTTAATTTCACGATTTCATCCAATAATGGATTTTTAATTCTTTCGCAACATTTTTTAATACAAAGTTTTGCCAGCACCTAAAGGAATTTCCCGGGCTTTGTTTCTTATAAGTTGCAAGAGTATAAAACATTCGGTTACACCCGAAATTCGCCTTCCTTATGAAGAATGAGACAGTTATTTTATTTCAGCGGTTAAATACCATAGTTGGAGGCTTAATTTCTGTAAAGTATCTTTCGAGACCTGTGTATCGATTTTTTCATAAGTGTTCATCGACTTCAAAAAGCACAAATCCTAGTAAGGTGCTTTTACAGCCAAAATTCATTGGAACTATGGCTAAACGTAGGATGTCACATTCGATTTCAGTTGAGCTCTCCCCATCCACTTGGCTTGGTCCATGGTACCTGGAGGTCGACGTTAAATTTTCGAGTTTTATCTTCAAGAACATGAATGGTGTATTTCATAATTTAGTGACACATCTCTTGCGCCGCTACTGAGGCGTGTCCTCATTTGTTTTTATTAAGTGCAGCAAATTGTCGAAGTTTCTGACAACACTTGTCGCTGCGGTCTTGGGCTTTTTGTGTTCTTTTTTGGAAATCCCTCCAAATTTTATAAAAATTCACAAATTTCTTCACAAAATTAGGTAATTAGGTTTTATAGTTATCCGAGCATGCAAATGAGTGCAAGAAATGCACTCGCGAATGCTGAGATTTGCCTATTCATTTATATTTAAAATCACTTGACGAATGTTGTAGAATAACACTACTAAAACATGTTTATTTTTATGTTTTGCATGACCAACAAAAATCTTGAAGTGATTATATTACATTAAATCTGTTGACTAATTTAGACTGTCCAAACTGCCTTTGGAGATTTATGAAACAGCGGTCTTTTAGATTAAAAAAATCATGCCGTTTAATGTTTATTAAAAGAATACATAGTAATGTCGTATTTTGTTATAAAAGTCGTCTTCTTTTGAATATTTTCCATTTAATTGAAATTAACGCATTTTTTGATTTGGTAAGTTGATTGCCAGGTGAATTTTACTTTTTTTATTTGCTTGTTTTTAATTTATTTATTTGTTAACATCTTTTTTCTCTTTGTAGTGTCTAAATCAACTGTGATAATGTGACGGATTTCCCTACTGACAAACGGATGGCGCTAAGAGATAATAAGGTAAACAAGTGTCAGTTTTGTATGGCGAAATTTTGCTTAATCTAGTGAGATAATATACTTTACAGCTAAAATCTCGTGATTAAGCGTCTGTCGGCACTTGGTATTAAAAATATATAGTTATACTTATACTTGTAAACAAATAAATAACAAGGAAAAATTTAAGTAAGGGCTAAGTTCGGGTGCAAGCGAACATTTTATACTCTTGCAACTTGTATGTTAAGAATGAAAGCCCGGCAAATTCCTTTAAGTGCTGGCCAAACTTTATATTAAACATGTAAGGAAGGGCTACTCGTTTGCGATTTCTTTGTGGGTTGACTGATATTTTCGGTAGAAGGTCAACTATAGGCACTGGGGTCCATATATTCAGTATTTAGGGGCTTGAACAGTTTTGGTTCGATTTAGACAATTTTTGGTCACAAGGTGGCATACATTAAACGCATTATTCGCGCAAAGTTTTACCCCAATACAATCATTGTTGCTTGATATGCATAGTAGAAAGTGAAAGAATCAGATGGAATTGAAAATGGTGTTATATGGGAAATAGGCGTGGTTGTAGTCATAGTTCGCCCCTTTTCGCACTATAACATTGAAATATGAAAAGAACGTTATGCACCGAATTTGGTTGAAATCGGTTAAAAAGATCGCAAGATATGGGTTTTCACCTACAAGTGGGCGGTGTCACGCAGACTGTCTAATTTTAAACGCGGTTCCTATAAAGTCATCTCATACCATCCCAGAGATAAAATTTGATGTCTCTGGCGTGCTTAGTGCTTGATTTATCGCGCTTTTAGTAGTTTTTAACAGTACCGTCATATGGGGAGTGGGCGGAGTTGCCAATCGATTTCACTCATTTTCACATTGTAGGTAGAGGTTCTAAAAATATTTGCTTCCACGCCTACTTTAAAAACTGCAGATGCCCCTCCCTATTGTGATCCTGTATACCAAATAAGAGTCTTGTATCTTGTTGTGGAGCTTAGTTATGGCAATTTATTTGTTTTTGAATAATGGCGTTTTGTGGGCGTGGAAGTGGTCCGATTACGCCCATCTGCAATACCAACCGTCTCACGATACCAAAAAACATGTCTACCAAGTTTCATAAAGATATCTCAATTTTTACTCAAGTTAGAGCTTTCACGGACGGACGGACAGACAGTCACCCGGATTTCAACTCGCCTCTTCATCCTGATCATTTATATATTATATATATAACCCTATATCTAACTCGATTAGTTTTAGGTGATACAAACAACCGTTAGGTGAACAAAACTATTATACTCTGTAGCAACAGGTTGCGAGAGTATAAAAATGTTGCGAAATAATTAAAGATCTATTATTAGATGAAATCGTGAATAAATCGCAATCAAATTTGGTATCTTTTTGATTTATATTGAGGGTAATTAACTTAGACTTAGTTTTATTGCTATATTTTAGTTCGTGTCAGCTAAACCATAATATTATATATTAAAAATATCTGAAAATGATATGAAACATATATACTTGTATGTATGTGATATTAACTCGACCGAAGAGGCAGAATTTATTATATAAGACCTATATTGAGTTGATATAATGGAAATAATTTTAGGGTTTATATTAGGGATATGTTATATAATATAACGAGACGGGATTGATTTTGACATTGCTCAGGTATACTCGCGAACTCAGTTTCAAGTAATTTTATATAATATATAATTTATACTCACTGATTGGCATAAAACTTGTTATAATAACGAAAATATTTATAAATAAGTAGTATGTAGATGGGATTTGGGGGTAGTATTGACCCAATTTTTACATCATACCACAGACTAATAAAATGCTGTCAGGGTTTCATTAAAGTACCTCACATACCATCACCAATTATATGTAATAAAGTCAGCCGATTGTTTGAAAATTTTGATATTAGTTATATGGGGCAGGGGTCAAGTTTTAGTCCAATTTTATCATATTGGCCGATATATGCGGTATAAAGTCACCCGGAAGTTGAAAATCTTTGTATTAGGTATATGGGCGAAGTGAAATATTTACCCGATTCAACCAATTTTTGACATTTAGAGTAGTAGTAGTATTATCAGGTATTCTCTTTGAAAGTCATTATATATTTTGCACATTGGCCGCTATTTTCGGTAAAAAAGTCAACTATATTCATTGCTGTCTAAATATTCGGTACCTAGGGCCTTGAACAGTTTTGGTTTGATTTGAACAACTTTTGGTCATAACGTGGCATACTAAAATGAAATCCTATATCTCAGACCCTACTTAACCGATATCAACTAAAATATGTAAATAAGATTATCCTGACATTCCTATATTACTACTTCCTATATACAACAATTTTTAATTCCATATGATCCACTTTTACACTTTACAATATATAAATCAAGTACGAATGAATGTATCGGAGTAAAACTTTGCCCAGATATTGCAAGTCTAAAAAATAAAAAAATCGGCTTATGTTTCTTAATGAAACTCATATAGCATCTTTTCCTGGTAATAATATATCGTAATATCAAAAATGGATAAAATCCTTTATCCCCATATACCAAATACAAGAATTTCAAACTTCTGGCGTCCTTTATAACGTATATATCGGTCAATATGGGATATATTTATCTTGGAAAAATTTAGTGAACGTATTATATTGGATTTATTATTGTTTTAAATCAGAAATTTTTTTTATATGCCCAATATATTAAATTTAGCCTCTATGATTAAGTTTATATCACATCATCTAACTTGAGAGTAAGTGAGTCTGCGATCTGTATTATAAGTTAATAAGATACCAAACATAATTAAAATATTTTCACGGTCAGATTTTGCGCAGCGTGTTCGCACATATTATTGTACAGTAAAAATTTATTTGCGCGGCGTGGCATTTTAGTTTTGGATAATATAGTATAGTATAGAAAAAAATAAAAAACACAACACGAAACTCGCAAATGAAATATAAAAAAATAGCAACAACAAAATAGCGACCAACGAAAAGGCAGAGGCAACAGAGATTGCAGCATAGCTATTGCGAAGTTGTAGTAAAAAATTATTTACAGCAACAAAAAGAGACAACTTAAGCACAGCATAGCACGAGCGAGACAGAAGCAGCGTTGTCGGCGACGTCAACTTCGTTTCGGTAGAAGGCGGACGCGCTTCTCCTCGCTTTGCATTGTTTTGTACTACATTTTGCTTTGCGTTTGTTGTGCCAATGTTGCTTAAGACACTCTTGTTGTTGTTATGCTCACAATTTTTTTACAATGTATTTTTGTTTTCTGATTTATGGCTATTTGATTGAAATGGACGCGAGCTTTTTTTTATTAGAATTAACGACGCAGTGAGATTGTCCTGGTTATGCGCAGTTTTACAGACGTCAGCGCCGTCACGTACATCTCCCATGCATGCATACGTGGAATCATTGCGGTGCGGTATATAAAGTATTTATATTTTATAACTACAATTGCAAATTTATTTTATTATTATTATTATTATTATTATTATACTTAAACTTATCACTACAAACTTATTCAATCATAATTCCATATACGACAAGGCGAGCAGCAGAGGTAGCGAAACTCTTGCAGCCCAACCGCGGACACGTACAACGCAAAATATAATATAATACATGGTTTAATTTTTGGGTTGTAAACGGAAATAATATATGGAATTTTACTATACACCATACGTTTTCCCGTCTGTGAAGCCATATTTGGTTATTGTGGCTTAAATAGCGGCTGCGTTATAGCTCATTTTGTTATTCAAAATAACGTCATTTTGTGGGTGGGGCCATAATTCGTTTCCGCTCATTAGCAAAACTAAGGGACATGTAGAGAAACATCAGGAAATAAATTTGCCCTTTTCATTTTATCATTTCGATATATTATATATAACACTATAGTAAGTTATATGTATAAACTTTATCAATCTGTAAATCCACTTCAAAATGTTCACAAAACGTCATGTATTGTAAGTACATACATGCTGTCCATTATAAACACAAAAATATTAATGACGGTTGTTATTGTAATTATTATTTATTATATTTATTAAGAAATTACCTGAATAAGTCAATTACTCCCACATTGACGGTATTCTTATTCGAATCTTTTTTTTGAGCTATTTTCGCTTCCAAATTAGTTTTAATTTTGTTTGGTAGTTTTCTGCCGTTTATTTTTGCCATGTTTTCTAAGACTTTAAGTGCTTCTTCTAAACGACCCCGCATTAATAACCATCGAGGTGATTCCGGCATTATAAAAATGTATAAAAAATATAAAGTAAACGGTACGGAAGTGTACAAAGAAAGTTTCACCCAATCGCGTTCCATGTAAGTAATTAATGACAATAACATAATGCCTGTTGTATAAAAAGTACAAGTCATTACAGTCACAAACGATCTATAATTTTCTCCCACGAGTTCCAATGCTGAAAAATTAAAAATGTGAATTAAAAAAAAATAAATGTTTATTACCATTGCACCTAAAATTCACATTTTTTACCTACTGTACATATATGTATGTATATACGATATATTGACTCTTATACCTTCGCAACTTGAGACATTTTGAATAGATATAGAGTTATTTATAACAAAATTATGGCTCCTATGGATTTCCGGAAATTGGCGTATGTACTACGCAATTGATTTTGTTTTATTCAATAGAGTGTGAATGTTTTTTTTTTTTTATTTCAAGTTAACTATGAAAAGTAAAAATAAAATATTGTCGAAGCCTATTTGTCCAAAGACCGACACTTATACATGTTTTAAATCTTAAAGAAACTTATAAACTAGAAAGCAGCTGTCTATTAATTGTTTTTAAACAAATATATAGACATTAAACAGCTGCACAAGTCGACTTACAGCGCACTGCAAGTCATTCGTTTGTTTGTTTTGTTCTGAACAAGCAATTCAATTCATGTAAGTACTGAGAGCAGCAAATGCAATATCATGCATGACAATTTTCTTTCCAAGCACTGTTGTTTCAAAGCTGGCTAAATGACCACTCAGTCCCCCCTCAACATAAGACACTGCCACACCACATTCACCACATCAATTCACATCCACATCACCACACCATTCACCAACACGCACACAAATTCAACATCACCAAGATCACATGAAATGAAGACATCAATAGATATATAAGGGGAAAAAAAGGATCCCGTACGCTTCTTTTTAGCATTCGATTCGCTTACGATCACATCTTTCGGTTGGAGCACCCACCTAAATTCACTTCGTTTTTTTTTGTTCTTTATCAACTGATTTTACGAACGGTGAGCGAAATTAAAACTAATTTCGTACTTGGTTACTTATGGGCCTTCGAGCCCTAGTGGACGGCACTATGAGTTATTAAACAAAAATCAAAAGTATTAAAATAATAACGTGAACAAAAAAATTGTAAATTGAACAAAAAATATTGTGCCAAAAAATGAACAAAAAGTGAAAAAACAACCAAAACGGTGCATTTATTGAAACAAAGAGCAAACAAAAAAGAGTGCACTGTACCATATAAAGACAAGTATATGAACATATATATACATACATACGTACATATGCATAAATTAGAGGATATGACATAAAAGTGAAAAAGCGGCAAAACAGTTTAATGTGCCAAAACACATAAAATCAAAAGTACTTAAACACAAAAACAAACGGGCACGAAACCAAAAACAAAACAAAAATCAAAACCGGCGCGGATCACAAAAAACAATAATAATTAAAATCGGACAACAACAATCGGATTAACAACAAAAATATATACCTATATAGCAGCTAAAACACAGACAGGTAGCTGCACAACAGGCAGCGTAACAGCTGGCGTTCAGGAAAAAAAGGGAAAACCCTCAAAAACACTCACATACATTCTCCCCACAACCCCCTTGAAGCGAGACAAAGTAAGTGTATCGTTTTCATTTTTTTTTTATTATATATGTATGTTTGTAAATCCTATATACTGTTAAAACTAGGAAAATCCGTTTTAACAGGTTGAAAAAACGAATACAGGAAACGTTAAGGGAAAATATATAAAAAAAAGGAACTGACAATTTGAGGACTATATACTTATAGTTTTCCTAACGTTAACGGAAATTATAAAAAACCGATTTACAAAAAAAAATCGGGTGAATATACTTATATACATATATACTTATATTTACATATATTGTATATGTATATATATAATATATATATTATATTAACAAATTATTGCTTGCCTCAACTTATGCGCTTAAATTTGTTTATTTATATATACACAACAACCACAAAATAAAAATAGAAATTCAAGTATTTACTTGCAAAGAATTTCCGGCAGTACCCCATAGACATAATAAAACAATAAGCAGGACTGCATAACACTAAGTAAGCTAAAGGCGCATTAACAATTAAAGCTAGAATCTACAGCAAAAGGACAAAAATACAAACATACATACATATACATTTAATCGGCAAACAATATGCAAATTGCCTTTACCGATAAATCTTATAACTAAACATTCCTTTATATATTTAAATACAATATATAATTATACCCGAGTATATTAACATAACCGCAGTTGGTAAAATACCTGCGTATTACAATTTTTATACTCTCGCAACCTGTTG
The DNA here is from genome assembly GCF_042242935.1 of Bactrocera oleae. NCBI lineage: Eukaryota > Metazoa > Arthropoda > Insecta > Diptera > Tephritidae > Bactrocera > Bactrocera oleae. The sequence continues at coordinate 45,043,439 of NC_091537.1, forward strand.
CTACAGAGTATAATATATCTCAATTTTTACTCAAGTTATAGCTTGCACGGACGGACAGACGGACGGACGGACAGACAGTCACTCGGATTTTAACTCGTCTCTTCATCCTGATCATTTATATATTATATATATAACCCTATATCTAACTCGATTAGTTTTAGGTGATACAAACAACCGTTAGGTGAACAAAACTATTATACTCTGTAGCAACAGGTTGCGAGAGTATAATAGTTTTGTTCACCTAACGGTTGTTTGTATCACCTAAAACTAATCGAGTTAGATATAGGGTTATATATATAATATATAAATGATCAGGATGAAGAGACGAGTTAAAATCCGGGTGACTGTCTGTCCGTCTGTCCGTCCGTGCAAGCTGTAACTTGAGTAAAAATTGAGATATCTTTATGAAACTTGGTACACATGTTTCTTGGTACAGTAAGACGGTTGGTATTGCAGATGGGCGTAATCGGACCACTGCCACGCCCACAAAACGCCATTAATCAAGAACAAGTAAGGAAGGGCTAAGTTCGGATGTAACCGAACATTTTATACTCTCGCAAAGTCAAATGGTATACTCGTTTGAGATTTCTTTGTGGATTGGCTGATATTTTCGGTACAAGGTCAACTATAGGCACTGGGGTCCACATATTTAGTACTTAGGGTCTTGAACAGTTTTGGTTCGATTTAGACAATTTTTGGTCACAAGGTGGCATACTTTAAACGTATTATTCACGCAAAGTTTTACCCCGATATAATCATTGTTGCTTGAAGTGCATAGTAGAAAGTGAAAGAATCAGATGGAATTGAAAATGGTGTTATATGGGAAATTGGCGTGGTTGTAGTCATAGTTCGCCCCTTTTCGCACTATAACATAGAAATATGAAAAGAACGTTATGCACCGAGTTTTCATCTAAAAGTGGGCTGTGTCACGCCCACTGTCTAACTTTGAACGCGGTTCCTATAAAGTCATCTCATACCATCCCAGAGATAAAAATTTAATGTCTCTGGCGTGTTTAGTGCTTGAATTATCGCGCTTTTAGTAGTTTTTAACAGTACCGTTATATAGGGAGCGGGCGGTGTTGCCGTAGCCGTACCGTAGGCAAAGGTGCTAAAAACATTTGCTTCCAGTGAATTTTGTTATTATAGCATTAGCGGTTTAGGAGATATGCACATTAAACCTATTAGAGGCGGGACCACGAATTAATACTTAATCAGGTGGTTCCGTGGGAGGGATATGCGGTGGGAATAGGTAAAGTTTAGCGGATTAAAGTTCCGCACTTCGGCTTTCGATGCTTCCCCCTACTTAAAAAAAAAAAAAGGCGGGACCACGCCTACTTTATAAAAAAAAATTTTAACTGCAAATGCCCCTCCTTAATGTGATCCTGTGTACCAAATAACAGTCTTGTACCTTATTGCGGAGCTTAGTTATGGCAATTTATTTGTTTTTGATTAATGGCGTTTTGTGGGCGTGGCAGTGGTCCGATTAGGCCCATCTGCAATACCAACCGTCTCACGGTACCAAAAAAAATGTCTACCAAGTTTCATAAAGATATCTCAATTTTTACTCAAGTTACAGCTTGCACGGACGGACAGAAGGACGGACGGACAGACAGTCACCCGGATTTCAACTCGTCTCTTCATCCTGATCATTTATATATATATAACCCTATATCTAACTCGATTAGTTTTAGGTGATACAAACAACCGTTAGGTGAACAAAACTATTATACTCTGTAGCAACAGGTTGCGAGAGTATAACAAATAAATTGTCATAACTAAGCTCCGGAATAACATACAAGACTATTGTTTGGTCCACGAGATCACATTAGGGAGGGGCATCTGCAGTTCAATTTTTTTTTAAGTGGGCGTGGTCCCGCCTCTAATAGGTTTAATGTGAATATCTTCTAAACTACTAAAGCTGTAATAACAAAATTCACTGGAAGCAAATGTTTTTAGCACCTCTACCTACGGTGTGAAAATGGGTGAAATCGGGTGAAAACCCCGCTCACTCCCCATGTAACGGTACTGTCAAAAGCTGCTAAAAGCGCGATAGATCAAGCACTAAACACCCCAGAGACATTAAATTTTATCTCAGGGATGGTATGAGATGACTTTATAGGAACCGCGTTTAAAATTAGACAGTCTGCGTGACACCGCCCACTTGTAGGTGAAAACCCATATCTTGCGATCTTTTTAACCGATTTCAACCAAATTTGGTACATAACATTCTTTTCATGTTTCTATGTGATAGTGCGAAAATGGGCGAAATCGGACTACAACCACGCTTACTTCCCATGTAACACCATTTTCAATTCCATCTGATTCTTTCACTTTCCACTATGCAAAGCAAGCAACAATGACTATATCGGCGTAAAACTTTGCGTGAATAATACGTTTAAAGTATGCCACCTTGTGACCGAAAATTCTCCAAATTGAACCAAAACTGTTCAAGCCCCTAGGTACTGCATATGTGGCCTATAGTTGACTTTTTACCGTAAATATCGGCCATTGTGTAAGATATATAATTGAAATTCATATAATAGAATAAATAAATAAAACTATCAATAATAGTATGTCTTTGTTTCAAAAATGGGTTGAAGCGGATCAATAGTTCTTGTAGCCCTCATATATCTAACATAAATATTTTTGAACTTCCGCGTGACTTTATACCACATATGTGAGTAATCTCAATGAAAATGAGAGAGCGTGTTTTACTCATAACAAGATCAAATCGGGTGAAAATTTCCCTTAGCCCCCATGTAACTAATATCAGGATTTTCGAACATACGTCTGACTTTACTCCATTTGATTGGTGATGGTATGTGAGGTACCTTAATGAAACAGTGGGAGCATTTTATTAGTCTGTGGCATGTTAGTAGTATGTGGTATTGGAAAAAATTAATAAAATCGGGTTAATACTACCCTCAAATTACATATACTACTTATAATGCTTTTCGTTATTCTAACCAGTTGTATGCCGAATATGTCGGTCAGTGAGTATTAATATTTTTTTTTGTATATAAAATTGCTTCAAAATATGTTCTCGAGTATAGCTGAGCAATGTCAAAATTAATATATTTCTCTATCCCCAATATATATATGATTTCCGTCTTTTCACCTGACTTTACACCGTTCCGGTTGATCAACGTGATATTTTAACGAAATTAAGTGAAAAAGATTTCTTAAAAATTATGTGGTTTGACGATGAATTAGAATGAAATTAGTATATACTAAGTCTAAACCTGACACTTTCATATAATGAATTCCGATTCTCTGCTTGCCGTTTGCCACCTAAGCTTATAATATAAAATTAAGCCACTTTGGTGGAGTAAATATCACATTCATACTTATGTGTATCTCACTTCAAGCAATAAAACTGAGACTCAGTTTATGGTCTTTAATATAAGTCAAGCAGATACCAAATTTTATTGTAATTTAATCACGATATCATTTAATAATGGATGTTTAATTCAACATTTTTTAATATACGGTTTGGAGGAATTTTCTGGTCTTTGATTTTCCCAGCTCACATGTACTACTTATGGTATAATTTTTTTCGTCAATTTAATAATTTAATGAAATTAAATGGAAAGTTTTTCTTAAAAATAATGTATATCGCTGCATATGAATGAAATTGGTCTAGACTTTGTTTAAACCTTATAACCCTAATATACTGATTTCCGCTCCTCTGGTACAACAGCAACCTCATATACCCCACATTTTAAATCTAACCCCTTTGGTTCAGTTTATATTACATATACCATGTTTGAGTTAAATAGCTTCTTTTAATAAAAATTAACATTTCGGAGAAAAAAATAGTATTGACACAAAATAAATCGATGATCAATAACATAAGTTAATAAGACACCAAATAATAATCGAGTAATGAATGTTGAATTCTTTCGCAACATTTTTATACTTTCGCAACATGTTGCAACAGAGTATAGTTTTGTTCACCAAAGAGTTGTTTGCAGCGCCTAAAGTGATAGATATATGTCATCATGTTGAACTTATTATAAAATATACCAGTCAACAATGCTAAAAAAGTTTCTTAGAGTGCTGGACTTTGTTTAGGTCATTTTGCGTATTGTCGACGTAATAGAGAATATTTAGAATAGTCGACAAGTGAACCGGTTTTTTTAAAATGTTTAAAGGCTCGAGGTTTTCTGTTTTTCAATTTATATAACTCTTTCGAAAACCACGGACTTATACTTTTGCTTTTATTAACAATTACTATTGGAACATACTTTTCAAATAATTTCATAATAATGTTATTTAAATAAGAGACACACAATTCAATGTCACCATTATAATTAGGCCATGTTATTGTAGAAAGTTGTGTATTGAACTTTTTAAAATTAGCTTTTGCAAAGTTAAACCGAGTACAGAAGCACGAAGTTTGATGATTATTATCCCGTACATTGCCTGAGATTTCGACAGATATTTCCAAAGCAGGATGATATGAGTCCTCTGGTAGAACAAGAGGATTACTCTGAATAACGGAACACTTTGCAGAGGTATCAACGTATACTAAATCTAAGCATTTACCAAATTTATTCGGAATCAAATTAATTTGGTTCAGACTCAACTCGAACATTTTTTCGAAAAACTCATTAAAACACGACCGATTGCAAATCGGCACGATATATTCATCGAAAGGTTTCCACGAAGCACACGGTAAATTGAAATCACCTAATACAATTATTGAATCTGCATTATTTGCCATCGAGGTAGCACTATTTATTAAAGAAGCATGCTGCATGTGTACAGATCCGAATGGGGTGGTATATAAGATAGGGTTAAATAAATAAAGCAACTACTAACGTATACTCTAATACATTTAAATTCAAATGAGTCGGTCCCTGGAACAAAAATATTTTCAGATGGGGTAGAGGAATACACGGCAAATAGAATATAGAGCAAAAAAATCTTTCTTGAAAAAATTGCATGAAATAAATATTAGTAATGTAGTATCAAAATGGCTAAAGACCCTTTTTATGTGGTTATAGATAAACTGCGACAATCGGTGTACATGCCACTGTCTATTATTTTAGTTTTGCGACATATTTTAATATGAAGGTCATGAGGTGAACTGTAAATTCAAGAAAATTACATTTTTATCTAGCGCCGTTGGCAGTTTATGAAAGGTTTAGATATTAAGACAGAAAGAAGAAAATCTACATACCTGCTCTACATATGTGTATACCATACTTAATTATATGTAAGTTATTGTTAATTTAGCCTTCATGGGTAGACCCTTCAAAATAGGTACCATAAATCCCCCTGTTTTAGAAAGCGTTTAACAAAAGTAATTTACGGAGGGTTTTTCCGAGAACTTAATTTCGATACAATTAAATAAACTACTAATTTCTAAAATATAAATATTTATAACTAAATATTATGTATTATTATGTTAGTGAATAGCTAAATAATAGGTATACAAAAGTACGTAAGTTGTACCAACATGTTGCAAGAGTATAATAAATATCAGTACACTGTGTTTGTTGTTTCAGTTTCACAGATGTCTTTATAAGCAAAGTGCTTTATTCAATTTAATTTTACTGAATTACACAGTATGGTGTATAGTGACGAGCAATAGCATAGCAAGGACTTACAAGGAATTACAGTGAAAGAGAGCAGCACCTAGGATCCAACTTTTAACACCCGGACGGACTGAATTATATATATATATATATAAAATCCTGAGTATAGGAATTTAGAGCGCATTCGTGATCAAATGCAAAGGGAACATGCAAGAAGAAATCCTGAAATAAGGAGAGAGGAGCGTGAAAGAGAAACACCACGTCGACAGCTTAGTAGGAGGGGTATAAGAGAAGAAATTTTGAATCAGAGACGTCTTAGACAAAGTCAAGTTCGCCTTCGTAGAGATAACCCACTCAATAGACAAATTGAAAACCAAAGGCAGTCCCAACGAATCCGATTAACGAGAGAAAATAATGTTATAGAAACTGATAATAGTGGCAATTTAACAGATTTCAAAAACATTTATTTTTAAAATATAAATAAGGGCCCTACTGAAATATGTATTTACTGAGGCGGCTTATGGTTTTCACACCAAGTTCGCAAATTAAATTTCGAAACTATTGCGCAAGGTCACCCGAATGCTGCATCCGCCTTCTTTTTAATGCAAAAATGGAAATTACAATTTTTGTGCTACTTGCAAAAATGCGATTGTTAAAAAGAACGCTCCAAAAATATGTTAAGCTAACGGTCTAGACTTTCCTGAAATACCGGATTGTTTGAAAGGTTTAACCCCAATTGAATAACGTCTCATAATGCCTAAATTGCCTTTTATAACAATTCGTCCGTTAGGATATCAAGGTCAGAGTTTGCTCAAAGGTGCTGTTGTTAATATACCAATTTCTTTTAACAATATTGTGACATCTCTACCAAGGTCCTTTGATGAGGCTCATGTGATACAAATTCACTTAAGAAGGCGTTTGGAATACAATCATGATTACATGATCGATACCATACGCCCCGCAAAGATTATGGAAGCTTTGCAGTTCTTAGTGAATACCCTTTGTATCGTGAGCACCATATACATATTAATGAAAACTGGATTTCAGAATTTAATAACCAAGAAGAAATTCCGTTTGTTGCATCTGCAGAGGATTCCCGATTGGTACAATCTTTTCATGCGGCACAAACTTCTCATGATAATCCCTCAGGTAATAATATTCCCACGGTTCTTTTACCTTCAGAACTAAATCCAGGCGGTCAAAAAACTCTTTTGGACAATATTCCTGTAGTAAACTTAGACTATAACCGTTTAGTTATAGCACTAGGTGAAGGATAAAGACCAATTGACATAATTCAAAATAATTATTCAGAAGAGTTTTCATTTGGAACAATATACATTAGGCAGAAGCGTACATGCTCTGAAACGTATAGCAAGATAATACGTTCTGAAGTTCGCCGTTTTGACAGAAGAGCTTGTACCATTCCAAAGTTGTTCTATGATTGCAAAAAATTAGAACTGCTACAAATTAAGAATAGTACATCCATTTGCCTTAGAAAGTTTTCAGGTCGCAACCGAGTTACGGCCCAAAATCTATTAAACGAAAACTTTGTTCAAAACTTGATTCAACACGATGATGGTTACAAGGTTTTGAAAGGCGTTAGATCCTACCCTGCGCACTGGGCAGCTGATAAGAAAAAGGCAATCGCTATGATTCGCCAATTTGGGCTTAAAACCTTCTTTATCACTTTATCGGCTGCAGAATCTCAGTGGGTTGAGCTTTTGGTCATCCTCTCTAAAACTGTTGATTCTAAAGATATTTCGGAAGAGGAAGCCAACAGTTTAACAACCCAAGATAGATATCGCTTAATTCGGTCAGACGCGGTTACTTGTGCCAGATATTTTGACTACCGCTATCGACAAATTCTTAAGCTTTTTAAAGATAACGCCGACATTTTTGGAGAGCATTTTGTTACAAATTTCTACTGGAGAGTGGAGTTTCAACAGAGAGGTTCCCCGCATGTACATGGCATGTATTGGCTTAATAATGCTCCCAGGATCAACCTTCAAGATCCTCAGACATTCCCTGATGTCATTAGTTTTATTGACAATTATATTTCTACCGATAGTTATATTAGCCACTTAGAAAATTATTTGGGTTATCAAAAGCATAACCACAGTCGGTCTTGTACTAGGGGAATAAGAGGACAACATTTTTGTCGTTTTGGTATACCATATCCACCAATGCCTTCAACGCAAATACTGTTACCTCTTACAGAAACAAGTCAAAATTCAGAAAGACACAAGGAAAACTTTTTCAAAATTCAAAACGTTTTAAATTCAAATATGACTACAGAAGACATTTCTAATTTAAACGATTTTGAACACTTCCTGTCTGATAGTAGAATAAATATGTCTTTTGATGACTATTTGTTAGCCCTTAAGTCAAGTTTAACAAAACCCAAAATTTTTCTAAAAAGAAAATTACAGGATCGTTTTATTAACGCTTATGATCCTCCGATTTTGGAACTCCATAGAGCAAATATGGATATCCAATATATACTGGATGCATATGCTTGCTGTTCATATATAATTAATTATATTAACAAGTCTAACAAGGGAATTTCTAGGCTCTTAAGTGAAGCTATATCAGAGGTAAATGCTGGAAATTATACTATTAAGCAAAAACTTAAACATATAGGTCACAAATTTATATCAGGCACAGAAATATCTGCACAAGAAGCAGTATGTGCTGCATTGGGCTCCATCTTTCGGAAGCAAGTAATGCAGAAATATTTATATATACCTCTCGACCTGAGGAACTAGGTATAAATATTTTAAATCTAGTAGAAGAGCACAAGATAGTGATCATGAAGAAGAAGAAAGGGAAAACGATAATTTACCAGAAAGCGGGGTTGTCATGCCTCTAAAAGACGGTGGCGGTTTTGTGAAAAACGTACCAAACCTTGTATTATTCGGTATAGAAGGTTTAACCCAGATTTGGCCAGGGTTGAGTATTTTCGTGAAATGTTAATGCTTTACTATCCTTCGCGGAATGAACAGCAAGATCACATTGAAAACGATAATGAGCAGACTTGCATAACATATCGTATTATAATTGAAAAAAAATGAACTACCTATCGTGGAAAATGAGTTCAGAGTGTTGGTACTTCCTGAAATGAACCCAAATATAAATTTGCTGGACTTGCATGGCGAAGATTCAACAGATAATGGGACTGAATCTGATTGCAACATTAGACTTATTAAACTACCCCTTTTAATTCCAGTTGAGGAATTATTTTCTTTAGTTCAAAGTCTAAATACTAAGCAAAGAACCTATTTGACGCATTTGATGCACCACCTAAAAACAAATCTCCCATTTTATGAGTTCATTGGCGGCGGTGCAGGTGTAGGAAAGAGTCGTTTGATATCTGCAATATATCAAGCTCTTAACCATCGGTACAATTCTACACCTGGATACAATCCAAGTTCCTTAAAAGTTCTTTTTTGCGCACCTACGGTTAAAGCAGCATTCGGAATAGGTGGAATGACCCTTCATTCATTATTCTCTTTACCTGTTAATCAGTTGAATAGAGAGTTGAGGCCACTTAGCAATGACACAGTGAATTCATTGTATTCCAGACTTATCGATTTAAAATTAATCATAATTAATGAAATATCGATAGTAGGTGTTCGTATGTTTAGCTTTGTTAATGCGAGATTAAAACAAATTTTCAAAACAGATAGCCCCTTCGGTGGTATACCGATCATAGTGTTTGGTAATTTGAAGCAACTCTCACCTGTTGGAGATAGGTGGATATTCTCTCCTAATCCCAATGATGCATACAGCACTTTAGTTGGTTCCCCTTTGTAGGAGTTATTTAAATACTTTGAATTAACAGAGATAATGAGACAACGGGAGGATCAGGCCTGTGCAATTGCATTAAATCGTATGGCATCTGGTACTATGACAAATGAGGACATATCACTCATTGAAACTCGAGTAGTTAATTTCGAAGAAGTTCCCGATGATGCCATACATTTATTTTGGTCCAATGAAGAGACAAATAATTTCAATGCCCTTAAGCTCAGTCGAATCCCAACAGAAGCTTTCCTTTCAACTGCAAAAGACTCAGTTAAAGGAATTGGTATAAGTGAAAATGATAATATTTTGGAAAGAGTTAAACTTTTCAAAACTTCTGAAACGCAAGGACTGCCCTATGAATTGACACTAAAAACCTCCGCCAAATATATGATTACAGTGAACTTAAACACGTGTGATGGCTTGGTTAATGGGGCAGCTGGACAACTTATGCAAATTGATTTCCATTGTTCTTTTCCAACAATTCTGTGGATTAAATTTTTGGAACCTTCTGTTGGTTTGATAGTATGATCAAAAAAGCCTGATCCTCAAGAAGGTCTTTAGGACACCAATTGAAAAAGTTCTAAAACCTTTTCAATATAAAAGAAATAAACAAATTTCAATTGAAAAAAATCAGTTTCCAGTTATTCCGGCTGAGGGAATAACTATTCATAATATAATAAAGTTGTAGTTCATACTCGACTCAGAATGCTTAGAGCTTCAATATATGTCGCTTGCAGTCGAGCTACTTCTGCAGAAGGTCTATTCATCATAGGAAATTTTATTCCTCCTAACAAATTTTCTGAATCGGATCCCGTATTTAGGGAACTGAGGGAATTGAACACAAATAAAGCTTTGACAACAAGTTTCAATTTTATGATTTCCCGAACATCAGGACATCAAATTTTATTCCATAATGTTCAGAGTCTTCACGCTCACATTAATGATATAAAAAGCGACTGTTTGATGCTATCTTCAGATATTTTATGTTTTGTAGAAACTTGGAGTTATCCTTGCGAAAGTTTTGATATACCAGGATTTACTCCAATTAACGAGCTGAGGATAGATAGCACGGAAACAAACAACAGAAATAAACGGGGCATTATAATATATGCAACGCATAGTATTGCTTGCTCTATAGATTCAAAGGCTGTAAAGAAAATTTATTCAGGCCGCAAAGTTTTGGAAGCGGTTTTGTTTAAATGTTTCAATATTAATATTCTGGTTCTATATAGAAATTCAGCTTTTTTTGTTAGACAATTAATTGTAGAACTACAGGAAGTTCTCACTTCTGAGTTAGGCAATCAAAATGTGCTAATTGTTGGAGATTTTAACATTTGTTTAATGTCTACAGGGACTACAATAAGAAATCTGCTCCAAGAAAAAAACTTTAGTTCCCTGCTTGGTGTAGAATATTCAACTACACCTGCCGGTACACAAATTGATTGGGCATTTTCAAACATGGATCCTTCCCGTGTAAATGCCATTACTTTTGAGACAGTACACAGCTATCATGACAGTATTTGTGTCTCTATTTCGAACTAAAGTTTTCAGACTAAGTGCAATAGTTCTTAATTTTTTTTTTTCCAAATATAATCGAATTGGAATAGTAAAGGAATTTTTTTAACTATAAATGACATTTGTTATTAATAGATTAGTACTTAATTATAATAAACTAATATTACCAGGCCTATGTACAGGTGTTTTTTAACACCTCTATAGGTGCATACTTTGTATGTAATATGTACTTTGTATCCTGGAATAAATAAATAAATAAATACAAAAAGCACAAGAACGATTTTTCATAATTTGAGTAAATTTAGTTTACAAATTGCTCTAATTATTTTCACTGTGAGTGAAAGGTAAATAACTAAGGCAACAGTTCCTACTTCTAATTATTAAAATATATAAAGAAGTCTCAAACGAATATACCATTAACCTTTGCGAGATTATAAAATGTTCGGTTACATCCGAACTTAGCCCTTCGTTACTTGTTTTTCTCCACATTCTTCTCCCACGCCAAAAAATATCACGCGTGCACAGTCATACATATACACACTTGTACATACGGCATACGATCTGCCTATGCTCACATACCCTATATACAGTGGGTACAATTTCACAGTTTTATTTCATTTAATCATTTAAAAGTCGGTTATTTGGAAACTAACTTAACGGTGCGGTTAAATAATAAAAACAAATAAATAAGTTATTCCATAATAATGAAAAAAAACTCAAATACAAATCTCTTCAAAGTCCATTTTGGCATATATCCCGCAATACCCCTTGTTCTTTGGCAAACAAAAACAAGCAGGATTGCGAACATACATTTTGGTACAATACATCCAGTGGCGATAGCCGGAGACTTCCTGAGCAGTATACTGGGGTAGCCAGCAAACTAAGGCACGAGGTAAAGTACTACTAGAAGCTTTTACTGCACTAAATGTAGTTTTACTCAACAGTGGTGACGCGCCAACTTACACCAAAGGCGAAGCAAATTCTATTATAGAAATTACCTTCGTCAGCAGCAGCCTTGCCAGAAGCAACTACAACTGGAGAGTGATGGACATCTACACTGCCAGTGACCACAATGCGATTCTCTGGGAAATATCAAACTACTATACTAGCAGTTCCCAACTGCAACACCCCCTGTGAAATAGATATTCTAATAGGCAGCGACCTTATACCGCAAATAATACTTAAAGACATTGAGAAAATTTCAAACACATTTCTGGCACTGTTCATGCGACTTCTAATCCCGCGACATTTTACAACTACACCGTACACACCATATCATTCACCAACACAACCATATACAATTAACCAACCACACTCTACATCTACACTATACACCCACACTGCAACCACCGTCTTTTCCACCACCCGAATGATCAAAAGGGACCAGTCAGACCAGAATGGCTCTCTTTTTCGCTTTCATCCGTGACCTATAAGGTTCTAACTAAAAACGTTCCCGCAGTGTGATTTTCGTAGCCTAAAGTAAAAGTGAAATTATAAATTGTATTCCAAATTATTTAAAACCCAAAATATAAAAAAAGTGAAAGTATAAATTGTATTACAAATTATTTAAAACCCAAAACATAAAAAATGAAATTTATATTATAAAGTATTTTCGAAGCGTGAGATTAATTAAAGAGTTTTAAAAGAAATTAATTAAAGTCTTTTTAATTAAAAGGAGTGCTATAGTGCAAGTGAGGATAACACCGCACCCAAGGTGAAAAAATAAGTGAAGTCAACAAATGGTCCTTCGAGCCTCTTTGAAAGGCACCTAAAGAAAAAAAAAAAGGAAAATCGGAAAAATTAAAGTGAGAAACTAAGAATTATATTATATATAAGTGAAATTTTATTTCGGAAAGAATAAAAGCAAAGTGAGTAACCAAATGGTGAAAAGTACAAAAAAAAAAGTTCAAAAACGAAAAGTACAAAAGTACTAATATATGTACATATATGAATACCTAAATATATACTAACAGTGGTTAAACAAAATTACTACAACGGGCGCGAAATCAATGGATATACAAACTAACACAAAAATCACCAAAAATTAAAAACGGGCGCGATTTAACCAAAACTAAGAGAAAAAATCAACAAAAAGCACGGGAATTAAATCCACCAAGCACGCAGAGAGGAGGACAATAACGCACAGGAAAAACGCCGGAGACAAAATTAAAACAGAGAAAAACGAGAAGAAGCATACAAATTTATAAGTATTACTCCCAAAAACCCTTGGCGGAAAAAAAAGTGAGTCCATTCCAATTACATTTTAAAATAGAGGCATTTTATGCACATATGTATGTTGATTTACAGTTTTATCGGTATTTCGTTAGAAATAAATAACCGAACAAAATAACTGAAAAAGAAAACAATATACGGTATCTGCCTCAGCTTATTTTGTGTCTCCAAACACACCGTTATATTCTCTCAAACAAAAATAATAAAAAAATTTTTACAAAGTCAAGTATTCCTACTTGCAATATTTCCAGCGATACCCCTTGGGCTAATCAAGCAACAAGCAGGATCGCCTATAGCACACAAGCAAAGGCTAAGAAAAACAAAAAATTAAACATATTACAGAAATACATACATACATACCTATGTGCATATACTTATAATTTAAATACAAAATTTTGGGCTTTAAAACTTTGCCGCGAAATATTATATATTAACCGCAAGCAACATCTTTTCTAATTTGCCTACATAATCATATGGTACGTACATAAATTAACTAATTCTAAAAGTATCAAAAAAAATTACTGTTGTTCAAATACCTGCCTGCTTAATTCGTGTCTCCAAACACACCACAAGACAAAATACAAAAACAATTTTATAAGTCAAGTTCATCGACTTGCAAACTTTCCAGCGATACCCCTTGGGCCCATAAAGCAACAAGCAGGATCGCTCAGAACATATAAGCAAAGGCAGAAAGAAAAAAAAAAAAAACAATACAATTATCGGCATTTATGTATGTACACATATTTTCTTAAACATTGGCACATTTCCCGCGCTATATATATACCGCAACCCAACCTTTTTGCTCTTCTCATTTCTCTTATATATGCTCTTAAAAAAGAAAAAAAATATATATACATATAAAATAATATAGTTACAAATATATATATATAATAATAATACAAGGCACTCTCAGCGAAACTTTACAAAACGCGTTAGATGTATGCATGTACATATATATTTACAAATATATAAATATATAACTAAAAATATACGGTCAAAACGGATAATCATAACCACACATATGAAAATTAAAATTTACATACATATGTATGCTAATATATATACACATATATATACATTTGTTTTTTAGAACAATTTTATTTTCGAGTTCCTTTTATACAAATGTATATAGATACATATAATAAAAGCGAATATTACCTACATACAAAATATACAAATTATTCACGAATACCCAGTAAGCAATTTCGGCAATTTTTAAAATAATAATAATACGGACATAAATTTTAATAAAATAAATTGACTTGTCCGATAAAAAAAAAAAATTACAAAAGACTAATTTCACAATCATTTTCAAAAAAAAAAAATTGTTTTTTAACTACAGCTTTGGGCAGCAAACTAAAATTTTTTTTACTACAACCGTATTATAGCAAATATTTAATACAAAACTATTTTAATAGCTATCTAATAGCTTTCAATTTAATTCAAAGAGTTATAAATGCAATCTGATAAATCAAAAGAGGTTAAACCACGAACACCTCTATCATTAGAAATTCCAAAAATGGCTGATGATGATAAATCACAAAGCACACCCGCAGAAGCTACACGCTCAAAGCAGGGTGCAAAACAAAAAAGAACCAAAGACAATTCACTGTCAAGGTTCATAACTGAAAGTGACAGTTTTATTAGATACTGCACACGGTTTTCGGCTTCGCCTATTAACGACAATACAGAATCAGTCCTAAATTTAAAAATTCAAAGCATAGATAATATATGGGCACGCGTTCTGACAGCGTACGATACAATATTAGATACTGACGACGCTGAACTTCCAGAAAACATTAAAGCTTCGGCGTCAGCCAAATATGAAAACTGCCTCGATCAGTACGAAACTACGAATTCAATGATATTAGACTAAATAAATTTATTAAGGCCATGTAGAGCCACTACTCCTCCTCCGAGAGTAGTTACAAATTCAAAAGAAAACCTAGATACAGGTATATTTTTAAAAGTACCAGCTTGTGATACTGAAGTTTTTCATGGAGGTTTTGATCAATGGCCGTCCTTCCGGGACATGTTCACTGCCGTGTATATCAACCATCCTAAACTTTCACGAGCACAAAAGCTGTACCATCTCAGGTACAAAACAAAAGGGGAAGCAGGCAGTATTGTCAAGCGTTTCGCTTTGAATGACGAAAATTTTAATCTGGCTTGGGATGCACTGGTCGAAAGATACGAAAACGAAAGAGTATTGGTAGATAACCAAATAACTATTTTAATGAATTTACCAAAAATTCAACAAGAAACCAGCCAAGAATTTCAAAAACTATACTCGACAGTGACTAATTGCTTATCTGTGTTAGAAACACAAAATGTATCCACAGAATCGTGGGACCCTATCCTAGTAAATATTTGCGCAGCGACACTACCTGATGCTGCTTTGCTACGATGGGAGCAATCACTAGTGGCAAGAAAGAAATCGCCAAAATGGCATCAAATGAAAGAATTTTTAACAACTCAGTACGAAATAGCTGAGCGAGTAGATAAAAAGGCAGTTAAGCTAAAAGGTCATCAAAATGACTCAAATAAAAACTTTTTTAAACCCCAAGTCAGTAATAACACACAATATAATAGACACGTTAATAGAAGCCAAACATTCGTGTCAAATCAAACAAACCATTGGCAATCATTATGTGAAATCTGTAAAGGAGGACATAATATAAGATCTTGCGTGAAATTTAAAAAAATGTCCGTTTCAGATAGAAACAATCTTGTCCGACAACATAAACTTTGCATCAACTGTCTGTCCAACTCTCACGGGACAAAAGACTGTGAAAGCAAATTCAGTTGTGTGTACTGTCAACGACGACATACTCATTGCTTTACATAACCAATTTTACAAATATGAAGCAAAATCATATACATAAAACCACGGGCCTAGTCGCGACAACCAAATCAGGTAATCCCGAAATCCCGAATCCCGAAAATAAAGAGGAACACCCATGTTGCTCAAAAGCAGCAAAAGTTCAAGCGCTTCATTCAGAGAATGAAAGCAAAATCCTTTTACCCACAGCGGTCATTGCTAGAGAACATAAAGGAGATTTATTCAAATTAAGAGCATTAATAGATCAAGGCTCTCAAAGATCCTTTATATCATCAAAAGCTCAGAATCGGCTAAAATTGCCAGTCAAAAATTCTAGTTTCCAAATTTCGGGAATGGGCGGAAGAATTATACAAAATTCAAATAAAGTTTGCCCAATCACCATAGTTTCTCCAAACGCGGATATACGAATAGATGCACAAGCCATTGTTCTACCGCAGCTCACTAATTTGCTTCCAAGCTATGAAGTAAATAAAAAACAGTGGGAAAAATGCTCATATCTCAAATTAGCAGATCCCAACTGCCATACCCCATCACAAATCGACATATTATTGGGCAGCGACTTAATACCTCAAATAATTCTTGAAGGTATAGAGAAAATCTCTAATAAATTGTTAGCCCAAAACACAATCTTTGGATGGATATTAAGTGGCCAAGTCACAGAAAAAATTAACTCCTTCACAACTCAAGTTGAAAACATTTCAAACGAATATTTAAATAATCAACTCAAAAAATTCTGGGAAGTAGAAGAACTACCTCAAATCACAAAACCTTCAGAAGAAGACCTGGCATGCGAAGCCTATTACCAGTCCACAACAACAAGAAACGAACATGGTCGTTATGTTGTGCGACTCCAATTCAAGCCCACCTTTCCAGAAACGATAGCTCTAGACCACTCGAGAATATCAGCAGTCCAGCAATTCCTAAGCTTGGAAAAAAGCTTGATAAAGAAAAGCGAGCTTAAATCAGCATATGATGACGTGATGGATGAATATCTTGACCTCAATCATATGGAAGAAGCTGTACCATATGAAAAAATATCTAAAGGTAGATATTTATCTTTTTATCTTCCGCATCTCGGGGTAATAAGACCAGATAAAATCACAACAAAAGTACGAGTTGTTTTTAATGCTTCAAAGTGTACGAGCTCAGGCAAATCACTCAATGATGTACTATACACAGGGCCAACATTACAACCTGATCTCATGCTGCTAATACTAAATTGGCGCATGTTTAAATATGTTTTCAATGGAGATGTAGAGAAATGTATAGGCAAATTTTAGTACATAACGATGACCAAGATTTCCAGCGGATAGTCTTCGGAAAATCAAGTAATAGTCCAATCAGCGACTACAAACTTAAAACAGTCACCTTTGGCATCAATTGTGCACCCTATTTAGCCATTAGGACATTACATGAAGTGGCAAAAACCTGTCAAACAAATTTGCCTTTAGCAACTTCTGTGCTACAAAAACAAACATACGTTGATGATATTCTATCAGGTAGCCGCAGTCTCTCATTAGCTTGCGAATCACTATCTCAAGTGATCAAAGCATTAAATTCAGCCGGGTTCCCCCTAAAGAAAATTACATCAAATCATCCGGAGATAATAAAAAACATAAAAGGGGAAGACTTATTAGATACTAACTTCCTTAAATTTGAAAAGGCCAGTACTACAAAAACTCTCGGGATTCAATGGAATGCGATAACAGATCAATTCTCATATACAATTGAGTCAATATCTGCAATATCCGCCATAACCAAACGTCAAATACTTTCCTCGGTGGCAAAACTTTTCGACCCCGCAGGATGGCTTTCGCCAATAATGATTCAAGCACAAATCCTCATTCAAGAACTGTGGCAAGACGGCACTGAATGGGATGAGCAAGTAAAACCCATACGTTTAACAAAGTGGGTTCAATTTGCAAACAATCTACATACCATCTCGGAAATTCGAATTCCTCGATGGGTAAATTTCGCACCTGACTATAATGTAGAATTACATGGCTTCTGTGATGCCTCTGAAAAGGCCTATTGTGCAACAGTTTACGTACGCACTGATTATGATAACAAAATATCTTCACGTCTTTTAGTAGCCAAAGCCAAAGTTGCTCCGCTGAAGACACTAAGCCTGCCACGGCTCGAACTGAATGGTGCACTTCTGTTAGCAAAACTAGTCTCAATTGTCCAAACCCATCTGAAATTAACCAATCACAAAATGTACCTTTGGTCAGATTCAGAAATAGTTTTAGCATGGTTAGAAAAACCACCATATACCTGGAAGACTTATGTATCTAACCGTATATCTCAAATATTAGACTTAGTTGGCCCAGCACAATGGCAACATGTTGCAAGTGCAGATAATCCAGCGGATCTTGGGACAAGAGGCTGCAAACCACTTCATCTCACCAGCACTACACTCTGGTACCTACGTGGTTAACAAAATCACAAGAAGTCTGGCCAAAGTCTCCCGCTCGCAATATAATAGCTCCTGAAATTCGGAGAATTGAAAACTTTCATATCACTCCTGATGAAGATGATATATTACATCGATTTTCATCATTCCCAAAAGCACTAAGAGTAGTCGCTTACATGTTTAAATTTATCCAAAGACTCAAACAAAAGGTTAAAGGAATAACAAATGATCCTTCCGTACAACTAACGCATTCCGACATGCAACATGCCAAGGTCATCCTTATTACATATACACAAACTCGCTATTTCATGCGGGAGAAATCAAAGTTAGTCGAAAGACGACCCCTCGATAAGGGAAGCTCACTTCTCGTTTTAAATCCTTTTTTGGACACTAAAGGATTAATCCGGGCACATGGAAGACTAGTGAATTCCAGCCTTAGTTATAACGAACGACATCCCATTATAATTCCCGAGAAATCCCGTTTTACTTATTTATTTTAAATATATCTTCACCAACTTACATTACATGGTGAGCATCGCTTGATGCAACAAATGGTCCGACTAGAATTTTATATACCGCGACTAAAGCCACAAATTAAAAGAACAATTTTTATGTGTAAACAATGCACATTGTACAAGCACAAAATACGCACGCAGATCATGGCAGCTTTGTCACCTGAACGCTGCAATTTTGCTCTTCCCTTTACCATTACTGGGGTCGATTTTGCTGGACCTTTCCAGATAAAGGCCTCTATGTTAAGGTCTTCCTCATTCAGAAAAGGGTATGTGGCTGTCTTTGTATGTTTCACAACAAAGGCAGTACACCTCGAGCTATGTTCAGATCTGTCTACTGCGGCTTTTCTCGCAGCATTTGCACGCTTTGTCGGACGACGCGGATTTCCATCAAAAATGATGAGCGACAATGGGAAAAACTTTATCGGAGCTCAAAGAGCCACAGAGAAAGAATTTGTAAAATTTACTAAAGAAGTCTCCCCAGAAATTGTTAAAAAATATGCACCACAAGGAATTGATTGGCAGTTTATACCCCCCTGTTTTCCCCACATGGGCGGACTCTGGGAATCAGTTGTAAAAAGCTTTAAGTCCCATTTAAAGAAAACGGCAGGTAATCATAAATTCAATTATGAGGAATTTACCACTATACTCGCTCGTATAGAGGCCGTACTAAATTCAAGACCCATCTCACCACTCTCGCAAGATCCCTCCGATTTCACAGCTTTCACACCTGGACATTTCCTCAGAGGAGCTCCACTTCTCGCCATACCTGAGGCAGAGGGAGACTCACTCAATTTAATAGACCGATGGGAAAAAATTAAGATACTTTATCATGAATTCAGCCATCGATGGAAGGAAGATTACCTTAAAGATCTCCATAAGAGACATCGGTGGAAAACGATCCAGAAGGAACCAAATACGGGCGAATGCGTCATCATACATGATGAATGCCTTCCTCCAACAGAATGGCGACTAGGCCGCATTGAAAAGGTCCATCGGGGACGAGATGGTCACATAAGAATAGTAGACGTACGAACACAAACTGGTATACTAACTCGACCATTAGTAAAATTGTGTTTTCTTCCGAACACCGAAGAAACGATTACACAAACCCCGCCAAGACAAGCGCATAAATAAATCAAAACCGACAATTAATTCGTTTAACTCGAAATACTACCGTTTTATAATCCGTACATGCAAATCTAACACTAACAAACGCGATTAAAAATTAACCACAACATATATAGTCACATATACATATATATATATATATATATATATATATAAGCAACAAATATCATAATTCAAAATTATGAGCCAAACCATATTTTAATATATTCCTATTCCAATAGAAATGGACGTAGAGGATATACACAGCGCTCCCAAGACTGTGAGGTCCGTAATTGCTGCGCCTAGAGCATCTGGTCCACCCATCGCAGCACCAAGGATGCAAAGCGCCATGGCACGACACAGCCAATCATCTGCAGCAGCTGTCAGGGATGCAAACGAGGAGCAGTTTGATGAGCATCTGCCTCCACGATGCAGTCTATGCCATCGACCTCACGTCCTGAAGAGGTGCACCATTTTCAAAAGCATGAAGCCCGCTCAACGCCAACAGATCGCCAGAGCCCACGGACACTGTATGACTTGCTTGGCAGATAGTCACTCAACTTTTGAGTGTATAACCGACGGATCGTGTCAATATTGTCAACGACCGCATCATACTTTGTTCCATCGATTCCCTCGACGAGCAAATCCGTCCACAACACAAACCAGTCACCGGCACAGACAACAAGGGAATCCCGTCCAGCGCCAACGAGTACATCGGCCGAAACCATCCAGAGAAGCACGCTCACGGCCACCTCCACCACCCTATGGTCATCGCAACCAGCGGCAAAGGGCAACCGGATTGAACGCCGTAGTAAGCACTCTGCAACAGTTGCAGAGACTTTTAGGCAATTAATTCGCTTAGGGGGGCCGGGATGTTCATGCGACTTCTAATCCCGCGACATTTTACAACTAAGCTCACAACTCACCCTACAACATCATACAATACAACATAACCAACGCAACATCATACACCACCTACAACACACCATATCACTCACCAACACAACCATATACAATTAACCAACCACACTCTACATCTACACTATACACCCACACTGCAACCACCGTCTTTTCCACCACCCGAATGATCAAAAGGGACCAGTCAGACCAGAATGGCTCTCTTTTTCGCTTTCATCCGGGACCTATAAGGTTCTAACTAAAAACGTTCCCGCAGTGTGATTTTCGTAGCCTAAAGTAAAAGTGAAATTATAAATTGTATTCCAAATTATTTAAAACCCAAAATATAAAAAAAGTGAAAGTATAAATTGTATTACAAATTATTTAAAACCCAAAACATAAAAAAGTGAAATTTATATTATAAAGTATTTTCGAAGCGTGAGATTAATTAAAGAGTTTTAAAAGCAATTAATTAAAGTCTTTTTAATTAAAAGGAGTGCTATAGTGCAAGTGAGGATAACACCGCACCCAAGGTGAAAAAATAAGTGAAGTCAACAGGCACAAAATACTATTTTTAGTTGGATCCTAAGTGGACTAGTTATGGAACTAGTTACCACCATGACATGTATGCATCATTGGGATTAGGAGAGAATATCCACCTATCTCCAACAGGTGAGAATTGCTTCAAATCACCAAACACTATGATCGGTATACCACCGAACGGGCTGTCTGTTTTGAAAATTTGTTTTAATCTCGCATCAACGGAGCTAAACATACGAGCACCTACCATCGATATTTCATCAATTATGATTAATTTTAAATCTAAAATACCGGCTACGAATATTTCAGTCGAACCTGAAGGAAGGTTCTGAAGTTTCGCTCTAGGTTTTACCATTCGAACACGTTCCTCAGGTCGAGAGGTATTTATAAATATATCTGCATTGCTTGCTTCCGAAAGATGGAGCCCAATGCAGCAGTATACTGCTTCTTGTGCAGATATTTCTGTGCCTGATATAAATTTGTGACCTACATGTTTAAGTTTTTGCTTAATAGTATAATTTCCAGCATTTACCTCTGATATAGCTTCATTTAAGAGCCTAGAAATTCCCTTGTTAGACTTGTTAATATAATTAATTATATATGAACAGCAAGCATATGCATTCAGTATATATTGGATATCCATATTTGCTCTATGGAGTTCCAAAATCAGGGGATTATAAGCGTTTATAAAACGAACCTGTAATTTTCTTTTTAGAAAAATTTTGGGTTTTGTTAAACTTGACCTAAGGGCTAACAAATAGTCATCAAAAGACATATTTATTCTACTATCAGACAGGAAGTGTTCAAAATCGTTTAAATTAGAAATGTCTTCTGTAGTCATATTTGAATTTAAAACGTTTTGAATTTTGAAAAAGCTTTCCTTGTGTCTTTCTGAATTTTGACTTGTTTCTGTAAGAGGTAACAGTATTTGCGTCGAAGGCATTGGTGGATATGGTATACCAAAACGACAAAACTGTTGTCCTCTTATTTCCCTAGTACAAGACCGACTGTGGTTATGCTTTTGATAACCCAAATAACTTTCAAAGTGGCTGATCGAACCATCGGTAGAAATATAATTGTCAATAAAACTAATGACATCAGGGAATGTCTGAGGATCTTAAAGGTTGATCCTGGGAGCATTATTAAGCCAATACATGCCATGTACATGCGGGGAACCTCTTTGTTGAAACTCCACTCTCCAGTAGAAATTTGTAACAAAATGCTCTCCAAAAATGCCGGCGTTATCTTTAGAAAGCTTAAGAATTTGTCGATAGCGGTAGTCAAAATATCTAGCACAAGTAACCGCGTCTGACCGAATTAAGCGATATCTATCTTGGGTTGTTAAACTGTTGGCTTCCTCTTCCGAAATATCTTTAGAATCAACAGTTTTAGAGAGGATGACCAAAAGCTCAACCCACTGAGATTCTGCAGCCGATAAAGTGATAAAGAAGGCTGGAAGCCAAAATTGGCGAATCATAGCGATTGCCTTTTTCTTATCAGCTTCCCAGTGCGCAGGTGAGGTTTTAACGCCTTTCAAAACTTTGTAACCATCATCGTGTTGAATCAAGTTTTGAACAAAGTTTTCGTTTAATAGATTTTGGGCCGTAACTCGGTTGCGACCTGAAAACTTTCTAAGGCAAATGGACGTACTATTCTTAATTTGTAGCAGTTCTAATTTTTTGTAATCATAGAACAACTTTGGAATGGTACACGCTCTTCTGTTAAAACGGCGAATTTCAGAACGTATTATCTTGCTATACGTTTCAGAGCATGTACGCTTCTGCCCAACGTTCACCTGGCGCTATAACTAAACGGTTATAGTCTAAGTTTTCTGCAGAAATATTGTCCAAAAGAGTTTCTTGACCGCCTGGACTAAGCTCTGGAGGTAAAAGACCCGTTGGAATATTATTACCTGAGGGATTATCATGAGAAGTTTGTGCCGCATGAAAAGATTGAACCAAGCGGGAATCCTCTGCAGATGCAACAAACGGAACTTCTTCTTGGTTATTAAATTATGAAATCCAGTTTTCATTAATATGTATATGGTGCTCACGATACAGAGGGGTATTCACTAAGAACTGCAAAGCTTCCATAATCTTTGCAGGGCGTACTAAGTTTCATAAAGATATCTTAATTTTTACTCAAGTTACAGCTTGCACGGGCGGACGGACAGACGGACGGACGGACAGACCGTCACCCGGATTTCAACTCGTTTCTTCATCCAGATCATTTATATATACATAACCCTATATCTAACTCGATTAGTTTTAGGTGATACAAACAACCGCTAGGTGAACAAAACTATTATACTCTGTAGCAACATGTTGCGAGAGTATAAAAATAAACTCACTAATAATAAGGAAAGTAATGGGATAATTTTTGAGATAATATTAGGGATTGAGAAAAGGTCATTGCTGAGGTATACTAGAGAACGTATTTTCGAAAAATTTTATGTTCTATATATATTATACTCACTGATTGGCATACTTGTAAAACTTGTTTGGATAACAAAAATATAATATATATAATTTGTTTATGGGAGTTGGCGGTATTATTGACCCTACTAACATGCCACAGAATAATAAAATGCTCTCAGGGTTTCAAAAACTTCCCACACATATCATCACCAATCAAATGGATTTATTAGTAAAAAACTATGCTCATTTTCATTGGAAGTTCGAAAATCTTTATTAAGGTATATGGTTTCAACGTATTTTTAACATTTCAACATACTATTATCAGGAAAGGTATTATTACTTAGATTTTCGGTAAAAAGCTCTGGGGTCCACTTCGGTACCTAAAGGCTTGAACAGTTTTGATTCCATGTGAACAACTTTTGGTCATAAGATGGCATACTTTAAAGGAATTATTCATGCAAAATTTTATCCTGATACATTTAGTGGGGCTCGATTTGAATACTGGAAAGTGAAAGGTTGTAGTCCGAGAAATGTGATTTCACCTAGAAGTGGGCGGTGCAACGCCCATTGTCCAACTGTGAGCGGGACTCCTATAAAGGCCGCTCATACCATCTCGAGAGTAAGATTTAGTATTTCTGACGTATTTACTTATTGATTTATTGCGCTTTAAGTAGTTTTTAAAAATACTGGGGAGTGGGCGGGACTATTAATAGAGTTCATCCATTTTTACACAGTCGGTAGGGGTGCTTAGGGATTTGTTCTGAACGAATTCGGTTATTTAAGCTTGAATTGTTTAGGAGACATGTACATTAAACCTCTTATAGGGTTTTTCTAAATTTATTACTCACAGGTGCCATTCCGATCTTCTGGCATAAATTACGGTTTTATATATTAATTTAGTGCTTACCATAGTTATGGAACTTTATTATTTCGTGATTAATGTCGTTTTGTAGTCGTGGCAGTGGTCCGATTACCCCCATCTACCAACTGGCCCTTTCTTTTTTGCCAAGGAAGACGTGTGTCAAGTTTCATCACGATATCTCAAGTTTTACTCAAGTTACAGCTTGCACAGACAGACGGACGGACGGACATTAGGATTTTAACTCGTCACGTCATTTAGATCATTTACCATATACTCGTATTTATATAACTTTATATCTAACTAAATTATTTTTGCATGATACAAACAACCGTTAAGTAAAAACACTTTTACACTCGGTGGCAACAGGTTGCAATAGTATAAAAATAAACCAGAAATTTTCAAGATTTAATAAATTTCAATTCACAATTTATGCGTTTCAGTGTTTTAACTGTTAACAATATTTTTATAAAAAATACTTCCGCGGTCGGAAAGCAGTAGCGACGATGTAATAGAAGATAAAAATTGCAAGATGAAAGTTGCCGCCAAAAACTTCCGCCGATGTTGGACGATCGCAATTCGATGAAAAAAGGGGCTGTCTGCTTCGTGGACAGAGGTTTTGGCTTGCTGGACGGTGAAAACTTATGGGTTGGTATTGGTGTCGGTGTGTACTGCTGTTTGCAGATGTGGTGTATGTGCCAGAGTTGCGTTGTAAGTAGTGTGTTGTTGTCACAACGTTGCTCAGCCTGGAGCTGCGAGATATTGCGGTCTTTGACGTTGACGCCTTGTCGGTGCTGCGTTTGTGAGGGTACAGTTCTTCGATGGCGTGCGACACGATTGGTTTGCAGAGGTCATTTTTTGCCGCGGATGCGTGGGACAGGTGGCCGACCGACCTCGCGTCTCAGGATGTGGTGAAGTATGGTGCTGCCTGTCATATAGTTGGCACAGACCCACGGACTCACATTCTTGAATCACATGCGTATGCGCCAGCGAATTGAGGCTATGCTGTTGTGTTGGCGACATACCCTTGTTCGGGCTGCTGCTGTTAGAGTAGTTCCAAAACGAGATTCATTGATGGCGTTGGAATTGAAACCATCTCTGGATGCATATCTACCTGTATATAGGAAAGGGCGAGTTTTGTTTCAATTAAATTGTATATATTATGGACATTGTGCTTCACGTAACCAATTTTATTTGGTTTGTGGAGGTCGTACAAATATACCCATTATTTAATACTTGCCTTTGTGACGTATTGTATTTGGGTTTTCGATTATTAGACAGATGTTTCAATTTTTTCGTGTCGGTATCATTCTACGGATTGTTTGTTACTTGCATTTTCTCTATTATCTTCGGTTGGCAGAAAGCATAGTTTAACGAGCTGTCTGGTTAGCGTTCCACTTTGAGTACGGAGGTCAACTACTCGTATATTACCGTCGGAGCCATAACGTAGCTTCTCTATGCGACCAAGCCGCCATTTGGTAGGGAGAAGACAATCGTCATAGAATATAACAAAACACGTTCACTTCCTTTAATTAAGATAACTCACATATTGACCGCTTCAACCAATTTTTGTCATACAGAAATATTATTATCATGAAAGGATTATCTCATAATTTCAATTATATATCTCACACATTGACCGTTATTTTCAGTAAAACGTCAGCCAAAGGCTTTGGGGTACACACTTCCGGTATCTGATCCGCCCATGAGAATAATCATAATCATCAACTCTGACAGATTGACTGAGCTCAACGAGACACTTGCAACGGACACTAACGGACGACAGCAGAACAGAAGACAAAAATCATCAGTTTTTTCAGTTTTAAAATAGCAGCCGCCGAGAATATCGGCTAAATACAAATTAAAATGTGTAAATTGAATTTAAAACTATTGTTAAACTTAAAACTATTGATTAAGTGTAAATTAAAACTAATAAATACAAATTAAAATGTGTTAAATAAATTGAATTTAAATTTATCAAAGTTAAACTTAAAACTATTGTTAAACTTAAAACTATTAGTTGAGTGTAAATTTAGTATATGAGTTCAACAAAAGAAACCGAATAAACGTTTAAAAAAGTAAGAACAAACGAATGGTGGTTACATTTTCTATAAAATTGGTGTCAGAAACGAATGGTGGTTATATTTTCTACAAAATTGGTGTCAAAAGTGGGGCGCGCACTTACATACGCATACTATAAGTCGAGGTACAAGTAGTCTGGTGCGTCGAAGGAACTGTGGCGTCAGTGCAACCGTACATTTCATTGAAAAACTGCTGCGTATGTTATATACACATGTGTATACATGTACTTAGAGGTATTCGATCACCGCGTCGCAAGCACACAGCCAACAAAAGTTCACCTTGCCAAATACCGACCATTGGCATTTAAATACCAATGTACAGTTGCGTTTAAAAGTTTTGGGCTGCTCAACCAAACGCTTGTATCGGTAGCAGAACGGCGTTTGTATATATATATGTATATATTATATTATATATATATACATATATACCTTCTGCTCAACGCAAAACGAGACTTTATCCATAACTCGACAAGGACATGACATATGGCCATACTTTTTTTTTTCTTAGGTTGGCAGGACTGTTATATGTTTACATGTCAAATTTGAGCGCGATCTGTCACATAGTTTTTTTTCTAAGGCACTATAAACAAGTCAACCTCGAGTGTGTTTTTCGAATTTTACTATGGAAATTAACGTTGAGCAAAAAGTGTTTGTGTGAAATTTTGTTATTCCAATGGAATAAGTGCGACGGACGCAATGAAAATGTTGCAGAAGGCATATGGGGAGTCTTGCCTATCACGTGCACGTATTTTTGATTGGTATAAGTCGTTCAAGGACGGCCGTACATCGCTGGAGAACTTGCCCCATGATCGTCGTCCAGCAACGTCAATAAACGAAGAAAAAGTCGAAAAAGTAAAGAAAATTTTGTTGGAAAATCGTCGTGTGACTGAAAAAGAGATAGCTAGTGAGATCAACATATCAAATGGATCCGCTCATAGCATTATTCACGATGTTTTGGGCATGAGACGTGTGTCTGCTCGACTTGTTCCAAAATCCAGCTCATACGTCTCGTCTTGTACGCGATTATTTGACCAAAAACAAAGTAAATATTGTTCCGCAAGCACCGTATTCACCCTACATGGCACCGTGTGACTTTTTTCTTTTCCCTAAACTCAAATTGCCGCTTCGTGGAAAGCATTTTCATTCGACTGAAGTCATAAAAGAGAATTCGAAGAAGGAACTGAAAGCCATATCTAAAGCGGCCTACCAGAAGTGTTAGGAAGATTGGAAAAAAAGGTGGCATATGTGTATCGCCTCTAATGGTGACTATTTTGAAGGGGATAAAATAAATAAATAAGAATAATTAACCGTTTTTGTTGTTTGAGCCAGTCTCGTTTATATTTGAGCAGTGGATGTGAATTGGTGTAGTGTGACAGTGTCTTACGGTGCGGGGGGATTGAGTGGTCATTTAGCCATCCCGGCCCCCCTAGGCAAATTTTTAGCCTAGTAGTCGCTGCAGCTGTTGTAACGTTTCCACAACGCTGCTCAGACCATTGGAACGACGTGGTGGCGGTCTTGGCTGTCGACGCCGTGGTGTTACATTCCGCGGGTGTACCGCACGAGTTGAGGGTCGAGGTCCTGTTGCGCGGCTTCGCAGAGTAGGTGGCCGACCAACGTCGCGCCTCGAGATGCGATGAAGTAGTGTGTGATGTGGTCTGCTGCAAATGTGGCACAGACCCGTGGACACACACTCTTGAGTCCCATGCGTGTGCGATAGGCAGTTTAGATAGTGCCCGTGTGCCTGGGCAACTTGCTGTCGTTGCAATGGTCGCATACTTCTGAAAATCCCACAATGTTGCAGGCGATGTGGGCGCCGACAAACAATATATATATTATACATGGCGTGGTTTTCGGAAGAAGCGTACAGTAGCGCCGAGAAGTTGTTGCAGCGTTGAAATTGTCGAAATCGCTTAGCCAAAAGTTGAGTTGTTGCTAAACCAACTGTCGTGTTGTTGGAGTTGCTAAGCAAAAGTCGCTGGTTGTTTTTGGTAAGCGGCTAAGCGGCGTCAGTTTCTAAAGAATAACGGACCTACCTCAGTATTTTTCCAAGGCGTCGGTGGACAAAATATTACCGTTGGAGCGCGAACGCAGATGAGTACAATTAGAAAGAAGTAGAATATATAATATGTATGTCAAATTACGTTTTTTCCATATAAAAAACTAAAACAATACTTAAAAATAACGGTCACCAAACTGTTTAATTTACGGAAACTGTTTAAAAAGCGGAAAATAGTTTGGTATATATTATTTATATATACAATATATCCACATATTTGTATATATAGATATATATACGTATATCGAAAAAACATATTACATAAAGTGATTGCCTTATATGCTTACATTTGTGTATTCAAAACACACTTTACGTTTCCAACAATATACCAAAAAATTTCAAGTATTTGCTTGCACACTTTTCCGGCAATACCCCTTATGCTTAACAAAGCAATAAGCAGGATTGCGTCAAAACAAGTAAGCTAAGGCAAATTAAGAATTTAACAGAAAAGAAAAAAAGAAGAGAGATATTTATTTACAAAAAACATATACATATGTACATAAATTCAATTTTTATCTATTTTAATACTTGTACAATATTATAAATTGATACATATAGACATCAGTGCATACGGTAAAATATCGGCATAATAACAACTTCAATTTCTCGCTCTCTCCGCACTGCGAACATACATATATACGGATATTTCGAAATGCATAAAACAGAAAATCTGTCTTTTGCTTAATACCCTACATAGGGTACAGTTAAAAAAAACACCAAAAAAATGTAATAAAAAATTTAAAAAAATCTATAAACGGTGCGGTAAATTACATACGGATTATTAATAACAAAAGTTAAAACTAATATATAATATTATAATCATTTTGTAAATCATATACATATATACACATTGGTTCATATATTGTATAATATACGTTTAGTCCAGTCATTATAGTAAGTTCACCTCGGAATTCAGATACCCAGTTGTAAGTCTGTAAATACTTGTATATTGACACCCTAAAAGTTGTCTCAAAACCTACATATGGTAGGGTGTACGCAACTATTAAATTTCAAGGTCAAAGGTCACAAAAATCGGGTTTTTGCGCTTTTTTTGTAAATATCTCATTTCCTATGGGTTTTTTGCTGTTGGTATTTATTATCAATATTGTAGAATACAAAATTCTCTACAAATTTTGTTTAAAAATTTTTTTCATACGGTCAACCGTTTTCGAGATAGAGGGCTTAGAGCGCGCGGTCACAGCATCACTTCAGGTCAACTGGTGCCTCCGATCAAAAACGCGCCATATATAGTTGATGAACTATCGATAAATCAATGATTATAAATATTTGTCAATTTTTATTAACTATTATATTATATTTTATCATTTTTTCCTAACCTATCCACTTTTTATTCAGTATTAATTTATTTAACAACACTTACCTGCCCATGAAATTGCAGAATTGTTAATGAAAATATAGGAATTATATTTGAATTTAAACCTTATTAATATTAATAACTTCTTACATGATAAAAAAAAAATAAAAAAAATTTATTAAAAAATATCATTCAATACATTTATTTTTATTAGAAGTAAAAAAATGGAATAAAGGGTAAAAAACTACAATTTATAATTTTAATCATCTTCTTCCTCTTCATCGTCGTCTTCCGGCTGCTGGTAAACTTCAAACTGGTCTTCATTATCGTCTTCAACGACATTTGTTTCAAGTTCTTCCATGATTTCGGGGTCAAAAGTTCCATATTCGTTAATGTCGCTCTGATATGGTAGAGCATTGAGACAAGCTTGCCCATTACATTGGCCACAAGCTAAAGAGCATTGCAAGCCCGCTTTCCTGCATCCGCATCGCGAACCACAACCACTCTTGCAGTTGCAGAAAATTGTATTTAGCAAATGTTCTGGAACAGGTGGTAAAATTGTCATGAATGGATCCAGAAAATCGTTTCGCATTGCCCAACCCCATACCTGGGGTTCCAAATCATGACCTAACCAAGTTTGAACTTGATAATATATACGTTCGAAATGTTGATGAGCAGCTGCACTTGTTGGTGGAATATTTGAAAGCTGCACAGGTTTATTAAGTTTTGTAGACTTGACGTAATGCATATAACGAAGATGATCGAGACTTTTCACAGATTTCGGAGCATTATAGACTGCCAATAAGGTTTGAGTTCCACTCTCTAATAATCTCTGGGCCGAACAATTTTCTTCCTCAAATGCTGCAGCTAGTTCATCCAAATTGGTCAGTTTCTCAAAAACTTTTAAAAATGTTTTTTTTCCCTTTTTAAAAAGCGCAGAAGTTGTTTCACATCCACTTAATGCGTGCAGAAATAAAATATGTGTTTTGGAATGAGG
Organism: Bactrocera oleae; assembly: GCF_042242935.1. Classification (NCBI taxonomy): domain Eukaryota; kingdom Metazoa; phylum Arthropoda; class Insecta; order Diptera; family Tephritidae; genus Bactrocera; species Bactrocera oleae. Next base: position 45,074,572 of record NC_091537.1, read on the forward strand.
ATAATTATCAAAACTTTTAGTGGAGTATATCTCCGTTTTTACATTGCCTTTCCCAACTTTTTTAAAGAAAATTTCTTGTTCGTAAGACAGTGTACGCCCAATTAAAATGATGAGTAAATCAATATCTTGTCCTATTATTTACAAATTTACAGATTTTAAAGAAGATGCACTTAATTATTTTATAATTAAAATGTCATTAGTGTTAATGGGAATATAATTATAGTAAGATTTAAGTTTTTCCCTTCATTATTTTTTAATTTTAGGAAACGGTGATCAGTATTATTGAATAGATAAAGATTTAAGGCATGAAGAAAATGATACAATATAATATAATAGTTAATAAAAATTGACAAATATTTATAATCATTGATTTATCGATAGTTCATCTACTATATATGGCGCGTTTTTGATCGGAGGCACCGGTTGACCTGAAGTGATGCTGTGACCGGGCGCTCTAAGCCCTCTATCTCGAAAACGGTTCACCGTATGAAAAAAATTTTGAAACAAAATTTGTAGAGAATTTTGTATTCCACAATATTGATAATAAATACCAATAGCAAAAAACCCATAGGAAATGAGATATTTACAAAAAAAAGCGCAAAAAACCGATTTTTGTGACCTTTGACCTTGAAATTTAAGAGTTGCAACACCCTACCATATGTAGGTTTTGAGACAACTTTTAGGGTGTCAATATACAAGTATTTACAGATTTACAGCTGGGTATCTGAATTCCGAGATTCTTACCTAATTTAAGCTTAAATGGCTGGACTAGTTTGTACTTTTTACATTCAAAGTCCATATTGGCATACATCCCGCAATACCCCTTGTCCTTTGGAAAACAAGAACAAATAAGATTGCGTATATTATTCGGCAATACCCCGTGCATCGTATGAAGTGCACAAGTACGGACGTGTTTTGTGAGTGCACTTTTACACAGGGATTCAAAAGAGTCTGATTTTTTTCAAATTTTCTTTTGGTGTCGCTCTGGGCATTCACACGGTCAAAAAGAGTCCAGCAACTCGAGTCTAGTTTTTCTGCATCCCTTTTCACAAAATGTTCGTAAATATTTGTGCGGTTCGACTGCGCAACACTGCGTGCTGCGTATTTCATTTGTATGTTGAGATGATGGACACACATTTTGCTTGCAATGAATTACCAAGAATATGGTAGAACAATATGCATAATACAAGTACCTATCCGCTAAATAGTTTCAAAAAAATACTAAAGACGGGAATTCCCTAATCCACAAGAATGTATTGAATATCCGCTACTAATATTTTCAAGGCCAAATTTATAATAGGAATTTCCTAATCTTTAAGTATTAAAAACTCATAATTTCTTTACTCCATAATCTATATTTTAATTTTCTCCTTATTTACAATTTGTCATAATATTTCTATTATTCTATGCATACATATTTGCATATTACATACAAAAATAGATAAAAGAACTCTAATTTGCGATCGAATTCATTTGAAACCGAGCGCTCTTGCAACCATTCAAAGAATTTGAAAGTGAAAAGGAATGCTGAAAAGGGTAGCAGCGAGCTGTTACGAACAAGAACACAAAGCGTGCCACCCGAACACGAGTGGCACGGTCCCTTCGTCTTTCCTCGTCGTCCCCTCGCCCACAATAAACTGGTTTGAGACTCTTTTGAATCCCTGTGTGAAAGTGCATTAAGTGTCCCAACCTAAGTTTACAAAAGTTTTTAAAGTACGCAAGTGCGCGAAAAAGTAGAGTGCAAACGCAACTAGCAAACCGTTACTAAATCCAATCGACAGTAAAGTCGTACAAGCGGTGAGTGCTATTTCTATTTAAAAATATTAATTTATTTCGGGTAAAGGTCCGCACAAAAGTGAATACGCAAAGAGCGCCTTCTCAGCTGCTCATATTGCCGTCTCTCTTTTTTAATTCTTTTCACACCCTCTTGAAACCCACAATCCACATTGAGAGAAATTCCTGAGGTCTGATCCTGAGAAATTTCTGCTCAACATCAGCGCTAGAGGATTTCTGTTTATGTAGCTACAAAAATGTCAACTAAAGCGTAAACAGCAACTACCATAGTCGACAACAAGGAGAAAAGTGAAATTAATGGTTGGAGTTAGTCCATTTACACGGAGCAGAAAAACTGCCCGATCACACGAGCGACGGGAAATAACACCCGGCACACAATCGGTCAACGCTGCAACGCTAACTGCGCTTGATATGATCCCTTCCAATAAACCAAAGCGAACAGCTGATAACTTGATCGTAGTCACTGCATTGGGAGTGCTCATAGATGAACTAATCGCTCTCACACATGGCCAAAAACCAAGACATATGAACCAGAATATGAAATAGATAGGATATCGCAGCTACAAAAACGAGAACTAGCTGAATTCAAAGAGTCAATAACTCACTCAATCATTCAGCAAAAAGAGACCGCACTATGAACACTGATGAACCAATAGCAGATGAGCACACTCAGCAACAAATTAAGCGAACATGCACAAACTCACCATAAACTCGCGCGAATACAAGTTTGATTGGTCAAGCTAAGCGATCAATAATAACAAATGACCGCGCTATACCTCACACTTTTGAAGGCGCTGTAAATCCATCATCAACGAGACCCAAGGAAACCCAACAAAATATAGATAATAGCTCAAATGACCCTCAAAGTCCAAAACACTGGTGTGGAATATTGAAGCTAGAAAAGCTAAACCACAAACCGCAAATCCCCCAAAAACAAAACCCCAGGCGATATTAATTTCTAAGAATGGAAATCTTACTTATGCCGAAATTCTTAGGAAAATTAAGTCCGATTCCACTCTCAGCGAGTTCGAAAATTGTAATGCTGCCGAAACTAATTGGTTCAGCAATGTCAGCCGACTCGTAGGAAATAATAAGAAAATGCCTTGGTGACCAAGCAAATATAAAAGTTCTGACCCATGAGACATTTATAGAGTGTAAAGACTACAACCAAGGAAGAAGTACTTTATGCTCTACAGAGAGAGTTGGGTAACAACGATATGACGATCTCAGCTATTAAGAGCCTAAGAAAGTCCTACAAAGGCAACCAAACAGCGCTTATTACACTCCCAGTTGAGAATGCCAGGAAACTGTTTCAATCCAAGGAATTAAAAATAGGGTGGGTAATATCAGAGAATACAGGCAGCCACAACGGTGCTACTGATGCCTCGATTATGGCCACACAGCGAAAAGCTGCGAAAGCGAGGGCAGGTCTAAACTATGTAGAAGATGTGGTGAGGGTGAACACCAAGCTACGGACTGTATATACCAATAAGCCAAAATGCTTGCTTTGCTTGAAAGTAGGCTCTGGTGAAACTGATCACTTTACTGGGAGCGTCAGATGCCCGGTACACAAGAAAGCGGCTCAAACTCGAAAATTAATATGAGGTATTTAAAACTTCACCTAAACCACTGTCAAGCAGCACATGACCTATTAAAATAGTTTGTGCTTGAGAAGCAGATCGATGTGGTCTTACTCAGTGAACCCTATAAAATCATTGAAGGTGCCAACTGGAAGTGCGATTCGAGGAATAAAGCGGCTATATGGAAATGCAACCCTAACTTTCCACAGCTGGAAAACCCTTACTCTTCTAATGGCTTTGTTCGAGTACCAATTAGTGATGTTAATATCTATAGTACCTATTTGCCTCCCAGTATCAATGACGAAGAATTTGAGAACATCATCGACCGTCTAGTGACTGATGCCAGAAGTAAAACTAATCTAGTAATAGCCGGCGACTTTAATGCCTGGGCTATTGAATGGGATGCAAAAGAACTAATAGTAGGGGTAAAGCCTTACTAGAAGCCTTTTCTTCGCTTGACCTTGTGCTCTTAAACACCAACCAACCCACATTCAACAAAGATGGGCGGCAGACGGTGATAGATCTGACTTTCGTCAAATCAAATCTTGTCAAGCAAGATCCACCATCGACGCGGTGACTCGAGTAAAGACACTGGCCGAAAAGGGAATTCCCTAATCCACAAGAATGTATTGAATATCCGCTACTAATATTTTCAAGGCCAAATTTATAATAGGAATTTCCTAATCTTTAAGTATTAAAAACTCATAATTTCTTTACTCCATAATCTATATCTTAATTTTCTCCTTATTTACAATTTGTCATAATATTTCTATTATTCTATGCATACATATTTGCATATTACATACAAAAATAGATAACAGAACTCTAATTTGCGATCGAATTCATTTGAAACCGAGCGCTCTTGCAACCATTCAAAGAATTTGAAAGTGAAAAGGAATGCTGAAAAGGGTAGCAGCGAGCTGTTACGAACAAGAACACAAAGCGTGCCACCCGAACACGAGTGGCACGGTCCCTTCGTCTTTCCTCGTCGTCCCCTCGCCCACAATAAACTGGTTTGAGACTCTTTTGAATCCCTGTGTGAAAGTGCATTAAGTGTCCCAACCTAAGTTTACAAAAGTTTTTAAAGTACGCAAGTGCGCGAAAAAGTAGAGTGCAAACGCAACTAGCAAACCGTTACTAAATCCAATCGACAGTAAAGTCGTACAAGCGGTGAGTGCTATTTCTATTTAAAAATATTAATTTATTTCGGGTAAAGGTCCGCACAAAAGTGAATACGCAAAGAGCGCCTTCTCAGCTGCTCATATTGCCGTCTCTCCTTTTTGATTCTTTTCACACCCTCTTGAAACCCACAATCCACATTGAGAGAAATTCCTGAGGCCTGATCCTGAGAAATTTCTGCTCAACACCAGCGCTAGAGGATTTCTGTTTATGTAGCTACAAAAATGTTAACTAAAGCGTAAACAGCAACTACCATAGTCGACACCAAGGAGAAAAGTGAAATTAATGGTTGGAGTTAGTCCATTTACACGGAGCAGAAAAACTGCCCGATCACACGAGCGACGGGAAATAACACCCGGCACACAATCGGTCAACGCTGCAACGCTAACTGCGCTTGATATGATCCCTTCCAATAAACCAAAGCGAACAGCTGATAACTTGATCGTAGTCACTGCATTGGGAGTGCTCATAGATGAACTAATCGCTCTCACACATGGCCAAAAACCAAGACATATGAACCAGAATATGAAATAGATAGGATATCGCAGCTACAAAAACAAGAACTAGCTGAATTCAAAGAGTCAATAACTCACTCAATCATTCAGCAAAAAGAGACCGCACTATGAACACTGATGAACCAATAGCAGATGAGCACACTCAGCAACAAATTAAGCGAACATGCACAAACTCACCATAAACTCGCGCGAATACAAATTTGATTGGTCAAGCTAAGCGATCAATAATAACAAATGACCGCGCTATACCTCACACTTTTGAAGGCGCTGTAAATCCATCATCAACGAGACCCAAGGAAACCCAACAAAATAAAGATAATAGCTCAAATGACCCTCAAAGTCCAAAACACTGGTGTGGAATATTGAAGCTAGAAAAGCTAAACCACAAACCGCAAATCCCCCAAAAACAAAACCCCAGGCGATATTAATTTCTAAGAATGGAAATCTTACTTATGCCGAAATTCTTAGGAAAATTAAGTCCGATTCCACTCTCAGCGAGTTCGAAAATTGTAATGCTGCCGCAACTAATTGGTTCAGCAATGTCAGCCGACTCGTAGGAAATAATAAGAAAATGCCTTGGTGACCAAGCAAATATAAAAGTTCTGACCCATGAGACATTTATAGAGTGTAAAGACTACAACCAAGGAAGAAGTATTTTATGCTCTACAGAGAGAGTTGGGTAACAACGATATGACGATCTCAGCTATTAAGAGCCTAAGAAAGTCCTACAAAGGCAACCAAACAGCGCTTATTACACTCCCAGTTGAGAATGGCAGGAAACTGTTTCAATCCAAGGAATTAAAAATAGGGTGGGTAATATCAGAGAATACAGGCAGCCACAACGGTGCTACTGATGCCTCGATTATGGCCACACAGCGAAAAGCTGCGAAAGCGAGGGCAGGTCTAAACTATGTAGAAGATGTGGTGAGGGTGAACACCAAGCTACGGACTGTACCAATAAGCCAAAATGCTTGCTTTGCTTGAAAGTAGGCTCTGGTGAAACTGATCACTTTACTGGGAGCGTCAGATGCCCGGTACACAAGAAAGCGGCTCAAACTCGAAAATTAATATGAGGTATTTAAAACTTCACCTAAACCACTGTCAAGCAGCACATGACCTATTAAAACAGTCAGTGCTTGAGAAGCAGATCGATGTGGTCTTACTCAGTGAACCCTATAAAATCATTGAAGGTGCCAACTGGACGTGCGATTCGAGGAATAAAGCGGCTATATGGAAATGCAACCCTAACTTTCCACAGCTGGAAAACTCTTACTCTTCTAATGGCTTTGTTCGAGTAACAATTAGTGATGTTAATATCTATAGTAGCTATTTGCCTCCCAGTATCAATGACGAAGAATTTGAGAACATCATCGACCGTCTAGTGACTGATGCCAGAAGTAAAACTAATCTAGTAATAGCCGGCGACTTTAATGCCTGGGCTATTGAATGGGATGCAAAAGAACTAATAGTAGGGGTAAAGCCTTACTAGAAGCCTTTTCTTCGCTTGACCTTGTGCTCTTAAACACCAACCAACCCACATTCAACAAAGATGGGCGGCAGACGGTGATAGATCTGACTTTCGTCAAATCAAATCTTGTCAAGCAAGATCCACCATCGACGCGGTGACTCGAGTAAAGACACTGGCCGAAAAGGCAATTAGTGTAAAAAGATGGAGGGGCAGCACAGTACAATATAGCATGGTCGTAACACTCGACGTTAAAAATTCTTTTAACTCAGCATCCTGGTATAGCATATTATCTGCCCTAAAAAGTTTCTCCGCGCCCCCATACCTTTACAACATAATCGTAAGCTACTTTAATGAAAGAATTCTGAGCTACTACACAAGCAACGGCTATATGGAATATAAAGTCACATTTGGTGTACCACAAGGATCTCTACTGGGATCATGTACGACGGAGTACTGCGACTAAAGGTACCCAAAATTTTCACATAATAGGATTTGCAGATGACATTGCTGTTGTGGTGACAGCTAGGCACATAGAAGATATTGTTGAAATCACCAGAGCAAAACGGAAGCCGTGCTTATTACTGGCAGAAAAACCCGAGCGACTGCTACATTCAGACTAAAAGGTGTGTGTATAACTACACAACCAGCGCTGAAATACTTAAGAATTTCTCTTGATGCAAGACTTTCTTTTAAAGAACACCGCGAAAAAGCTTCGAAAATATGTAGAGCCTTAACCCGAATGATGCTTAATACCCATGGACTGAGGCAAAATAGGAGAAGACACCTGGCTGGAGTTCTGAAGTCCGTCACACTCTATTACCGACGTGACCTTTTTTCCATTTATGTAATTTGCGCACTCAGAGTATGCTCAGCTTTTCGTACTGTGTCAGAAGATATTGCCCTTATAATTGCGGGCTTACATCCATTAGATCTCTTAGCCAAAGGGACTAAAAAGCTTGTAACGGACTTACCACCCAGAACCGTAAAATTAAATGCTCGAGCGGATACGGTGGAGAGTTGGCAGAGACGATGGTAAGTCAGTAAAAAAGGACGTTGGACGTTTCGACTGATTCCTAACATTGACCAATGGCTGAAAAGACCACACGGCGAGGTAGAATTTTATTTAACTCAAATTCTCACAGGGCATAGCTGTTTCAAAGCTTATTTAAAACGCTTTCATCACAAAAATTATGATATATGCGATAAATGCGGTGGCGAGACAATTGAGAATGTAGAGCATACGTTGTTCCATTGTCCGCAATACGAGCAAGAGAGACGATTCCTCAAGAGTACATTCAGTATAGACCCAACCCCTGAAAACTTAGTAGACCAAATGGTTGAATCAAAAGCTAAGTAAAATGCGGTGTGCGAAATAGCCGCCAAAATCATGCAAATTTAATAGCCCGAGAGAAAGCGGACCAAACAAACGCATTAAAACAAAGGTGTAAAATCATAAGAGAAGGGTTTGGCGACAAACATTGCACGAGGGTTAAATACCAACAGAGGTGGGGCCAAGTAAATGCAACTTGTAACTGAATGCATTGAGACTACTACAAACGTATGACCACTGCTCAACCATCCTCCCGACGGAATACTTAATGTTGGCACCGGGGGGAAAGGTACATGACGGTAGGAGATTTAGTTGGATTAAAGTTCCATACTGACATGGGGTTCAGGCTTTCGATGCTTCCTCCTCGTAAAAAAACAAAAAACAAACCCTTGCAAAATCAAGCAGGGTTGCGTACAAACACCAAAGTACAAACAATTTGTGCATACATAGATATGAAGTGCATTGATCTCTTCAACGAGCTTAAGACTGCACAAGCACATAAATACATACCTACAGGTCCACGTATATAAGGACATAAAAAATATTAATACATAAAAAGTTCGGGTTAGTAACTAAATTACATACAAGCGGGAGATATTAAAAAAAAAAATTCTAATAATAACAAGTAAGGAAGGGCTAAGTTCGGATGTAACCGAACATTTTATACTCTCGCAAAGTCAAATGGTATACTCGTTTTAGATTTCTTTGTGGATCTTGCCGCCTTGTTCTATGTTGACCGATATTTTCGGTAAAAAGTCAGCTATAGGCACTGAGGTCCACATATTCATTACCTAGGGGCTTGAATAGTTTCTACTCGATTTAGACAATTTTTGGTCACAAGGTGGCATACTTCAAACCCATTATTCACGCAAAGTTTTACGCCGATATAATCATTCTTGCTTGATTTGCATACTGGAAAGTGAAAACATCAGATGGAATTTAAAATGCTATTATATGGGAATAAGGCGTGGTTGTAATCCATTTTCGCACAATAGCATAAAAATATGAGAAGAACATTATGTACCGAATTTGGTTGAAATCGGTACAGCAGATCCCAAGATATAGGTTTTCACCTAAAAGTGGGCGGTGCCTAATTTGAACGCGGTTCCTACAAAGTCATCTCATACCATCCCTGAGATAAAATTTAATGTCTCTGGCGTGTTTAGTGCTTGATTTATCGCGCTTTTAGTAGTCTTTAACAGTACCGTTATATGGGGAGTGGGCGGAGTTGCCACCCGATTTCAATTATTTACACACTGTAGGTAGAGGTTCTAAAACCATTTGCTTCCAGTGAATTTTGTTAGTATAGTTTTAGGTGAAACAAACAACCGTTAGGTGAACAAAACTATTATACTCTGTAGCAACATGTTGCGAGAGTATAAAAATAAATAAAAACAAGTAAGGAAAGGCTAAGTTCGGATGTAACCGAACATTTTATACTCTCGCAAAGTTAAATGGTATATTCGTTTGAGACTTCTTTATATATTTTAAAAATTAGAAGAAGGAACTGTTGCCTTAGTTATTTACTTTTCACTCACAGTGAAAATAATTTGAGCAATTTGTAAACTAAATTTACTCAAATTATGAGAAATCGTTCTTGTGCTTTTTGTATACGCTTATAATTGATTTTATATAGAATGCATTACAACTGTATTGAGAAGTAGGAAAAGAAATCGTTTTTGAACAATGAATAACATTTTTTATTTATTATATCGATATTATTATACATGTATAGCTTAAAAATAATAAATATTAACAACTTTAAAAATGATATAATATTATTATATTAATTTGTATATAATATTTACAATATTAAACATAAATTTTTGTAGAGATTCTTATACATATATCAAAATTATATTTCTTTTTTCCTTATACTATTTAATTTCTATCATATATTTATACAATAATGTCATATATAATAACAAATTATATATATAATTTAAATTTTCTTAATTAGATTATTTACATATTTTTCTTAAAATTGTCTTAAAAACTACTGTCAAAATTGCTATACCATTCTAATTCCATTATATTTGAACAAAAAAAATGAACAACTATTGCACTAAGTTTGAAAACTTTAGTTCGAAATAGAGACACAAATACGGTCATGATAGCTGTGTACTGTCTCAAAAGTAGTTAAGTTAACACGGGAAGGATCCATGTTTGAAAATGCCCAATCAATTTGTGTAAGGGCAGGTGTAGTTGAATATTCTGCAATAAGCAGGGAACTAAAGTTTTTTTCTTGGAGCAGGTTTCCTATTGTAGTCCCTGTAGACATTAAACAAATGTTGAAATCTCCAACAATTACCTCTTTTTTATTGCATAACTCAGAAGTAAGGACTTCCTGAAGTTCTACAATTAAATGTCTGACAGAGAAAGCTGAATTTCTGTATAGAACCAGAATATTAATATTAAAACATTTAAACAAAACAGCTTATAAAACTTTGCGGCCTGATTGAATTTTCTTCACAGCCTTTGGTTCTATAGAGCCAACCATCCTATGCTTTGCATATATTATAATGCCCCGTTTATTTCTGTTGCTTGTTTCCGTGCTATCTATCCTCTGCTTGTTAATTGGAGTAAATCCTGGTATATCAAAATTTTCGCAAGGATAACTCCAAGTTTCTACAAAAAATAAGATATCTAAGATAGCATCAAAAAGTCTGCTTTTTATATCATTAACGTGAGCGTGAAGACGCTAAACATTATGGAATAAAATTTGATGTCTTGATGTTCAGGAAATCATAAAATTGAAACTTGGTGACAGAGCATTATTTGTATTCAATTCCCTCAGTTCCTTAATACAGGATCCGTTCAGAAAATTTGTTAGGAGGAATAAAATGTCCTATGATGAATAGACCTTCTGCAGTAGTAGCTCGGCTGCAAGCGACATATATTGAAGCTCTAGGCATTCAGGGTCGAGCATGAACGACAACTTTATTATATATAGCACCCTGACTTTTATGAATAGTTATTCCCTCAACCGGAACAACTGGAAACTGATTTCTTTCAATTGAAATTTGTTCATTTCTTTTATACTGAAAATATAATATTTTAGAACTTTTTCAATTGGTGTCCAAGAATTTTCTAGAGGATGATGCTTTTTTGATCGTGCTATTAAACCAACAGAAGGTTCCAAAAATTTAATCCACAGAATTGTTGGAAAAGAACAATGGAAATCAATTTGCATAAGTTGTCCACCTGTCCATTAACCAAGCCATCAGGAGGTTTTTAGTGTCAATTCATAGGGCAGTCCCTGCGTTTTAGAAGTTTTGAAATGTTTAACTCTTTCCAAAATATTCTCATTTTCACTTATACCAATTCCTTTAACTGAGTCTTTTGCAGTTGAAAGAATAGCTTCAGTTGGGATTCCACTGAGATTATGGGCATTGAAATTATTTGTCTCTTCATTGGACCAAATAAATGTATGGCATCATCGGGAACTGCCTCGAAATTAACTACTCGAGTTTCAACGGGTGATATGTCCTCATTTGTCATAGTACCAGATGCCATATGATTTAATGCAATTGCAAAGGCCTGATACTCCCGTTGTCTCATTATCTCTGTTAATTAAAAGTATTTAAATAACTCCCACAAAGGGGAACCAACTAAAGTGCTGTATGCATCATTGGGATTAGGGGAGAATATCCACCTATCTCCAACAGGTGAGAGTTGCTTCAAATTCCCAAACACTATGATCGGTATACCACCGAACGGGCTGTGTGTTTTGAAAATTTTTTTTAATCTCGCATTAAAAGAGCTAAACATACGAGCACCTACCATCGATATTTCATCAATTATGATTAATTTTAAATCGATAAGTCTGGAATACAATGAATTAACTGTGTCATTGCTAAGTGGCCTCAACTCTCTATTCAACTGATTAACAGGTAAAGAGAATATTGAATGAAGGGTCATTCCACCTATTCCGAATGCTGCTTTACCCGTAGGTGCGCAAACAAGAACTTTTAAGGAACTTGGATTGGACCCAGGTGTAGAATTGTAACGATGGTTAAGAGCTTGATATATTGCAGATATCAAACGACTCTTTCCTACACCTGCACCGCCGCCAATGAACTCATAAAATGGGAGATTTGTTTTTAGGTGGTGCATCAAATGTGTCAAATAGGTTCTTTGCTTAGGATTTAGACTTTGAACTAAAGAAAATAATTCCGCAACTGGAATTAAAGGGGGTAGTTTAATAAGTCTAATAATGCAATCAGATTCAGTGCCATTATCTGTTGAATCTTCGCCATACAAGTCCAGCAAATTTATATTTGGGTTCATTTCTGAAAGTGCCAGCACTCTGAACTCATTTTCCACGATAGGTAGTTCATTTTGAGCACCTTCGTCCAAGTCTATTTCATTATAAAGACTTTCTGGAATATTTTCAAGTTCTTTTTGCTCAAAATATCATATTTTCTTCGATTTTCCTCAGTTAGAATACGATGTGTTATGCAAGTCTGCTCATTATCGTTTTCAATGAGATCTTGCTGTTCATTCCGCCAAGGATAGTAAAGCATTAACATTTCGCGGAAATACTCAACTCTGGCCAAATCTGGGTTAAACCTTCTACACCGAATAATACAAGGTTTGGTACGTTTTTTCACAAAACCGCTACCGTCTTTAAGAGGCATGACAACCCCGCTTTCTGGTAAATTATCATCTTCCCTCTCTTCTTCTTCATGATCACTATCTTGTGCTCTTCTACTAGATTTAACATATTTATACCTAGATGCAAAATCAGCTAAACCAAGAGTTTCTAACTGATCGGATCTTTAAACATAACGGTCTAAGATACCGGCTACGAATATTTCAGTCAAACCTGAAGGAAGGTTCTGAAGTTCCGCTCTAGGTTTTACCATTCGAACACGCTCCTCAGGTCGAGAGGTATTTATAAATATTTCTGCATTACTTGCTTCCGAAAGATGGAGCCCAATGCAGCAATATACTGCTTCTTGTGCAGATATTTCTGTGCCTGATATAAATTTGTGACCTATATGTTTAAGTTTTTGCTTAATAGTATAATTTCCAGCATTTACCTCTGATATAGCTTCATTTAAGAGCCTAGAAATTCCCTTGTTAGACTTGTTAATATAATTAATTATATATTAACAGCAAGCATATGCATCCAGTATATATTGGATATCCATATTTGCTCTATGGAGTTCCAAAATCAGAGGATTATAAGCGTTTATAAAACGATCCTGTAATTTTCTTTTTAGAAAAATTTTGGGTTTTGTTATACTTGACCTAAGGTCTAACAAATAGTCATCAAAACACATATTTATTCTACTATCAGACAGGAAGTGTTCAAAATCGTTTAAATTAGAAATGTCTTCTGTAGTCATATTTGAATTTAAAACGTTTTGATTTTTGAAAAAGTTTTCCTTGTGTCTTTCTGAATTTTGACTTGTTTCTGTAAGAGGTAACAGTATTTGCGTTGAAGGCATTGGTGGATATGGTATACCAAAACGACAAAACTGTTGTCCTCTTATTTCCCTAGTACAAGACCGACTGTGGTTATGCTTTTGATAACCCAAATAATTTTCTAAGTGGCTGATCGAACCATCTGTAGAAATATAATTGTCAATAAAACTAATGAAATCAGGGAATGTCTGAGGATCTTGAAGGTTGATCCTGGGAGCATTATTAAGCCAACACATTCCATGTACATGCGGGGAACCTCTCTGTTGAAAATCTACTCTCCAGAAATTTTTAAAAAAATGCTTTCCAAAAATGCCGGCGTTATCTTTAAAAAGCTTAAGAATTGGTCAAACTATCTAGCACAAGTAACCGCGTCTGACCGAATTAAGCGATATCTATCTTGGGTTGTTGGCTTCCTCTTCCGAAATATGTTTAGAATCAAGTGTTTTAGAGAGGATGACCAAAAGCTCAACCCACTGAGATTCGGCAGCCGATAAAGTGATAAAGAAGGTTTTAAGTCCAAATTGGCAAATCATAGCGTTTGCCTTTTTCTTATCAGCTTCCCAGTGCGCAGGTGATGATATAACGCCTTTCAAAACCTTGTAACCATCATCGTGTTAAATCAAGTTTTGAACAAAGTTTGCGTTTAATAAATTTTAGGCCGCAACTCGGTTGCGACCTGAAAACTTTCTAAGGCAAATGGATGTACTATTCTTAATTTGTAGCAGTTCTATTTTTTTGTAATCATAGAACAACTTTTCTGTTAAAACGGCGAATTTCAGAACGTATTATCTTGCTATACGTTTCAGAGCATGTACGCTTCTACCCAACGTATATTGTTCCAAATGACAACTCTTCTGAATTATTATCTTGAATTATGTCAATTGATCTTTGTCCTTCACCTGGCGCTATGAGTAAACGGTTATAGTCCAAATTTTCTGCAGGAATATTGTCCAAAAGAGTTTCTTGACCGCCTGGATTTAGCTCTGAAGGTAAAAGATCCGTGGGAATATTCTTCTTGGTTATTAAATTCTGAAATCCAGTTTTCATTAATATGTATATTGTGCTCACGATACAGAGGGGTATTCACTAAGAATTGCAAAGCTTCCATAATCTTTGCGGGGCGTATGGTATCGATCATGTAATCATGATCGTATTCCAAACGCCTTCTTAAGTGAATTTGTATCACATGAGCCTCATCAAAGGACCTTGGTAGAGATGTCACAATATTGTTAACAGAAATTGGTATATTAACAACAGCACCTTTGAGCAAACTCTGACCTTGATATCCTAGCGGACGGATTGTTATAAAAGGCAATTTAGGCATTATGAGACGTTCTTCAATTGTGGTTAAACCTTTCAAACAATCCGGTATTTCAGGAAAGTCTAGACCGTTAGCTATATTAGAACGTTCTTTTTAACAATCATCATCAAAACATTTTTTTGGAACGTTCTTTTTAACAATCGCACTTTTGCAAGTAGCACAAAGATTGTAATTTCCATCTTCTGAAGGAAATTTTTGCATTAAAAAGAAGGCGGATGCACCATTCAGGTGACCTTGCGCAATAATTTCGAAATATTATATAATTTGCGAACTTGGTGTGAAAACCATAATCCGCCGCAGCAAATACATATTTCAGTAGGGCCCTTATTTATATTTTTGAAATAAATGTTTTTGAAATCTGTTAAATTGCCACTATTATCAGTTTCTATAACATTATTTTCTCTTGTCAATCGGATTCGTTGGGACTGCCTATGGTTTTCAATTTTCCTACTGAATGGGTTATCTCTACGAAGGCGAACTTGACCTTGTCTAAGACGTCTCTGATTCAAAATTTCTTCCCTCATACCCCTCCTACTAAGCTGGCGACGTTGTATTTCTCTAGCATGCTCCTCTCTCCTTATTTCAGCATTTCTTCATGCATGTTCCCTTTGCATTTGATCACAAATGCGCTATAAATTCCTATACGCGAAGTTCTCTATGGTCCCTAGTGTTCGTACTTTGTTCATCATAACGTACCTCGGGATTTTCTCGACAAGATATATGACCTCAAGTATTTCTTATTTGCTCTTCAGAGCGAATTTGTGGACCTTGCCGCCTTGTTCTATGTGGAACAGTGTTTAAAATTTGCTAGGGATTTTCGCGCCGAAATCTATGTCCCCGAGTATTTCTGCATAGCTCTTCAGAGCGGATTTGGGGATTTAGGCGTCTTGCCCTATATTGAACAGTATTTCAAACTTGCTCAACCTTTGAACTCGAGTATTTCTTATTTACTCTTCAGAGCGAATTTGGGGATCTTGCCGCCTTGTTCGATGTTGAGCAGTATTTAAATTTTGTTCAAAAGACCGTACCTCGAGATTTTCCTGCCTGGTTCTATGTTGATTTGTATTGATAATTTGTTCGGACAGACGTACATCGGAGTCCAATTTTACGATTAGCGTAACTTACAGTATCTTGTGACTGCTCACTATCTCTACATGAAGAGTTTGCACTTAGTAATACAGATTTTCTACTTAATTTAGGCATAATTAATTAATAATAAATGGAATAATATACATAATATTCATAGATAATACTTATATAATTAAGTCCGTCCGGGTGTTAAAAGTTGGTTCCTAGGTGCTGCTCTCTTTCACTGTAATTCCTTGTAAGTCCTTGCTATGACTCCTTTCCTGTTCGGTGTATAGGTCCTATGGTATACTGGTGCCCTTTGTATATGTGTTTGCTCTGCACTGTATACAATAATACTTTAAACACTATATAACCAATACACTAAAATTAGTTTGAATAAAGCACTTTGCTGTTAAAAAAAACTAGTGTAACTGAAACTACAACCACAGTGTACTGATATTTATTATACTCTTGCAACATGTTGCTACAGTGTATAATAGTTTTGTGATGGTATATTTTTGTACACACAGCTTACGTACTTTTGTATACCTATATATTACTTAGCTATTCACTATACATAATATTTAGTTATATTTATATTTTAGAAATTAGTAGTTTATTTCATTGTTTTGAAATTAAGTGCTCGGAAAACCGTCAGTAAATTGCTTTTGTTTAACGCTTTTTAAAACAGGTGGATCTATGGTACCTATTTTGAAGGGTCTGTCCATGAAGGCTAAATTAACAATAACTTACATATAATTAATACACATATGTAGAGCAGGTATGTAGATTTTCTTAATATCTAAACCTTTCATAATCTGACAAAGGCGCTGGGTAAATCCCAAAATGTACTTAAATGTAATTTTCTTGAGTTTACAGTTCACCTTATGACCTTCGTATTAAAATGTGTCGCAAAACTGAAATAATAGATAATAGCTTTTTAACCGATGGGGTCGCAGTTTATCTTTTTCCACATAAAAAGGATATTTAGCCCTTTTGATACTACACTACTAATATTTATCTCACGCGATTTTTTCTAGAAAGATATTTTTGCTCTATTTAAAGTCCAGCACTCTAAGAAACTTTTTTACTTTTTGTCTGGTATATTTTGTTATAAGTTCAACATGATGGCTGAGAAAATATACTTACCCACTGATTATCACGAAATATTAGAAGAAATATTTGTATATAGAAATCTATATCTATCTCGATTAGTTTTAGGTGTGCAAACAACCCAATTTTACACAAATTATGAGAAATCGCTATGATATAGATATATACATTCCAGTTAAAAATTTGGCCTTGAAATATTAATAGCGGGTATTCAATACATTCTGGTGGATTAGGGAATTCCCGTCTGAAGTATTTCCTCGAAACTATTAAGCGGGTAGGTATTATGCATATTGTTCTACCACATTCATGCTAATTCACTGCAAGCAAAATGTGAGACCATCATCCCAACATACAAATGAAATATGCAACACACTCTAAGTGTTGCGTTGCCGAACCGCTATACCTGCAGCGCTATACCGGCAGCGCTGACCGCAGGTCATAAAATTTTTTTTTTGCTTAATCTAATCGCGATCAGTCAAATTTTTTTGCGGATTTCGTTACTTTAATGTTTATTGCAAAATACTAAAAAAAAATTTTTAATTTTTTGAGGGAGAAGTCATGAAAATTTTCATTTCTTAACTTAAAAGTTAATTAAGAATTTGAAAAAAAAAAATTATTTAAATTCATACATATTTTTTCAAAGTAAAAGTTTTAAACTATAACTTCTGAAAATTTCATTAAAAAACCACCAATAGTTTTCTAGTTATTAATTTTTTAATTAAAAGTAGAAAAACTTTCAATTAAAAAAAAATTGTTGTTAAAATTAAAATTTTAAAAAACTGAGCGGGGGACTACTTGCTCATGATGACTACTTTATGAAAAAATACTCACATTCAAATTCGATGATCAAGTGGAAAATGGGGGGTCCACTTGACGTGTTTTTACTTAGAGATAATATATTTATTTTGTCCTTATACAAGTACTATTTAATTTCTATCATATATGATAACAAATTAAACATATAACTTAAATTTTCTTATTTAGATCAGTTACATATTTTACTTAAAATTGTCTTAAAAACTATTGTCAAAATTGCTATACCATTTCTTTATATATATTTATAAAAAAATGAAGAACTATTGCAATAAGTCTGAAAACTTTAGTTGGAAATAGAGACACAAATACTGTCATGATAGATGTGTACTGTCTCAAAAGTAATTGCATTAACATGGGAAGGATCCATGTTTGAAAATACCCAATCAATTTGTGTACCGGCAGGTGTAGTACAATATTCTACATCAAGCAGGGAACTAAAGTTTTTTTCTTGGAGCAGATTTCCTATTGTAGTCCCTGTAGACATTAAACAAATGTTGAAATCTCCAACAATTACCACTTTTTTATGGCATAACTCAGAAGTAAGGACTTCCTGAAGTTCTACAATTAATTGTCTGACAGAGAAAGCTGAATTTCTGTATAGAACCAGAATAATAATATTCAAACATTTAAACAAAACCGCTTCTAAAACTTTGCGGCCTGAATAAATTTTCTTTACAGCCTTTGGTTCTATAGATCTAGCAATACTATGCTTTGCATATATTATAATGCCATGTTTATTTCTGTTGCTTGTTTCCGTGCCATCTATCCTCAGTCCGTTAATTGAAGTAAATCCTGGTATATCAAAACTTTCGCAAGGATAACTCCAAGTTTTTACAAAACATAAAATATCTGAAGATAGCCTCAAACAGTCGCTTTTTATATCATTAATGTGAGCATGAAGACGCTAAGCATTATGGAATAAAATTTGATGTCCTGATGTTCGGGAAATCATAAAATTGAAACTTGTTGTCAGAGCTTTATTTGTGTTCAATTCCCTCAGTTCCTTTATACAGGATCCGTTCAGAAAGTTTGTTAGGAGGAATAAAATTTCCTATGATGAATAGACCTTCTGTAGTAGTAGCTCGACTGCAAGCGACATATATTGAAGCTCTAAGCATTCTGAGTCGAGTATGAACAACAACTTTATTATATGTGTCATCCTGACTTTTATGAATAGTTATTCCCTCAGCCGGAACAACTGGAAACTGATTTCTTTCAATTGAAATTTGTTCTTTTCTTTTATATCGAAAAGATTTTAGAACTTTTTCAATTGGTGTCCAAGAACTTTCTAGATGCTGAGGCTTTTTTGATCGTGCTATTAAACCAACAGAAGGTTCCAAAAATTTAATCCACAGAATTGTTGGAAAAGAAAAATGGAAATAAATTTGCTTAAGTTGTCCACCTGCCCATTAACCAAGCCATCGCTCGTGTTGCATTCATTGTAATCATATATTTGGCGGTTGTTTTTAGTGTCAATTCATAGGGCAGTCCCTGCGTTTCAGAAGTTTTGAAATGTTTAACTCTTTCCAAAATATTCTCATTTTCACTTATACCAATTCCTTTAACTGAGTCTTTTGCAGTTGAAAGTATTCAGTTGGGATTCCACTGAGATTATGGGCAATGAAATTATTTGTCTCTTCATTGGACCAAATAAATGTATGGCATCATCGGGAACTGCCTCGAAATTAACTACTCGAGTTTCAACGGGTGATATGTCCTCATTTGTCATAGTACCAGATGCCATATGATTTAATGCAATTGCAAAGGCCTGATCCTCCCGTTGTCTCATTATTTCTGTTAATTCAAAGTATTTAAATAACTCCCACAAAGGGGAAACAACTAAAGTGCTGTAGGCATCATTGGGATTAGGAGAGAATATCTACCTATCTCCAACAGGTGAGAGTTGCTTCAAATCACCAAACACTATGATCGATATAGCACCGAAGGGGCTGTCTGTTTTGAAAATTTGTTTTAATCTCGCGTAAATAGAACTAAACATACGAGCACTTACCATCGATATTTCATCAATTATGATTAATTTTAAATCGATAAGTCTGGAATACAATGAATTAACTATGTCATTGCTAAGTGGCCTCAACTCTCTATTCAACTGATTAACAAGTAAAAAGAACATTGAATGAAGGGTCATTCTACCTATTCAAAATGCTGCTTTACCCGCAGGTGCGCAAAGAATAACTTTTAGGGAACTTGGATTGGATCCAGGTGTAGAATTGTAACGATGGTTAAGAGCTTGGTATATTGCAGATATCAAACGACTTTTTCCTACACCTGCACCGCCGCCACTGGTGCATCAAATGTAGTAGTTAATAAGTCTAATATTGCAATCAGATTCAGGGCCATTATCTGTTGAATCTTCACCATGCATCTCCAACAAGTTTATATTTGGGTTTATTTCTGAAAGTGCCAACACTCTGAACTCATTTTCCACAATAGGTAGTTCATTTTGAGCACCTTCCTCTAAGTCTATTTCATTATAAAGACTTTCTAGAACATTTTCAAGTTCTTTTTGCTCAAAAACATCATATTTTCTTTGATTTTCCTCAATTAGTATACGATGTGTTATGCAATTCTGCTCATTATCGTTTTCAATGAGATCTTGCTGTTTAGTCCGCCAAGGATAGTAAAACATTACCATTTTGCGGAAATACTCAACTCTGAACAAATCTGGGTTAAACCTTCTATACCGAATAATACAAGGTTTGGTCCTTTTTTTCACAAAACCGCTACCGTCTTTAAGTGGCATGACAACCCCGCTTTCTGGTAAATTATCGTCTTCCCTCTCTTCTACTTCATAATCACTGTCTTGTGCTCTTCTACTAGATTTAAAGTATTTATACTTAGATGCAGAATCAGCTAAACAAAGAGTCTCTAACTTATCGGATCTTTGAACATAACGGTCTAAAATACCGGCTACGAATATTTCAGTCGAACCTGAAGGAAGGTTCTGAAGTTCCGCTCAAGGTTTTTCTATTCGTTCCTCACGTTCCTCCTTTCTACACGTTCCTCAGGTCGACTGGTATTTACAAATATTTCTGCATTACTTGCTTCCGAAAGATGGAGCCCAATGCCCGATGTAAATATGTGACCAATATGTTTAAGTTTTTGCTTAAAAGTATAATTTCCAGCATTTACCTTTAACATAGCTTCATTTAAGAGCTTAGAAATTCCCCTGTTAGACTTGCTATTATAATTAATTATATATGAACAGCAAGCATATGCATCCAGTATATATTGGATATCCATATTTGCTCTATGGAGTTCCAAAATCAGAGGAGTTTAAGCGTTAATAAAACGACCCTGTAATTTTCTTTTAAGAAAAATTTTGGGTTTTGTTAATCTTGACCTAACGGCTAACAAATAGTCATCAAAATCGTTTAAATTAGAAATATCTTCTGTAGTCATATTTGAATTTAAAACGTTTTGAATTTTTAAAAAGTTTTGCTTGTGTCTTTCTGAATTTTGACTTGTTTCTGTAAGAGGTAACAGTATTTGCGTTGAAGGCATTGGTGGATATGGTATACCAAAACGACAAAACTGTTGTAGTCTTATTTCCCTAGTACAAGACCGACTGTGGTAATGCTTTTGATTACCTAATAATTTTCTAAGTGGCTGATCGAACCATTTGTAGAAATATAATTGTCAATAAAAGTAATGAAATCAGGGAATGTCTGAGGATCTTGAAGGTTGATCCTGGGAGAATTATTAAGCCAACTCATTCCATGTACATGCGGGGAACCTCTCTGTTGAAACTCCACTCTCCAGAAATTTTTAACAAAATGCTTTCCAAAAATACCGGCGTTATCTTTAAAAAGCTTAAGAATTTGTCGATAGCGGTAGTCAAAATATCTAGCACAAGTAACCGCGTCTGACCGAATTAAGCGATATCTATCTTGGGTTGTTAAACTGTTGGCTTCCTCTTCCGAAATATGTTTAAAATCAAGAGTTTTAGAGAGGACGACCAAAAGCTCAACTCACTGAGATTCTGCAGCCGATAAACTGATAAAGAAACCTTGTAACCATCATCGTGTTGAATCAAGTTTTGAACAAAGTTTGCTTTTAATAGATTTAGGGCCGTAACTCGGTTCTAATTTTTGTAATCATAGAACAACTTTGGAATGGTACACGCTCTTGAATGGAATGGTACACGCTCTGAAATCAAGTTCCCAATAATATGTATATTGTGCTCACGATACAGAGGGGTTTTCACTAAGAATTGCAAAGCTTCCATAATCTTTGCGAGGCGTACGGTATCGATCATGTAATCATGATCGTATTCCAAACGCCTTCTTAAGTGAATTTGTATCACATGAGCCTCATCAAAGGACCTTGGTAGAGATGTCACAATATTGTTAACAGAAATTGGTATATTAACAACGGCACCTTTGAGCAAACTCTGACCTTGATATACTAGCGGACGGATTGTCATAAAAGGAAATCTAGGCATTATGAAACGTTCTTCAATTGGGGTTAAATCTTTCCGACAATCCGGTATTTCAGGAATGTCTAGACCGTTAGCTATATTAGAACGTTCTTTTTAACAATCATCATCAAAACATATTTTTGAAACGTTCTTTTTAACAATCGCACAAATATTGTAATTTCCATCTTCTGAAGGAAATTTTTGCATTAAAAAGAAGGCGGGTGCAGCATTCGGGTGACCTTGCGCAAGAGTTTCGAAATATTATATAATTTGCGAACTTGGTGTGAAAACCATAACCCGCCGCAGCAAATACACCTCCCAGTAGGGCCCTTATTTATATTTTGGAAATAAATGTTTTTGCAATCTGTTAAAATGCCACTATTATCAGTTTCTATAACTATATTTTCTCTCGTCAATCGGATTCGTTGGGACTGCCTATGGTTTTCAATTTGCCTATTGAATGGGTTATCTCTACAAAGGCGAACTTGACCTTGTCTTAGACGTCTCTGATTCAAAATTTCTTTCCTCATACACCTCCTACTAAGCTGTCGACGTTGTATTTCTCTAGCATGCTCCTCTCTCCTTATTTCAGGATTTCTTCATGCATGTTCCCTTTGAATTTGATCACAAATGCGCTATAAATTCCTATACTTAGAATTTCTTGCGCGAAGTTCTCTATGGTCCCTTGTGTTCCTACTTTGTTCATCATAACGTACCTCGGGATTTTCTCGGCAAGATATATGACCTCAAGTATTTCTTATTTACTCTTCAGAGCGAATTTGTGGATCTTGCCGCCTTGTTCTATGTGGAACAGTGTTTAAAATTTACTCGGGATTTTCGCGCCGAAATTTATGTCCCCGAGTATTTCTGCATAGCTCTTCAGAGCGGATTTGGGGATTTAGGCGTCTTGCCCTATATTGAACAGTATTTCCAACTTGCTCAACCTTTGAACTCGAGTATTTCTTATTTACTCTTCAGAGCGAATTTGGGGATCTTGCCGCCTTGTTCGATGTTGAGCAGTATTTAAAACTTGCTCAAGAAATTCTCGACGAGATTTGCGACATCGAGTATTTCTTATTTGCTTCTCTTTTGCAATTCCTTGTAAGTCCTTGCTATGACTCCTTTCCTGTTCGGTGTATAGGTACTATGGTATACTGGTGCCTTTTGTATATGTGTTTGCTCTCCACTGTATATAATAATACTTTAAACACTATATAACTAATACACTAAAATTAGTTTGAATAAAGCATTTTGCTGTTAAAAAAACTAGTGTAACTGAAACTACAACCACAGTGTACTGATATTTATTATACTCTTGCAAGATGTTGCTACAGAGCATAATAGTTTTGTGATGGTATATTTTTGTACACACAGCTTACGTACTTTTGTATACCTATATATTACTTAGCTATTCACTATACATAATATTTAGTTATATTTATATTTTAGAAATTAGTAGTTTATTTCATTGTTTTGAAATTAAGTGCTCGGAAAACCGTCAGTAAATTGCTTTTGTTTAACGCTTTTTAAAACAGGGGGATCTATGGTACCTATTTTGAAGGGTCTGCCCATGAAAGCTAAATTAACAATAACTTACATATAATTAAGTATGGTATACACATATGTAGAGCAGGTATGTAGGTTTTCTTAATATCTAAACCTTTCATAAGCTGCCAAAGGCGCTGGGTAAATCCCAAAATGTACTTAAATGTAATTTTCTTGAGTTTACAGTTCACCTTATGACCTTCGTATTAAAATGTGTCGCAAAACTGAAATAATAGATAATAGCATTTTAACCGATGGGGTCGCAGTTTATCTATTACCACATAGAAAAGATCTTTAGCCCTTTTGATACTACACTACTAATATTTATCTCACGCGATTTTTTCTATAAAGATATTTTTCCTCTATTCAAAGTCCAGCACTCTAAGAAACTTTTTTACATTGTTGTCTGGTACAATATATTTTGTTATAAGTTCAACATGATAGCTGAGAAAATATACTTACCCACTGATTATCACCAAATATTTGAAGAAATATTTGTATATAGAAATCTATATCTATCTCGATTAGTTTTAGGTGTGCAAACAACCGTTTGGTGAACAAAACTATACTTTGTTGCAGCATGTTGCGAAAGTATAAAAATGTTGCGAAAGAATTCAATATTTATTATTCGATTATTATTTGGAATCTTATTAACTTATGTTATTGATCATAGATTTACTATTTAAGATAGATACCGAAATGTTAACTTTAACAAAAATGGTATGTGATATAAACTCAACCAAAGGGGTTAGATTTAATATGTGGGGTATATGAGGTTGCTGTTGTACGAAAGGAGCGGAAATCAGTATATTAGGGTTATAAGGCTTAAACAAAGGTCCAGACCAAATTTATTCATATGCAGCGATATACATTATTTTTAAGAAAAACTGTCCATTTAATTTCATTAAATTATCAAATTGACGAAAAAAATTATACCATAAGTAGTACATGTGAGCTGGGAAAATTCGTGGACCGTCAAACGGAAGTTTTAATTTTTTACATCAAATATGTTGGAGCTATCCCTAATAATGGGTACTATTGTAATTCACAAGAATCAAAGGACACGAAATTCCTTCAAACCTTATATTAAAAAATGTTGGGAAAGAATTAAACATCCATTATTAAATGATATCGTGATTAAATTACAATCAAATTTGGTATCTTCTTGACTTATATTAAAGGCCATAAACTTAGTGGCTAAATTTTATATTATAAGCTTAGGTAGCAAACGTCAACCAGAGAATCGGAATTCATTATATGAAGGTGTAAGGTTTAAACTTAGTATATACTATATTTCATTATTTCAGCGTCAAACCACTTAATTTTTAAGCATAAAGTCACGCGGAAGTTCAAAACTATTTATATTAAATATATGAGGGCTATAAGAACTATTGATCCGATTCAACCCATTTTTGACACAAAGCCATTCTATTATCTATGGTTTCATTTATTTATTCTATTATATGAATTTCAATTATATATCTTACACATTGACTGACTCATTTACGGTAAAAAGTCAACTGTAGGTACTGGGGTCCACATATTCAGTACCTAGGGGCTTGAACAGTTTTGCTTCAATTTAGACAATTTTAAGTCACAAGGTGGCATACCTTAAACGCATCACTCACGCAAAGTTTTACCTCGATACAGTCATTGTTGCTTGATTTGCATAGTGGAAAGTGAAAGAATCAAGTGGAATTTAAAATGGTGTCATATGATAAATAGGCGTGGTTGTAATGTAATGCGGGCGTGGCAATGGTCTGATTACGCCCATCTGCAATACCAACCGTCTTACGGTACCAAGAAACATATGTACCAAGTTTCATAAGGATATCTCAATTTTTACTCAAGTTACAGCATGCACAGACGGACAGACAGACAGGAACCCTGATTTTAACTCGTCTCTTAATCCTGATCATTTATATATATATAAACATATATATAAATCGATTAGTTTTAGGTGATACAAAGAACTGTTAGGTGAAGAAAACTGTTATACTCTGTAGCAAGAGTACAAAAATTGTTTTTATTTGCTTCTATGTACACATAGCCAACAAAGTCTGCGTTCACCAGACACATTTTTTTAAGTGAAGTAAAAACACAATGTAAATAGGTAATTCCGTTCAAATTTTCTGCATGAATATCTTCTTTATATTCCTAAGTTCATAATGCAAAAACAAAAATGTACAATAATGATAACGGGATTTTAGTGTAAGAACAAGTAAACATAGGCACCATTAAGTCTGCGTTCAATTAGTTTGAATTGGAAATACCGTTACTTCTCATGAATGGTCGTTTAAAGAGCTCGTGACGAGTTTTAATAATTTTTTAAGAAATGGAAACCAAAGGAAAAGAAATTAGTCTGTCGGAAAAAAAAATTATCATTAAGTTTTGAAAAGATGGCGAAAGTTTCAAAAAAATCGGGCAAACTATTGGAAGAACGTATTCTTCTGTCTTAATGGTAGAGTCGCTCGAAAGAAACCATATATTTCACTTGTAAACAGGTGAAAGCGCATTGAGTTTACTCATAATTATACAAATAAGTCGCCGGAATTCTGGAGACAAGTAGTATTTTCGATTTATTGAATCCAGAATGGATAAATGGGGTTATTGGAACATTTTAAAAAACAATTTGAAACAAAGTATAGAGAATCTTGGATTATCTTCGACGATTTTTCCAACAAGATAATGACCCGAAGCATACTGCGGTATAGTTAGACTTTAGCTCTTAGCATACATATACAAGTAAAGAGGCTTTGCGAAGTGTTATGAAAGAAGAATGGTCCCAGATTACAGCTGAGGAAACAGATACGTGTGTAAAATCAATGCCAAATCGATTGAGCGAGGTTTTAAAATAACGCGGCTATCCAACAAAATATTGAATTAAATTTTTCTTTATCATTTTTAATACTTTTGTAACTAATTTTAAAGCTGAACGCAGACTAAATGGTGCCTATGTTTACTCCTCCTTACACTAAAATCCCGTTATCACAAAAATGAAAATAGGAATATACATTTTTGTTTTTGCATTTTGAACTTAAAAATATAAAGAAATACATGTAGGAAATTTGAACTGAATTACCTATTTACATTGTGTTTTTACTTCAATTAAAAAAATAGTGTCGGGTGAACGCAGACTTTATTGGCTATGTGTGTGTATAAAAAACGAATATATTCAATTCAATATCAAGGAAATAAGAGCAAAGTTCGGGTGCAACCGAACATTTTATATTATTAAACCTTCAAAGAGCTAAAACATTGATTTTTCGATGAAGTCGTGCTGGATTGCAATTAAATTTCTATCATATTAACTCATAGGTCATAGACTAAATTAGTTTCAAACATTTCGGCAATTTACCACGCAGCAGTGTGGAAAAGTCTTTGCACTTTTCCAACAACACCAATCAAAAATCTTTAAGCTGAATCTTGACTCCTTGAACTTAAAGATCGCACCACCCATGGTACCGCCCGACTTAATTCAAAGCTTTTTGTGTCTAATATCCGAATATTGAACAACGATATAAAAAGGGCCCTGAACAGGAAACCAATCCTAAGGCGGCCATCAACAATATGTAGAATCTCTCTGCTATCCAAAGACGCCGAAATTCCGTTAAAACCAACTCTGATCAGAGTATCTCGATTGCCACCTTGGAAGCTTCCAACGTCATCTTTTATAAATACAATACTTTCTCATTCAAAACACAACACTTCATCTTTGATATACCAAAAAAACTTTTTCCAAATCAGAAGTAATTTGACAGCGCTCGGATGGAAATTTATTTATACTGATGGATCCAAATACAGTGACACTGTTTCATTTGCCATAGTGTCCGAAGAAGGTAACACAATTAGGACCGGATTACTCTTTCGACATTGTTCTATTTTTACTGCCGAAGTCCTAGCTATAAGCCACGCTACAGAATATGCAGCCACATCCAAAGGTAAATATGTTATTTGCTCGGATAGTAAATCGGCAGTAGAAGGACTACAAAATATAAAAAACCACGAACCTTTGATCCAAAGGATACGTGACAAATTAATACAACAAAGCTCCAAAATAAAAATGTTGTGGACCCCTGGCTACTGTGGAATTTCTGGTAATAAATATGCTGATGTAGCAGCCAAACAAACTTTCCATTCCCTAAGCGAAACTGTTGCCATCTATGTTGGATCAGACATTCGAAAATCTGTCGAAAACTGCATAAAAAGAAAGTCAGCGGAAATCTGGTCAACATATAAGCACGCTTGCACACAAATATGGCATCGCACCCTCTATTCCAATTAGATCTTCTACAGAGCAAATAAAAATATTCACTAGGTTACGTCTACGACACACAGCAATCACACATCAACATCTCCTAAGTGGCTCTGCTGCTCCATTTTTCCAAGCATGCAATTGTCCTCTGACAATCAACCACATCCTTGCAGAAAGTACTCAAACGCGAGGAACAGGATATTCCAGAACAAAACTCCATCAAATCTGCTAACAGAATTTTCTTTAGATAATGTAAAAGATTTGCGTAAGTTTATATACCAAACTAGATTACTGTATCATATTTAAGTTATATTTATCATACTGACAGACATCTTGTAACTCAAGGACCTTCCTTTTAGATCTTTATCCTTTTTTTTACCTAGTTAATTACCCAATATATATTATATTATCGTCAGGCCGATAGCCTTCGTTGCTAGTGCCTTTAAACTGTAATATAATTATTTATAATTATCTTTCTGTTAAATAAACAAATAAATAAATAAATTAGTTTAATACCTATATATTAATTCATGTCAACGAAAAGTATATTGAAATCATCGTCAAATAAGACATTCAACCCATTTTTGGCATACGGGAATACTATTAATAGAAAAGGATTTTCTCCAAATTTCTTTAATATATCCCACAGATTAACCGATATTTTCGATAAAAACTTCACAACAGGAACTGTGGTTCACATATTGGGTATCTGGGGCTTGAATATTTTTAGTCCAACTTTGCACGAATAGTGCCTAAACAATTTTTGATCATCAAGTGGCACATCATAAAGGCACTAACTATTCGTGCAAAGTTTTATCCCGATACATTGATTGGTTCTTCATTCGTATACTGAAAAGTGAAAGAATCAGATGGATTTTAAAACTGTGTTATATGAAAAATAAGCGTAGTTTTTGTACGATTTCACGCACTGTAATATAAGAATGTGAGGATAATAAAACCAACCAAATGTGGTTGATATCGGTCAAGTACGTCCCGAAATATGGGTTTTCCCCAAATTTGGACGGTGGCTCGCCCATATATTTACCGCACTTTTAGTAATTTTTAACAAAACCGTTATAATGGGAGAGGGCTGGGTTAAAATCCGATTTCAACCATTTTCGCGCTGTCGGTAGGGGTTCTTAAAGAATTTGCCCTGAGTGAATTTGGATATTCTAGCTTAAGTGGTTTAAGTTGTAATCCACATGTTCACCGTTCTACTGCGATCCCCTGTACCACTTTACAGTTTTATATCTTAATTAAGTGCTCAGTTATTTTATAAGTATTCAATTAATGGCGTATTGTGGGCATTGCAGTGCTGCGATTACGCATATCTACGAACTCGTCTTTTCTTTTTTGCAACGAAACACGTGCACAAAGTTTCATTACGATATTTCAATTTTTATTCAAGTTATCGCTTGAACAGACGGACGGACTCACACTCGGAATTCAACTCGTCTCGTTATCCTGATCAGTTTTATATGTATCCATGTCCCACTCGATTAGTTTTAGGTGATACAAAGAACCGCTAGGTAAACAAAACTATTATACTCTACAGCAACATGTTGCGAAAGAACTCAACATTAATTTTTCAATGAAACCGTGGCTGGATTACCATCAGTTTTGGTATTTTATTAACTTATATTGAAGGTCAAAAAATCACTTAGTTTTATTATTATATTTTACTTCGTTTCAACGAAAATAAAATTAAATACACCCTTTAATGAGCTTTCAATAATGATGATGATGTCAAATCGTACCTGCTTCAGTTTTTTTGCTGATAAAAATCAGAAGTTTTATGAACGTGGGATTATGATGCTGCTTGAATGATGGTAAAAGGTCATTAATCAAAATGGGCAATACATTACAGAATAAAGTTATTTACTTCCATGAAAAAATTGTCTTTGATTTTTTTAAAAATCCGCAATTACTTAGTTGCCAACCCAATAATATTATATAATGAGTTGATGTGAAAACGTCAACCAACCAACAATTAAATATCTTACGCATATAAGGTTTACACCAAAGTCTGGACCGATTTCCTTCATATTCAGCGGTAAACCACAGAATTTTTAAGAAAACTTGTTCATTTAATTTTATTGAAGTATACCATATCAGGTGGAAAGTCGGAAATTTTTATATAGGCTATCAGAAAAGGGGATTGAATTAATTTTGACATTGAGAATTTATTTTCAAGCAATTTTATAAATATATAACTCTCACATTGAACGAATAGTTTGTTAGAATAACGAAAATCAATACATATATATATTTAGTATGGTACCATATATGGGAGTGAGGATAAATTCACATATTTTCGGGATTAAACTGCGGTATGTCCAATATTATACGTTTAGTTAAATTTGCAAAGATATCTTACATATTGATGCTATTTATGGTATAAGACCAACCGGAAGTTTGAAAATCTTATATTAGTTATATGGGGGCTAGGGCAAGTTTTCACTTCGATTTTACTCATTTTAGACACAAAGATGCACCATTAACCAAAAACACACCCACTTATTTTTATTAAGATAGCTTGCATATTGACCGATATATGCGGTATAAAGTAAACCGGACGTTCGAAAATATTTCAATTAGGTTTACGGGGGCTAAGGGAAATATTGACCCGATTCAATCCATTTTCCATATACAGACATACGATTATCAGAAAGTGACTATCTCCTAATTGCAGTAATATATCTCACAGATAGACCGTTCTTTCCGGTAAAATATTAGCACCAGGAACGGGGGTTCCCATATTCAGTAACTGGAGGCTTAAGCAGTTATGACCCGATTTTGACATTTTTTAAACGTGAGATTGTATTTCGCAAAGGCATCATTTCAGCAAAGTTGTATCCCGATATATTCATTGGCTCTTGATTTGTATACTGGAAAGTGAAAGAATCAGATGAAATTTAAAATTGTGCTTTATTAGAAGTAGATGTGAATGTAGTCCGATTTCACCAATTTTTACACCGTACACCGTACCACTCGAATGTTACAATAATTTTATGTATCGAATTTGCTTGAAATTGGTTTATCGAACTTTTAGTAGTTTTTAACAAAATCGTTTAATGGGGAGTGGGCGGAGTGACGTACATTTACAACACCAAACTTATTTTGGTGCCAAGGAACATGTGTACTAAATTTCATCTTCATATTTACTCAAGTTACAGCTTGCACAGACAGTCAACCAGATTTCAACCTCGTCATCCTGATCATTTAGGTATATAACGCTATATCTATCCCGATTAGGTTTAGGTGATAACTATAACCGTTAGGTGAACAAAACTATTATACTCTGTAGCAACATGCTGAAAGGGTATAAAAATACACAAACATTTTACATACAAATAATTTATTAAAAGATACTGATCATCTTACAATGAGTATAGTAGTATTTTACAATGAGCATATAAAATTGACTCCAAATATTTAAAAATTAACAATTTTACTATTCCTGTCATGTTCCGTAGAAGTTTCTCTTATTTACCCCCAAATATAGTTCCCCATCATGCTTTCAATATACTGGCCATGGTAACGTCTTTTAAATTTCATTATATCTGTTAGAGGGCGGGGCCTGGACTCGTCACGTTCTCCTTGTTCTTCTGAATAAACTCCCATATTATCTTATATTTATCTAAATTAGAATGTAACATGTGCATCTTTAGAGACTTTCTACATCCGATAATAGAGAAATTCGTAATCAAGTCAGGGATCAGCTCGTCATAATTATCAGCACAATAGTTTCCAAGGAAACAATGCACTACTGGCTTAAAAATGTTCCATGTATCACAATCTATACTTTTTTTATTTAAGACATTCCCACAAAGGTGACAGATTTTATTTTCGCCTCTAAAAGCTTTGGAAAAAATTCTTCAAATATTTGAAAGTTTCGGACTCATGATTAATACAGTTTTAAGATCGACAGTTGTTTCCCATTTAATATTGGCAAAGATAATAGGACTATTTAGTATACCTAAGTTACAATCCAGTCAAAAAACACACCATCTTGAAGTCTCCAATTACTTCCACTTGTATTCCATATATTATATTTAATTGACGTTAATATCATTTTTATACTGTCGTAATTTTCTTTAAGATATACGGAAGGTGTCAATGGAATAGATAGAAATTTGTTCCCATTGTGTAGTATAACATCTTTTTTACTTTTTGTTGAGCTATCAATAAAAAGGCGCCATTCAATTTTATGACAAGGAATACCAATTTCTTTAAATTGACATTTCACGTCATGACAAAAACAGAGTCCATCTTCCGTATCGAAGAAACAAGAACATTTTTAATGTCGTTTACGTTGATGGGATATTCGAACATTATAATTTAGTAAATTCCATTGTTTTAATCCCGATATCAATATCTCTGATTTAATTTTTGACAGCTTTAAGTCTTTTATTAAATCATTGAAGTCTTCAGAGTTGATGAGAGGTGGTATTTTTGGTTCAGATTCCAGAACAAATTCGGGATGTAGACGAAGACCGAGATTATATGAAAGCGAAAAGCAAATATGATCAAATCGCTCTAATTGTACAATATAAAAAGGAAATATTTACAATTAGTAATCGTTCTTTCCTATAAACATTTGCTTATATAACCAGAATGTGTTAAGTAAAACCCATGCGCACAAAAAATTAAATTGTGTTGACCTATGTTATTCACTTCCACTGTTCATGAAATTATAAATGTGTAAGAATGTTTTAATTGTACTATTACAAATTACTATTTTGATTTCTTTTGCTATTTTTCATACATAGATCATGCGCTTTTAGAAGTAAGTACATGGTGCAGTATTGTCTTTTAGCTAGGCAATGAAGGCAATGTTTTACATTGCATTGCCTTTCAAGGATCAAAACAAAGTATAGTATTATGTTACTGTTCGTTGCTATGTATTGTTATGTGTATCCCGGTTGGTCTTGTGATGTAAAGTAAAATTTAATAGAAATTTAAATATTAAAAATAAATAGCATCGAGCACATAAATAATCACAAGAAAATTACGCTTTACAAATCTTCGAAACTATGACTATATGCATATAATATATCAATGCATCGGTAAATATGCGTTATTTGTTAAACGGTTCGCGAATAGGGATACAAATCAATTGGGCAATTCACAAGCTTCGTCTTTCAATAGTCTCAAAAATATGACGCTTGTGAGTTGAGGTTTCTTGATCATAACTTTATTGAATAATGTATAAAAAATTTAAATGTATGGCTTTTATACAAAAATTTGTTGACTTACTCATTCATAAATTTGTATGTAAACATTAAACTTCACCACTTCAAATTACTTTGTAAACAAAAAAATAATGGTAGCAACAATGTTGCAGCACAAATTGATTTGTAACATTGTTGTGACAAAGAATAATTCGAAATGCAATTAAACATGATATCAATACAATAACCAATGAAATTTGAGATTGGCAACAACAAAGATGCAAACAAAAAATATGAACTACGGTGATTGCTTTGCGATATACATATGTATTGCTGAGTGGTATTTTTATTCATAAAAGGAACTTAGTGACATATTGCCCTATATTTCATGTTTAAAATAACTTGCAGTGGATTGCATTGTTATAATAGGTTGAGTCTCTGACGATAGTAAAATATCATCAAACATTAATTTTTAATTTTGTATCTTTATTTCATTAACATCATAAATATTTTGTATAGTTTGTATGAAAATGTTATTATTATTTTTCCAGACTTTATTTTCTATATCAATTGAACAATTAGTAAATGATATTATAATTTCCAGTTAAGTTATTTGTGTTTTTATTACATGTATTATTTTTTTGATTGTGTTTACAATTTTTTAATAAAAATATAACATCATTAATTTCAAAAACATCTGTTAAATTGTTAAATATATATATGCAATTATTTTTGTATAAACAGTTTTCCGTTGGCACTAATTTTCGTAAATCTTTATTTTCTTCATAAAATAAAGTCTAATTTTTATACTTTACAACTTTTAATGGTTCAAACATTAATTATCTATTCTTATTGTTTGTTAAGGGCATAATCATTGAAATCGGTAATTTTATTGTATGTTTTGGGATTCATATAACAAATATGATGTTTTCATTACTTGTAAGTAGTGTTCCAATTTTTATATTTTCTAATTTATTTATATCGATATTGTAATAATCAATTTCTTCATTTGGTAGCATATTACTAAAAAGCAATCCTATTCTGGCAGCTGCAATATTATCTTGAATGTGTTCCACATTGTCTTGTAAAACTTTTAATTCAATATTCATTTTCAAATTCAATCTTTCAGAAAAAAAATTGTCAACCGCTCTGACTTTTTATCAGCGAAGTTGATGTTGAAAACGCCACTGAAGATGAGTGGAAATTTGTTACCATTGAAATTCTGATTGAAATACCTAATTTCAATTGTATTGTTCAATTCAAACGAGATACAATTTAAACGATATTCCAAAAGGTGGGGTACCTATTTACCAAATAATAACGTTACTAATATTATGAATCCGAATATTGAATAATTTATTTTTTATTAAATTCCATATTTTGATCTGCCATTAAAAAAATGTATCTTTAATATTATTATTTTTGTTCTGTCTGTTCAGTTGATTTGTTCCGTTTGAGATGTCAAAATATGCTTAAAAGTATGCAAACATTTTGAGCATACTTTGTAATCGTGTTAGGTTTAGTTTGGTTAAGGCTAACGTAAGAAAGTTATTCAATAGCTTAAAAAAAATTGTTTGAGACAATCATGACATGAAAATAAAAATTTTTATGCAAAATCCTTTGTTTTCAATATTTATTGAAAGTAAGATAAGTGTTGCGATGGCTATCGAACAACTATCACTTAATATACAATAAATATAGTTTAAAAAAACTAAAGACACACGCTTTTAAAGAATATCGAACTAAAAAGTTTAACATAATTTTAAAAATTAATTTAAAAAAATTTTATATAAAAAATCCTAGTATAATTGAGGAAAAAGGTTGGGACGCTTTGTGCCATATTTTTCGTATATCGAGCGCTTCACGCCTTTCCTCAATTATACTAGTCTTTTTTATATACTATTTTTTTTAAGTTAATTTTTAATTAACACCCTTCTATTAGCTTCACTTGTATGTCTTTCTGTCAGTTTGTAACTCGCTTTTGGACTTAGAGTGAGTGGGGGTAAAGTGAAAGGCGCTTGACAGAGCAACATGATTAATTAATCATGAATGCTTCAAACAAATCATGAAAGAAATTTACAAATTAAAAAACAATATGCAATTTGCTTCAACCGAGCCATTTCAGAAGGACCTTAAATTATTGGTTGATACAATCAAAAATGAAATTTAATAAGAATTGTAAAATAGATTGAAGAGGTTAAGAAGCCGCTGGAAGTTGTCGGGATAATACAGGCAAAATTTTACTTTTTCATGTAATCGCTAAGATATTTTTAAATTCAGAAAAAAGTCACCAAGGAACAGCACATAACAAAACTGAGATCTATAAATTTATTGGTGGGTAATGATATTCATAAAATTACGTAATATGAATTGACCAATTGTACGTAACGAATTTGAACTGACGAAATCATTAGATACTTAAATATTTTCAATAATAGAATACTAAATATAGTTTAAAAAAACTAAACAAACACGCTTTTCAAGAAAAACTAAAGACACACGCTTTTAAAGAATTTTTTTTTTTTTATTTTGTAAAAACACCCCTTTGGAGAATTTATTTTATAGCAATCTATTAAATTAATACTAATAAACTATTTGTTTCTGACTTAAATTTATACGGTTTTAAAATTACAAAATGCTTATCCTATGATATTCATTTCAGATGTTAAACTTATACATATGTATGTATTATAGTCACTATTTTAGTGAGACCTGAACAATTATTATTTTATTTTATAGTTAATTTTTTTTTTTTTTTTTTTTGTTACACAAGTTCGAAAGGTTTTACTCGCTTTAATCTTCTGGTAAGGCCATCATTATTAAGGAGCTGGAGAGCCTCAATGTTGATATGTTGTTGAAGTCGTTGTGCATGACTTTGAGCATACTTTTTGATGACGGTGTCAACAGTTTCTACATTCAGATCCGTATGCAAGTTGTCATTGCGAATGTACCAGGGTGCATTAACAATACCACGAAGTACTTTGTTTTGAAATCTTTGGATAATTAATCTGTTGCTTTGACTGGTACATCCCCAGAGTTGAATACCATAAGTCCAGATCGGTTTAAGGACTTGTTGATACAAGAGTAGCTTGTTGTATATTGACAAGGCAGAATATCTGCCTAATAGCCAGTACATTTTTCTGTACTTAAGTTTTAATTCTTCTCGTTTTTTTTTGACATGTGATTTCCACCTAAGTTTAGTATCAAGGGTCATACCAAGATATTTTGCTGTATTCTCATACGGAACTATTTTTTGGTTCATAAATATTGGTTTGTGCTGTATACGTTTATTGGTGAAATCGATATGCACTGATTTGGTTTCATTCAGCTTAATGCGCCAAGTAGTTGTCCAGCGTTGTACTTCTGCAATGGCTTTTTGTAATTTTTCTGTTGACTCAATATTATTGTTGCCAACGGCTAAAATTGCAGTATCATCAGCAAATGTAGCAACAATATTTTCGTTAAATGTTGGTAGGTCACTAGTATATAAGAGATAAAGAACCCAATACACTACCTTGCGGAACTCCCGCTTGGATTTTTTTTAGGACAGAAAAAGCGTCCTCTTGTTTTATTCTGAAATAGCGTTCTGATATATATGATTTCAGAATTTTCGAGAATTGTGTTGGAAGTAACATTTTAAGTTTATAGTTCAATCCTGCATGCCAAACTTTATCGAAAGCTTGTGCTACATCAAGGAATATTGCTGAGCACACTTTTTTTTCTTCTAATGTTTTTTCAATTGTATCAGTTATTCGATGAACCTGATCAATCGTAGAGTGTTGATTCCGAAAACCAAATTGGTTTTAATCTTTTCAATAAAAGTTTTTCAAACAATTTGGACATAACCGGAAGCAGAGAAATTGGTCGGTATGATGTGGTTTCTTGGGGTGGCTTTCCAGGTTTGGGTATCATAATAACTTCAGCCACTTTCCATAATGACGGTACATATTGTAGTCTGAATAATGCATTAATCAGATTGGTTATTTTAAGTAATGCTTTCCTTGGTAGTTCTCTAAGTATCTGGCCGGTGATCAGGTCGAAACCAGGAGCTTTTTTAGGGTTCATGGTATTTTTAATTTCTTTTTTGATTTCAGCTAGAGTGACCCGTGGTATTTCCATATTTTCTTGTGCAATAATGTTTGGTAACAGTGTAGTGTCATCCATCGTGTTGGGTTGAAAAATCGTTTCAAGGTGTTCAGCAAATCTGGATGCTTTCTCATAGTTATTTCTAGCCCAGCTACCATCAATGTTTTTAATTGGAGGGGTTTACATAATTGGTCTTTTTAGTCTTTTGGTAGACTTTCAAAGTGAATATTCAGTACTTGAGTCATTTGTAAGTTCACATAGAAACGCACTCATGGTATCGTTCTTAAATTGTTTAATTTCGTTTCTCAATTGAGACGTTAAGTTATTCAGTCTAGTTTTATCTAGTGGGACTCTGGATTGTTGCCATTTTTTCCTCGCTTTTCTTTTTAAAAATTAGTTCCAATATTTCTTTAGGATAATTGTTACCTTTTGGTCTTAAACAAACTTCAGATGTATTTTGCCACGCTGAATACTGGATATCATTGGTCAGTTTTTCTACATCCAGATTTAACTGTTCTTCAGATTGTAATGGAACTGCTAATTCAATTCTTTGGTCAAGTAAAATTCTAAAGCTTTCCCAATCAGTCCATTTGTTAGTCAGATATGGGTTAGCTGGCTTCATTATAATGTTTTCACTTAAAGTTAGAACAATCGGCGAATGATCTGAATTTAAATCGAAAAGATCTTCTATTTTCATGTAATTGCTTCAAACATCTTTTATGATAAAGAAATCAATAAGATCAGGAACCTTGTTTGAGTCGGTAGGCCAGTATGTGGGTTTGCCCGTTGATAAGGTTTCACACCCATATATTTGAACCGCTTTTAATAACTCCCTTCCTTTAGTTGTGATGAGCCTCGATCCCCAGTGCGTGTGTTTAGCTTTAAAATCACCACCAATGATGAATCGTTTTCCTATGTTTTTGAAGAACTCTTCATATTTATCACACTTAATATTGTGTTTCGGGGGGCTGTACAAGCTAACTACCGTAATGTTACCATTCTTTGTTTTAATGTTTATTGCCGTTGCTTGTATATCTTCCGCTTCCAGTTTCATTTGCTCATTATGGTTGAGATTTTCATTGATTATTACCGCACTTCCTCCCCTTGCTGCATTTTCCGGATGTATAGTGTGGTAGACTTTATATCCTTTAAATCTAATGAAAGATTGTTTAGTAAAGTGCGTTTCTGATATCAGGCACACGTCTAGTTTATTTATGTCCAGGATTGCCTGTACTTCTTGGTGATGGTTGAGCAACCCATTTGCATTCCATGACATAATTTTAATTGTTTTAGCCATCAAGACCTTCTTTTTTGATTAGGTGCAGTCTTTTTAGTACTGCCCTCAAGTTTATTAACCCTTTTATTGATTTTAGAAAAAGAGTCTTCTAGGTTGGTCATTTTATCAAGAATGAGTTGAAGGGTTTGGCTAATATCCCCTTTTTTGGTATCAATACCTTGCATTTCAGTACCTGATACAGCTACAGAGGCATAGGTTGGTTTTTTTTTGAACGTTGTCCGTTTTATTTTGAACGCTGGCAGCTTTATTTATTTCTGATGCATCTTTTACAATATTTTTTGGGATATGTTTGTTCAAATTAGGATTATCAATCTTTTTATTTTTGATTTTTTGCAGTTCTTTGGCTACAACGCATCCCCTGTAATTCGCTGGATGTGGCTCGCCACAATTGACGCATTTTACTCTTTGCACATCTTGGCCCTTTGCAGCAATAATTTTGCGTGTGACCAAAGGCCTGGCATTTTTTACATTGGGGGATTAGTTTATTTCCTTTCATTGGTTGGATTTCCACTTTACACCCAAGTATATGACTTATTTTCATTATTTTTTCTATGTTTTCTTCGTTGCTAAATGTCAACATAAACATATTCAATGGCTTTTTTTCTTTCCATGACAATTTATTGATAGCAGAGATAATTTTAAACCCTTTTTCAGCTAAAAATGATCCAACAACGATAGGATTACATGAGTGGTGCAGCTTTTTAGCCATTACCCTTACTGGTCTTTTTTGTTTATTTTCATATGAATAAAAATCCAAATTATTTTCTTTAAGTAGCTTAATTGCTTCTTTATAATCATTTGACTCTCTACAATTCATTTTGACTGTTGAGTCGTTGATTAATTTCATTTGAAAGGAACTTTCATTTATATGTTCTTTCATCAAGCAGTATAAGGTTTCATACGATTTGATTCCATTTACAACAATAGGCGGTGGTAATGGCTCTTTTTTAGTTTTTTTGGGAGTTTGCATATTTTTCTTTATAGTGGTTGGTGAGGGTGTTGTATTTATTTTTCGTTTTTTATTTTTATGTTTTTCTCTAATCCATTCTGTTTCTTTAGCCAGCTCATCTTCATCCGTCCCATATTCAGTATCACATTCTTTTACTGGAGCTGGTGTACTAGCTCTAGAGGATGCAGGAGTTCCGGTTCTCGAGGCACTTAGAAAAGGCCTTCCTTTAGGTAGATTTGCCTTGAGCATATCAATTTGTTTTTGCATGTCCATAAGTTGGGAATTAAGACGAGCAATTTCGCTATCTGCATGTTGCCATCGACTTGAGGCATATTGCCATTGATTAAACAACTGATGTTCATTTTGGGTGCGTTGTTGATCCTCTTGGAACAGTACTTGGTTTTGCTGGATGAGTATGTACTCATTTGATGTAGTGGCTGTTTTATTATTGAGACTCATGTCACATAGTAAAATATGATTTATCCCACACAGAACTCTTTTCTAGCCACTCTTGTGATATTACATATTTATTTGTATTCATAGATTTTTATAGCAGGCTTTTAGGCTTGACCTTAATAAAAGCTCTACTGGTTTGTGTCCGTGCTTACACGATCTTTTATATAAAAGCTTTTATAGGGGTATTTTACAATTTAAAAAGATCAAAGTCCACTGCTCGTTTGACAGCTCTGAATAGGATTCCCTGGGCTTGTTTGTTTCTTTTTGTTCACTTATTATATGTTTATGTTTATTTTTATTATTATTTGAATAATGTTTTGTTTTAGTTTACACTTTGTGACAACTGTTATTTGTTTTTTGTATCACTTGTTTGTGTTTTTATTTATTTGATCGGTTTTGTTTAAACATTCACGGAGCGAATTAAATACACGTCCGCACTCTTTGACACACAGTTTAAAACAAGAATGTCGAACCAAAAAGTTGAAAATAATTTGAAAAATTAACTTAAAACAAGTAAGGAGGGGCTAAGTTCGGATGTAACCGAACATTTTATACTCTCGCATTGTCAAATGGTATACTCGTTTGAGATTTCTTTATATATTTTAATAATTAGAAGTAAAAACCGTTGCCTTAGTTATTTACATTCACAGTAAAAATAATTAGAGCAATTTGTAAACTAAATTTACTCAAATTATGAGCAATCGTTCTTGTGTTTTTTGTATACGCTCATAATTGATTTTATATAGAATGCATTACAACTGTAGTCAGGAGTACGAAAAAAAATCCTTTTCTGACATATAATAACATTTTTATTTTTTATATCGATATTATTATACATGTTTAGCTTAAAAATAATAAATATTAACAACTTTAAAATTTATATTATTATATTAATTTGTTTTAACATAACCTTTTATAGAGATTCTTATACATATATCCAAATTATATCTGTTTTCTCCTTATACTATTTAATTTCTATCATATATTTATACAATAATGTCATATATAATAACAAATCATGCATATAATTTTAAATTTTCTTAATTAAATTATTTACATATTTTTCTTTAAATTTGTCTTAAAAACTACTGTCCAAATTCCTATACCATTCTAATTCCATTATATTTGAAAAAACAAATGAACAACTATTGCACTAAGTCTGAAAACTTTAGCTCGAAATAGAGACACAAATACTGTCATGATAGCTGTGTACTGTCTCAAAAGTAGTTGCATTAACACATGAAGGATCCATGTTTGAAAATGCCCAATCAATTTGTGTAAAGGCAGGTGTAGTTGAATATTCTGCACTAAGCAGGGAACTAAAGTTTTTTTCTTTGAGCAGATTTCTTATTGCAGTGCCTGTAGACATTAAACAAATGTTAAAATCTCCAACAATCAGCACATTTTATTGCCTAACTGAGAAGTAAGGACTTCCTGAAGTTCTAAAATATCCAAGAATTTTCTAGAGGATGAGGCTTTTTTGATTGTGCTATTAAACCAACAGAAGGTTCCAAAAATTTAATCCACAGAATTGTTGGAAAAGAACAATGGAAATCAATTTGCATAAGTCCACCTGCCCATTAACCAAGCCATCACTTGTGTTGCATTCATTGTAATCATATATTTGGCGGTTGTTTTTAGGGTCAATTCATAGGGCA
Source organism: Bactrocera oleae (assembly GCF_042242935.1). Lineage (NCBI taxonomy): Eukaryota > Metazoa > Arthropoda > Insecta > Diptera > Tephritidae > Bactrocera > Bactrocera oleae. Next base: position 45,116,050 of record NC_091537.1, read on the forward strand.
GTCCCTGCGTTTCAGAAGTTTTTTAATGTTTAACTCTTTCCAAACTATTCTCATATTCACTTATACCAATTCCTTTAACTGAGTCTTTTGTAGTTGAAAGGATAGCTTCAGTTTCAACTGAGATTATGGGCATTGAAATTATTTGTCTCTTCATTGGACCAAAATAAATGTATGGCATCATTGGGAACTTCCTCAAAATTAACTCCTGGAGTTTCAATGAGTGATATGTCCTCATTTGTGATAGTACCAGATGACATATGGTTTAATGCAATTGCAAAGGCCTGATCCCCCCGTTGTCTCATTATTTCTGTTAATTAAAAGTATTTAAATAACTCCCACAAAGGGGAACCAACTAAAGTGCTGTATGCATCATTGGGATTAGGAGAGAATATCTACCTATCTCCAATAGGTGAGATTTGCTTCAAATCACCAAACACTATGATCGATATAGAACCGAAGAGGCTATCTGTTTTGAAAATTTGTTTTAATCTCGCATCAACAGAACTAAACATACGAGTACCTACCATCGATCTTTCATCAATTATGAATAATTTTATATTGATAAGTCTGGAAAACAATAAATTTACTGTGTCATTGCTAAGTGGCCTCAACTCTCTATTCAACTGATTAACAGGTATAGAGAAAATTGAATAAAGGGTCACTCTACCTATTCTAAATGCTGCTTTACCCGTAGGTGCGCAAAGAAGAACTTTTAAGGAACTTGGATTGGATTCAGGTGTAGAATTATAACGATGGTAAAGAGCTTGATATATTGCAGATATCAAACGACTCTTTCCTACACCTGCACCGCCGCCACTGGTGCACCAAATGTAGTAGTTAATAAGTCTAATATTGCATTCAGATCCAGGGCCATTATCTGTTGAATCTTCACCATGCAACTCCAATTAATTTATATTTGGGTTTATTTCTGGAAGTGCCAACACTCTGAACTCATTTTACACGATAGGTAGTTAATTTTGAGCACCTTCCTCCAAGTCTGTTTCATTATAAAGACTTTCTAGAACATTTTCAAGTTCTCTTTGCTCAAAAACATCATATCAGCAAAATCAGCTAAAGAAAGAGTTTCTAACTGGTCGGATCTTTGAACATAACGGTCTAAAATACCAGCTGCGAATATTTCAGTCGAACCTGAAGGAGGGTTCTGAAGTTCCGCTCTAGGTTTTACCATTCGAACACGCTCCTCAGGTCAAGAGGTATTTATAAATATTTCTGCATTACTTGCTTCCGAAAGATGGAGCCCAATGCAGCAATATACTGCTTCCTGTGCAGATATTTCTGTGCCCGATATAAATTTGTGACCTATATGTTTAAGTTTTTGCTTAATAGTATAATTTCCAGCATTTATCTCTGATATAGCTTCATTTAAGAGCCTAGAAATACCCTTGTTAGACTTGTTAATATAATTAATTATATATGAACAGCAAGCATATGCATCCAGTATATATTGGATATCCATATTTGCTTAATGGAGTTCCAAAGTCAGAGGATTATAAGCATTTATAAAACGATCCTGTAATTTCCTTTTTGAAAAATTTTGGGTTTTGTTAAACTTGATCTAAGGGCTAACAAATAGTCATCAAAAGACATATTTATTCTACTATCAGACAGGAAGTGTTCAAAATCGTTTAAATTAGAAATGTCTTCTGTAGTCATATTTGAATTTAAAACGTTTCGAATTTTGAAAAAGTTTTCCATGTGTCTTTCTGAATTTTGACTTGTTTCTGTAAGAGATAACAGTATTTGCGTTGAAGGCATTGGTGGATATGGTATACCAAAACGACAAAACTGTTGTCCTCTTATTTCCCTAGTACAAGACCGACTGTGGTTATGCTTTTGATAACCCAAATAATTTTCTAAGTGGCTGATCGAACCATCTGTAGAAATATAATTGTCAATAAAACTAATGAAATCAGGGAATGTCTGAGGATCTTGAAGGTTGATCCTGGGAGCATTATTAAGCCAACACATTCCATGTACATGCGAGGAACCTCTCTGTTGAAACTCTACTCTCCAGAAATTTAAAAAAAAATGCTTTCCAAAAATACCGGCATTATCTTTAAAAAGCTTAGGAATTAGCGATATCTATCTTGGGTTGTTAAACTGTTGGCTTCCTCTTTCGAAATATGTTAAGAATCAACAGTTTTATAGAGGATGACCAAAAGCTCGACCCACTGAGATGCTGCAGTCGATAAAGTGATAAAGAAGGTTGGAAGCCCAAATTGGCGATTCATAGCGATTGCCTTTTTCCTCTCAACTTCCCAGTGCGCAGGTGAGGATCTAACGCCTTTCAAAACCTTGCAACCATCATCGTGTTGAATCAAGTTTTGAACAAAGTTTTCGTTTAATAGATTTTGGGCCGTAACTCGGTTGCGACCTGAAAATTTTCTAAGGCAAATGGATGTACTATTCTTAATTTGTAGCAGTTCTAATTTTTTGTAATCATAGAACAACTTTGGAATGGTACACGCTCTTCTGTTAAAACGGCGAATTTCAGAACGTATTATCTTGCTATACGTTTCAGAGCATGTACGCTTCTGGCCAACGTATATTGTTCCAAATGACAACTCTTCTGAATTACTATCTTGAATTATGTCAATTAGTCTTTGTCCTTCACCTGGCGCTATAACTAAATGGTTATAGTCTAAGTTTTCTAGAGGAATATTGTCCAAAAGAGTTTCTTGACTGAATGGATTTAGCTCTGAAGGTGAAAGACCCGTGTCAATATTATTACCTGAGGGATTATCATGAGAAGTTTGTGCCATACGAAAAGATTGAACCTATCGGGAATTCTCTCCAGAGGCAACAAACGGAACTTTTTCTTGGTTATTAAATGCTGAAATCCAGTTTTCATTAATATGTATATTGTGCTCACAATACAGAGGGGTATTCACTAAGAACTGCAAAGCTTCCATAATCTTTGCGCGGCGTATGGTATCGATCATGTAATCGTGATTGTATTCCAAACGCCTTCTTAAGTGAATTTGTATAACATGAGCCTCATCAAAGGATCTTGGTAGAGATTTCACAATATTGTTAACAGAAATTGGTATATTAACAACAGCACCTTTGAGCAAACTCTGACCTTGATGTCCTAACGGACGGATTGTCAAAAAAGGCAGTCTAGGCATTATGAGACGTTCTTCAATTGGGGTTAAACCTTTCAACCAATCCGGTATTTCAGGAAAGTCTAGACCGTTAGCTTAACATATTTTTGGAACGTTCTTTTTAACAATTGCATTTTTGCAAGTAGCACAAAAATTGTAATTTCCATCTTCTGAAGGAAATGTTTGCATTAAAAAGAAGGCGAAGAGTTTCAAAATTTAATTTGCGAACTTGGTGTGAAAACCATAAGCCGCCGCAGCAAATACATATTTCAGTAGGGCCCTTATTTATATTTTGGAAATAAATGTTTCTGAAATCTGTTAAATTGCCACTATAATCAGTTTCTATAACCTTATTTTTTCTCGTTAATCGGATTCGTTGGGACTGCCTTTGGTTTTCAATTTGACTATTGAGTGGGTTATCTCTACGAAGGCGAACTTGACCTTGTCTAAGACGTCTCTGATTCAAAATTTCTTCCCTCATACCCTCCTACTAAGCTTTCGACGTGGTGTTTCTCTTTCACGCTCCTCTCTCCTTTATTCAGGATTTCTTCTTGCATGTTCCCTTTGCATTTGATCCCGAATGCGCTCTAAATTCCTATACTCAGGATTTCTTGCGCGAAATTCTCTATGATCCCAAGTGTTCCACTTTGTTCATCAGGACTTTCTCGGCGAGATCAATAACCTCGAGTAGTTCTAATTTGCTCTTCAGAGCGAATTTGTGGATCTTGCCGCCTTGTTCTATGTTAAACAGTATTTGCAACTTGCTCAAAAGATCGAACCTCGGGGCCTTCACGCCGAGGCCTATGACCTCGAGTATCTCTTATTTGCTCTTCAGAGCGAATTTGCGGATCTTGCCGCCTTGTTCTATGTTGAACAGTATTTAAATTTTGTTCAACAGATCGAACCTCGGGGTCTTCACGACGAGATCTATGACCTCGAGTATTTCTTATTTGCTCTTCAGAGCGAATTTGGGGATCTTGCCGCCTTGTTCTATGTTGAACAGTATTTGCTACTTGCTCAACAGATCGAACCTCGGGGTCTTCACGCCGAGACCTATGACCTCAAGTACCTCTTATTTGCTCTTCAGGGCGAATTTGCGGATCTTGCCGCCTTGTTCTATGTCGAACAGTATTTAAATTTTGTTCAAAAGACCGTATCTCGAGATTTTCCCGCCTGGTTCTATGTTGATTTGTATTGATAGTTTGTTCGGACAGACGTACTTCAGAATCTAGCCTATGATTAGCGTGACACGTATTTTGTGACTGCTCACTATCTCTATATAAAGAGTTTGCACGAAGAACTCTCATACTCTCATCTTCTATTCTGAAGACGACTTAGTAATATAGATTTTCTACTTAATCTAGGCATAATCAACTAATAATAAATGGATTAATATACATAATATTCATAGATAATACTTATATAATTCAGTCCGTCCGGGTGTTAAAAGTTGGACCCTTAGTGCTGCTCTCTTTCACTGTAATTCCTTGTAAGTCCTTGCTATGACTCCTTTCCTGTCCCGTGTATAGGTACTATGGTATACTGGTGCACATATGTATATGTGTTTGCTCGCCACTGTATATAATACGGTTTTGCTCGTCACTGTATATAATAATACTTTAAACACTATATAACTAATACACTAGAATTGCTGGTAAAGACATCTAGTGAAACTGAAACTACGAACACAGTGTACTGATATTTATAATACTCTTGCAACATGTTGGTACAGCTTACGTACTTTTGTATACCTATATATTACTTAGCTATTCACTAACATAATAATACATAATATTTAGTTATATTTATATTTTAGAAATTAGTAGTTTATTTCATTGTATTGAAATTAAGTTCTCGGAAAACCCCTCCGTAAATTACTTTTGTTAAACGCTTTCTAAAACAGGGGGATCTATGGAACCTATTTTGAAGGGTCTACCGATGAAGGCTAAATTAACAATAACTTACATATACCTAATTAAGTATGGTAAACACATGTGTAGAACAGGTATGTAGATTTTCTTCTTTCTGTCTTAATATCGAAACCTTTCATAAGCTGCCAACGGCGCTAGGTAAAAATGTAATTTTCTTCAGTTTACAGTTCACCTCATGATATTAAATATGTGTCGCAAAATTGAAATAATAGACAGTAGCATGTAAGCCGATGGGGTCGCAGTTTATTTATAACCACATAAAAAGGGTCTTTAGCCCTTTTGATACTACATTATTAATATTTATTTCTTGCAATTTTTTCTAGAAAGATTTTTTTGCTCTATACAAAGTCCAGGACTCTAAGAAACTTTTTTAGCATTGTTGTCTGGTATATTTTATAATAAGTTCAACATGATGGCTGAGAAAATATACCTAACCACTGATTATCACCAAATATTTGAAGAAATATATGTATATAGAAATCTATATCTATCACTTTAGGTGATGCAAACAACTCTTTGGTGAAAAAACTATACTCTGTTCCAACATGTTGCGAAAGAATTCAACATTCATTACTCGATTATTATTTGGTATCTTATTAACTTATGTTATTGATCATAGATTTATTTTGTGTCAATACTATTTTTTTCTCCGAAGTGATAACTTTTATAAAAATAAGCTATTTAACTCAAACATGGTATATGTGATATAAACTGAACCAAAGGGGTTAGATTTAAAATGTGGGGTATATGAGGTTGCTGTTGTACCAGAGGAGCGGAAATCAGTATATTAGGGTTATAAGGTTTAAACAAAGTCTAGACCAATTTCATTCATATGCAGCGATATACATTATTTTTAAGAAAAACTGTCCATCTAATTTCATTAAATTATCAAATTGACGAAAAAAATTATACCATAAGTAGTACATGTGAGCTGGGAAAATCAAAGACCAGAAAATTCCTCCAAACCGTATATTAAAAAATGTTGAATTAAACATCCATTATTAAATGATATCGTGATTGAATTACAATCAAATTTGGTCTCTTCTTGAGTTATATTAAAGGCCATAAACTTAGTCTCAGTTTTATTGCTTGAAGTGAGATATACATAAGTATGAATGTGATATTAACTCCACCAAAATGGCTATTCTTTTATATTATAAGCTTAGGTGGCAAACGTCAACCAGAGATTGGTTCGATCGTCATTATATGAAGGTGTGAGGTTTAGACTTAGTATATACTAATTTCATTCTAATTCAGCGCCAAACCACATAATTTTTAAGAAATCTTTTCCACTTAATTTCGTTAAAATATCACGTTGATCAACCGGAACGGTTTAAAGTCAGGTGGAAAGACGGAAATCATATATATATTGGGGATAGAGAAATATATTAATTTTGACATTGCTCAGCTATAGCTAGAAAATATTTTGAAGCAATTCGGCATAAAACTGGTAAGAATAACGAAAAGCATTATAAGTAGTATATGGAATTTGAGGGTAGAATTAACCCGATTTTATTAATTTTTTCCAATACCACATACTACTAACATGCTACAGACCAATAAAATGCTCCCACTGTTTCATTAAGGTACCTCTCATACCATCACCAATCAAATGGAGTAAAGTCAGACGAATGTTCGAAAATCCTGATATTAGTTACATGGGGGCTAAGGAAAATTTTCACCCAATTTGATCTTGTTATGAGTAAAACACACTCTCTCATTTTCATTGAGATAACTCACATATGCGGCATAAAGTCACGCGGAAGTTCAAAAATATTTATATTTGATATATGAGGGCTACAAGAACTATTGATCCGCTTCAACCCATTTTTGAAACAAAGACATACTATTATCGATAGTTTCATTTATTTATTCTATTATATGAATTTCAATTATATAGCTTACACAATGGCCGATATTTACGGTAAAAAGTCAACTATAGGTACTGGGGTCCACATATTCAGTACCTAGGGGCTTGAACAGTTTTGGTTCGATTTGGAGAATTTTTGGTCACAAGGTGGCATACTTTAAACGTATTATTCACGCAAAGTTTTACGCCGATATAGTCATAGTGGCTTGATTTGCATAGTGGAAAGTGAAAGTATCAAGTGGAATATAAAATGGTGTCATATAGAAAATAGGCGTGGTTGTAATCCGATTTCGCCCATTTTCGCACCATAACATAGAAATATCAAAAGAATGTGATTGAAATCGGTTAAAAAGATCCCAAGATATGGGTTTTCACCTAAAAGCGTACGGTGTCACGCCCACTGTCTAATTTTGAACGCGGTTCCTATAAAGTCATCTCATGCCATCCCTAAGATAAAATTTAATGTCTCTGGCGTGTTTAGTGCTTGATTTATCGCGCTTTTAGTAGTTTTTGACAGTACCGTTACATGGGAAGTGGGCGGAGTTGCCACCCGCTGTCAACTATTTTCACACCGTCAATAGAAGTGCTAAAAACATTTGCTTCTTGTGAATTTTGTTATTATAGCATTAGCGGTTTAGGAGATATGCACATTAAACCTATTAGAGGCGGGACCACGCCCACTTTTTAAAAAAAAGTTTTAACTACAGATGCCCCTCCCTAATGTGATCCTGTGTACCAAATAACAGTCTTGTATCTTATTGCGGGGCTTAGTTATGGCAAGTTATTTGTTTTTGATTAATGGCATTTTGTGGGCGTGGCAGTGGTCCGATTACGCCCATCTGCAATACCAACCGTCTCACGGTACCAAGAAACATGTCTACCAAGTTTCATAAAGATATCTCAATTTTTACTCAAGTTAGAGCTTGCACGGACGGACAGATGGACGGACGGACGGACAGACAGTCACACGGATTTCAACTCGTCTCTTCATCCTGATCATTTATATATATATAACCCTATATCTAACTCGATTAGTTTTAGGTGATACAAACAACCGTTAGGTGAACAAAACTATTATACTCTGTAGCAACAGGTTGCGAGAGTATAATAAAGAAAGTAATGAGATAATTTTTGAGATAAAATTAGGGATTGAGAAAGGGTCATTGCTGAGGTATACTAGAGAACGTATTTTCGAAAAATTTTATGTTGTATATAAATTATACTCATTGATTGGCATACTTGTAAAACTTGTTTGGATAACGAAAATATAATATATATAATTTGTATATGGGAGTTGGCGGTATTATTGACCGTACTAACATGCCAAAGAATAATAAAATGCTCTCTGGGTTTCACAAAGTTCTCTCACATATCATCACCAATCATATGGATTTATTTAAGCTGTCCAAGTGTGATCCTTCTTAGGATCGACCCTCTAACCTAACCTAACCTAACAAATTTTGGTCATAAGATGGCATACTTTAAAGGAATTATTCATGCATAAATTTTATCCTGATACATTTAGTGGTGCTCGATTTGCATACTGGAAAGTGAAAGGTTGTAGTCCGAGAAATGTGATTTCACCTAGAAGTGAGCGGTGCAACGCCCATGGTCCAACTGTGAGCGCGACTCCTATAAAGGCCGCTCATACCATCTCGAGAGTAAGATTTATTTATTATTTACTTATTGATTATAGTAGTTTTTAATAATACTGGGGAGTGGGCGGGACTATTATCAGAGTTCATCCATTTTTACACAGTCGGTAGGGGTGCTTAGGGATTTGTTCTGAGCGAATTCGGTTATTTAAGCTTGAATTGTTTAGGAGACATGTACATTAAACCTCTTATAGGGTTTTTCTAAATTTATTACTCACAGGTGCCATTCCGATCTTCTGGCATAAATTAAGGTTTTATATATTAATTTAGTGCTTACCATAGTTATGGAACTTTATTATTTCGTGATTAATGTCGTTTTGTAGTCGTGGCAGTGGTCCGATTACCCCCATCTACTAACTGGCCCTTTCTTTTTTGCCAAGGAAGACGTGTGTCAAGTTTCATCACGATATCTCAAGTTTTACTCAAGTTACAGCTTGCACAGACAGACGGACGGACGGACATTAGGATTTTAACTCGTCACGTCATTTAGATCATTTACCATATACTCGTATTTATATAACTTTATATCTAACTAAATTACTTTTGCATGATACAAACAACCGTTAAGTAAAAACACTTTTACACTCGGTGGCAACAGGTTGCAATAGTATAAAAATAAACCAGAAAGGTTCAAGATTTAATAAATTTCAATTCACAATTTATGCGTTTCAGTGTTTTAACTGTTAACAATATTTTTATAAAAAATACTTCCGCGGTCGGAAAGCAGTAGCGACGATGTAATAGAAGATAAAAATTGCAAGATGAAAGTTGCCGCCAAAAACTTCCGCCGATGTTGAACGATCGCAATTCGATGAAAAAAGGGGTGACACGATTGGTTTGCAGAGGTCATTTTTTGCCGCGGATGCGTGGGACAGGTGGCCGACCGACCTCGCGTCTCAGGATGTGGTGAAGTAGCGTATGGTGCTGCCTGTCATATATTTGGCACAGACCCACGGACTCACATTCTTGAATCACATGCGTATGCGCCAGCAAATTGAGGCTATGCTGTTGTGTTGGCGACATACCCTTGTTCGGGCTGCTGCCGTTAGAGTAGTTCCAAGACGAGATTTATTGTTGGCGTTGGAATTGAAATCATCTCTGGATGCATATCTACCTGTATATAGGAAAGGGCGAGTTTTGTTTCAATTAAATTGTATATATTATGGATATTGTGCTTCATGTAACCAATTTTATTTGGTTTGTGGTGGTCGTACAAATATACCCATTATTTAATACTTGCCTTTGTGAAGTATTGTATTTGGGTTTTCGATTATTAGACGGATGTTACTTTCAAAAAACCAATTTTTTTTTCTTATCTTTTCTCTTTTCTTATTGTTTAACATTTCAAGAATATGTCCTTAAAATTTTAGGTCGATAGAAATAATACTCTTGAAGTTATTGTCTTAATAATCTCCTGGCCTTTAACGCTCCAACCAATAGTTCATAAACTTTAGACGCGTTTTTCTCAAAACTACTTTTTCAAAGTCCGTGTTCACTGTCATTTCAAAACTTCTTGACCAATTCATTTCAAACTTTATACACATTTTCGCTCCCCTACGTTTAGTAAAAAATTTTTTATATTAAGGGTGTTTTCCACCCCCAAAATGGCGAAATTTTTAAGTTGAAAATAACAGTTTACACTTTAAATAGCCGCCAAAAAAAGTGAAAAAACAAATTATCAGAGAACGTAGGGGGGAAGATTTGATCATAAATTAATTTTTCTTCTTTTTTTTTCTTTCGGATAATTTCCAGCCGAGTTATGGTGAACACCGCAAATTTTTTTTTCTCAAGACGTTCTGGTGGAAGCTCCGTTATAGTGTGCAAATGGATGAAATCTGATGACAGCCCCGCCCACTGCCCATATAACGGTACAGTTAAAAACTACTTAACGCGTGATAAAGCAATAACTAAATACGCCAGAGGCGTTAAATTCTATCCCCGAGATGGTATGAGAGGAGTTTAATTGGAAAATGTAAAAAAATGAACGATGGGCTTGGCACGATCCAGTTTTAGGTGATGTCTCGGGATCTACTCAATCGATTCCAATCAAAATCGGTACATAATATGCTTCTGAAATTTCTATGATTTAGTGCGAAAATGTGCGAAATCGGAGTCTTGAATTGTTCAAATGTACTATGTATATGTGTGCGCGTACCTTTTTCTCACTTTTTTAGCGAGCCGTTGGTGTTTCATTACAGCGTCGATTTAAAAATGAATTATTTAATGACATTTTTATATATGTACATTGACGTATGCAATCATATGTATGTATATATTTTCATTGACACATATACGCCCAGGTATATATACTGATACACCACTATTAAGGTAGCAAATTATTTAAATTTGATTCATTCTATTTTATATGAAGAAGAAATTACACGAGCCAGACGAGACAATAAAGGTCGCGAACGCGTAATGCAAATGATGTGGCACTACTAGCACGATCACAGACTACAGATGAACGCACACAAGCTAATGCATCGCAACGTGAACGTAATGCACGAAATAGATCTGTTAACCCTGTACCTGCACTTGCACGGCGATCACGAATACGTCGTGCTGTTTTGACTTAAATGATGCGTGCTGTTTTTATTTAAAACAGTCAGATTGATTATAGATTATAGTCAGATTGTGTATAGTATGTATGATACATTGGAATGATGGACGCAATATGTCCACCTTGTGATGCTCTCCAGGTGAAACGCCCGGCATGTGTTGTACTAATGCCAAATTGAGATTGCCAGCATTAGGAACAAAGAAGAGCAACCGCTGGGGATCCAGGCATAGAATTTTCCAAACAGATGCAATTAGGAGAATATATACAGAATATCCAAATAATGCTGAGTGTTTTTATTTGCGATGGTTATTAGTTAACGTCAATGGTCCAAAATCATTTCAAGAATTGAGAACAGTCAACGGTCATTTGGGTCGAACATATCGTGAAGCATATCTACACTTACATTTGGAGGATGATGCACATTGGGATTCAACAATTCATGATTCGTCTACTACAGCACATCCACAACAAATACGAATGCTATTTGCAATTATATTATCAACATGTATGCAATCAAATCTACGCAAGAAATCCTGATTTGTTGATTAACTTGGAAATGTACAACGAGGTTTTGATAATAATTGAAGATATGTGTCTAACGATTGAAAATAAAGCATTATGACCGCACCAAATCGTGAGATGCATGATTTGTTTGATCGTGAATTGCAACGAGAGCAGGAATTCAATTCTAATGATTTGCGTGTATTTGTACAATCGAATATAACCAAATTGAATATTCAGCAAAACATGTATATGACACAATCATGCAAGCCGTTACCAATAGTGCAGGTATCAATGTCATTATTTTGAAATTCAAGCGAAATGCCAGTTGTAGTCACGACATATAAATCAATTAACAGTGTTATGATTCAAGATGAGGCAATGAATTTCCAATTAAATTTTTAGATTCATTGGAACCCGCTGGTATGCCACCGCATTGCTTGAATCTGAAAGTTGGTTCTTTGATTATATTATTGCGAAATATTAAGCCACCAAAACTGTGTAATGGCACCAGATTGGCATTGATAAAGTTAATTCCTCTCTTAAACACGGTATATTTCCTTCAATATGGAAACAGTCATTTATAATCCCTTTGCATAAAAGTTGATTTAGATCCAACATTAAAAACTATAGAGGTATCGCAAAACTATCAGTTATACCTAAACTTTTTGAAGCTATCATCATTGACTATATACTCTTTTCGATTTCTCCGTTAATTTCCTCATCTCAGCATGGATTTCGTAAAGGGAACTCGACTATATCAAACTTACTTGAATTTGTAAACCATGTATCATTGGGTTTTAGGGAGCATAAGCATACGGATGTTATATACACAGACTTTAGCAAAGCTTTCGATAAAGTAAACCTCTCGATTCTCATACATAAACTTGATCTACTGGGCTTTCAGCCAAGATTCCTTCAATGGGTATCTTCCTATCTTTATAATAGAACACAACGAGTGATATTTGAGGATACACCTTCAGATACAATTAATGTTTTTTCTGGTGTTCCGCAAGGTAGTCATCTTGGCCCGATTCTGTTCTTGTTGTTTATTAACGATATCTCTTCAGTAATAGAATTCTCAAAAATTTTATAATACGCTGACGATGTAAAGCTTTTTAAATCATACACTTCAACTGAGGAAAGGTGTCTGTTGCAAACAGACTTAAACAATTTGGTTGCATGGTGTGATAGAAATGATTTGCCATTGAATCTCAATAAATGTAAGACGATGTGCTTTTCCCGTAGATCTGTGCACCCCTCTTCTTATGTAATAAAACACCATATTCTAAAGCAAGTTTTAAACTATGTTGATTTGGGAGTTAATATGGACCCTAAGCTAATTTTAGTCTTCATATTGATACCATGGTCTTGAAAGCAAAAGCTGTCCTCAGTTTTGTTAAACGTTGGTCTAAAGAATTTAGAGATCCGTATATTACTAAAACACTTTATACAACTTTGGTTAGACCTATATTGGAATATGACTCTGTGGTATGGAACCCTAGCTACCAAATCCATTCTGACAAGTTAGAGTCGGTTCAAAAACAATTTTTACTTTTCGCCTTAGCGCATTTCCGATGGGATTCTAGGGTAAGTCTACCTCCATACACTAGTCGTAGGGAAATGCTTGGCATAATATTCTTAGTGAAACTTTTGAATGGAACTGTTTGCAGTTCTTTTCTCCTGTCTGAAATTAAATTTAATATCCCGGTTCGTCTTTCGAGGCAGTTTAGACCTTTACTGCTAAAATCCTGTAGATCAAATTTTGAACTAAACGAGCCATTCCGCCGTATATGTCATGATTTTAATTCTCATTCCAGCACATTTGACTTATCTGACTCACTTTTCAAAATTAAAAAGACTTTATTGTTTTCTTTTAATAAATGAAAATGTAACAATTTATTATATTGTAACTTTAGATCTTAGCTGTTGAAATTTTTGTTTCTGTAGCTGAGCAGTTTTAGATCTCAACACTTAAAAAACTCTTTGGCTTTTCTGACTCGGCTAATTCCGCACGCATGCGGATTGCGCCCCTCGCGTTGGTTGGGCGGGAGGACGGTAATCGTTGGGTTATTATTATTATTATAGCCCTCATATGCCTAAGATGAGCGTGTTTTACTCATAACAAGGTATCTTTGTGCCTAAAATGGATGAAATCGGGTGAAAATTTCACCTAGCCCCCATGTTACTAATATCAGGATTTTCGAACATTCATCTGACTTTACTCCATATGATTGGTGATGGTACTGAGGTACCTAAATGAAACAGTGGGAGCATTTTATTAGTCTGTGGCATGTTAGTATTGTAGTATGTGGTATTGGCAAAAATTGATAATATCGGGTTAATACTACCCTCTACTTCCATATACCAATTATAATACTTTTCGTTATTCTAACCAGTTTTATGCCGAATATTTCGGTTAGTGAGTATTAAGATTTTTTCTACAATCTCGCAACATGTTTATTTTTAAAATTGATTAAAAATATGTTCTCTATGCTCGAGTATAGCTGAGCAATAAAATTAATAGTCTCTATCCTCAATATATATATGATTTCCGTTTTTCCACCTGACTTTAATTCGTAACAAGCTTATTATATAAAATTTAGCCTCTTTGGTCGAGTTAATATCACATTCATACTTATATATATCTTACTTCAATATGTTTTTTTGTTTTTTTTTTTAAATAAAATTTTCGCTGACGCGAACTCAAATATAAAAATAAAACTGAGACTAAGTTTATGGCCTTTAATATAAGTCAAGAAGATACCAAGTTTTATTATGATTTAAACACGATTTCATTTAATAATGGATGTTTAATTCTTTCTCAACATTTTTTAATATAAGGTTTTGCCACACCTGAAGGAATTTCATGGCCTTTGATTCTTGCAAATTGCAAGAGTACTAAATTCTCGGTTCAGCCTTATCGGGGATATATTGACCCTACTACCCTACCTACTCTACATACTTTATGTAAAAAATTCCAACTTCCATTTGGCTTTATATAAACGTAAAATATTAGATATTCAATAGTTTAATGCCGAAAATGTGTGAAATCGGTCCACGAATTTCCCCAGATCACATGTACTACTTATGGTATAATTGTTTTCGTTAATTTGATAATTTAAAGAAATTAAATGGACAGTTTTCCTTTAAAAATAATGTAGTTTATCGCAGCATATGAATAAAATTGGTCTAGACCTTTGTTTAATCCGTATAACCCTAACATACTGATTTTCACTCCTCTTGTACAACAGCAACCTCATATACCCGACAAATTAAATCTAACGTCTTTGTTTCAGTTTATATCACATGTAGGATGTTTGAGTTAAATAGCTTCTCTTCGTTGAAGTTAATATAATGGTTGTTTGTATCCCCTCTAACTAATCGGGATAGGTACAGATTTCTATATACAAATATTTCTTCTAATATTTATTAATAATCAGTGAATAAGTATATTTTTTCTGCTATCATGTTGAACTTATAACAAAAAATACCAGAAAACAATGTAAAAAAGTTTCTTAGAGTGCTGGACTTTGTATAGAGCAAAAATATCTTTCTAGAAAAAAACGCGTGAAATAAATATTAGTAGTGTAGTACAAAAGGGATAAAGATCGTTTTTATGTGGTAATAAATAAACTGCAACCCCATCTGTTTAAATGCTATTGTCTATTATTTCAGTTTTGCGACACATTTTTATATGGAGGTCCTGAGGTTACATTTAAGTACTTTTTGGCATGTACCCAGCGTCGTTGGCAGCTTATGAAAGATTTAGATATTAAGACAGCAAGAAGAAAATTTACATTCCTGCTCTACATCTGCGTATACCATACTTAATTTTATGTCAGTTATTGTTATTTTAGCCTTCATGAACAGACCTATTATCTATAAGAATTTTATATTAAGCCAACAAAATACTGAATTCACGCTAATTAAAGGTTAGATTCTGATGTATGTACGTCTGTCCGAACAAATTATCAATACAAATCAACATAGAACCAGGCGGGAAAATCTCGAGGTACGGTCTTTTGAACATAACGTAAATAATGTTCAACATAGCGCAAGACGTCTAAAACCCCAAATCTGCTCTGAAGAGCAAAGTAAATACTCGGGGACATAGATATCAGCGCGAAAATCCAGAGGTTTAATCTGTTGAGCAAGTTGAAAATAATGTTCAACATAATCCCTCAGGTAATAATATTGCCACGGCTCTTTCATCTTCAGAGCTAAATCCAGGCGGTCAAGAAACTCTTTGGACAATATTAATGTAGAAATGTCTATAAACGTTTAGTCATAGCACCAGGTGAAGGACAAAGAACAATTGTCATAATTCAAGATAATAATTCAGAAGAGTTGTCATTTGGAACAATATACGATGAACAGAAGCGTATATGCTCTGAATTACATAGCAAGATAATACGTTTTAAAATTCGCCGGAAGAGCGTGTACCATTCCAAAGTTATTCTATAATTACAAAATTAGAACTGCTACAAATTAAGAATAGTACATTAATTTGTTTTCAGGTCGCAATCGAGTTCCCAAAATTTATTAAACGAAAGCTTTGTTCAACACGATGATGTTTACAAAGTTTTGAAAGGCGTTAGATCGTGTCCTGCGCACTGGGAAGCTGAGAAGAAAAAGGCAATCGCTATCATTCGATAATTGGGGCTTCCTTTCTTCTTTATCACTTTATCGGCTGCCGAATCTCAGTGGGTTGAGCTTTTGGTCATCCTCTCTAAAACTGTTGATTTTAAAGATATTTCGGAAGAGGAACCCAACAGTTTAGCAATCCAAGATAGATATTGCTTAATTTGGCCAGACGCGGTTACTTGTGCTAGATATATTGACTACCGCTATCGAAAAGTTCTTAAGCTTTTTAAAGGTATTTCCGGCGTTTTTGGAGAGCATTTTGCCACATATTTCTACTGCAGAGTGGAGTTTCAACAGAGAGGTTCCCCGCATGTACATGGAATGTGTTGGCTGAATAATGCTCCCAGGATCAACCTTCAAGATCCTCAGACATTCCCTCATGTCATTAGTTTTATTGACAGTTATATTTCTACCGATGGTTCGATCAGCCACTTTGAAAGTTATTTGGGTTATCAAAAGCATAACCAAAGTCGGTCTTGTACTAGGGAAATAAGAGGACAACAGTTTTGTCGTTTTGGTATACCATATCCACCAATGCCTTCAACGCAAATACTGTTACCTCTTACAGAAACAAGTCAAAATTCAGAAAGACACAAGGAAAGCTTTTTCAAAATTCAAAACTTTTTAAATTCAAATATGACTACAGAAGACATTTCTAATTCAAGAGATTTTTGTTAGCCCTTAGATCAAAATTTTTCTAAAAAGAAAATTACAGGATCGTTTTATAAACGCAAATATGGATATCCAATATATACTGGATGCATATGCTTGCTGCTCATATATAATTAATTATATTAGCAAGTCTAACAGGGGAATTTCTTGGCTCTTAAATGAAGCTATATCAGAGGTAAATGCTGGAAATTATACATGTCCATGGTGCAATGAACAGCAAGATCTCATTGAAAACGATAATGAGCAGACTTTTATAACACATCGTATTCTAATTGAGGAAAATCAAAGAAAATATGATGTTTTTAAGCAATGAGAACTTGAAATTGTTTTAGAAAGTTTTTATAGTAAAATAGACTTAGAGAAAGGTGCTCAAAATGAACTACCTATTGTGGAAAATGAGTTTAGAGTGTTGGCACTTCCAGAAATAAACCCTAATATAAATTTATTGGAGTTTCATGGTAAATATTCAACAGATAATGGTCCTGAATGTGATTGCTGTATTAGACTTATTAACTACTACATTTAGTGCACCAGTGGCGGCGGTGCAGATGTAGGAAAAAGTCGTTTGATATCTGCAATATATCAAGCTCTTAACAATCGTTACAATTCAACACCTGGATCCAATCTAAGTTCCTTAAATATTCTTCTTTGCGCACCTACGGGTAAAGCAGCATTTGGAATAGGTAGAATGACCCTTCATTCAATATTCCCTTTACTTGTCAATCAGTTGAATAGAGAGTTGAGGCCACTTAGCAATGACACAGTTAATTCATTGTATTCCAGACTGATCGATTCAAAATTAATCATAATTGATGAGATATCGATGGTAGGTGCGCGTATATTCTCTGTTGCTCTGTTGATGCGAGATTAAAACATATTTTCAAAACAGACTGCCCTTTCGGTGGTATACCGATCATAGTGTTTGGTGATTTAAAGCAACTCTTGGCATCTGGTACTATGATAAATGAGGACATATCACTCATTGAAACTCGAATAGTTAATTTCGAAGAAGTTTCCGATGATGCTATACATTTATTTTGGTCCAATGAAGAGACAAATAATTTCAATGCCCATAATCTCAGTGGAATCCCAACTGAAGCTATCCTTTCAACTGCAAAAGACTCAGTTAAAGGAATTGATATAAGTTAAAATGAGAATATTTTGGGAAGAGTTAAACTTTTCAAAACTTCTGAAACGCAGGGACTGCCCTATGAATTGACACTAATAACCTCCGCCAAATATATGATTACAGTGAATATAAACAGGTGTGATGGCTTGGTTAATGGGGTAGCTGGAAAACGTATGCAAATTGATTTCCATTGTTCTTTTCCACCAATTCTATGTATTAAATTTTTGGAACCTGCTGTTGGTTTAATAGCACGATCAAAAAAGCATCATCCTCTCTCTGAAAAAGTTCTAAAATATTATATTTTCAGTATAAAAAATATGAACAAATTTCAATTGAAAGAAGTCAGTTTCCAGTTGTTCCGGCTGAGGGAATAACTATTCATAAAAGTCAGGGTGCTATATATAATAAAGTTGTCGTTCATGCTCGACCCAGAATGCCTAGAGCTTCAATATATGTCGCTTGCAGCCGAGCTACTACTGCAGAAGGTCTATTCATCATAGGACATTTTATTCCTCCTAACAAATTTTCTGAACGGATCCTGTATTAAGGAACTGAGGGAATTGAATACAAATAATGCTCTGTCACCAAGTTTCAATTTTATGATTTCCTGAACATCAAGACATCAAATTTTATTCCATAATGTTTAGCGTCTTCACGCTCACATTAATGATATAAAAAGCAGACTTTTTGATGCTATCTTAGATATCTTATTTTTTGTAGAAACTTGGAGTTATCCTTGCGAAAATTTTGATATACCAGGATTTACTCCAATTAACAAGCAGAGGATAGATAGCACGGAAACAAGCAACAGAAATAAACGGGGCATTATAATATATGCAAAGCATAGGATGGTTGGCTCTATAGAACCAAAGGCTGTGAAGAAAATTCAATCAGGCCGCAAAGTTTTATAAGCTGTTTTGTTTAAATGTTTCAATATTAATATTCCGGTTCTATACAGAAATTCAGCTTACTCTGTCAGACATTAAATTTTTGAACTTCTGGAAGTCCTTACTTCTGAGTTATGCAATCAAAATCTGCTAATTGTTAGAGACATTTGTTTAATGTCCACAGGTACTGCAATAAGAAATCTAGTCATAGAAAAAAACTTTAGTTCCCTGCTTATTGCAGAATATTCAACTACACCTGCCCTTACACAAATTGATTGGGTATTTTCAAACATGGATCCTTCCCGTGTTAACTTAACTACTTTTGAGAAAGTACACAGCTATCATGACCGTATTTGTGTCTCTATTTCGAACTAAAGTTTTCAAACTTAGTGCAATAGTTGTTCATTTTTTTGTTCAAATATAATGGAATTAGAATGGCATAGCAATTTTGACAGTAGTTTTTAAGACAATTTTAAAAAAAATATGTAAATAATCTAATTAAGAAAATTTAAATTATATATATAATTTGTTATTATATATGACATTATTGTATAAATATATGATAGAAATTAAATAGTATAAGGAAAAAAGAAATATAATTTGGATATATGTATTTATTACATGTTATGTTTAATATTGTAAATATTATATACAAATTAATATAATAATATTATATCATTTTTAAAGTTGTTAATATTTATTATTTTTAAGCTATACATGTATAATAATATCGATATAATAAATAAAAAATGTTATTCATTGTTCAAAAACGATTTCTTTTCCTACTTCTCAATACAGTTGTAATGCATTCAATATAAAATTAATTATAAGCGTATACAAAAAGCACAAAAACGATTTACAAATTGTTCTCAATAGGCACTGGGGTCCACATATGCAGTACCTAGGGGCTTGAACAGTTTTGGTTCGATTTAGACCATTTTTGGTCAAAAGGTGGAACACTTGTTTTTAATTTGATTTATTATTTTTTACATGAAGCAGACGAGCAAATATAGGTCGGCGAACGCGTAATGCAAATGATGTGGCATTACTAGGACGATCACAGAATGCAGATGAATGCGCACAAGCTAATGCATCGCAACGTGAAAGTCATGCACGAAATAGGTCTGTTAACCCTGTACCTGTACTTGCACGGCGATCAGGAATACGTCGTGCAATTTTGATTAAAATGATGCGTACTGTTTTTAACAGTCAGATTGATTATAGATTATAGTCAGATTGTGTATAGTATGTATGATACATTGGAATGATGGACGCAATATGTCCACCTTTTGATGCGGCTAACTTTGCAGGTGAAACGCCCGGCATGTGTTGTGCTAATGCCGAAGTGAGATTGCCAGCATTAGAAACAAGGAACAGTAATCGATAGGGATCCAGGCATAGAATCTTGCAAGCAGATTCAATTGGGAGAATATTTACAGTAAATCCAAATAATGCTGAGTGTTTTTTTTCGCGATTGTTATTAGTTAACGTCAATGGCCCAAAATCATTTCAAGAATTGAGAACAGTCAACGGTCATTTGGGTCAAACATATCGTGAAGCATATCTACACTTGCATTTGCTGGAGGAGGATGTACTTTGAGATTCGTATACTTCAGCACATCCACAACAAATACGAATATTTGCAATAATATTATCAACATGTATGCAATCAAATCCACGCAAGAAATCTTGATTTGTTGATTACCTTGGAAATGTACAACGAGGCTTAGATAATAATTGAAGATATGTGTCTAACGATTTAAAATAAAGCATTATGACCGCGACAAATCGTGAGATGCATGATTTGTTTGATCGTGAATTGCAACGAGAGCAGGAATTCAATTCTAATGATTTGCGAGTATGTGTACAATCGAATATAACCAAATTGACTATTCAGCAAAACATGTATATGACACAATCATGCAAGCCGTTTCCAATAGTGCAGGTGGATTATATTTCTTGGATGCACCTGGTGGTACCGGCAAAACGTTCGTTAACTCATTGAGTTTAGCGACTATTCGATCGGAACAGAAAATTGCATTGGCACTTGCATCTTCGGGGATCGCTGCTACATTACTGGAAGGTAGTCGGACCGCACACTCTGTATTAAAATAAAGTGATTGAAATTGCCATCGTCAATCAATCTCCTGCCAATCCCACCAAACACAGAGCAAAATCTTCTTGACAAACAATCTTGGTTGAACTTAATTATATTCTAATTGCTTAATTCAACGGTAAAGCCACTTATTCAAAGGAAAACAATCAAATAGTTGGCACACTATCCTATCACAAGGATAAATAAACCGTGACTTAAACGAAATTTAATGTCTTAAGCAAAATTCCAAATGCATCAATCAGGTATACCAAAAAGAGCAGGATGTACGAAATTTGTAGTAGCAAAGAGCATTAAAAATTCCACAAGTATTTTTCAGGGTTTAGGTTGCTGGTCTGTGATAAAGTGAAAAAAAGTGATATTTTCGAAGAATACAAAAATTATGTAAGCTTTTGTTCTCGATATCCAGCTTGATTGCTAACTTTTTTCTATTCGCCATTTCTCTGCTCATTCGCCATCTTCTACAGAATTACAGATATCATGATTGGTTGAGAGGACGCGAAGACCGTGGAGAGTCCATTTGGTGCCGTTCGCAGCAACACGAACTGACATATGGAACGACTTGGCGCATTTAACGTCGAGATCTTAAATTGAAAGCGTACAAAATACAGATTGTGCAAGAACGGAAGTCGCTCGACCTTCACAAGCGACATCGCTTCACTGTCGGTGCTCTTGAGAAGTTCCAAGATGATCCGACGTTTTCGGGCCAATTTTGTTCAGAGATGAGACACATTTCTGGCTTAATGGATATGTAAACAAGCTAAATTGCCGCATTTGGGACGAAGGAAAATCTGAACAGATTCAATAGCTGCAATTTCATCCAGAAAAATAACGGTTTGGTGAGGTTTGTGGGCCGGTGGAATCATCGTATATACCAAAATTAATGCAATCAGCTCGTCCCTTTCTCCGTCCTCAATATTTGTATAAAATGATTTCCGCTTTGCCACCTGCCTTTTATCCGTTTAAGTTGGTCAAATGGTGTGATATTTAAATGAAGCAATTGGTCAAGTTTTGTTTTAATTATGTGATTTAGCGCTGAATTAGAATGACAATATCTTAGTCTAAACCTTATATCCTTAATCTAATAAATTCCAAACCACTGGTTGATGTTTTCCACATAAGCTTAATCTATTAAGCCTCTTCGATCGAGTTATTATCACTACATACATATGTATATCTAACATGAAGATGTTTTTATTATAATTTTAGCTGACACGAACTAAAATATAGCAATAAAACTGAGTCTATATTGACGATTTCTTCGAATAATGGATGTTTAATCCTTTCGCATATTTTTATACTCTCGCAACCTGTTGCTACAGAGTATAATAGTTTTGTTCACCTAACGGTTGTTTTTATCAACAAAACTAATCGATTTAGATATAGGGTTATATATATAATATATAAATGATCAGGATGAAGAGACGAGTTGAAATCCGGGTGACTGTCTATCTACTACTAAAAGCGCGATAAATCAAGCACTAAACACGCCAGAGACATTTAATTTTATCTCTGGGATGGTATGAGATGACTTTATAGGAACCGCGTTCAAAATTAGACAGTGGGCGTGGCACAGCCCACTTTTAGATGAAACCCCATATCTTGAGATCTGCTCAACCGATTTCAACCAAATTCGGTGCATAACGTTTTCATGTTTCTATGTCATAGTGCGAAAATGGGCGAAATCGGACTACAACCACGCCCACTTCCCATATAACACCATTTTAAATTCCATCTGATTCTTTCACTTTCCTCTATGCAAATCAGGCAACAATGACTGTATCGGGATAGAACTTTGCGTGAATAATACGTTTAAAGTATGCCACCTTGTGACCAAAAATTGTCTAAATCGAACCAAAACTGTTCAAGCCCCTAAGTACTAAATATGTGGACTCCAGTGCCTATAGTTGACCTTCTACCGAAAATATCAGTCAATCCACAAAGAAATCTCAAACGAGTATACTATTTGACTTTCCGAGAGTATAAAATTTTCGGTTACATCCGAAGTTAGCCCTTCCTTACTTGTTTAATTATATCTCTTAGCAGAAGCATTGAATACTTTCGTAAGGTTGTTCGAAATACTATGTCGTATGAGTTTCAGATTATCCGTAGAAATTAGTGGTTCGGTTTTTAATGAGTCTAGCTTTCTAATTAATGGATAATCTTTTGCATTGTGGATAATCACTTGGCCTAGAAGAGAACAATAAGGACTAAAACCAATTATTTGATGATAAGAGCTATGTACGAATTCTGCTATCGCGGGTATATAATGGTCCCAATTGGTTTATTATTATATTTAGAATCATAGGTACTTACAGAGGTTATTATTGAACGATTAACTCTTTCGCGTTAGCGCGTGTACTATAAAGCGCTGTATAGACGTGGTTCATGTTTCTGTTATTGAACCGAGAGCATTTAATTTGTTTAACGTTGTCACTTAAAATAACTCCAGGTGTTCAAAAAATAGTAATTACTTGCTCACGTATATGTCTTATTATTAATAATGAATTTAGCTTCTTCAATGGAATTAAAAATAGAAACTTAGTCATATGGTCAACTATATTAAGCATACCTATATTTCCGGCTTTCGTTCTTAGATATGGGCCTAATAAGTCCATATAGATATAACATTTCGAATTAGCGAGGAACTTGTAATCTGTTCGTCATTGGAGGTCTAAGCACGGTATTTGGCTAAGATTGCAGCTAAGTATTCTAGTTCGGTTACACTGTAGCTAGGTAAAATTTGCACCCGATTTAATCCATTTTAGGCACAAAGATACGTTGTTATGAGTAAAAATATTTATATTAGGAAGTATTGATCCGACTCAACCCAATTTTGACACAAAAATATACCATTATCGATAGTTTGATTTATTTTTTTATTTTATAAATTTCAATTATGTAACTTACACATTGACTGATATTTTCGGTAAAAAGTCAACTATAGGCACTGGGGTCCACATATTCAGTACCTAGGGGCTTGAACAGTTTTGGTTCGATTTAGACAATTTTTGGTCACAAGGTGGCACACGATAACGCATTATTAACCCCCGATGCAATCATTGTTGCTTGATTTGCATAGTGGAAAGTGAAAGAATGAGATGGAATTTAAAATGATGTTATCTGGGTAAAAGGCGCGGTTGTAATTCGATTTCGCCCATTTTCGCACTATAACATAGAAATATGAGAAGAATGTTATGTACGGAATTTGGTTCAAATCGGTGGTAGACGGTGCCACGCCCATTATATAATTTTGAACGCTTAATATAAAGTCATCTCATGCCATCCTAAAGATAAAATTTAATGTTTCTGGCGTGTTTAGTGCTTGATTTATCGCACTTTTAGTAGTTTTTAACAGTAACGTTATATGGGGATTGGGTGGGGTTGTCACCTGATTTCACACTGTCGATAGAGGTGCCAAAAACATTTTTCCTTAGTGAATTTGGTTAATATAGCTTTAGCGGTTTTATGCACATTAAACCTATTAAGGTGCAGGACCACGTGTACTTTTTAAACAAATTTTAAACTGCAGATGCACCTCCCTAATGTGATCCTGTTCCAATTACGATTACGCCCATCTGCAATACCAACCGTATTATGGTACCAAGAAACATATGACATGTGTGTGTATTTTTTGCTTATATTGAAGGTCATTAACTTAGACCTAGTTTAATTCCTATATTTTAGTTCGTGTTAGCTAAAATATATTGAAAACATCTTCAAATGAGATATATGTATGTATGTGATATTAACTCGATCGAAGAGGTAAAATTTATTATATATTAAGTTGATATGACGGAAATAATTTAGAAATAGAGAAAGGGACTGGCTGATTGCATTAAATCTGACATTGCTCAGGTATAATCGAGAATTTATTTTCAAGCAATTTTATATTGTTATTATACTGTATATATATATATATACTTATATTGTTATACTCACTGATTGGCATAAAACTTGTTAGAATAACGAAAATAATTATAAGTAGTATACTACTAACATACCACAGACTAATAAAATGCTCTCAGGGTTTCAATAAGGTACGTCACATACCATCACCAATCGAATGGAATAAAGTCAGCCGGATGTTCGAAAATCGTGATATTTGTTATATGAGGGCGAGGTCAATTATATATCTCGCATACTGATTGTTCCGGTAAAAAGTCAACGATAGGCAGTGAGGTAGTTAGACCTAGAAGCTTGAACAGTTTCGGTTCGATTTGAAAAATTTGTGGTCATAAGATGGCATACTTTAAATGCATTATTCGTGCAAAATTTTATCGCGATTTATTCAGTGGTGCTTGATTTGCATACTGGAAAGTGAAAGAATCATATGGAATTTAAAATTGTGTTTTATGGGAAGTAGGGGTGGTTGTAGTCCGATTTCGCCCAGGGGAATGTCAAAAGACTGTTATGCTCCGAATTTGGTTGAGATATGTTATTGCACTTAAAACTTAATGAACTTGGTATAACGTAAGATTTTCAATTTAAATTTCATCACTTTCGCGATAAGAGTTGGCGTTATAGAATAGCGCCATCTGTACTTCATCTCTTGATATTGAAACAGATAAAAATCATACAAGTATGCTCTTAATACTTCTAGACTTTCTATTATTCTATTGTTATTTTCGTTGACCGGAGATTTTCCTGTTATTTGGACTTTTGAAAATATACGTCATTTGATTATATACTAAATATTTTTTCTAACATGTCTGTATATTTACATCCACTGTTATTTAAAGCAGGGGTAGAAGGTTTCTCAAATAAAACACCT
The DNA here is from genome assembly GCF_042242935.1 of Bactrocera oleae. Lineage (NCBI taxonomy): Eukaryota > Metazoa > Arthropoda > Insecta > Diptera > Tephritidae > Bactrocera > Bactrocera oleae. Next base: position 45,141,914 of record NC_091537.1, read on the forward strand.
AAGGTTTGTCAACAAGAGTCAAACTTGTGCTGGAAAACCAACAACAAAATATTTTGCAGTGACAACAGTGCTTTTGGAAAATTTATATCTCAGAAAATAAATGATTTGATACAACTTGCGGCTGCAGTTGTACTGAATTTCTGCATACTTATTTCATTATAATATTACTGTTTTAATGTTATTTCCAAGTCATTATTGTCAATCAAATTCTATTCATTATACTTTCAAGTTGTGCAAATTTTGGTTTGTGTTATAAACTATAATCTAAATCACTTTTTACAGCAAAATGTGTCTAGTGGACCTTTTGCTTTGATGGATAAAAACTTTACAGATTCCTCTGTGGCATTATGCACTAGATAAGTAGATAAAGCACACGAACTGATACCAAAAGAGACAGTTCCTGATAAATCACAATCAACATCTGATTCCACTCCAGCACAAGATGCCATTGAACAAAAAAATTCATTGATAGAAATTGAGTTGAATACCAGTCTTTTATGTCCGGATTCGGGTCTTGTAGCGCTACAGATTATTCAAGAAATAACTAAATTGCAAAAAAATCTTGATGGATCGAGAAAACTACTTAGAAGCAAAAAATGAAACGCTGAATATAAAAAAAAAATTTTAGAAAAAAAAGACAGTATCAAGGATCCAGTAGTAAAACAACAATTAAATGTGCACAAGACAGTTGGTCGCCCCCGTTTGGAAGACTCTCAACCTGAGTTGTTGAAAGTTTTAGCAGAAATTGCAATCTTTGGACGTGGTGCAGATGAGAGACGTCGGACTGAAATGGTAAGAAGCTATCGAACTTTAGATTACTTGGTTAAAGAACTACAAGCGACTGGATATAATTTATCACGAAGTGCTACGTATCTTTTACCTAGATACTTTACTCCAGATGGTAAATTTTGCACTGCTTCGATTCGGGCTATCGAGTCTCTCGCTTCAATGCCTGGACCTGCTCAGGTTTTCTTCTTATCACAGGACGACAAAGAACGTATTATAATCGGTAAAACTGTTGTAGAAAAACAAACACCCTTTCTGATGCACATGGAATATCGAGTGCGGCTACCAGAACAAAATTGGGTCGTGGCAGAAATATATAAATTAATACCTTCAGTATATACTGGTATTGAAATTACTGTTGATGGAATGGGCAGGCCTAAAGCAGTGACATACAGTGGACCTACATACATTTCAATCAGATCTGGGAAATATTCAGCATCATCAGTATGCTCTCATAGCATTGATTTAGAGCATCTCATGGAACTAAAAGAATTACAATCACTGGCCAAAACGGAAGATAATGGTGGAAAAGCAGTTATGATCACGACTGTTGACGGAGGACCTGATGAAAATCCACGCTTTCCTTAAGTTATCTCTCAGGCCGTGTCTCAATTTGAGCTTGATGCTCTGTCACGAATGCTCCAGGGAGAAGTTGTTTTAATTAAGAAGAGTATAGAATGGCTCCATTTAGTCATCAATTATCGGGACTTGTGTTACCGTATAATTCTTTTGGTAATCATCTTGATGATCAACGACGTACAGTTGATATGAATTCCTGTTTGAACCGCTCTTTCTCTCTTTTTTTCACTATAAATTCCAAAATTATGCGAACATTTATCTAGATTATTGCAGCGATAGTCTAACTTGATACTCAAATTTGCTCCTATAGTCTGACAATTTGTTAGCATAGTTTGCACAATTTCTTCATAATTTGGTATTTTAAGGTTACCTATAAAATTTTCGGCTCTCAACATAAAACTTTTACACGATTCACTTTCCAGAACAGTCATTTAAAAAAATTTGCATCTTTCATTATCTACTGTATTTGAAGAACATCAAGTATTCCACCTCTCAGTTTTTATTTACTAAGCTTTGGAAATTTTCCATAAACCTAATTAACATAACATCCTTCCACGTCCAACGGTTTGACAAATTGTTTTATATTTCCTAACTTGATCACGTACTAAAACACTGAGTTGATTTTGAGAATATGACTTTGGCGTAGATGTTTCAGATCCCTCCCTGTCACTTCCCCTGATAGATTATACCGATTTCACCGAATTTGGCGACATCATTGCTTCTGAGCGCATGGTAATTACTTTTGAAAAGCAAATGGAGAACTTATTTGAGTAAAAGTGGGCATTTAGTAGACTTTAGCTTTAGATATGTCCATGTTTGGATATTAATAAAATCTGCAAACCCTTCGCTTAATTTATCGCATATTTTCGGTAAAGAGCTCGAGAGTAGGGATAACGAGAGCTTTTATGAGCGAAAAATGGGCGACGAAGCCTAATCATGACTGGAAAAATAAATTTTATTACTAATATGCCTATAATTGGTCAAATATAAGAAGTGCCGTAATTATAAACACAAGAGCACATTCAATACTTTCTTGAATAAATTCGTTATCTGGACACTTGAAACCATCGAAATTTGCAAAATTATCCAGTTCAACAAGAAAGTATATGTTTTTTGTAGAGCTGTGTTATTGATGATAGACCAGTCATTACTGAATACATAGATCCGGAACGTGATAATGTTGATGTAAGCTCAGCAGAATGGACTTCTGATTGGTACTGTAGGCACGTGCGAGAGTCTCAGTATTTGCTGCAAAATAGCAAATGCACAAAATTAAAATGCTTTGAAAAATTAAGAAGTATTTTGCAAATGATTTTATTAGATGGATTTATTCCACCACCTCATTCTCTTCGACATGCGCAAACTTTAGATATTCCCCTTCGTGAAGACCAATAAATTACTAATTTTTGTCTTTTATTTGCGCAGTTATCTCTACGCATTCAGATTCCTAGCCGTCCAAACTTCATTTTAACATCCACATAACGATTTTTATTGTCCTACAGTTCAAACATAGTTGATCGCACGTACATGTCCGACGTGTGGATTCTACTTCGCAACAAATAAAAATATGAGAACTTATCGTCAATCAGCTCATAAGTATCAGTGTGCTCGCACTGAGAATGTTCAACTGATTAAATTATTACGTCGTCAAGCTCAACGTAGCCACATCGTACAACAATAATACTCATGATATAGAATGGTATGACAATGAAGATGTTGATATCGAAAAGTTAGAAGAGTCTATAGAAGAACAAAAAGAATCCGTCATTTCGGTAATCGAATCAATATCAGACTGGTTAGTTAGCCCGTGGGTAAATAACAATTTAATTTTTAAATTGTTTTCTATTTTATTCAACATCTTAGGTTTTACTGAACTAATTCTGGTCAAAACTGTGATAGATTGATAAAAAAATTGTTATTGCAGTAAGTAAAGGATATCTGGTTGATAGATTGTAATAAAAGATGTCTTCATAATAAACTGAGTTATATTTTATTAGTATGACCTTTTCTTACGAAAAATTCTTATAAAAGGGAGGAGGGAAAAATTGTCATCTTATGATGTCTCACAGTAGGAGGGGAGAGGGCTAAATCATTTTTCAAAATGCCTTACTTAATTTATGAACGGCCTTAAGCCCTGTGCCTTTTGATTGCCGATACCACATCCACATGTACTTAGCATGAGCGTACATACATATATAATATATGCTTTTTGTATTACTATAAATGTATATATGTAAATACTTGTATATGTATGTCCAGTGAGATGAATTCACTAAGCTCACAAGCAAGAGGAATAAAGTAGTAATTATTACAGATGGGAAGAATTTTAAATTAAATTGAAACAGCATTTTTGATCAACAAAGGACCAAATGGAAATTACAAATGAAATTTTCAATTTTAGAGTATGAAGTATTAATGAATTGAAGAAGAGAGTTCTATTAATTTTTTTATTATAACTTCATTGGATTCGATCATGCGTTTCTTAACCCAATATACAAAAAAAAAAAGAATGTACTAGTGAGCACATTGAATGGAAACGTAAAAAGTGCAAATGAAAGGGTTAAAACCCCATGCCCTTTAGAATTTAAATATGGTGATAATGCCAAGATGAAATGGTTGAAGATGGATTTCAGAAAACCATATGATCTCCTACTATGGAATGATTTTACAATATATCTAATAATTTTAGGATAATCGATGTTGAAATGGAAGAAATTGAAATTAAATATGGTGTTAAAATTCCGTTTTATTGAAAAACATGTCAAGAATAGGTTTATGCATTGAAGTCAAGCAGAATGCAAAAGATTCAATTGAATCATCTAAAATCAGGTGAACGCAAAGGAGTTGAGAAATTGCTTAAGCAATATGAAAAATTAATATACATAGAAGGAGACACTTTAACAAATATGAAAACGGTAGTTCATGAAATAAAAACCACTACAAGCCAACAAATCAACTCAAGGATATATAGGTTACCTCACAAGCATGAGGAAGAAGCAGTCAAACAAATTAGGAAACTAGAAAGGAAAGGTATAATTCGAAAAAGCAGGAGTAAATATAGTTCACCCATAATGATAGTAGCTCAAGGTGGCAACACTTTAAAAAATCTGTAATTTTTTGCTGTGAACTTTTGTGTCTTTTATACATTGAATACTTAGGGATTTGATTCTGAGTTGCAAGCTAAGTATAAATATTCCAAGTTTTGTTTAGTTTAGAAGTATATCATCGTTTAAAATACACGTATCTCTTGAAACATTCAAAAATATCTTAGATAGCTCATTCTGGCCACCTGGGGCTTTTGTACGCGAATTTTAGCCTAAACTCAGAAATCATACTGAGGAAAACATTGTTAAATTACCAAAAGCAACCACCGATATAAAAAACTTGTTGGTAGAAATTCGCTAAGCGTTTATTATCAAAATGTTAGAGGTCTTAAGACAAAATTAACCGACTTGTACTTAAACAGTCCCAATTTTAATTTCCATATAATTGTAAAACCTCACATTTTTGATAATGAGATTTTAAACATCGAATTTCAAATATTTAGATGTGATCGACTGAACAGAATCTGATTTGCAATCGGTCATGTTTTAATGATTTTTTTGAAAAAATGTCCGAGTTGGCTCTTAACCAAATTAATTTGATTCCGAATAAATTTGGTAAATGATTAGATTTAGTATACGTTGACACCTCTTCAAAGTGTTCCGTTATTCAGAGTAATCATCTTGTTCTACCAGAGGACTCGTTACATCCTGCTTTGAAAATATCTGTCGAAATCATAGGCAATACACTTCAAACATCATCAAATACCTAGCATCTGTAAAAAGCTTAATAGAGAACTTTCTACAATAACATGGCCTAATTATAATGGTGATATTGACTTGAGTGTAAAGTAAAAAAGAATATTGTAATTAATTCAAAATCGTTTTATGATTTCGTCAACTCCAAACGCAGGATTTTTAAATTATCGTCCGCGATGAAATACAAATCTATTATTTCTAGTAACAATGATATTATATCCAATATGTTTGCAGAATTTTTCAAGTCAAACTACTGTAATAATTCTTCCGAAACTTTTTCTTATCAGCACGTGCTGTGTTCGAATACTTTAATTAACGCTCCAATTATTTCTGAAGAAGACGTCCTACTTAAATTAAATAAGTTAAAACCGTCTTTTAGTTACGGCCCAGACATGATACCCTCATGCTTCCTAAAAAATAGTGCCAAATACTTGTATACTTACTTGCCCTTGACAAGGATATATAATTCATCTCTTAAACACGGTATATTTCCTTCAATATGGAAACAGTCATTTATATTCCTTTGCATAAAAGTGGATTTAGATCCAACATTGAAAACTATAGAGGTATCGCAAAACTATCAGTTATACCTAAACTTTTTGAAGCTATCATCATTGACCATATAACCTTTTCGATTTCTCCGTTAATTTCCTCATCTCAGTATGGATTTCGTAAAGGGAAATCGACTCTAACAAACTTGCTTGAATTTGTAAATCATGTATCATTGAGTTTTAGGGAACATAAGCATACGGATGTTATATACACAGACTTTAGCAAAGCTTTCGATAAAGTAAACCTCTCGATTCTCATACATAAACTTGATCTACTGGGCTTTCAGCCAAGATTTCTTCAATGGGTAGCTTCCTGTCTTTATAATAGAACACAACGAGTGATATTTGTGGATACACCTTCAGATACAATTAATAATTTCTTCAGGTGTTCCGCAAGGTAGTCATCTTGGCCCGATTCTGTTCTTGTAGTTTATTAACGATATCTCTTCAGTAATTGAATTCTCAAAAATTTTATTATACGCTGACGACGTAAAGTTTTTTTAATCATACACTTCAACTGAGGAGAGGTGTCTGTTGCAAACAGACTTAAACAATTTGGTTGCATGGTGTGATAGAAATGATTTGCCATTGAATCTCAATAAATGTAAGACGATGTGCTTTTCCCGTAGATCTGTGCACCGCTCTCCTTATGTAATACATCACCATAGTCTAGAGCAAGTTTTTAACTTGATTTGGGAGTTAATATGGACCCTAAGCTTAATTTTTGTCTTCATATTGACACCATGGTCTTGAAAGCAAAAGCTGTCCTTAGTTTTATTAATCGTTGTTCTAAAGAATTTGGAGATCCCGATATTACTAAAACACTTTATACAACTTTGGTTAGACCTATATTGGAATATGGCTCTGTTGTATGGAACCCTAACTACCAAATCCATTCTGACAAGTTAGAGTCTGTTCAAAAACAATTTTTACTTTTCGCCTTAGCGTATTTCCTATGGGATTCTAGGGTAAGTCTACTTCCATACACTAGTCGTTTAAAACTTGTTAATCTACCTACACTTTCTATCCTGATTCGATTTTCGAGGCAGTTTAGACCTTTACTGTTAAAATCCTGTAGCTCAAATTTTGAACTAAACGAGCCATTTCGCCGTATATGTCATGATTTTAATTCTCATTCCAGCACATTTGACTTATCTGACTCACTTTTCAAAATAAAAAAGACTTTATTGTTTTCTCTTGTAACAATTTATTATATTGTAACTATAAATCTTAGCTGTTGAAATTTTTGTTTCTGTAGCTGAGTAGTTTTAGATCTCAACACTTAAAAATCTCTCTTGTCTTTTCTGACTTGGCTAATTCCGCACGTATGCGGATTGCGCCCCTCGTAACGGTTGGGCGGGAGGAGGGTAATCGTTGGGTTATTATTATTATTATTATAAATAATATGCGATGTACATACCTACATCAACGGGGTCGGAGCGAAGCGCTTTCCTCGTTGCTGTCGAGATGAGGCTGTAGGTTTTAAAAAGGTTATATTTATACAAATTTCTGCTCTTTTTTTTTCCCCTTTTGTTTTTGAAGTGAAACTTCGGGAAAAGGTTACGTTAAACGTTTAAGATGCAGTGGTTAGAGCAGAGAACTTAAAACAATGAGAAGGTGCAGGTTCGACAGCGAACAATTTGTAGGAATTTATCAAGGAGTTCACCACAGATGCACGAGAAACAAATAACATTTTTCGCTTTTATAACAGCGGTGAATCTGTAAACATACGCTCTCTTAACATTACCAAACGGCGAATATTGAAGAGAATATACTATGTATGCCAAACTGGGAATATTGATATGCTATTTGAAACATATTCCTTTTATTGAACTATTATTTATTATTTTTTAAATTATTTTATGTTAATTCATTTTTACTTTATTATGAGAAATATATCAAAATACTTTTAAATTATTACTAATAAAGTATTTTGATATATTTCTTAAAATAATTCATTAATTGTACTTGACACCATTATGGAGTCATAAAAGTACAGAATTGTGTTTTGCCGTCGGTATTTCACATTCATGCTTCAATTTTTCTTTTCAAATGCATGTGTAAACATATGTAACAGGACATACATATATTATGTCGTTTACACATTTGTATGTATTTTTATGTAGATATGTACACTCATTACTTCATGTGAAATCTCCGTTGACACATTTTTTGCTTTTATGTCAAAGAGTCAATCTGTCGAAGAACTGACGCGACGACAAGGCGTCACAACATTGTGTTGTTGGTAGAAAATCCGAGATGTGCCATACACACTCTTACAAACATACATCGCATATGGGCAAGTGTAAAGTCAATGTGTGTACAAAAAATTCAAACGTACTTACGTAAATTCTTTGACAAATACAGTCAATCCCGGTTAAGTGCCAAAACCAAAGATGCAGATTTTTTGTGCTTTGTAGTACATAAGCGATTGTGGTACTTAAGCGAGTGGTACCAAAAAAAATTATTTCTATGTATTTAAAAAAAATTACCGTTTTCTTTAAAAAATTAAGAAAAAAAAGTGAGATGCAGCAAGACACCGGCAGATAAGAGGGATTGGAGGAGTGATACTTAACCGGGGTTTACTGTATACATAAATCAGAGGAATATCGAATATTTTCTCTAAAAAGTCTCTTGAATTGTAAATCGACAAATTTACTATGTTGTCACTTTTATTCTAAAATATTTGAATACTCATATTTGAGGGGTTGTCACTTTTCCCTTCTAGAGGGAATATCAGAAATTTGTTCAATTTATGATTTTTAGCTTTTGCCATCGTCGCGAAAAGACGCTTGTAGGCAAACGCATGCTCGGGGAGATGTGTGAGGCGTGTGCTTGTGCGCCAGCATTCATGAATGAAAATGTTGTTGGTGTGTGATTTACTACAAATTTAGGATTTGTCAATTTGGCTGCCATATTGATTTCTGGTGCTGATGCTATTTGAGACAATTGTTGTTTTTGTACAACAATGTTTGTATTTTTCTTATTGGCTGACGTACTTACATTTGTACGCTTAAATGTATGTAGATTTGTGTATGCATTACTTATTTTGCGCGGTCATATGCATATTTGTACATACATACTTACATATAGAGCAGTGCGCTCACATGTATTTATTGATAATTGATAATATATTATTATATTATATAATATAACATATTGATGTACATACATAAATTATTAATTCTGTAAATATTGAAATTAGAAAATTATGAAAACAGTAAAATAACATTTTTTGCATAATCTTTCACATTTTATCAATGTAGCATTTGTGCAAAATATTAATAATTTATCAATTTTTCATCATAAAAATCGTTTATATGGCAAAAAATAATCATGCATATGTGAAGTGGCATTTGTATTTCTTGTTTTCTCATTCATTTCATTTCATTTTTCTCTTTATATTGGTAGATACGTATTTTGTCAGAGAACGTTGTTAAAAATTCTCATTTCTGTTAAATAACAGCAAAACTATACAGAAAGTGGTGAACTCCTTGATCTCAAATTTTCAGCCAACCAATCGAGCATCATACAAAATTCAATTTGCACCTTCTCATTGTTTTAAGTTCTCTGTTTGTACATACATACTTACATATAGAGCAGTGCGCTCACATGTATTTATTGATAATTGATAATATATTATTATATTATATAATATAACATATTGATGTACATACATAAATTATTAATTCTGTAAATATTGAAATTAGAAAATTATGAAAACAGTAAAATAACATTTTTTGCATAATCTTTCACATTTTATCAATGTAGCATTTGTGCAAAATATTAATAATTTATCAATTTTTCATCATAAAAATCGTTTATGTGGCAAAAAATAATCATGCATATGTGAAGTGGCATTTGTATTTCTTGTTTTCTCATTCATTTCATTTCATTTTTCTCTTTATATTGGTAGATATGTATTTTGTCAGAGAACGTTGTTAAAAATTCTCATTTCTGTTAAATAACAGCAAAACTATACAGAAAGTGGTGAACTCCTTGATCTCAAATTTTCAGCCAACCAATCGAGCATCATACAAAATTCAATTTGCACCTTCTCATTGTTTTAAGTTCTCTGTTTGTACATACATACTTACATATAGAGCAGTGCGCTCACATGTATTTATTGATAATTGATAATATATTATTATATTATATAATATAACATATTGATGTACATACATAAATTATTAATTCTGTAAATATTGAAATTAGAAAATTATGAAAACAGTAAAATAACATTTTTTGCATAATCTTTCACATTTTATCAATGTAGCATTTGTGCAAAATATTAATAATTTATCAATTTTTCATCATAAAAATCGTTTATATGGCAAAAAATAATCATGCATATGTGAAGAAGTGAATGAGAAAACAAGATATACAAATGCCACTTCACATATGCATGATTATTTTTTGCCATATAAACGATTTCTATGATGAAAAATTGATAAATTATTAATATTTTGCACAAATGCTACATTGATAAAATGTGAAAGATTATGCAAAAAATGTTATTTTACTGTTTTCATAATTTTCTAATTTCAATATTTACAGAATTAATAATTTATGTATGTACATCAATATGTTATATTATATAATATAATAATATATTATCAATTATCAATAAATACATGTGAACGCACTGCTCTATATGTAAGTATGTATGTACAAACAGAGAACTTAAAACAATGAGATGGTGCAAATTGAATTTTGTATGATGCTCGATTGGTTGGCTGAAAATTTGAGATCAAGGAGTTCACCACTTTCTGTATAGTTTTGCTGTTATTTAACAGAAATGAGAATTTTTAACAACGTTCTCTGACAAAATACGTATCTACCAATATAAAGAGAAAAATGAAATGAAATGAATGAGAAAACAAGAAATACAAATGCCACTTCACATATGCATGATTATTTTTTGCCATATAAACGATTTTTATGATGAAAAATTGATAAATTATTAATATTTTGCACAAATGCTACATTGATAAAATGTGAAAGATTATGCAAAAAATGTTATTTTACTGTTTTCATAATTTTCTAATTTCAATATTTACAGAATTAATAATTTATGTATGTACATCAATATGTTATATTATATAATATAATAATATATTATCAATTATCAATAAATACATGTGAGCGCACTGCTCTATATGTAGGTATGTATGTACAAACAGAGAACTTAAAACAATGAGAAGGTGCAAATTGAATTTTGTATGATGCTCGATTGGTTGGCTGAAAATTTGAGATCAAGGAGTTTACCACTTTCTGTATAGTTTTGCTGTTATTTAACAGAAATGAGAATTTTTAACAACGTTCCCTGACAAAATACGTATCTACCAATATAAAGAGAAAAATGAAATGAAATGAATGAGAAAACAAGAAATACAAATGCCACTTCACATATGCATGATTATTTTTTGCCATATAAACGATTTTTATGATGAAAAATTGATAAATTATTAATATTTTGCACAAATGCTACATTGATAAAATGTGAAAGATTATGCAAAAAATGTTATTTTACTGTTTTCATAATTTTCTAATTTCAATATTTACAGAATTAATAATTTATGTATGTACATCAATATGTTATATTATATAATATAATAATATATTATCAATTATCAATAAATACATGTGAGCGCACTGCTCTATATGTAAGTATGTATGTACAAACAGAGAACTTAAAACAATGAGAAGGTGCAAATTGAATTTTGTATGATGCTCGATTGGTTGGCTGAAAATTTGAGATCAAGGAGTTCACCACTTTCTGTATAGTTTTGCTGTTATTTAACAGAAATGAGAATTTTTAACAACGTTCTCTGACAAAATACGTATCTACCAATATAAAGAGAAAAATGAAATGAAATGAATGAGAAAACAAGAAATACAAATGCCACTTCACATATGCATGATTATTTTTTGCCATATAAACGATTTTTATGATGAAAAATTGATAAATTATTAATATTTTGCACAAATGCTACATTGATAAAATGTGAAAGATTATGCAAAAAATGTTATTTTACTGTTTTCATAATTTTCTAATTTCAATATTTACAGAATTAATAATTTATGTATGTACATCAATATGTTATATTATATAATATAATAATATATTATCAATTATCAATACATACATGTGAGCGCACTGCTCTATATGTAAGTATGTATGTACAAACAGAGAACTTAAAACAATGAGATGGTGCAAATTGAATTTTGTATGATGCTCGATTGGTTGGCTGAAAATTTGAGATCAAGGAGTTCACCACTTTCTGTATAGTTTTGCTGTTATTTAACAGAAATGAGAATTTTTAACAACGTTCTCTGACAAAATACGTATCTACCAATATAAAGAGAAAAATGAAATGAAATGAATGAGAAAACAAGAAATACAAATGCCACTTTACATATGCATGATTATTTTTTGCCATATAAACGATTTTTATGATGAAAAATTGATAAATTATTAATATTTTGCACAAATGCTACATTGATAAAATGTGAAAGATTATGCAAAAAATGTTATTTTACTGTTTTCATAATTTTCTAATTTCAATATTTACAGAATTAATAATTTATGTATGTACATCAATATGTTATATTATATAATATAATAATATATTATCAATTATCAATAAATACATGTGAGCGCACTGCTCTATATGTAGGTATGTATGTACATCAATATGTTATATTATATAATATAATAATATATTATCAATTATCAATAAATACATGTGAGCGCAATGCTCTATATGTAAGTATGTATGTACAAACAGAGAACTTAAAACAATGAGAAGGTGCAAATTGAATTTTGTATGATGCTCGATTGGTTGGCTGAAAATTTGAGATCAAGGAGTTCACCACTTTCTGTATAGTTTTGCTGTTATTTAACAGAAATGAGAATTTTTAACAACGTTCTCTGACAAAATACGTATCTACCAATATAAAGAGAAAAATGAAATGAAATGAATGAGAAAACAAGAAATACAAATGCCACTTCACATATGCATGATTATTTTTTGCCATATAAACGATTTTTATGATGAAAAATTGATAAGTTATTAATATTTTGCACAAATGCTACATTGATAAAATGTGAAAGATTATGCAAAAAATGTTATTTTACTGTTTTCATAATTTTCTAATTTCAATATTTACAGAATTAATAATTTATGTATGTACATCAATATGTTATATTATATAATATAATAATATATTATCAATTATCAATAAATACATGTGAGCGCACTGCTCTATATGTAAGTATGTATGTACAAACAGAGAACTTAAAACAATGAGAAGGTGCAAATTGAATTTTGTATGATGCTCGATTGGTTGGCTGAAAATTTGAGATCAAGGAGTTCACCACTTTCTGTATAGTTTTGCTGTTAATTAACAGAAATGAGAATTTTTAACAACGTTCCCTGACAAAATACGTATCTACCAATATAAAGAGAAAAATGAAATGAAATGAATGAGAAAACAAGAAATACAAATGCCACTTCACATATGCATGATTATTTTTTGCCATATAAACGATTTTTATGATGAAAAATTGATAAATTATTAATATTTTGCACAAATGCTACATTGATAAAATGTGAAAGATTATGCAAAAAATGTTATTTTACTGTTTTCATAATTTTCTAATTTCAATATTTACAGAATTAATAATTTATGTATGTACATCAATATGTTATATTATATAATATAATAATATATTATCAATTATCAATAAATACATGTGAGCGCACTGCTCTATATGTAAGTATGTATGTACAAACAGAGAACTTAAAACAATGAGAAGGTGCAAATTGAATTTTGTATGATGCTCGATTGGTTGGCTGAAAATTTGAGATCAAGGAGTTCACCACTTTCTGTATAGTTTTGCTGTTATTTAACAGAAATGAGAATTTTTAACAACGTTCTCTGACAAAATACGTATCTACCAATATAAAGAGAAAAATGAAATGAAATGAATGAGAAAACAAGAAATACAAATGCCACTTCACATATGCATGATTATTTTTTGCCATATAAACGATTTTTATGATGAAAAATTGATAAATTATTAATATTTTGCACAAATGCTACATTGATAAAATGTGAAAGATTATGCAAAAAATGTTATTTTACTGTTTTCATAATTTTCTAATTTCAATATTTACAGAATTAATAATTTATGTATGTACATCAATATGTTATATTATATAATATAATAATATATTATCAATTATCAATAAATACATGTGAGCGCACTGCTCTATATGTAGGTATGTATGTACAAACAGAGAACTTAAAACAATGAGAAGGTGCAAATTGAATTTTGTATGATGCTCGATTGGTTGGCTGAAAATTTGAGATCAAGGAGTTTACCACTTTCTGTATAGTTTTGCTGTTATTTAACAGAAATGAGAATTTTTAACAACGTTCCCTGACAAAATACGTATCTACCAATATAAAGAGAAAAATGAAATGAAATGAATGAGAAAACAAGAAATACAAATGCCACTTCACATATGCATGATTATTTTTTGCCATATAAACGATTTTTATGATGAAAAATTGATAAATTATTAATATTTTGCACAAATGCTACATTGATAAAATGTGAAAGATTATGCAAAAAATGTTATTTTACTGTTTTCATAATTTTCTAATTTCAATATTTACAGAATTAATAATTTATGTATGTACATCAATATGTTATATTATATAATATAATAATATATTATCAATTATCAATAAATACATGTGAGCGCACTGCTCTATATGTAAGTATGTATGTACAAACAGAGAACTTAAAACAATGAGAAGGTGCAAATTGAATTTTGTATGATGCTCGATTGGTTGGCTGAAAATTTGAGATCAAGGAGTTCACCACTTTCTGTATAGTTTTGCTGTTATTTAACAGAAATGAGAATTTTTAACAACGTTCTCTGACAAAATACGTATCTACCAATATAAAGAGAAAAATGAAATGAAATGAATGAGAAAACAAGAAATACAAATGCCACTTCACATATGCATGATTATTTTTTGCCATATAAACGATTTTTATGATGAAAAATTGATAAATTATTAATATTTTGCACAAATGCTACATTGATAAAATGTGAAAGATTATGCAAAAAATGTTATTTTACTGTTTTCATAATTTTCTAATTTCAATATTTACAGAATTAATAATTTATGTATGTACATCAATATGTTATATTATATAATATAATAATATATTATCAATTATCAATAAATACATGTGAGCGCACTGCTCTATATGTAAGTATGTATGTACAAACAGAGAACTTAAAACAATGAGAAGGTGCAAATTGAATTTTGTATGATGCTCGATTGGTTGGCTGAAAATTTGAGATCAAGGAGTTCACCACTTTCTGTATAGTTTTGCTGTTATTTAACAGAAATGAGAATTTTTAACAACGTTCTCTGACAAAATACGTATCTACCAATATAAAGAGAAAAATGAAATGAAATGAATGAGAAAACAAGAAATACAAATGCCACTTCACATATGCATGATTATTTTTTGCCATATAAACGATTTGTATGATGAAAAATTGATAAATTATTAATATTTTGCACAAATGCTACATTGATAAAATGTGAAAGATTATGCAAAAAATGTTATTTTACTGTTTTCATAATTTTCTAATTTCAATATTTACAGAATTAATAATTTATGTATGTACATCAATATGTTATATTATATAATATAATAATATATTATCAATTATCAATAAATACATGTGAGCGCACTGCTCTATATGTAAGTATGTATGTACAAACAGAGAACTTAAAACAATGAGAAGGTGCAAATTGAATTTTGTATGATGCTCGATTGGTTGGCTGAAAATTTGAGATCAAGGAGTTCACCACTTTCTGTATAGTTTTGCTGTTATTTAACAGAAATGAGAATTTTTAACAACGTTCTCTGACAAAATACGTATCTACCAATATAAAGAGAAAAATGAAATGAAATGAATGAGAAAACAAGAAATACAAATGCCACTTCACATATGCATGATTATTTTTTGCCATATAAACGATTTTTATGATGAAAAATTGATAAATTATTAATATTTTGCACAAATGCTACATTGATAAAATGTGAAAGATTATGCAAAAAATGTTATTTTACTGTTTTCATAATTTTCTAATTTCAATATTTACAGAATTAATAATTTATGTATGTACATCAATATGTTATATTATATAATATAATAATATATTATCAATTATCAATAAATACATGTGAGCGCACTGCTCTATATGTAAGTATGTATGTACAAACAGAGAACTTAAAACAATGAGAAGGTGCAAATTGAATTTTGTATGATGCTCGATTGGTTGGCTGAAAATTTGAGATCAAGGAGTTCACCACTTTCTGTATAGTTTTGCTGTTATTTAACAGAAATGAGAATTTTTAACAACGTTCTCTGACAAAATACGTATCTACCAATATAAAGAGAAAAATGAAATGAAATGAATGAGAAAACAAGAAATACAAATGCCACTTTACATATGCATGATTATTTTTTGCCATATAAACGATTTTTATGATGAAAAATTGATAAATTATTAATATTTTGCACAAATGCTACATTGATAAAATGTGAAAGATTATGCAAAAAATGTTATTTTACTGTTTTCATAATTTTCTAATTTCAATATTTACAGAATTAATAATTTATGTATGTACATCAATATGTTATATTATATAATATAATAATATATTATCAATTATCAATAAATACATGTGAGCGCACTGCTCTATATGTAGGTATGTATGTACATCAATATGTTATATTATATAATATAATAATATATTATCAATTATCAATAAATACATGTGAGCGCAATGCTCTATATGTAAGTATGTATGTACAAACAGAGAACTTAAAACAATGAGAAGGTGCAAATTGAATTTTGTATGATGCTCGATTGGTTGGCTGAAAATTTGAGATCAAGGAGTTCACCACTTTCTGTATAGTTTTGCTGTTATTTAACAGAAATGAGAATTTTTAACAACGTTCTCTGACAAAATACGTATCTACCAATATAAAGAGAAAAATGAAATGAAATGAATGAGAAAACAAGAAATACAAATGCCACTTCACATATGCATGATTATTTTTTGCCATATAAACGATTTTTATGATGAAAAATTGATAAATTATTAATATTTTGCACAAATGCTACATTGATAAAATGTGAAAGATTATGCAAAAAATGTTATTTTACTGTTTTCATAATTTTCTAATTTCAATATTTACAGAATTAATAATTTATGTATGTACATCAATATGTTATATTATATAATATAATAATATATTATCAATTATCAATAAATACATGTGAGCGCACTGCTCTATATGTAAGTATGTATGTACAAACAGAGAACTTAAAACAATGAGAAGGTGCAAATTGAATTTTGTATGATGCTCGATTGGTTGGCTGAAAATTTGAGATCAAGGAGTTCACCACTTTCTGTATAGTTTTGCTGTTAATTAACAGAAATGAGAATTTTTAACAACGTTCCCTGACAAAATACGTATCTACCAATATAAAGAGAAAAATGAAATGAAATGAATGAGAAAACAAGAAATACAAATGCCACTTCACATATGCATGATTATTTTTTGCCATATAAACGATTTTTATGATGAAAAATTGATAAATTATTAATATTTTGCACAAATGCTACATTGATAAAATGTGAAAGATTATGCAAAAAATGTTATTTTACTGTTTTCATAATTTTCTAATTTCAATATTTACAGAATTAATAATTTATGTATGTACATCAATATGTTATATTATATAATATAATAATATATTATCAATTATCAATAAATACATGTGAGCGCACTGCTCTATATGTAAGTATGTATGTACAAACAGAGAACTTAAAACAATGAGAAGGTGCAAATTGAATTTTGTATGATGCTTAATTGGTTGGCTGAAAATTTGAGATCAAGGAGTTCACCACTTTCTGTATAGTTTTGCTGTTATTTAACAGAAATGAGAATTTTTAACAACGTTCTCTGACAAAATACGTATCTACCAATATAAAGAGAAAAATGAAATGAAATGAATGAGAAAACAAGAAATACAAATGCCACTTCACATATGCATGATTATTTTTTGCCATATAAACGATTTTTATGATGAAAAATTGATAAATTATTAATATTTTGCACAAATGCTACATTGATAAAATGTGAAAGATTATGCAAAAAATGTTATTTTACTGTTTTCATAATTTTCTAATTTCAATATTTACAGAATTA
Source organism: Bactrocera oleae (assembly GCF_042242935.1). Lineage (NCBI taxonomy): Eukaryota > Metazoa > Arthropoda > Insecta > Diptera > Tephritidae > Bactrocera > Bactrocera oleae. The sequence goes on from NC_091537.1 coordinate 45,159,953, forward strand.
ATAATTTATGTATGTACATCAATATGTTATATTATATAATATAATAATATATTATCAATTATCAATAAATACATGTGAGCGCACTGCTCTATATGTAGGTATGTATGTACAAACAGAGAACTTAAAACAATGAGAAGGTGCAAATTGAATTTTGTATGATGCTCGATTGGTTGGCTGAAAATTTGAGATCAAGGAGTTTACCACTTTCTGTATAGTTTTGCTGTTATTTAACAGAAATGAGAATTTTTAACAACGTTCCCTGACAAAATACGTATCTACCAATATAAAGAGAAAAATGAAATGAAATGAATGAGAAAACAAGAAATACAAATGCCACTTCACATATGCATGATTATTTTTTGCCATATAAACGATTTTTATGATGAAAAATTGATAAATTATTAATATTTTGCACAAATGCTACATTGATAAAATGTGAAAGATTATGCAAAAAATGTTATTTTACTGTTTTCATAATTTTCTAATTTCAATATTTACAGAATTAATAATTTATGTATGTACATCAATATGTTATATTATATAATATAATAATATATTATCAATTATCAATAAATACATGTGAGCGCACTGCTCTATATGTAAGTATGTATGTACAAACAGAGAACTTAAAACAATGAGAAGGTGCAAATTGAATTTTGTATGATGCTCGATTGGTTGGCTGAAAATTTGAGATCAAGGAGTTCACCACTTTCTGTATAGTTTTGCTGTTATTTAACAGAAATGAGAATTTTTAACAACGTTCTCTGACAAAATACGTATCTACCAATATAAAGAGAAAAATGAAATGAAATGAATGAGAAAACAAGAAATACAAATGCCACTTCACATATGCATGATTATTTTTTGCCATATAAACGATTTTTATGATGAAAAATTGATAAATTATTAATATTTTGCACAAATGCTACATTGATAAAATGTGAAAGATTATGCAAAAAATGTTATTTTACTGTTTTCATAATTTTCTAATTTCAATATTTACAGAATTAATAATTTATGTATGTACATCAATATGTTATATTATATAATATAATAATATATTATCAATTATCAATAAATACATGTGAGCGCACTGCTCTATATGTAAGTATGTATGTACAAACAGAGAACTTAAAACAATGAGAAGGTGCAAATTGAATTTTGTATGATGCTCGATTGGTTGGCTGAAAATTTGAGATCAAGGAGTTCACCACTTTCTGTATAGTTTTGCTGTTATTTAACAGAAATGAGAATTTTTAACAACGTTCTCTGACAAAATACGTATCTACCAATATAAAGAGAAAAATGAAATGAAATGAATGAGAAAACAAGAAATACAAATGCCACTTCACATATGCATGATTATTTTTTGCCATATAAACGATTTGTATGATGAAAAATTGATAAATTATTAATATTTTGCACAAATGCTACATTGATAAAATGTGAAAGATTATGCAAAAAATGTTATTTTACTGTTTTCATAATTTTCTAATTTCAATATTTACAGAATTAATAATTTATGTATGTACATCAATATGTTATATTATATAATATAATAATATATTATCAATTATCAATAAATACATGTGAGCGCACTGCTCTATATGTAAGTATGTATGTACAAACAGAGAACTTAAAACAATGAGAAGGTGCAAATTGAATTTTGTATGATGCTCGATTGGTTGGCTGAAAATTTGAGATCAAGGAGTTCACCACTTTCTGTATAGTTTTGCTGTTATTTAACAGAAATGAGAATTTTTAACAACGTTCTCTGACAAAATACGTATCTACCAATATAAAGAGAAAAATGAAATGAAATGAATGAGAAAACAAGAAATACAAATGCCACTTCACATATGCATGATTATTTTTTGCCATATAAACGATTTTTATGATGAAAAATTGATAAATTATTAATATTTTGCACAAATGCTACATTGATAAAATGTGAAAGATTATGCAAAAAATGTTATTTTACTGTTTTCATAATTTTCTAATTTCAATATTTACAGAATTAATAATTTATGTATGTACATCAATATGTTATATTATATAATATAATAATATATTATCAATTATCAATAAATACATGTGAGCGCACTGCTCTATATGTAAGTATGTATGTACAAACAGAGAACTTAAAACAATGAGAAGGTGCAAATTGAATTTTGTATGATGCTCGATTGGTTGGCTGAAAATTTGAGATCAAGGAGTTCACCACTTTCTGTATAGTTTTGCTGTTATTTAACAGAAATGAGAATTTTTAACAACGTTCTCTGACAAAATACGTATCTACCAATATAAAGAGAAAAATGAAATGAAATGAATGAGAAAACAAGAAATACAAATGCCACTTCACATATGCATGATTATTTTTTGCCATATAAACGATTTTTATGATGAAAAATTGATAAATTATTAATATTTTGCACAAATGCTACATTGATAAAATGTGAAAGATTATGCAAAAAATGTTATTTTACTGTTTTCATAATTTTCTAATTTCAATATTTACAGAATTAATAATTTATGTATGTACATCAAT